>NC_134412.1:46041224-46641224 GCF_038048845.1 Mixophyes fleayi
TATTGTGGGCAATGTTAGAATTGTCATGAGAAACAAGAATTATGTAAAAGGATTGATGTAAATCATTGTTTCTAAGAGAAAGTGAGACAGGAATGCAAAAAAGCGTTGTTTTTGGACGGCAATGAAGAAATGACTATGTTTTGCGATTTCTCGTGCTCAGAAAGACTTAGAAAGTTGATAATTGTGGGCAATGTTAGAAATGTCATGAGAAACAAGAATTATGTAAAAGGATTGATGTAAATCATTGTTTCTAAGAGAAAGTGAG
This sequence comes from Mixophyes fleayi, assembly GCF_038048845.1. Lineage (NCBI taxonomy): Eukaryota > Metazoa > Chordata > Amphibia > Anura > Limnodynastidae > Mixophyes > Mixophyes fleayi. Next base: position 46,041,490 of record NC_134412.1, read on the forward strand.
ACAGGAATGCAAAAAAAGCGTTGTTTTTGGACGGCAATGAAGAAATGACTATGTTTTGCAATTTCTCCTGCTCAGAAAGACTTAGAAAGTTGATAATTGTGGGCAATGTTAGAAATGTCATGAGAAACAAGAATTATGTAAAAGGATTGATGTAAATCATTGTTTCTAAGAGAAAGTGAGACAGGAATGCAAAAAAAGCGTTGTTTTTGGACGGCAATGAAGAAATGACTATGTTTTGCAATTTCTCCTGCTCAGAAAGACTTAGAAAGTTGATAATTGTGGGCAATGTTAGAAATGTCATAAGAAACAAGAATTATGTAAAAGGATTGATGTAAATCATTGTTTACAAGAGAAAGTGAGACAGGAATGCAAAAAAGCGTTGTTTTTGTACGGCAATGAAGAAATGACTATGTTTTGCGATTTCTCCTGCTCAGAAAGACTTAGAAAGTTGATAATTGTGGGCAATGTTAGAAATGTCATGAGAAACAAGAATTATGTAAAAGGATTGATGTAAATCATTGTTTCTAAGAGAAAGTGAGACAGGAATGCAAAAAAGCGTTGTTTTTAGACGGCAATGAAGAAATGACTATGTTTTGCGATTACTCGTGCTCAGAAGGACTTAGAAAGTTGATAATTGTTGGCAATGTTAGAAATGTCATGAGAAACAAGAATTATGTAAAAGGATTGATGTAAATCATTGTTTCTAAGAGAAAGTGAGACAGGAATGCAAAAAAGCGTTGTTTTTGGACGGCAATGAAGAAATGACTATGTTTTGCGATTTCTCCTGCTCAGTAAGACTTAGAAAGTTGATAATTGTGGGCAATGTTAGAAATGTCATGAGAAACAAGAATTATGTAAAAGGATTGATGTAAATCATTGTTTCTAAGAGAAAGTGAGAAAGGAATGAAAAAAAGCTTTGTTTTTGTACGGCAATGAAGAAATGACTATGTTTTGCAATTTCTCCTGCTCAGAAAGACTTAGAAAGTTTATAATTGTGGGCAATGTTAGAAATGTCATGAGAAACAAGAATTATGTAAAAGGATTGATGTAAATCATTGTTTCTAAGAGAAAGTGAGACAGGAATGCAAAAAAGCGTTGTTTTTGGACGGCAATGAAGAAATGACTATGTTTTGCGATTTCTCGTGCTCAGAAAGACTTAGAAAGTTGATAATTGTGGGCAATGTTAGAAATGTCATGAGAAACAAGAATTATGTAAAAGGATTGATGTAAATCATTGTTTCTAAGAGAAAGTGAGACAGGAATGCAAAAAAGCGTTGTTTTTGGTCGGCAATGAAGAAATGACTATGTTTTGCGATTTCTCCTGCTCAGAAAGACTTAGAAAGTTGATAATTGTGGGCAATGTTAGAATTGTCATGAGAAACAAGAATTATGTAAAAGGATTGATGTAAATCATTGTTTCTAAGAGAAAGTGAGACAGGAATGCAAAAAAGCGTTGTTTTTGGACGGCAATGAAGAAATGACTATGTTTTGCGATTTCTCCTGCTCAGAAAGACTTAGAAAGTTGATAATTGTGGGCAATGTTAGAAATGTCATGAGAAACAAGAATTATGCAAAAGGATTGATGTAAATCATTGTTTCTAAGAGAAAGTGAGACAGGAATGCAAAAAAGCGTTGTTTTTGTACGGCAATGAAGAAATGACTATGTTTTGCGATTTCTCCTGCTCAGAAAGACTTAGAAAGTTGATAATTGTGGGCAATGTTAGAAATGTCATGAGAAACAAGAATTATGTAAAAGGATTGATGTAAATCATTGTTTCTAAGAGAAAGTGAGACAGGAATGCAAAAAAGCGTTGTTTTTAGACGGCAATGAAGAAATGACTATGTTTTGCGATTACTCGTGCTCAGAAGGACTTAGAAAGTTGATAATTGTTGGTAATGTTAGAAATGTCATGAGAAACAAGAATTATGTAAAAGGATTGATGTAAATCATTGTTTCTAAGAGAAAGTAAGACAGGAATGCAAAAAAGCGTTGTTTTTGGACGGCAATGAAGAAATGACTATGTTTTGCGATTTCTCCTGCTCAGTAAGACTTAGAAAGTTGATAATTGTGGGCAATGTTAGAAATGTCATGAGAAACAAGAATTATGTAAAAGGATTGATGTAAATCATTGTTTCTAAGAGAAAGTGAGAAAGGAATGAAAAAAAGCTTTGTTTTTGTACGGCAATGAAGAAATGACTATGTTTTGCGATTTCTTCTGCTCAGAAAGATTTAGAAAGTTGATAATTGTGGGCAATGTTAGAAATGTCATGAGAAACAAGAATTATGTAAAAGGATTGATGTAAATCATTGTTTCTAAGAGAAAGTGAGACAGTATTGCAAAAAAGCGTTGTTTTTGGACGGCAATGAAGAAATGACTATGTTTTGCGATTTCTCCTGCTCAGAAAGACTTAGAAAGTTGATAATTGTGGGCAATGTTAGAAATGTCATGAGAAACAAAAATTACATAAAAGGATTGATGTTAATCATTGTTTCTAAGAGAAAGTGAGACAGAAATGCAAAAAGCGTTGTTTTTGTACGGCAATGAAGAAATGACTATGTTTTGCAATTTCTCCTGCTCAGAAAGACTTAGAAAGTTTATAATTGTGGGCAATGTTAGAAATGTCATGAGAAACAAGAATTATGTAAAAGGATTGATGTAAATCATTGTTTCTAAGAGAAAGTGAGACAGGAATGCAAAAAAGCGTTGTTTTTGGACGGCAATGAAGAAATGACTATGTTTTGCGATTTCTCCTGCTCAGAAAGACTTAGAAAGTTAATAATTGTTGGCAATGTTAGAAATGTCATGAGAAACAAGAATTATGTAAAAGGATTGATGTAAATCATTGTTTCTAAGAGAAAGTGAGACAGGAATGCAAAAAAGCGTTGTTTTTGGACTAAAATGAAGAAATGACTATGTTTTGCGATTTCTCCTGCTCAGAAAGACTTAGAAAGTTGATAATTGTGGGCAATGTTAGAAATGTCATGAGAAACAAGAATTATGTAAAAGGATTGATGTAAATCATTGTTTCTAAGAGAAAGTGAGACAGGAATGCAAAAAAGCGTTGTTTTTGGATGGCAATGAAGAAATGACTATGTTTTGCGATTTCTCCTGCTCAGAAAAACTTAGAAAGTTGATAATTGTGGGCAATGTTAGAAATGTCATGAGAAACAAGAATTATGTAAAAGGATTGATGTAAATCATTGTTTCTAAGAGAAAGTGAGACAGGAATGCAAAAAAGCGTTGTTTTTGTACGGCAATGAAGAAATGACTATGTTTTGCAATTTCTCCTGCTCAGAAAGACTTAGAAAGTTGATAATTGTGGGCAATGTTAGAAATGTCATGAGAAACAAGAATTATGTAAAAGGATTGATGTAAATCATTGTTTCTAAGAGAAAGTGAGACAGTATTGCAAAAAAGCGTTGTTTTTGTACGGCAATGAAGAAATGACTATGTTTTGCAATTTCTCCTGCTCAGAAAGACTTAGAAAGTTTATAATTGTGGGCAATGTTAGAAATGTCATGAGAAACAAGAATTATGTAAAAGGATTGATGTAAATCATTGTTTCTAAGACGAAGTGAGACAGGAATGCAAAAAAACGTTGTTTTTGTACGGCAATGAAGAAATGACTATGTTTTTCGATTTCTCCTGCTCAGAAAGACTTAGAAAGTTGATAATTGTGGGCAATGTTAGAATTGTCATGAGAAACAAGAATTATGTAAAAGAATTGATGTAAATCATTGTTTCTAAGAGAAAGTGAGACAGGAATGCAAAAAAGCGTTGTTTTTGGACGGCAATGAAGAAATGACTATGTTTTGCGATTTCTCGTGCTCAGAAAGACTTAGAAAGTTGATAATTGTGGGCAATGTTAGAAATGTCATGAGAAACAAGAATTATGTAAAAGGATTGATGTAAATCATTGTTTCTAAGAGAAAGTGAGACAGGAATGCAAAAAAGCGTTGTTTTGGTCGGCAATGAAGAAATGACTATGTTTTGCGATTTCTCCTGCTCAGAAAGACTTAGAAAGTTGATAATTGTGGGCAATGTTAGAATTGTCATGAGAAACAAGAATTATGTAAAAGGATTGATGTAAATCATTGTTTCTAAGAGAAAGTGAGACAGGAATGCAAAAAAGCGTTGTTTTTGGACGGCAATGAAGAAATGACTATGTTTTGCGATTTCTCCTGCTCAGAAAGACTTAGAAAGTTGATAATTGTGGGCAATGTTAGAAATGTCATGAGAAACAAGAATTATGCAAAAGGATTGATGTAAATCATTGTTTCTAAGAGAAAGTGAGACAGGAATGCAAAAAAGCGTTGTTTTTGTACGGCAATGAAGAAATGACTATGTTTTGCGATTTCTCCTGCTCAGAAAGACTTAGAAAGTTGATAATTGTGGGCAATGTTTGAAATGTCATGAGAAACAAGAATTATGTAAAAGGATTGATGTAAATCATTGTTTCTAAGAGAAAGTGAGACAGGAATGCAAAAAAGCGTTGTTTTTGGACGGCAATGAAGAAATGACTATGTTTTGCGATTTCTCCTGCTCAGAAAGACTTAGAAAGTTGATAATTGTTGGCAATGTTAGAAATGTCATGAGAAACAAGAATTATGTAAAAGGATTGATGTAAATCATTGTTTCTAAGAGAAAGTGAGACAGGAATGCAAAAAAGCGTTGTTTTTGGACTAAAATGAAGAAATGACTATGTTTTGCGATTTCTCCTGCTCAGAAAGACTTAGAAAGTTGATAATTGTGGGCAATGTTAGAAATGTCATTCGAAACAAGAATTATGTAAAAGGATTGATGTAAATCATTGTTTCTAAGAGAAAGTGAGACAGTATTGCAAAAAAGCGTTGTTTTTGTACGGCAATGAAGAAATGACTATATATATTTTGATTGCATTAAAGGGGTCCAAGTCTTCACCAAGTTAGACCTACGAGGAGCCTATAACCTCATCAGAATCAAATCTGGGGACGAGTAGAAGACCACTTTTAATACACGTGACGGTCATTACGAATATCTTGTAATGCCATTTGGTCTGTGCAATGCACCTGCCGTATTTTAAAGCTCTGTCAATTAAATATTCAGAAATCTCCTCTATGTCTGTCTGGTCGTGTATCTAGATGACATTCTAAACTTCTCTCAAGACATGTCCTCTCACTGTCTCCACATGGCTGAGGTCCTCTCCAGGTGACGCCGTAACCTACTGTTCTGTAAGCTGGAGAAGTGCTCATTCGAACTCCATCAAATACCCTTCCTGGGGTACATCGTATCAGGATCCGGACTTTAAATGGATCCAGACAAGGGAAAAGCTATTTTGGACTGGTCCCTTCTGCTAGGCCTCAAACCCATTCAGTGATTCTTTGGATTCGCCAATTATTGCAGACGCTTCATCCTAGGTTATTCTTTCATTGTGGCTCCTATTGTGTCTCTAATGCGCAAGGGCTCTAACCCCAAGTCTTGGCCAATAGCCACCATGGTGGCCTTCAGATTCCTTAAAAAGGCCTTTGCCTCTGCACCTATCATCAAACAACCGGATACCGCTTCTCCGTTCTTTCTGGAGATCGATGCCTCCAACATCAGCATAGGAGCCGTCCTCTCTCAGAAATCACCCAGAGGTCAATATCACCCCTGTCCATTCTATTCCAGGGAATTCCTCCCTGCAGAGGCAGACTACACAATTGGGGACAAGGAACTGCTGGCTATCAAAGCATCTCTAACTGAATGGCGTTACCTTTTGGAAGGGGCACGACATCCAGTGACCATTTTTACCGATCATAACAACTTGTTGTACCTTCAAACAGCACAGTGCTTGAATCCCAGGCAAGCTCGGTGGTCACTTTTCTTTTCCACTTTGATTTTCACATTACGTTTTAACCAGGGAACTAAAAATAAACGAGCTGACGCTTTATCCCGTGCATTTTCTTCACACGTGCCTCCGGAGGATTTCCCTTATCATCCCATACTGGACCCCAAATGTCTCATGTTCACCACTTTGTTCGAAACTCCTGGTCCGCCACATGAGAGTCACCTCTGGTCTTCGCCGAAAGCTTTTAAAACATTTTAACTCTAATGTCTTCTCCGGACACTCTGGGGTTCGCAAGACCCACAAATTGATATCTAGACTCTACTGGTGGCCAAGCCTACACTCCAATCACCGGGACTTCATCTCCTCCTCTAACATTTGTACACAGCACAAGACCTTGCATCAGTCTCCTGTTGGCCAACTACTTCCTTTACCCATACCACGGGAACCCTAGATCCATATCAGTATGGACTTCATTACAGACCTACCATCCAACAAGAACTGTACCGTCATATGGATTGTGGCGGACCACTATTCGAAAATGGCTCACTTCATTCCTCTGCCCGGTCTACCATCCTCTCCAGTGTTAGCAACCCACTTTGTCAAAGAAATTTTCCGTCTGCATAGCTGTCCAGCCGAAATAGTCTTGGATCGAGGCGTCCAGTTTGTATCTAAATTATGGAAATCTCTCTGCAAGTTGTTGGGAATCAAATTGAATTTTTCCTCTGCTTACCACCCTCAATCCAACGTGCAGACCGAACGAGTGAATAAGGACCTAGAGTCTTTCCTCAGGATGTTTTCCTCTGCCAATCAGGACAATTGGGTGGACCTTTAACCATGGGCTGAATTCGCCCACAATAATGCATTCCACGAGTCTAACTCTACTTCCCCCTTTTTAGTGGTCTATGGACTTCATTCTCCTCTGCCCAAATTCACAACCCTAAGGCCCACCCACCGAACCAGGTTCCTGTTGATATGCCTTACACTGCAAGTAAGAGGTGGACCCAAGTAAGATCCTGTCTCAAGAAGTCATCTAACCGTTATAAATAAACCACGGATAAAAAATGGCGAGTACTCCCTCCCTTTAAAGTCGGAGACAAAGTATGGCTCGCCACCAAAAACATACGTCTCAAAATTCCTTCAATGAAACTGGCTCCGCGCTTTATTGGTATTTACAGTATTGCTCAAGCTATTAATCCTGTGTCTTTCAAGTTGCGGTTGCCTGCTTCCCTCCGTATTCATAATTCCTTTCACGCTTCCTTGTTGAGACCATTCAAGATCAACCGTTTCTCTTCTGCACTATCCTCCACTGTTCCTAGAGTTCATCAAGAGGAGGAGTTTGAACTCAAGCAAATCTTGGATTCCAAGTACTAAAAGTGTGGCCTAGGTACCTAGTGGATTAGAAGGGCTACAGCCCCGAAGAGTGTTCATGGGTGCGACATCCACGCACCATGTTTATTGGAGAAATTTCATATGAAGTTCCCTTTGAAGCCCAGTAATAGGCGTGCAGTGCCCTTCTTTAAAGGGGGGAAACTGTCACACGCCGGGTGATTGGCTTTTTACTTCAGTATTTTAGCGTCTTGTTTATTATAAATAAACTCTTTTATTACTATATTATATTCTCTTTATAAATTCATTTTAACTTTATTTGTATTATCTGTGATTTTTGTAAAACCATTGATGTCTACTGGAAGGTGGTCTGAGGGCGTTCCTTCATGTACTAGTTTAATGTCTCCCTTTTAAGATGTGTCCATCTCCACCAATAGGAATTATTAAGGGGACGTTCTAATCAAGTACTTTGCCTAAATAAGCACCGCCTTTTTCATATTGAGCAGATTCACACATTTTTTCATTACATGCCCTGAGGAAGCCCCCGTGTTGCGGAGTGAAACGCGTTTGTACTATTCTTATTACCCTGGACTTCTCCTATTATTGGAGAAGAGGAGTATATTATACTTTACACTGTCCATGATTAAATATTTTTATTCAACTACATCAGTATGCAGCTGTACGCAGCTGCGTGTTTCAGCCGTCCACACCGGAAGTTCGGCTTTTGATGCACAGGCTTGCCTTCCACTACCAAGGAAGTGAGAGAGGAGTTTGTCGCTTCTAAACTGAAGCTGGCGGTGCACCGCCGTTGGAGGGAGACTGCTCTGGAGCCTTGTTTCACCATTTTTCACGGATCCTGGTATCTTTGGGACTGAACATTGGAGGTAACATATGTACTTTGCCCCTTTTCTTCTAGTCCACGCTATCGCTTTGGATGCGATTCACTTCTCATATTGCCCCCATTTTTTCGTTGTTACTGGACATTTTCTCTTATTTGTTCTACTCCATTTGGACATTTATTTTTTATTTTTTTATTTTTTATTATTATTAAATTTTGCCATTTTCATGCCCACATCTATTGTCAGTTTTTAACAGGATCATATTTATTTATATTTTTTATATTTTATTTATTATTTTCTGTACTATGCCATCCCTTATATATTTTCTTTTGTTTTTATATGTTTTGTTTTTTATTTTCTTGGCCTTTTCCTCCACTTTTTAGCGCCGTGGGTCAAAATTATTGTTTAGATTGGGTCTTACACCTGATCCCTGGCACACTCACCTGCTCCAGCCGTCTGCTCAATCTTGGTCGGAAGCCGCCATCTTGGCTCCGGGTATGCGGATACGCAGATCCGTCCTGTCAATTCCCTCAGCTCCTCTCTCATTAGTGGCGTGACTGGAGGGCGGGAGGGGGCAGGGCAAGGCCAATCGCGTCATTTTGGCCCCGCCAACACCCCCCGTCACGGGTCAGGGCCAAAATGACACGATTGGCCTTGCCCCGCCCCCTCCCGCCCTCCAAAATGGCGTGAAGCACCGTCAAATGACGCGATTCTCGGTGAAACCTGGGATGTGGGAGAAATGCCAGCTCGCCCGGGAGCCCGGGAGACTGACCCGAATTTCGGGAGTCTCCCGGACTCTCCGGGAGAGTTGGCAAGTATGATATATATATATATATATATATATATATATATAAATGTTCTATTAGTACGTTTGTGTAAAAGAAGCCTCTTTTCCTTACATACACCTTTGTAATAAATGCCACTGTCAATTGTAAGATGTTTGATGATATTTTGGGGAGTGCCAGAATGCCAGAATTAATTAGCTTAATATAGCGCACTGTGCCACTTGCTGGGTCTTCAGTAAAGATGCCTGGCTTTTATAGGCCTGTACACTGCATTTTCGTATGCTACGCAGTGCAAACTGCATTCTCCATCCATTTCACTCCCGGAATGGAGTGCAGAGTGCATTCCCCATCCATCCCGGCTGCTGGAACGGATGGCAAAGGTACGTGCAAAAACATTCACGTATCCTGAATAAGGCCTTTATCACTTTTACATGGAGTTCTAGCATAGTATATGTATAGGAAACTTTGGCCTAAAACACCAAATTGTCATTTGTATGTAAACCAAATTGCTAAAAAACGCTACTCAGATTTACACTGCTACATTGTCACTGTAATCGGCAGAAGTGGGAGAAAATAGAGCTAGCTAACTTTTACAATAGACACACTTTAGATCTTAATACATAAATATCAAGTATAAAATTTGTGATTACACACGCACAAGTGTTTTCTCTAACCGCTACACCAACTAGCAAGTGATATCAAAGTGATGTCAATTGCAGAGAATGAAATACACACCAGCAACCTTAGCTAGGGCCAAGTTTGGGGATTTATAGGTAGGGATAATGGCAATCATTTCAAGATAAATGATTAGAGATGGTACTCCTTGGGATATGCACTGGGTAATGGTAAAATAATTAAATCACACCAGTATTTTAAATGTGTGTAAAACATTGCTTTATAGATTGTAGATCACCCTACACACACACACAAAAATGATTGTTTTTCGAAACCTGCAGAGCTGTAAATACGCAAATAGAAACAATGAATGTTCGCGAATCCGAATTTTAGGCCGAATTATGAGCATTTGCATATTTAACTTGACTTTTAATCTTTCTGTGGTAACTTAATGAAGGCTCTTATACCACTTTGAACTAAAGGTTGACTTGTGGGCTTGAACTTCTGACTTTAGTATTGATGGGTAGAATACCTAACCATCACGCTTTCGTCTACACCAAATAGTAAATCTGTTCTCTGGCATACCTTTCAAATGTACACTAATTAAATCATGATATTTGAATAACACAAACAGTTAAGCTCTTTGTCAAATATGTGCGTAATCGTTAGAAAATACACTTACCATAAATTAAATACACTTTGCTAACATGCCAGATCGCTTTTCGAAAGAAACACACTCAGTTACTTGGAACACACCTGTGTGCTCGTAATGACGTCCCTCCGGCGTACTCACCGGCATATAATTCTCTGATCACAGTGGTAGTTAAAAATGCCTTTCTCGAAATTCAGTGTTGTTGGGCGTTTCAGTGGTCTGGGTGAGTAGTCTGCAGATGGTCAAATGCTGTTTCAAGCCCTTTACTGCTCTACCTGGGTCATCCTTCAGTATGTTTAATTACTTAGCAAAGCATTGCTAGGTGTTGGAGAGCTACAAAGGCCATTCATACTATATCTTTTAGGTACCATCACTTGCTGCTGAAAGGGGTTAACGTACTGTGTTAGTGGATTATTTTTGAAGGTTAGTTGTAAAGTGTTTGTTTACCTGTGGAGTTTGAATCTTTCTGGCACTGTGTATACTTTGATGAGGGACTGCATACAGACCTCTAGAATGTAGTGAATTGACTAATTTTAATCCCTTTTCCTGCCTTGATTTGTTACCTGTTGACCATCCCCACAGATTTTGGATGTCTGTTTGTTTTTGGATCCAAATTGTTGAATAGCAAGTTATTGTGCTGTGTAATCTGAGCATCGTAGCGTTTATGTGTGTGGTAAGTAGAGAGTGGCACTAATAAGTGGCATGCTGTATTTTTTGGGTGTTTTAGTGTGTTTTCCAAATGTTTTTTATTTTTTATTTATTTCTTAAAATAAAAAATAAAAAACTATTTGCTTAACACTCTTTATTTTGTGTTGCACAATCCATAACTGATTACACCTGAACAATTTTAATGTAACTAATGAGATTTGCACAAGGTGATTTGCCTGTGGTAAGTATCACGTTTACATGCACTTTGGTGGTGGTTCTATATGGTGAGGTGCTGATTGGTCATTCAAATGGTTTGGTTTTAGAGAAAAATTACTAATTTTTTTTTTTCTTATGTAAAAAGCCATAATTATGGACTATTCTTTGCCACAAAAATCTTGAGGATGAATTTCCACTACATTGTAAGTATTGGTTGCATCATTTGTGGCAAAGTTAGAAAAGGCAAAGTTAAAATGTGTCACCTAATTTTTGATTTATTAACTCTGGCTTTTGCAACACATACAGGGGCTCCTGGAGTTGGACCACACGGGGGGCCTGCTCTTCCGCCCCGTCCAAACCAGCAACTACGACAACATCGCCGTCCGAGGGAGCATGTCTTCAGGCTACTTGTCAGCCTCTTTGGGATGTCAGATGCGGAGGTTGTCCGTTGCTATCGGCTTCCTCTACATGTGATCTTGGACATCCTGTGCATTGTGCAGCGTGACCTTCAGCCAATGCACACCATCCTGACAGCAGTACCGCCTTTGACCAAACTTGTGGCGGTACTGCACTTCTGTGTCTCTGGATCCTTCCAGAGCAGTCGGGGTCACAGCAGGTATGTCCCAGGCGACCTTCAGCTGTGTGCTGGAGGATGTCCTAAGGGCGTTTCTGTCGCGGCTCCGCCAGTTTATCCATCTGCCACTCGACGAGGTGTCTCTTGTGCGGATTAAGCAGCAGTTTGCCACCATAGCTGGCTTTTCGCACATCATAGGGGCAGTAGATGGGACGCATGTGGCTCTGGTCCCAGTGAGTGGAAATGCTTCGGCTTTGATGAACCGTAAGCATTTCCACTTAATCAATGTCCAGGCCATATATGACCCGTCTCTCCAGATTCAGAACCTGGTTGCGAAATAGGGTGGGTGTACACATGACTCCTATACCTTTTGTAATTCTGGGTTGTGACCTAGATTGCAACAGAGGCAAGCGGGTGTCAGACCACATGGAGATGTGTGGCTTCTTGGTAATTATTAGAATATATTGGATCTGTCAAGTTGAATTTGTTAGTAAAAATGTATTTCAAATATAGATTTCGTAAATATAATATTGTACTTGAGATGTTACTGTTACACAATGTGTTATATAGTGCATGTGCCTTGTATTTATAGTTGGCCCAACTATACAGTACTTAGAGAAATTTAACAACATTTTGGAGATTTAATGGTAATGTAGGCCTTTTACTAAAACAGACCTAACAGTTAAGGTTATGTGTCCTGTGAAAAGTGTACACCGGCTGGTGTGTAAATATTAGTTTGGTGTACAGTGTAATACTAAAATCTGGAGTGCAATTTGGTTTGCGGCCATTATTAGACATTGTTAGTTTTCAAAGGATGGCAATTATACAGTATTATGACTCATTAACCTTACTATTTAACATAGAATAAAGCTATGACTTATATTTTAGTATGTTTGGATATTGATGCAGGTCTATTTTTACTCTGAAATTGTATTAATGTTTGTTTCTTATGTGTTTCCTCTCATCCTACATAGGAGTCATGTGTATCCCTCCTGCCTTTGGCTCCTCACTCCCATCTTGAACCCACACACAGAAAAGGAGGAGGCATATAACTCGGCTCATCGCGCCACCAGATCGGTCATTGAAAGGGCATTCAGCATCTTTAAGGCTCGATTTCGATGCCTTGACTGGTCTGGTGGTGCCCTCATGTATGAGCTGAGGAAGGCGTGTAAGATCATCGCTCTGTGTGTGGTGTTCCATAATATAGCCATCAGGAGTGGGGCTCCAGGGGTCATGGATGAGGTTGCTGGGTTGGACGAGGCAGAGGAGGAATGAGGCAGGGGAGGAGGAGGAAGATCTTGTAAACCCCCCTCGTGAAGCAGTGTGTGGCTCCAACTTCAGGCAGTATGTTGTGGAGAGATACTTTTGAGGTAAATGAGTTTTTGGAACTATTTAATTTTAAACAACAAAGCTCTCTGCTGTAATAATGACAAAGCTTACTCAAACTAAGAATAACTAATGTATGGCCAGTCCAAATGTGGATAGAAATATACATGGACTGGTGTGATAGTGGAATGTTTTACATGTGTCATAATGGTAAAATCAATGACAACCTGTAAGTTAGTTTTCAATTGTGTGTTGGATGTCTAGGTAAATGCCTCTAAGTTTAACCGCAGTGTCTTTTGTGAAATGATTTGATTTCATCTACAGGCTAATGTGCCTACATGAACGTCCTTGTGTTGAAATGTAGAGTACAGTTTGAACAGTCCAAACATTGCACATTTGCTGCTTGTATTAGCTATTTAACTAAAGGGCAGAATGGTCTAGTATGTAAATTTCAAAGTGTTAATGTCAAATATTTGTATTGAAATTGTAGCCTTACTCTGGTCAGTCAGGCATGTGAGGTTTATATGTTATTGTACAGCACTTATAGTGTTGAGAAGTGCACATTTGAGTCACTTTGTTTGTGTTTCTACCATTAGGCCTTTAGTGCTGGCCTTAGTACCATTGCACTTTCCATTGGAGTTGGTGGATGTAGCCATGGTGAAGGCTGTTGACAAATGTAAGTATCTATAGTGTTATCACTAAAATTTGACTGTCAAGTGTGTGTGCTCCATACAATAATGACGTTTGTAAGCATTGAATGTGTGGGTCTGCGAAGTCAATGTATGGCCATGTGCTAGGTATGTTACTTATTAGTTTGGGGGTTACTTTCCTGTCAAATAGAACAATCTCAAACCAATATATAGCTCCAACACACAAGCCAGTATTGGAGAATACTGTGTAGAACCTTACAAGACCGTTAAAACATTTCAACACAGTGGCTAACTTCTTGTTCACCAAGCCATCAAATAGGTATATAAATGCAAGTTAGTTGTGAGCTAATATTGCCTTAGTTAATGCTTGTTTCACATTCAACAGGGCACGTTGGCGTGGATTTTGGAGTTGTGCAATTCCTGTTTCCCTACATGTTGAAGTATGCTCCAAGCCTGCTTATGTATCTCCTCAGTTTGGCCAGATTGTCAGCTCTTCATCCAAGAAACTTTGCCAAACACAGACCACTAACTTTTTCGCTATGTCTCAGGCCAAGTGCTGAAATAGTCCAAGCTGGTTTGCCTTTTGGAGTTATGCAATTCGTGTTTCCCTACATGTTGAAGTATTTCTCCAATGCTCCAAGCCTGCTTATGTATCTGCTCAGTTTGGCCAGATTGTCAGCTCTTCATCCAAGGAACTTTGCCACACACAGACCACTGACTTCTTTGCTATGTCACAGGCCAAGTGCTGAAACAGTCCAAGCTGGTTTGCCTTTTGGAGTTGTGCAGTTCGTGTTTCCCTACATGTTGAAGTATTTCTCCAATGCTCCAAGCCTGCTTATGTATCTCCTCAGTTTGGCCAGATTGTCAGCTCCTTATCCAAGGAACTTTGCCACACACAGACCAATGAGTTCTTTGCTATGTTTTTGTTTGCAAGTTTGGATTCATCTATGTAATAAATAAATCTTAGCCTGCAAATGTGTCACCAATCTGTCGTCAGGAAGTTTTTTATGATTTCTATAGTGCAGTGATTCCTCTTTGCATACACAACAATCCATATGTAGTGTTTTGGTAACTATTGTGGAACATGTCTACTTGTACAATATATTCATTCAATGTGTGATTATTTTGCCCATTGCCATAGACACACCGTAGCCTACAAACCCACTCTCTGGAGTGGATTTTAACTAAGAGCCATTATGGTTAGTTAGGAGGTTTGTATGTGTGGTTGCTTGTTTACTAGCCAACTTGTAGTCTTTTCAGAAATTGATTGTCAACATGGTATGTGTACAGCAACATCTTCATTGTGAAATATACTATGTATAAAAATGTCCGTTAAATGTTAGAGGAGTTACCTCAAACACTACCCAGCTTTGCACCTTTGCCAAACAGGCCCAAAATAGTGTGTATACAAATTTGACTTTGGATTGTGGTGCATAAATGTGTCATTGCTTGTCAATACAATTTACATCTATATTGGCCTCTGAAAGGGGCAAGTCTCCTAAATAAGCCACATTCAGGATGGGGTTCTCTTCAAATCATATCTGTCAGTGTGTGTGTGTGTCAAGAATCTTTAGGGATACTTTGTGGCATAGTTACAACTATGCCTGTTTCCACATGATAGCAAATGCAATGAAATCATTATTACTTTCTAAGTGTTATACATCACATTATTCTTAGCTAATTTACATACTGACTCGTACTTCATGAGGCACACAAATACTTGATACTTTATTTGTACAATGAAACTAAAAGATTAGATTTCTGTGCTACATGCTAAAACAGTCATTATGTAATTTATGTGGCCAACCAATTACTCCTTTACACCTCTTGCATTTTGACATGGTTTGGGCAAGGAAACGTTTTAGATAAAATTTTTAATGTTAGTGGCTTTAAGATTAAGGGCCCATGTAAAACTTTTGTTAGGGTCCCCATCTTATCCCAGAGTGTCTGCCCTAGCACACATTAGTCCTTTGACTGTTTAATGTCTGGTTGATATTGTAGATAATGAATGAATGGTATTGTGAGGCTTCCCAGTTGATAGTTTCATAGTTGAGGCTTTTGCTAAATGGGTAACTGTCTCTGTAATATCAAGCAATCCAAACATACCTAAATATAAATTAGATTAAGATGGCCGTTATGTCAATTACCATGCCCTAACTTTAATTAAAGCAACTACTGTAGGGGAGCTTGAACCTAATGACATGGGCACTATAAAAGTGTAAGAATGCAAGTGCTCAGAGGCAAACAAACACAATATTCAGATTAGGACAAAAAGCCATACAGACTGACGTATTGTATACATTTGGTCTGGTTGGCCCGGCTCAGACCATAGTGACATCCATCACTAGTCGATGTAGATAATGTGTTGTCTACTTACAAGGATAACCGGGTGTGGTTATTTTGCAGAGGTAATAATTCCCAAACCTCCCTGTGTATTATATTTCCAAACATTATTATCCAGACACCCAGCAAACAGCTCGCACAACACTACAGCCTTAGTTTGTTATCAAAAATATGTGCCTATTGCAACAAGGTCAGGAATGACCATTGATCTAAGTGGATTGGTGTGTCAGACACTGTGCATTAGCACTATTATAAAAGGCGAATTACTTCATATAGATTGTAAATGTGGCCATAATCATACCGGTACATATTTGTAGTTAACATTAGTGACCTTGTTGCATACCTAGAATGATTTTAACTAGTCCATTAGTTGCATTTTAACATGTGATTTTTGTCACATTATTGACAGGTTACATATTAAATTAGCCACATATCCTTGACTGGAGGAATCTTGCTACTTAGCAAGGAACACTGTAGTAGTTATATACTTTGTTCGCCATCATTTACTCACACAAACCAAGAGACACTGCAACTGAGGTAAACTATGTCTGATTTTGGAAGCCATTACCCAGTATGAGAGTAGTTAAAAATGCACCGATTATGGCTGCCATTCACATGACGCTAGTCAAATGTTATAGATTTCCAAACCTGATTAGTGATGTACATGTGAGGTGACATTTAGAGCTTTAATCTGCCGATCCCAGCCATGTTTACATTAAATATTTAGCTATGTGTGGACTATGGAGAAATTAATGTCATGCATGGGTGCTTTGACAGGTTCGACACCACTAAATAGTTAGTGTACAAAGCCTGAAAGTTTGAGATAGACATAAGAGCCCTGATTCATTCAGGATCTTAAATTGAGACACTTCTTATTTCAGTCTCCTGTCCCAAACCATGTTACAATGCAATTGCTGCAAAATAGTGTTTGGTTTGGCACACACGTTAAATACTGCCTGTATTTTAATGTAGCACACAAATACTTGATAGCAGGACAAGGGGGGTGGCAGGGGGTAGGACAAGGGGGGTGGCAGGGGGCAGGACAAGGAGGGTGGCAGGGGGCACAACAAGGGGGGGTGACAGGGGGCAGGTCAAGGGGGGTGGCATAAGCACTGGCAAAGGACATACAATAAAGCTGGGCTAGTGTCGGGTCAAGGAGGGGGGAGGCAACAGACGGACCAGGGAGGGAGGAGTCAACAGACGGACCATGGAGGGATGAGAGAACAGAAGGACCAGGGAGGGAGGAGAGAACAGACGGACCAGGGAGGGAGGAGGCAACAGACGGATCAGGGAGGGAGGAGAGAACAGACGGACCAGGGAGGGAGGAGAGAACAGCGGACCAGGGAGGGAGGAGGCAACAGACGGACCAAGGAGGGAGGAGGCAACAGATGGATCAGGGAGGGAGGAGGCAACAGACGGACCAGGGAGGGAGGAGAGAACAGACGGACCAGGGAGGGAGGAGGCAACAGACGGATCAGGGAGGGAGGAGGCAACAGACGGATCAGGGAGGGAGGAATAAACAAACGACTGGGGTTGGGGGCTGATGAATGAATAATCTGAAATGGGTGAATGTAATGTGCCGGAGGTGCGTTGGGAGTGGGCATCCAAGAGATCACCCAGGAGTGTTGCTACAGTTGACATTGTGGTGTTTAGAGTATCCATTTGGGTGGTGTGTGTGCTCATGAAAGTGGTGAGTGTGCTATTGAGAGTGGCGAGTTGTTGCTCCATGCGGGGTACAGTGCTCGCTATTTGTGCAAGGTGAGTGTTCTGTGATACAGTGGTGTCTTCAAATCTTTGGGATGCGAGTGAGAGTGTCTGCACCCTTACACGTTCAGCCGGATCTAGCTGAGGCTCCTCCACATCACAGGCAACTTGCTCCTGCACCTGTGGAGCAGCCTGCTGTTCACAATCTGTAGACAGAGAAAAATAAACAATAAGATATTATATCCAAACAGTAACGTTATATATTTTATTTGTACTAATATTTAGCCACGCGTGATGTAGAATTGTAAAGTGTAAGCTTACATGGAATTTGCTAACAGGCCTTGACAGTCCACAAAAGCAGACATTGGCACTTATGGTGCAACCTTTTTCTAAAAGAACAACATATAGAGACATTTTGTCTTCAGTGTGTACATTTAATTTCCTACTATTTGATAGGCAAACACATTGTGTCATTAAAGTTTTACAGAAAACACATCCTGAGAGTTGACACATGTGCAGATACAGACACAAACATTAACACAAACATTAACAGACATTAGATAATGAAAACCACCCCTGTTTGGGGTGGGCTATAGCCAGTGTCTATGTCGCCCACCCCAAAAATCTCAACCAGAGAAATAGCTGCACTTGCACAATCCTCTAGGGGTGTTAACGATATGTCCAGGGGAGGCCCTTCCCCCCAGTTCCTGCCACATGCTTATACTATTATGGTTATAGTCACCCAAGCAAAATGTAGCTTCATAACAAACATTTGTTTTTTACCTTTTCTGGACTTCCTGCGTTCTACGCTCGACATTCGAAATTGCATTAGTTTGTCGGGTTATTGAAGCCCATTTTTGGACACGCTCAGGGCCCATGATTGGCCACTCGTCGCTGTGAAACAGCAATATAACTTGATCCACTAGTACTTCCAGCTCTGCTTCACTAAAATTTGGCCTACGATGGCTAGGCAGACCTGGGGGCCGCTCGGAGGTCGGCCCTGCTTCAGACATATTCCCCTAGAAAACAAAAGGAGTGTGTTTATTATCAACGCAAACAGTCAGGTGCAATGAAACATTGTAGGCCAACCCACCCCCTTACAGATTGCATTTTCCAGACTCCAACCTATGTATCAAGCACATGCCCCTTAATCTAATAAACATTGTTGTTTCTATATATAACCAACAGTCACTTAGGCAACAGTATTTTAAAATTATTTTGCTTAAATAACTAATTCAACATTCTGCGAATACTACCACTTTCAATTCTATTACATTGTTTATCACGTTGCCAACACAGCTAACTCACCTATCTCCCATTCTAATTCCTGAGCACAAGCACAAGAATGTGAATGGAAATGTAAAGTGATTGTAAAATACACCCACCACCAGGATTAATAGTGTAGACTAAAAATGTATAACTTTTTGGACTCATCCAAATAAGTGGCTAGATACATTAGGAGTAATGTGACCATTGTTAGAGTAATTTCACCTCTCCTTTATCAAGTCCCTTCAGATATCAGTGTGATAAGATGCTGGTTAACCAGGAGATCAGTAATCAAGACACAGACATGCCAATGTCAAGATAGAACTGAGCTGTGCTCACTTATTAGTGGGATACATTTATGCATGAAAAAGCGTTTGATCTGGTTATAGAATAGAAACACATTATTGATATTTTCCTCATTTACTCAGGAAAATATCAATAATGTGTTTCTACTCTATAACCAGATCAAACGCTAAATCTTCTGACAAAGCTAGTTAGTTCTCTTCATGTCACTTTTATGATTCTTCTTATCAACTTTCATTGGCGCAGGTACTCCCAATGCCATCATTCGTTATCCCATATGCTAGGCCTTTATCCGGGGTCTTTGAGATAGGTCAAGGCTGGAGATGGTGATTACGCTGAATGTATTTTTAAGGCAAATACCAAGATTTTTAACTCCTTCACATATCATTATTACCATTATCGTTGAGGACCTAGAAATCCTTTCACATTCTCCCTTCTTCTAATAATACATATAAAAGGTTAAAAATGTTAAGGCCTGAAATGGTGACATCTAACGCAGCCCAGACTACTTTTGTACAGTCTCTTGTGAGAAAGCAAGGGTCTTTCACCATTCACCCGGGACCGAGTAGAGATACCAGCACTTCTGCCCCTGTTTATTCAAAAAGTATCTTTTCTGAACGCACATGACATATACCAGTTCCATCCCATCAATATGATCAATACCACAGTGATAATGAGTAGTGGGTGTACTAGTAAGTTAAGTATACCAGTCATAGATGGATACGATCCGGTAAATACATCCCAACAATGTTTCTCTAAATCATCCTTCAGTTTGGTGGCTAAAGCTTTTAATTCATTACCTTCTATAACCGTTACCATTTTTGCGTGTTTGTTAGTATAGTTTACCTGCTTTAAATGTTCACTCAGCATTATTGTTTCATTTATAATTTTACTATTTCCTCTATATTTAAGGTTAACTGAGGCAGACTTAGGTTATTATACTTGAACATTTTGTCTACCTGTGACATTTGGTCATTACAAAATACCAACACTTTCCCTTGCCATTGTAAATGTGTTATATTCATGAGACACCCTGAAACTGGGTAGGTCAGCCCGTAGGTTAGTATTATTTTTTCATTAAATGGGATTATGCAGACCATTTGAAGGGCTACCTCTATTAGTGTCTCATATTCCTTTGGGTGTAATGCCCATACACAAACACTAGTGTTAAGCTGCAACATACATGGTTAAAATACTGCAGTTTGTTGTGGGCAAACCGGTCCCATGTCTGTGTTATCACAGAGATCTAGGTTATGTGTCCAGTGTGACCAGCGTCATCTTGCAGTGTGACGTGTGCACCCAGGAGTCTCGGTTCTGGAGTTTCACTGATGTGGGAGTGGTCAACAAAACCTGCTACGGACCCTTGAATCTTGGTTTAAAAGTTCTCCTCACGTGTTTCTTTAAGTACACCCAATCGCCAGGTTTCAGCTTATGCGGCTGTAGGTCTGAATCAGGCTCTGGAAGTAAAGAAAATGCTAGAACATGCAAATAGTTCAAATGGTCAGTTAGACTCATATAGCTAGTCAAATCTCCATGTTTATGTTGTAATTGCTGTGGATAATAACACCCTGTTTTTGGTAGTGTTCCAAAAAGTATTTCATAAGGAGACAGCTTGCTATTCCTATTTGGCACAGTTCTTACACTGAACAAGGCAATGGGAAGACATTCTGGCCATGGTTTTTTTATTTCAGCCATGAATTTCTGAATTTTCAGTTTCAATGTCCCATTTAACCTTTCTACTCGCCCACTAGCCTGTGGTCTGTACGGCACATGAAAAGCTTGCTGTATGCCTAGATCTGTCATTATGTGTTGCATTATTTCCCCTGTGAAGTGTGTACCTCTATCTGATTCAATTACCTCAGGGATACCATACCTGCACACAATCTCACCAATCAGTTTTTTCGCAGTTGCTTTTGCTGTTTCCTTAGCTACTGGCTAAGTCTCCGGCCATTTACTGAAAAGATCTGTACAGACTAGAACATATGCATATATTCCAGATTTAGGCTGTGGTATATAGTCAATCTGTAGTTTTTGAAAAGGATAAAAAGCTTTTGGAGTTGTACCTTGTGACGTTTTTACCCTTTTTCCTGGATTTGAAGTTCCACAGATCCAGCAGGCTTGAACATAGCAGCTTTATTGAATCCTGGAGCTATCCAATGCTGATGGACCACGTTAGTCATCTGTTCCTTCCCCAGGTGCGGCTGTCCATGAGGTATCTGTAACATGGGAGGGAACAAAACCTGTGGAAGACAAAGTTTATCATTCAGCTTCCACATACCAGCGCAATCTTCTTGTGCTCCTAATCGTCTCCATCTTTCTTTCTCCAATGGTCCTGTTTGTTGTGGAAACTTTTTTAGATCAGTGTAGTCAGGCATTTCATTTTGTACTGTGTATACTTCTCTTTCAGGCTTTCTTTAAGCTGCCTTTTTTGCTTCTGCATCTGCAAATGTGTTCCCTTTTGTTTCAAAAGTCTCATTCCTTGTATTTGCTTGTATTTTAATTACGGCAACCTTGTGTGGCAATTGCAATGCTCTAAACAAGTTTCTTATTAGATTAGCATGCTGTATGTCCTTACCACTAGAGGTCTTGAAATCTCTGCTCTTCCATATTGGACCAAAGTCCTGCGTCACTCCCCAAGCATACCTGGAATCTGTGTAGATATTGGCAGTGGTTCCTTCTGCATATTCCACTGCCTTGGTGAGTGCTCTCAGTTCAGCAGCTTGTGCTGACAGTATCGATGATAGTGGTCCTGAGTCAACTACTTCATTTTCTGTAGTCACTGCGCATCCTATAAATGGTGATCCGTTATATCATAATACCTGGAACCATCTACAAAAAGTTTATACACAGCATTAGACAAGGGAGAGTCAGTAACATTTGGAAGAACCTGTGCTTCCATATCCATAAGAGCGAGGCAATCAGGTGAAAAAGAAAAATTGTGGTTAATATTTTCATCCAATTCATCATCACCATCACTATCACAATGTCTTTCTTCTGACGGCTCTTGTTCTTCACTATTATTCCCTCCTTGTGAATCTTGAGATTTATACTATAGGGGTAACAATGTTGCTGGATTTAATACTGTGCACCGTTTGATTGTGACATGTGAAGCACTTAACAAAGCGGCCTCGTACTTAGTCTGGCTGCTGAAAGGTGTTTTTATCTGTTGTATCGCTTGTACTCTTTGTGGCGTCAGATGTTTAGTGCCCTATGAAATGCAGTGTTCTAAGAAAATTACCTTCTTCTGTGCTGCTTGGGGCTTGGATTTGGACACTCTGCAGTCCTGCTGGGCCAAAAAAGTTAGTAGAGAAATAGTTTGTTCTTTACACTGTTGTTCACTATCAGCAGCTATCAACAAGTCATCAACATACTGCAATAGTCGGGTAGTTTCAGGATATTGTGGTAACCAACCTTGTAAGACAGTTGACATTGCTTCAGAGAATTCTGAAGGGCTGGTGGCCCCTCCCTGGGGCAATCTGGCCCAGCAGTATTGTGTTCCTTCATGTGTAAAAGCCAGCATTTTCTGTGAATCTTTAGTTATTGGTACAGAAAAGAAAGCTTTTGCTAAATCTATAACTGTAAACCACATTGATGTAACAGGAATTTGGTTCAGCAAGGTATGTGGGTTTGGGACAATGGGTGTGTTCACAACCAGTCGTTTATTTGTTTCTCTGAGATAGTGAATTAACCTGAATTTGGGAGCTCCTCCCTCTTACTGTTCTCTTTCCTTGACTGGGAATAAAGGTGTATTAAAAGGTGATCGACATTTCTTTACTATACCTTTGCCTTGGTATTCTTGCAATTGTTTTGTGATTGCTTTATTCTGTAACAAAGTCAAAGGATATTGTTTAACACATATTAGTAGTGTGTTAGGTTTTAGTATAAGTTGTACCAGAGCAACTTTTAACAGTCCCACATCAGTTTTTTCCCTTTGACCATATTTTCTCGGGTACATCCTTCAGCCACTGTGGTAGTGGTGCCTCATCCTGAGATGTGTTTTCCCTTGGTTGTATCAAAAACACCTGTACTGCTGCTTCTACCTGATTAGATATGTTGTCTGGAAGTTGACTGTATTTCATCCCTTCTGGGGTGTATTTAATGCATACTTTCATTAACTGTAATATGTCGGCACCCAGTAGATTTACAGGACAAGTGCTTGAAGTGAGAAATACTATACAGGAGTACAGTCTTTGTTTACTTGTATCTTAACTTTCTTACTTTTCCTCAGGTGTATGGGCTGTCCTGTCAACCCTAATGCTTTTACATAATCTGAGGTCACTTATTCTTGTGGTACTTGATCGTGTCTCAATACTGTTTGGCTTGCTCCCGTGTCAATTAGGCAGTCCAATTGTAGACCAGTGGGCAGTGTAATTTGCACAGTATTTCCAGGCAGCTTACCTTCTTCAGAGGTGTTTACAAGACCTGGACAAGGTGTTGACAACGGGGAGCCATATCTTCATTGAGTGCTGCTTATGGTGCCCTGGAGACCGCCGGTTTCTCTTTGCTGCTGCTGCCATTTCTTGTATTTCCTGCAGTCCTTCTTCACGTGACCTGGTAATTTACACCAAAAACATCTGCCAGTCATGTCCTCACCTTGATTCCTTTGTCTTGCACTTACTGTTTCTGTTCCTTTGGGCTGCTGCCTTACTTGTCATGTTTCTTTTCCCTGTACCAGATGTACAGTTACCTGAGGAGTCTTTTGGGCCTTCTTTTCCCTTTTTTCTGCTTCCTTGTTCTCCAATCCTTCAAGTACCTGTAGCAAAGATGACATTTTCATAGACAATGCCTCAGGTCTGATTGTAAAGAGTTGGCTTCTTACCTCATTCTTTAAACCATTCTAAAACTTTGTTTTCAACATTCTTTGACCATCTGGGGTTTTTTGTAGAAAAACCATCATCATTTTGTCTGGTTGTTAATTTATCTAAATACATCCTTACTGAATCATTTCTTTGTGTTTTTTTTTTTGTTTTGTTTTTTTCTTTCTCTCTGTTAGAGCTAGTGGGTGTGGTTTAATTGCATAGTTGATACAGCTGGTTAGTGCAAGCTCTATTTAACAGGAGGTAGCAAGCGATTTCATTGAGCTTGTGATTTCACTGCTTTTTTGATTTCAAGTGCTGTTTTTGTTTAAAGTGTGGAGTTGGTTCCAGGAAGGGGTTTAATCTGGTAAGTGGCTAGGAAAGGCTAGTACTAAAGTTCACTGTAGGCTATAAGAAGTTAGGTTAGCCATAATAAGATGAGTAGTAGCAGGCTTGATGATCTCACTCAATGCATATCTTGTCATATGTATGCACACTTGGAGCAAGTGTTCCAAGGTGAGAAACCTCTGTGAGAAATGTGAGCAATTGGTCTCTTTGAAAGCCCAGGTAACTGATCTAAAGCAGACCATTGCAACATTGAGAGACATTGCCAACCTGGAGCAGAGTTTACAGCTCACCGTTGATGCGTTAGCTGAGCAGGGTGGAGCAGAGACAGAGGAGGATACACAAGTAGGCAGCTGGGTAACAGTTACTAGGGGTAGCAGAGGGAGGAAGAGGCAGGCCAGTTCTGAGCTAGGCAATCCCAGCAGATTTGCCAGATTGGATGAAGATACTGTGGAAGGCAGTTCAGAATTGGTAGAGTTGGATGACACTGCTTCCTCTAGCAACCAGGGGAATGGTCTCTCCAGCACAGAGGGGACCAAAGTAAGTATTTATGGGATAGACATTGAGAGTAGTAAGGAGGAATTTAACAAGAGTAAAGGGGGTGGAGAGGGGGGAAAGAGAAGCATAGCCGATAAGGAGCGGCCCTTTTTAAAGCAAAAAGAAATACCTAAGGGAGGCAATAGACTTAAGTATATGCTTGCAAATGCAAGAAGCCTGACAGGTAAAATGGGGGAGTTAGAACTAGTAGCAATGAATGAGCAGTGTGATATTATAGGTATTACTGAGACCTGGTGGGATGATACACATGACTGGGCAGTCAACTTGGAAGGCTATTCTCTCTTCAGGAGGGATAGGGTAAATAAAAGGGGAGGAGGAGTATGTCTTTATATTAAGCCAGAATTAAAACCAAGTATTCAGGAAGTTATATAGGAGAATATTGGTGATAATATAGAGGCATTGTGGGTGGAAATATCCAGCGGAGGAAAAAGTTCAGAGAAGTTTCTGATAGGGATATGCTATAAACCGCCAGATATTAGTACGATTGAGGAAGCCCAACTTCTACAGCAAATTGAAAAGGCTACACAACTAGGTCAAATTTTAATTATGGGGGATTTTAATTATCCAGACATTGATTGGAGTACTGAGACCTGCGGTACAGCTAGGGGAAATAGGTTTCTGAGCATGCTAAAAGACCATTACATGTCCCAATCAGTTGAGGAACCAACTAGGAACCGGACTATACTGGACCTAGTAATAACAAACAATGTAGACGTAATATCAAATATTCAAGTAAAGGAGCACTTGGGAAACAGTGATCATAATATGGTCTCATTTGAAATTAGTTTCCAGAAACAACAGTATAAGGGATCAACTAGGACTTTAAACTTTAAAAAGGCAAATTTTAATATGCTAAAGGAGTCTATAAAGAGCATAGACTGGGACAAAGCCTTTGAAGGAAAAAATACGGAAGAAATGTGGGCTGTCTTTAAAATGTTGTTGGAAACATACACGTATAAGTTCATTACTATGGGAAATACATGTAAAAGAATTAAGTCTAAACCAATGTGGCTAAATAAAAAGGTAAGGGAAGAAATGCAAAGGAAGAAGCGTGCATTTAAATTGTTTAAGTCTGAAGGGTCAGAGGAGTCCTTCCATAGGTACAAGGAATGTAATAAAACATGCAAAAAGGAAATTAGATTGGCTAAATTAGAAAATGAAAGGCACGTTGCAAAAGAAAGTAAGACAAACCCCAAAAAGTTTTTTTAAGTATATAAATGGCAAAAGGATTAAAAAAGATAATATAGGACCCCTAAGAAGTGAGATGGGTGAATTGATAAATGATACTAAGGAAAAAGCAGAGATATTAAACACGTTCTTTTCTTCAGTATTTACCAGAGAGGAACAAATGGCAGGAGTAATACATAAAAATGGAAATGAAACCATGCCATTAATTAATACTTGGTTGTCAGAGGAAGAAGTCCAAAGGCGACTGAAGAATATTAAGATAAATAAAGCTCCATGTCCAGATGGCATACACCCAAGGGTCCTTATGGAGTTAAACTCGGAAATAGCTAGACCGCTATTCTTAATTTTCAGAGATTCAATCTCATCAGGCTCAGTACCAAGGGATTGGCGAATAGCAGATGTGGTGCCGTTGTTTAAAAAGGAGACGAGATCACAACCAGAGAATTATAGACCTGTAAGCCTGACATGAATAGTGGGGAAACTACTGGAAGGTATTTTAAGGGACAGTATTCAGGATTACTTGGTACGCAATAAAATTATTAGTGGGAATCAACATGGATTTGTGAGGGATAGGTCATGTCAAACTAATCTAATTAGTTTCTACGAGGAAGTTAGTGGGAACTTAGACCAGGGCAGGACAGTATATGTGGTCTACTTAGATTTTGCAAAGGCCTTTGATACAGTGCCACACAAGAGGTTGGTTTACAAAATAAGGGAACTGGGTCTAGAAATCAAAATTTGTACTTGGTTTGAAAACTGGTTAGAGAATAGGGAACAGAGAGTTGTGATAAATGGAACATTTTCTAATTGGTCAAAAGTCTTAAGTGGAGTACCTCAAGGTTCCGTGCTGGGACCACTCCTTTTTAATATATTTATTAATGACCTTGTTGATGGTTTAGAGAGTAAAGTTTCTATTTTTGCAGATGACACTAAACTCTGTAAGGTAATAAAATCAGAGCAAGATGTAGCTTCTCTACAGAGGGACTTAAATTACCTGGAGGATTGGGCGGCTAAATGGAATATGTGGTTTAACACAGATAAATGTAAGGTTATGCATTCAGGGATCAAAAACAAGAACGCAATCTATAAATTAAATGGTATTAATTTGGGAGAATCTATAATGGAAAAGGATTTGGGAGTGCTCGTAGACAGTAGACTTAGCAATAGTGCTCAATGTCAAGCAGCAGCTGCAAGGGCAAACAAAGTATTGGCATGCATAAAAAGGGGCATAGATGCAAGGGAAGACAGTGTAATTTTGCCACTGTATAAATCGTTGGTAAGACCTCATCTTGAATATGCAGTACAGTTCTGGGCACCACTCTAGAAAAAAGATAATTTGGAACTAGAAAGATTTCAGAGAAGGGCGACAAAATTGATAAAGGGTATGGAGTCATTAAGTTATGAGGAAAGGTTAGCCAGTTTAGGCATGTTTACTTTAGAAAAGAGGCGTCTAAGGGGAGATATGATTACTATGTACAAATACATTAGGGGTCAATACGGAGAGCTTTCATGAGAACTTTTTACCCCAAGGACCATACACAGGACACGTGGTCATCCCCTAAGGTTAGAGGAGAGGAAATTTCACAACCAGCAAAGGAAGGGGTTCTTTACAGTAAGGGCAGTCAAGATATGGAATTCATTGCCAGGGAAGGTTGTGATGGCAGATTAAATAGATATGTTTAAGAAAGGGTTAGACAAATTTTTAGCGGAAAGGTGTATCCAGGGATACGACCGTTAATTTAAAATAAAGGATAGTAGTGGATATAGGGTAAAAATTGGATTGCAATATTGAGTCTGGGGAATTTTCAAAATTGAAACAGATGGGCGGTTGCCTACTCTGGATTAATTTCAAATATAAGTGCAGGATCGCAGGAGATCCAAAATAGGTTGATCTTGATGGACTGGTGTTTTTTTTCAACCTCATCAACTATGTTACTATGTTACTATGTAATGTCTGGTGCTGCTGGTGCTTTTAATTTTTGCTCATGACACCACCATTGTACTCTGGCTAGACATTCAAAACCACTGTTATACGTATTTCTTTCTTCTACAGGGGGTGAGTAATACCCCCCTGTCACCTTCTGGTGCTCTTGCTGTTAACCCCATTATTTGAGTCATCACTCCTATTATTTGCACCTTCGGCAGTATTAGCATCAATATTTGGGTTAGGCACCCTTTGTATTCTGACTGGATACATATTAGTGTGAGCATGCAATACCTTCTTTTCCAATGTTATTCTCCTTCTCACCCTCGGGTTTGTTGTTTCTCTTAATGGACTGATATTGTGATCCTTCAACCGGCTTACCCTCATTGGTATCTTGGAAACAT
The DNA here is from genome assembly GCF_038048845.1 of Mixophyes fleayi. Lineage (NCBI taxonomy): Eukaryota > Metazoa > Chordata > Amphibia > Anura > Limnodynastidae > Mixophyes > Mixophyes fleayi. The sequence goes on from NC_134412.1 coordinate 46,069,760, forward strand.
TTTCCTTTTTCCTGTAAGAATTATCTGTGCAAGGAGGTGCATTAGATTCCTCTTGATTATCACAAAATGGACATTCCTCATAGACTCCTGGAACACATCTTTCACATTGCAAACACTGTCTCTCAGGATAATCATTTAATTATTAGCAGACTGAGAATGGATTTGACTTGGGGTTGGAAACGGATTGATGGAGTTTTACCTGCGTCCACTGGGGTCACTGAATGAGTTTCTAATTGCGAATGCCTCTTTTGTGCTGCTAACTGTACTATGTGATCTGTCTGTTGAGATACTGGTGGTGTATCTGGTCTATTGTCTGGTTGCTGTGGTGGAGCTGTAGGGTCCACATAAAGTGATGGCATGTCTAATAGACCTGTACCTATGTGTGCATTCTCTCTTCTTTTCTTTTTTCTCATCTCTAATGATAATGTATACCACATGTTAACCACATCTACATGTCATTTTCTGCTTATCCATGCTCTATTAGTGTTTTGAAACCTTTTCCACTTTTCTGGATCTAGTGTGCCCTCTAGTGGGAAACCTGTTCTGTCAAATATTTGTTTTAAATTTTTTTAAATATTTGTTATTGTTTTTTTAGAGATTTATTTACTGCTCTGTATTCTAGTACCTTTGTGGGTTTTATAAACCCAACAACCCTGCTAGCCCTGTGCACCCTAGTATTCAGAATTGATCAATTTCTGAATATACTGTACTGTTGGGTTGCTTTACCGCATGCACTCTTATAGCAGTTATCTGTATTTTACAGAGAATTATGCCTCAATACCACCGTTGAAAAACCTCTTAATTCCTCCTATTCCGGCTGAAAAATATTTGCATACTATATAAAGAAATATAATACATATAAAACACACAATTAGAACTATTATGCAAATTTCTGTTGCAGCTGTAACCATTTTTGCTTTCTTATTTCATAATCACCAGAATATCCTTTTACAATTTCATTACGTAACCCAGGTGGTAATTTCTTTATACTGTACAGACAGATAGGCTTCCCTTCAAGGGGTATGTGATTAACTTGCCAATATAGTAACACTTGAGACCAAAAAATAACCTATATTTTGCTTCAATATATATATCCTTATTTAAATGCACATTTACCGTACAATAATATTGCTTTGCATCCACAACACATCCCAAAATAGTTCTATCAAATACAGTTTTCAGTGTAGAACAGTATCATCAGAATGCTTTCTAAGTATAACAGCACATGAACAGTCTGAGCAATAACCAAATGAATTATTAAAATGCATTCGTGAGTACTTTTGACATATATTAAATTCAACCATATAGTTAGCGCTTTTTATGCTCTCAAACAGATATCTGGGTTCAGGAAATCTCTCTAACCATATACAGATGAACAGCTTTTAGACACACAACAAGAATGCTGGGCAAAGAGTAAATCAGTGGAAAAAAATCACAGCTGAATTTACTCACCGTACAGGTTTGAGCTGTCCGTGATTCTAGCTGATGCTGCAAGCGTTATTTGGCATCTGTATAGGTTGTCTGGAGTGTGGTGAGCGTTCACTTTGGATAAAGCTGAGTACATCACCTAACCCAGTGGTTCCCAAACTGTGCGCCTAGGCTCCCAGGGGTGCCTTGGAGATCTCTCAGGGGTGCCTCGACCAGGGCCAGTGGTAAGCAAGATGGAGAACTACTTGGCAATTATTTAGGCTAAGAGGTGCCTTGAAAAATTTTTGGAGACCCTAAGGGTGCCTTGAACTGAAAAAGTTTGGAATCCACTGACCTAACCTGTATGCCATGGATTCAGATAAAAGACGGTTTGCAGGCAATGTTGCATTTAACTCCAAGGAGGCTGTCCCCTACAAACCCCCCCTCCTCTTAGTCCATTCCTAGTAATAAATGTCAGCATGCACATAATAATGTGCATGTGAACTGTGGGCCCTGAGGCTTTTTCGAAAATAGCCCCCAAAAAATGATTTTCTTACAATACAGGATAAATATGAGGGCATATTTTACAATGTGGTTGAGCGTGTAGAACAAATCCAAATTAAAAAATGAAAACATTGTGTCAAGTTCCTGTGTTTCTTGTTAGTATAATGATTACATTCCACACAATAGCTGTGGCTTGCTTGTTATTTGAACTCATGGTTGCTGTGTTGTGAGTCCAAAGTGCTAACCACTGAGCTAAAACACAAAAATAACACTTCCCATAGGCGGTAATGCTGCAATCAATAGATATTATTGTATTTCTATGTGAATATTACCACATAATGGTTATTAAGTTGTTGGTATTATAAGTATATGAATAGAGTCAACAATGGTAAATATATAATAATTTGCAAATAAAAGAGAGATAGAAGTAAAGGTTGACAACCATTTAGTCCATAGGTCCATATATAATGTCCCACAGTAATGCTTGAGATGATAAATTCTTATAAAACATCACTGTTCAATCCATATGTGAGTAGGATTTCTTCCTAAGCGATCTCCTCTTCATAAGGATCACCTCAAGGAGTATCAGCACACCGTATATAATAGAGAGGAATAAAAATTCACATAGTGCATTATCCTTAGGATGTGTATTTAAAAAATAGACAATATAAAAACATCAATACAAAAATCAAAGACTGGTATAAATGGCTGCTTACCAGAGCAAGCTGAAGATCAATGCATATAACAAGATCTTTTGATCCGGAACAAGGCTTGATCCTCTATGCAGAACAATGGCAATAACAGGCAGCTATACCCAGTCTCCACTGACGCGTTTCGAGCCTCCAGGGGTCTTTTTCAAAGTGTATAATAGAACCAGGCAAATGAGTCCCCTTTATATCATGTCATAATCAGTCAATGACCAATCAAATAAAAAGAATGATTCCCTGCAATAAAAACATAGACAGTATATATCAATGATATCTCTTATACATTTATACAATCCGGTAATATCGGGTAAACAATACAGGGTGATTCAAAAGTCGCAGTACACCCTTTTATTTCAAAAACTCTACAGGAAATTGGGAAACTTGAATACTCCAGTAAGGTATGGGTGACGTGGTCTATCTTTTACGGTATGTACCAAACATGGGTGCCATTTTGAAATCGGCCAATCGGCCCAATTCCTGTAGAGTTTTTGAAATAAAAGGGTGTACTGCGACTTTTGAATCACCCTGTATATATTAAATACCAGTTGACAAATATTTAAAACTCTGTAGTTCCGTGAACTCCGATCATGTGATTTATACCTCCCTTCCATAGGATGGAAGAGCGCACGTGATCGTGATCAAAACAAACACGCCCTCAGTTCTTTACTCCCGTAATGAGTGTATTACGGTGATGTGATCGGAATCTTTAATTCAACTATCCCAATAGTAGTACTTTCAAAAGAGAAGTGTTGATGTTTTTACATAAGTTCATAGGATCGGGGTCAAACGATCAATACATATGTTGTGGTCTTTGAATCTCTCAATATGTTTTGTTCAACGTCGTACAGTACTGTTAAAAATATTTCTAAGTGTTGACGGAAGTAGGGATATCACACGGTATTATCACTAAAATACATGTTGATACAACATATGCCACTGTTTTAGATATTAAACATCAAAGTACAGTTAATATAAAATCGACTTTTGAATCTTCTTCCAATCATAGTATTGGGATATTCTCCCTGTAACATACAGATTCATGCAACACTTGTTGCTATGGTTACTTATAGACGAGTCCCGTGCATTGTTCCAGCCCCTTTTCTCATAAGGTGAATAGAATCATACATTCAGATATTCTCGGCAGTTTCACGTATACCAATAAACTATAAAGTTCTTTCAGATATTAACATCATAACAAAGACCATGGGTTGGTCTGATCACTTTTAAATTACATATTCATATGCATTAAAAATACAGAAATAAAAGTGTTGGAATGACTGCTGTATCTGATATATGACAATGGAACATATATAGTTATAATGATGTATACTTGGATTAAAGAAATATTATACTGAAAGTAAAATAGCAAAAACAACTTTGAGGAGATGGTGATTTCAGTCAAAACAAAAACTCCCGAAGGAGAATTATGTTGACCCAAAATGTAAAAACAACCAATCTACCTTAACTGGAAAATAAGATATAGGACATACCTACTTTAAACCTAAATATACATATAATGGGTTTACATGTATATTCCTAACGTATCTGTGTAAAAGAGCCAGTTCAAAAGGTAAGTATGTATCTAATCAACAGGTAATAGGAGTTTATAAAAACCACTGGAGTTCAAAGTTGGCATTAAGACCATAAGGCATTAAGGTGTTCAGTTTGTGAATCAGGAACATTTCTTTTTTTGCCAATTTGGAGGCGGTATCCCTATCCTTCCAATCTTTTTCAATTTTACAGATACCCATAAACTCCATTATTCCTTTTGTTGAGTTATTGTGTACTTCCTTAAAATGTTTAGAGAATGGAAGAGTTAAGAGCCCTTTCCTGATGTTATTTAGATGCTCAGCCATTCTTGTCTTTAGCGGACGGGTAGTCCTACCAATATAACATTTATTGCACTTACATTTGATAAGATAAACCACATTACCACTATTACACGTGATGAAGTGATCTATTTTGTAATCTTGACCTGAAACTTCAACGTTAATGTTCTTACTTCTTTTATCTTCAGTAAATGTTTCTCTACACATTCTACAAACTCCACATCTAAAAAAGCCTTTAGAGGAGATGGTGTTATAAGGTCTAGGTAAAGCTCCCCTCACTAGATGTTCCTTCAAATTTTTCGCTTTTCTATATATGAACCTAGGGAATTTGGGTAAGTGAGGTCCTATAATTTCATTCTTTTGGATAATGTGTCAATATTTTCTCACTATTTTTTCAATATTATTATGTTTACTGGTATATCTGGTTATGAAAGTTTATTGGTTGATTTGGTGGTTGGACAGCTGGAAGGATGGAACAGTAAGAATTAGCAGGAGGGAAAGAGATACAAGGAAAACTCTCCAGAGTAAGGTTGTATGACACAGCTGTGACTCATCAGCTGGATTCTCATGAAAGATAGGACGTGGAATCAGACAGGACAGTGTAGTGAGAGGAGAGCAGATCCTTGGCTACACACGCTAAATGGAGTAGACTTTGTGGTTATCAGCCCGCCTGCCATCTGCTGACTCGGACCCGCCTGGGTCGCCTCGTGTCTCCCACTGCCTGGACTCGCCTGCTGTCTCCTGCCTTCTTCCCCATCCATCCTCTACACGTGGCTCCTCTCTGACCACCGCCGCCGTCTCTGGTACCGCTTCCTGCTCACCCTTATCCGTACGCTGTCTCCTGCCGCCTGAGCTGCCTGTGTCTCCTGGTCACCGCCTGGTCACCGCCGCCTGGTCTTCCTGACAAGTTTCCCTGGACACCCACAGCCTTGGCCTGCCTTCCACGCTGCCTGCTGCCCGCTGCCGTTCCTGATCTCTGGCCCTCCTGAGGACTACAGCGACCTGTGGTAATCGGCCCTGCACTCCTCTGGACACCCGCTGCCTGAAGCTTCTAAGTCTCCTGGCAATCACAGACGTCGCAGACTTTCTTCCAGCGACTTTGTCTCATCTCAGACTTCACAGACTTTCGCCCAGTGACTTTGTCTCATCTCCCGGGTTTGTTCTCATTCTCATTCTCCTGTTTTCACCCTAGTCCATATTGTACTGTATTTATTGTTCTCGGCTTCCTTTGTAGGCCTTATTTTTATTTTTATTCCACTTGTATTTCTTTATTTATTTCTTTATTTATTATATTTTTATATTTATTTTCTCAATTCTTTATTTTTATTTTTCGCTCTCTATTTTTATTGCGTTTACTGTACTTATTTTTATTTTTCACTCTCTGTTTTTATTGCATTTATTGTATTTATTTATCTTTATTTGCATTTCTTATTTACTTATTTACTGCATTTAATTATTTCTATTTGCTTCTCTTATTTACTGTATTTAATTATAATTTAATTATTTCTATTTGCATTTCTTAATCTATTCCAACAGCATTTTATTTCTCCCTTGGTACTCCTCTGCTCTCCGTCTATTGGCCTTTCTTGTCTCTTTGTTCCCCGTTCATGCCTCTCTGTCTCATTTAACACGGCTTGCCTTGCCTAGCCTCTTTGCCACACCTCTCCCCACCGTCATTGTCATTGTTGGCTATTACTTTATTTAACTCACTTATCTCATTTCCTCTTGTCTACCTTCTGACTCCCCCTGTCTATTGTCATTGTTGGCTATTACTTTATTTAACTCACTTATCTCAATTCCTCTTGTCTACCTTCTGACTCCCCCTGCCCTCCTCTCCCGCCCCTCTGCTTCAGACGATTCTTCTGTCCCCTCTACTTCTTCCACTCCTCCCCCACCCCTTCCTCACCTCACCATGCCTCCCTGTTCACTTGCCATACCCATACTCTCACCTCGCCCAACTTCACGCTCCTTGTCCGCACTCCCCCGCGCACCGCTAACCTTGCCAACCTTATCCCCATCTCCCCTCCCTCCCTTTCTCCTTTGCCCTCTGGAATGCTAGATCCGTCCGCAACAAACTTCCCTCTATCCATGACCTCTTTTTATCTAACTCTCTTAACCTTCTTGCCATTACCGAAACCTGGCTCACCGATTCCGACACTGCCTCCTCTGCCGCTCTCTCCTATGGCGGCCTCTCCTTCACCCACTCCGCCAGACCTGGAGACCGCCCAGGCGGTGGAGTGGGCATTCTCCTATCCTCCACCTGTACTTTCAGACTCATTCCTCCTGAACCCTCCCTCTCCTTCTCTTCTTTTGAAGTCCACTCTATCCGTCTCTTCTACTCCATCCATCTCCGCGTCTCTGTCATATACCGTCCCCCTGGGCCCGCCTCCCTTTTCCTTGACAACTTTGCTGCCTGGCTCCCACACCATCTCTCCTCTGACATCCCCTCCATTATCCTTGGCGACTTCAATATCCCTATTGACAACCCCACCGACCCTGCTTCCGTCAAACTCCTTGCCCTTTCTTCCTCCCTTGGCCTCTCCCAATGGACTGGACCTCCTCTTCTACCCACTGCCTTGGTCACTCCCTTGACCTTGTCTTCTCCCACCGTTGTAGTCTGTCCTACTTCTCTATCTCCCCCTTTCCACTCTCGGACCACCATCTCCTCTCATTCTCTCTCTCCTCTACTCCTGCACCCCTCCCCCCACCCAAATCTACCCGGTCCAGGCGCGATCTCGACACCCTTGATCCTGCTATTCTATCCTCTTCTCTCGAAACTCTCCTCTCTCCCCTTTCCACCCTGTCCTGCCCTAATCAGGTGGCCTCCCTCTATAACCAAACCCTCTCCTCCGCCCTTGATGCGGTTGCCCCTGCCCAGCCCATCCACCTTCGCTGCTCCAATCCCCAACCCTGGCACTCCAAACTTACCCCTTTCCTCCAAAAATGCTCTCGTACTGCCGAACGCCACTAGAGAAAATCTCGCTCCCTGGCTGATTTCCTCCACTGCAAGTTTATCCTCTCCTCCTACAGCTCTGCCCTCTCGCTCGCTAAGCAATCCTTCTTTAAATCCCTCATCTCCTCCCAGTCCTCCAACCCCCGCCGCCTCTTCGCTACCTTTAACACTCTCCTGTCTCCCCCACCTCCCCCCCTCCCTTCCTCCTTATCTGCCACTGACTTCACCTCCTTTTTCTCCTCTAAAATCGCGGCCATCAGACTTGAAATCTCCTCCTCCACCCACTCTTCCGCCACCCCCCCTCTCGCCCTTTCTCCCCCCTCCACTCTCCCCCCAGCCACCAACTCCTTCTCTCCTTCCGCCCCACCTCGGGTGAGGAAGTCCACTCTCTCATTTCTTCTTCCCCTCCTTCTACCTGCCCCCAGGACCCCATCCCTTCTCACCTTCTTAGCTCCCTTTCCGCCTCCACCTGCTCCCACCTCGCTCACCTCTTTAATCTGTCCCTCTCCACCGGCATCTTCCCCTCCGCCTTTAAACATGCTCTCGTCTCACCCATTCTCAAGAAACCCAATCTTGACCCCACCTCACTCTCTAATTACCGCCCCATTTCCCTTCTCCCATTTGCCTCCAAAATACTCGAGAGACTTGTCTGCAACCGTCTCTCCACCTACCTCTCTGAACACTCCCTCCTTGACCCTCTCCAATCAGGCTTCCGCCCCCTCCATTCCACTGAAACTGCTCTAGCTCAAGTTACGAAAGATCTCCTCTCGGCTAAAGCCATGGGCCACTACTCCCTCCTGATTCTCCTCGACCTCTCAGCGGCCTTTGACACCGTTGACCACCCCCTCCTGCTTCACACCCTTCAGTCCATTGGCCTCTCCGGTACCGTCCTCTCCTGGTTCACCTCTTACCTTGCTCACCGTTCCTTCTCTGTTTCCACCTCTGATTCTCTCTCCCCTTCTTCCTCCCTTCCAGTTGGGGTCCTTCAGGGCTCTGTCCTTGGACCCTTACTATTCTCACTATACACCTCTTCTCTGGGTGCACTCATCAGCTCCTTCGGCCTCAAGTACCACCTTTATGCTGATGACACTCAACTCTACCTTTCCTCTCCTGATCTCTCTCCCTCCCTTCTTTCCAGGGTATCTGCATGCCTCTTTGCCATCTCCTCCTGGATGTCCTCTAGATTTCTTAAACTCAATCTTGCTAAAACTGAACTCATTGTCTTTCCTCCCTCTCGTACCTCCTTCCCCTCTGACCTCTCCATCACTGTTGACAACTCATCTATCTCCCCTGTTCCCCAACTCCGCTGCCTAGGTGTCATCCTCGACTCCTCTCTCTCCTTTGCCCCTCACATTCACTCTCTCGCCAAATCCTGACGTTTCCAGTTTCGCAATATTGCCCGCATTCAGCCCTTCCTCTCCCAGGATGCCACCAAATCTCTCGTCCACTCTCTGATTATCTCCCGCTTGGACTACTGCAACCTTCTCCTTATCGGCCTCCCCCTCTCTCATCTCGCTCCCCTTAGATCTGTACTTAACGCCGCTGATAGGCTTATTTTCCTCTCTCGCTGTTCCACCTCTGTATCCCCACTCTACCAAGCCCTTCACTGGCTCCCCTTCCCCTACAGAATCCTTTTCAAGCTCCTCACTCTGACTTACAAGGCCCTCCCCAACTCCACTGCTCCCTACATCTCTAACCTTATCTCTATTCACACTCCCTCCCGCTCACTGCGATCGTCCAACGATCATCGCCTCTCTTCCGCTCTGATTACCTCCTCTCACGCACGTATCCAAGACTTCTCCCGCGCCGCTCCCCTCCATTGGAACAAGCTCCCCCGCTCCATCAGAACTTCCCCTAATCTGTCCTCTTTCAAACATTAAAAACCCACCTTTTCCTTAAAGCCTTCCAGTCTCATGCCTAAACTCCCACCGGTCGGCTACCTCTCTTTCTCATCCCTTCTTCCCTTCTCCCCCTTCCTCGACTCCGTCTCCGTTTCTCCCGTCTCTCCGTCTCATCCATGTGTCTGTCTGTCTTCCCCTCCCTTTAGATTGTTCGCTCCTTTGAGCAGGGCTCTCCTACCTTCTGTTTCCATCACTTTTAACTGCGCTCTCCAGCTACTCAGCTCACCTCCTCTCAGTCCCTCTGCCCTCTGTCTCCTCTCGCTTCTCTCCGCTCCCCTCAGTGACTCTCAACCTGTCATCCGTGCCCACCCTCTTGGGCCATAGTTACCTGCCTATACTCACTTTTCCCCTCCCTCCCTCACTTTCATGCTGTGCCTGAGCCCCCAGAGTTATAGTGCTTACTGTTACTTGTACTGTGCTGTTTCACCTTGTACAGTGCCATTGTTTGTCCTTGTACGGCGCTACAGTTACTTTGTGGCGCCCTATAAATAAAAATTAATAATAATAATAATAATAATGAAAGATCATTCTCCATTTTTATTCTTATTCCTAATTTTCTTCTCTAAACATTGGTTTCTGTCCATCTGTATCACCTTTTCCTTAGCGGTCTGAATAATGGAAAGTGGATAATCCTTTTGTGTTAATTCCTCAGATAATTTTTCTATTTCAGTTTTGAATTCCACATTCTCTGTACAATTTCTCCTGAATCTAATAAATTGACCATAGGGGATTCCGTGAAGCCACCTCCGATGATGTTCACTTGAATTGGGGATAAGGGAGTTGGAAAGTTTCCATTTACAAGGCAGTGCCGCTTTAAATTTAAGCTGCGAAGATGCCGATCTCCCGCGAGTTTAAAAAGCGGGGTATGATACATTTACCCCTCAGTGTTACAGTGAGAACAATGGAGATGGTGTGGCTTGCTTCTATTGGTCCAGGTATCATGAAGGTCCAGAGTGCTGCAGGTCATAGGCCAGTTCAAACCAAAATATCCAAAGGTGGGGGTCATCTCTTCAGGAGTTGTGCTCTGACTTTTCCCGCCAAGGCTCCCGTTTCAACTAGTCTATTAGCATTTTATAGTCAGCATTACTCTAAGTATTTATTCCCTAACATCACTAACTAGAGCATGCAATGTGCGATCTCTTCGGCGAATGAACCTGACAACTGCTGATGAATAGGGGATTAATATGATACCAGACATGATACCTATAACCTGAACCTTAAATAACACAAAGGTGTATATATATAATCTTAATATATAAACTAATAATAAACTAGATACTATCTGCTCATAAATCACAGAATAACGAAACCAATATGAATATGAATTATATAAATAACTAAATGTTGTAATGCGAAGGTGTGCGTGCGTATTTTACCGTGCGATCGCAGTATGTCACATGTAGAGTGCAATCCCACAACTAAACAATGTTAACCAATATACTTTCGTTCATCCAATTATACGACTTCGATAGTTCCACCCTTTGATAGTATAATAAACTATCACCTTAAAGATTTTATATGCAGGATCTTAGTACCATGTTTCATTGCTATGTAATGCAAGTCCCCCTTGGTGTATGACCATGCTGTCTGTAGATCAAAACAAGTTATCATGAGAGAGAGTCTTAATCCTCAAAACGATTTCTTCTTTTACTATAGACCTTATACCTCTGGAGCTTGGAGATAACCTTTTGTATGCCCTTCAAGGGTGCAATAAAACATGTAATACATTATTTGGAAGGGTACAGAGTACAATAGAACATGTATCAGTTATACAGAATGCTCTACTGCAGTTCTTCAAGTTTAACAGGTTCATCCGTCCAACGCATGTCTTTAAGCACAGAATACATTTAAAAACTTCATATTCATCAATAACATCATCCTATGTCTATCAATAATGTCATATACAATCTCCTTCAGCTTGCGTTAATATACACACTTCTAATAATGTCATCAGTTCTTTTCATCAACACTTGTGGGCGGGCTATTGTCTGCTCGTTCTTCCCAGTCTCCCAATACTCAAATTTCTTTGTACATGAAACAGTGATCGGCTTGCCAAATATTGGGAGACTCCAGACTAAGGGACCTAGGCGTCGTACTTTTCCCCTAGTGACCTCCCACCCATAATTCGAGTACCTCAGGAATATTTAGTGGAAAGAGAACTAGTCCTACTCGGTATAATCACTGAGGCACATGAAAGCACCCCCAGCACTTTTTGGTCTACAACCTTACCCACCCAAGAATTATAATCATTCTCAAGGATGCCTGCTCAAGTCCAAATATTACTGGACTGGCATCGCTGGGTGTACCTCTCTTCAACTACGGGGTCAACGTACTTACGGACGTAATGCTACTCAGACAATAGCCCCTCGCACTTTCTCCAAGCTTTCCAAATTTTCCTTTACCTCTGAATTGAATAGAGTAATTGGCTGGACCGATTGTGCTACTAACTTCTCCTTCATCGCCAATTCCTCAATATCATTACCTAAACTAGCCTCTGTTACCTGTCAACAATCAAAAGAATTGACCGTCCTGAAAAGAGAATGTGATGAGAGAAACACAGAACAGGTAAACTACAACTTCATGCTGGACAACTGTCTTAGCCTTTGGCTCAGGTGCTACTAACTTCATTCGAGGCCTCCCAGAACAGATTCATGAGTGCACTTGGACCCTTCTCTGAGTGTTGGCCCCTCTGCAGTGGGTGAAATGGGCACCAGTTTGTCTCTGCTACCCTTGAAATCGTGATGCTGGTAGCCTACACCTGGTACCTGTCTGTCAAATAACCTGAGCCTAGGAAATTACTGTTCCACAACTTACTCTCCCGGTCCAACATCCTGACAGTTAGTGTGACTTTTCAGGAAACAGTGTTTTGAACACTCTCGGTTGCTGCCTCACCGTTTACCTTCCCTCTCAAGATCTAAACTAGTCTCTCAGTTACAAACTCATCCCAAGAGGGGTCAAGAACATTTTAAAAGTCAACAGGTTAAGAGGCAGCTCAGGAGTGATCTTGATAGTGGGGAGGACTAGTGGCTAAAGCTATCAGCCACTTCAATCAAGTTCCAACTCTCATTCTATTCAATTCATTCTAACTAGTACCATTACTTTATGTTCACACTGGTTTGTGGCTAATCAAAAGTATGTAATTTGTTACCACTACTCATACATTATACATTTATCATCAATAACATGAATACCCCTATCATCTATTATAACTCTAGGGCTATCACCTTGACTAACAAAAGCTTTGAGTATGACATAGTAATACATTAGACACATTTCAATACACCTTTACCCAGACATATTTCATCGGTACACTAGTGTATACTTGAGGATCCTGCAAGGTGGTAATTGGATGACGTGGATTTGTTTCACTGGGAGAAATTCTTCAGGTAACCCAAATCTTCATATATTAACTAATATGTGTATGCATGTATGTGTGTGTGTGTGTGTGTGTGTGTGTGTGTGTGTGTTCACATTTTAAAACAATACAACGAAAAACAAAACAAAACATAAGCTTTCACATAAAACCATGCTGTCTATTTGACAGCTATGTTCGCCCTGGTGTGACAGCCATGTATAGTCGTGTGTGTAAGTGTGGAATTTACTAGCAGCTACTTCAGTTGGTAACTGTGTGACTGTATAAAGTCCTTGTCACGGTTTGGTATTCTGGACTCTTGGTTCTACCCAAGAGATGTTACCCCTAGGGGAGTGATAGTAACTGATGTGAAGTAGGCACACTGGTAATGTCAGTTCTATACCCAGACAGCGAATAGACAACAGATGCAGGATAAAGTACAATCAGCGATTTAATGATGCTTGAATGATCACATAAAGTCTTGGTAAATAGGCACAAGGAACATAGCAACAGGGTGAACAGTACCACTGGCAATGTAGTATGAGTGAATACAATATAGCAGTATAATCAGTGTTTTCAAATATAGCAATAGCAGAAACAGTCCAGCAACAAAGTGGAGATGGTAATGCAGCAGGTATAAGAGACCACAATGAGGCAGCACGATACAGGAGGTACAAGTAACAGTCCAGCCAGCAAGGAGTGGGTAAGAACAAGCAGCTTAGATGATACGACCTGTAATAACCACTGAGTCACCGAGACAAATGTGGAGTAGATGATCTTGAGTGGTGCAGTCCATGGAGGGGTAACTCAGAGAGTTAGATGTAACTTTAGCAGCACAGCCCGTGTAGTAGCAGCACAATGAAGATAAGTGTAGCTTAAGCGATCCAGCCCGTGGAACAGCAATACAACGAAGGCAGGTGCAACTTGAGTAGTGTAACCCATGGAACAGCAACACAGCGGAGACAGGAGCTGCTTGAGCAGTATAGCCCGTGGAACAGCAACACAGCAGAGACAGGTGCAGCTTGAGCAGTATAGCCTTTGAACAGCAGCACAGCAGAGGCACTGACGATCCAGGTGAGAACACACAGAATAGGTAGGAACCTAATCAGACAGGTAACTTGATCAACATGCCCAGAGGAATGGGAGGGGGTGCCTTTTCAAGTTTAGAGCCAGAACCAGGAACCAATAGGAATCTTGCCAGCAACAGACAGGTACTCAGTCTGCACATGTGCAGATCAAGACTAAGGTTTTTGAGAGCTGCTAATGAGGCACAGGTGAGTGTCTTAGTCTTTGTTTATGGAAGCCGAATAAGCGCCGTGTGACAGTCCTCTATGTAGTGTCCTACTCATGTTCTGGCATTGCTATAAAGTATTTTTCAGTCACCTCAACGTCGCCCCCTAGACTAGAAAAATGCATATAAATGTAAATGTATATCAATCGATTTTCCCTCAGCCAACTCACATGCCATTCTCAGTACCTCACATTCAGCTACTTGTGAGAAGGGCAAAGGGGTCTATTTCTATAACACTTTCTTTAAATTTAACAGTATCTAGTACGTGTCTCTCTAACAGTGAGAAAATATAAAACACGAAAATTCTACATTTTCTATGGTTTCACATTATGTTGTATCTTGTGGCAAAAATCCTACTCCAATGTTTTACACTGAGATGCATATCTGTATGGCTAACCTCGAGCGATCTCTTCACCCTTTGTGCATAAATATAAAGACACACTTTGTACAGGAGGCAAAAAGCAGATATGCAATCTAAAAATACAAACATGAATCATATTTCCACAACAAAAACTTTTTGCTTAAAAAAAAGCATTTTCTATACACATAACACCAAACCCCTAACTGTTTCTGTGACTTGTGTCAATCTAGTGTGTGTATCCCTGAGTCCGCCTTATGTCAAAAAAATGTCTTAGCCCCATTACTGAGACCGTGTCTACGTCTTTTTGTATCTCTATACAAGAGAAGAGAGAGAGATACTAGCATAGATGTAAAGAATGAGAAAATAGGAGAGCAACGAATAATAACAATACAAAGATTGGGGTTTGAAAACAAACAGACATGCAGAAAGGGAGATTTTACAGCAAACATGACAGCTGGATTGGACACTATGGGAAAATGGCTGTATTCATTCCACTAATCCCCTTAGCTATTTGCTAAACTATGACCCCTCCCCATACTTGACTAGGGGGTCTTACATCAACCGTGCAATCCAGTGTCGTCCGTCATTTGTTCATTAAGAACTCGGTATCACCATAACTACATACCTTTGCAACGGACTTTCTGACTTATAATAGAGAAATGAAAGATTAACTCTTAGTGACTCATACTTATCTGAAATACATAAAACGATATTTTGGAGCAAAGTATGTACATACTTCATTTTTGGATAATGGTTCTCAGTCAAACAAAATATCATGAGTCACTGCAGCCTAAAACAAAGAGTGTTCCAATGATCCATTATTAGTTTGTCTTTCAAGAGAAATTTTTCTATTTCTCTATCCCACCCCCTCAAGCACTAAGTCTATATTTCTTTCGCCTACCCTTATCTGTGGGAAGAAAAGACAAGATAGTTATATTTAAACAGCAAATGAAACAAACATTTTCATTCTTTACCATCGGGCAGCGATCAGGAAAGCAAACATATGATACATAAAACAAACAAGCAATAACAACAAAATATACTTTTAAATCAGCTTCTTTCTAAACCTGCACACTGATACTTACCACAGATTAACATTTACCCCACCTGGTTGTAGGACTACAGGTCTGACCTAACCTCTAGGGTTGGCTTTAGTTCTCCCCCAAGGCATTGGCTGCTATGAGGTGCGCAGGCAACTGTTGATAAGCCTCTGAGACTTGCATGCGCTGTCTCTGTGGATGTCTGTGAGATTCCCCCTTAGATGGCACAAGTCTCTTTGCTTCCGCTCTTGTCATTGTACAGTCCTTTGCTTGGTGTCCCGTTTTAGTGCATGTAAAACACTTCCTCAACTCATGTTGTTTCTTTTCCTTAAACCAGGAGTTATTATACTGTGGTTGTGTGTGCAGTCCCTCTACTGCTTGGATACTCACCATCATTAACATATCACTTAGTGTCTCTTTCTGTTTATTTATATTCTTATCATGTTCTATAGCTAACTCCCAGAGAGCATCTACAGTGATCCTTCTCCAGTTCGGTAATGAAGTTTGCACCCTTGTTTTAAAATTTTCTCTGAGGCCTTCCATTAAGACTGAAACAGCTACCTCCCTGTAGTGTACATCATCCTTTATGTCTGATAACCCAGTGTATTTAGCCATCGCTATCAGAGCTCTAGAAAAATAGTCCACTGCATCTTCACTATCCTGTTGTTTGATAGTAAAAATTTTACTCCAGTCCACTACCACAGGAAAGTATATGGCCAACTGAGAGATTATGCGTTTAATATTTTCCTGATTATCATCATCTGTTAAGGACTTCTCTTCCTCCAACATACAATCCTTAATAAACTTTTGTATATCAGTACCGGGAGGAAGACAGACCCTAAACACCACTCACCAATCTTTATTAGTTGGCTCATGTACATAACCTAAATCTCTAACAAATTTCTGACAAAATCTAAATCAAAATCAGACCCTTGGCTAAATCTTTCCAAGGGTCTGGGAACTCAGACATAATTGCACGCAGTTCAGATCTAGTTCATGGACAATGCATTTCTACATGTCTTATGGGAACTACGCCATCTCTGTCCGCCTTCCCATTGGGAACTGCTATTGTGCAGACAGGATGCAAACCTACTAAATCACTACATTCTGAACTAGTTGCTGGATTTGCTGTTGCAGTATAATGGATATCTGCCTTTCTATTAATCTCTACATTATTCTCACCAATTTCATCCACTGCCCCTGCTGGTGGAACCGTTCCCTTTCCTTGTCAAGGTGGTGCCTCTTGCATGTTACTAGCATGGGGAGTGGCCGAAAATGACTGTGGGTTCACCTTCTTCCCTTGATACCTTATCTTTAACGTAAATTATAGGATACAAGTTACTGGTTACATTCTTAGCATTTTTGGTTTTGGCTGTACTTATCACCTCAATCGCATTTGGCTGCGAGGGCACACGTGCGGTCAGTTCTCCACGTTTCTCAACGCTCACTTCCACTGTGCGCGCACTTTTCGCCACACCTACTTCCGCTGTGCACTCGCTGCTCTGCCACGTGTTGCCTTCCATTTTCCACAATTTTAAACAATCATTATGTTTATTCCTCACTTTTGTTGGTTTAATCAACTGTACTTTATCTGTAACATAATTCAACACCTCTGAATTGAAACTAGCGATCTTTGGAAAAGGTCTCTCACAATCCTTGGTCATCTTGACCCGCTTGTCGCAATATGCCATTGCGTATGCACCATATTTCTTACATATGAGAAATCTTGCTGAACCAATAAGGCCTTCCTTAGGCAGTACATTGGCCATCTCTAGCGTCTGCTTAGCACCCATGTTGAACAATATAGGGTCCGAGGAATATCACAATATCCTGCCACAATATAGGGTCCCAGAAATATCACAATATCCTGCCACTACTTTCAACACTCTGCCACCCGCAATCTACCGCTAGAGATATTTACAGGCCTGTGGACTTATTTGCTACAAGCCGCATCCACTCGCTTCCTCTTGTACTAAACGAGGATCCCTAACACAGAAAAATCAAGGCTGACTAAAGGGCTATCAGCTCCTCGATACCCTTGACTCTCCAGCAAAATCTGTTTTCACCGTATACCTTGTATACTACTTATTCAAATCATATACTTCTTCAATACACCGTATGCTACTCAAAATACCACATACTACCATAAAACCACACCATATACTACTTAACTACTTAAAATACCGTATATTTACTTAAAACAACACCGCTTGCTACTCAAAATGCCGCACACTACTTAAAACAACCCCCACCTTATACTACCTAAATACCGTATAAAATCTGCACCGTATGCTACTCAAAATACCACATACTACTTAAATAGTGTTCTCATTTCAAACACAACCTTCACCGTCCAGTCCACCTCGTCAGACAGCAACCGATATCCCTGTCTTTTTCATAGTAAATCTCCTCTTTGTCTGTCTCTTTTCAACAGTATACAAATTCTTCCCTTATCTGTCTCTTTTCAACAGTATACAAACTCTTTTCTTATCTTTATGCATACCATTCACATACAACCTTTTGTTTTCTGCACAGAAAATAGATTTCCCAAACAATGGTAATATCTTTCAGAGGTTTTAACAAGTGATTATACTATACATATATAACAGACTATGAACATTGTACTGGTAATAAATACCTGTTTTCACCCATGGACAATGAAAGTCGACATACTTATAAATGTCACACATTTCCATCATGATTGTCCTACTAAGTCTGTTTAGCAAATACACCCCCCCTTCCCTGGCCACAACAGAAATTGTGTAGATATATAAATCTGAAACCTGACCTTTATTTTGAATTTAAAAAAAAATAATTCTACAAATGTTGCAAGTTAATATAATATAATGTACCAGATTCATTGTTGTGTGTGTCTTTATTAATATATTATAATTGTACAACATGTGGGTATTAGGACAATAAATAATGGAGATTTCAATAATACAAATATAACATTTAAGATAGATTGTTTAGGTACTACTACCTCATCATTTCCAAATTTATACAGCACCACTAATTCTGCCTAACTTTAATATTTCCCAGGTGAACCCTGCTGACCAGCATAATATAAGTGCAAAAATATGTAATGAAATTTCATGTGCTGCTGAAAATACTCATGCAGATTAGCTGGTACCTGTGATGCAGAGGGAGGGATTATGTGTCAGTGTGTTTGATGATAATGCTCTTATTGGAGAGACTAACACCTTAAATCCCCTAGGTTGTGAATTTGATCAGGGCAAAATGTGTGAGATTGTGCCTAAATGTGATACCATGTCGGCTAAAGTTTTAGGTAGTCAGATCGATTTACATGTGCTCAGTTCTGAAGGTGACACAAAGTTAGAAAATGTATCCAATGTCTTAGCAGTAGTGACCCAGAGAACAGCACAGAGGAGCTGTGGATTAACCCCCTGAAAATTCGGAGGGAAGTTCACTAGAAGTTAATCCCCCTTCACCCCCTCCCTCAGTGTAGAAGCTGCAGATTGAGGCAGTGATTTGAATGAGCGATCTCCTGCTGTGGGCAACACTGACAAGCTCTGGAGTGACACTTTTAAAACAGAACTAAACACTGATCCCAGTCTATCAGCAGTGAGGTGGAGTGTCAGTCAGGCCTGTCTGGAAAGTAAGGAAGACAGAATTTTTTGGGGAAAATAGCCTTTTGCACAGAGAGAAAAATGTCACGAGTATGCATCCAGATGTAATTGCTGACAGGCAACTAGTTGTACCTCAAATCTACAGGGAAGGGTTGCTGAAAGTATCCTATGAGATACCCCTAGCAGGACATTTGGGTGTTGCCAGAACTAAAGCTCGTTTGGTACATAATTTTTACTGGCTTCGCATGTTGACTGACATAGGCAAGTACTGCTGCTCGTGCCATGGGTGTCAGGTTGTTGGGAAGTCTGGTGATGTGGGGAGGGCGGTCTTATCAGAACTCTTTTAAACGGGTTGCTGTGGACATTGTGGGTCCACTAGCCATCCCCAGTATCTCAGGGAAAGAGTACATTTTGACTGTAGTGGATTATGCTACTAGGTACCCAGAAGCAGTAGCTCTTTCCTCCATTTGCTTACACAAAGTAGCAGATGCCCTTGTTGAAGTCAGCAAATTGGATAAAGTAATTTCAATTAAAATCGAGCAAACATGGTTGACTTTGTCTGAAAAGATGCGTACGGTACGCTACAACGTACAAGGGGACGCTACGGCGTGGAAGGGCGTACGCAGCTGCAACACGTGGCAGCAACAGTATTTAGTCTTTTACATACATTCGCACAAACACGCATACTTGTAAAAGAGTACACATTAATGGTAGTTGCAACACATAGTCATTTATGTCGAAATATAGTAGTATTTATGTTTTATATTATAAGTTATATGCACATTAGTAAAATATATGGAACAGGTTGAAGGAATCATATCATGTGTGGTATCATAATAAACCTCTTAACATTTGCTACTGTTCGGTTCACTCTGCGAAGGAATTGCAGAGTGCATACACAAGTTATGAATGATAGGGAATTATGAACTACTTAAGACTAAGGAATCTTGGCGGGAAGAGCAGAGCATACCCCCTGGAGAGATGACCCCCTCCTTTGGATTCTTTAGGATGAACTAGCCAATGATTGACAACCACTTGGACCTTCCTGAAACCTGGACCAATAGAAGCAAGCTATACCATCTTCATTGTTTTACTGTATTCCTGTGTGCATATAAGCAGCAGCTTCTCATCTAGTGTTCAGACATCTTGTCCCCAGACTTCAGGATTGAATGACTGTACACTGGATCCAGAGCGCCTGCGATAAGTAACGGCTGTACTTATTATCACTTTGCTTGAATATATTATACTACTTTTTGCGAATAAATCGTTGTGCTTTGAAAACACAAATCGAGGTTCGTCAATCGTTATTGGTTAGCGACAATACGCACTTAACAATTTGGGGGCTCGTGAGCTTTGGAGGTTTCGTTGCCGGACAATATGCAAGACCAACGGATTTCGGTTCCGCAACAAAGGGTGGAGACGCGTCATATACGGGTAAGAACGCAATTTTTGTCCAGTCGCAGCGAAGAGACTGGGAGAGGTTTCTGCCACACCTCCTCTTTGCATACCGCGAGGTACCGCAGGAATCCACTGGCTTCTCACCCTTTATGGGTTCCGGTCCATTAGATTTGATTAGGGAAGAGTGGGAAGGGAAACTGATCACCACAGAAACGTTGTTGGTGAAATTTGTAGTGCAGTTCAAGAATAAATTGCAGTCCTTAATGGGGATGACACAGAGCAACCTGAAAGCTGCGCAGGCAAAACAGAAGCTGTGGTATAACCACAATGCGAGAGAATGCATGTTTGCAGTTGTCCAGGTGCAGGTAGGAGCGGGAGCGTCAGTGGTCTGCGGATAGCAAGTTGTACCACTGCTGTGATGGGAAGACTTGTCCAAGTGCAGGTAGGTAGCGGGAGCATCAGTGGTCTGCGGATAGCAAGTTGTACCACTGCGGTGATGGGAAGACTTGTCCAGGTGAAGGTAGGTGGCGGAATAGTGGGTAGTCTGTAGCAGCAAGTATACCACTGATGAGCAAGGGAGACTTGTCCAAATGCAGGCAAGCAGCTGAATAGCGAATAGTCCGTGGCGGGTACGTTACCACTGATGAGCAGAGCAGGCTTGTCCAGGTGCAGGTATGCAGCTGAATAGCTAATAGTCTGTGGTGGGTACGTTACCACAGAAGAGCAGATAAGGCTTGTCCAGGTGGAGGCATGCAGCGGAGTAGAGGTAGTGCAAGTTTACCACGGATGAGCAGAGAGAACTTGTCCACAGCAAAACCGATCACACGAGCAGAACACAGGAAACACCTAATAGTCTCAAGGGAATGAGAACCAAGAACAGGCAACGATACTAAGGACACAGGTGCCTTAAATAGTGAGTGGTGATTGATTCACCAATAGGATTAAAAGCAAGGTTTTAAGTTCAAGAGTCCTGCACATGCGCAATCCAGTTAAGATGGCGGACGGCCGCGACTTAGGACAGGCGCCGGCAGGAATGAGAGAGAGCCACGTACCAGACCAGAGGCATTAACCGTCCGGTGAGTGACAGATTTATAGTACAGACCGACACATCTAACTATGGACTAGGAGCTGTCCTTAGCCAGGTGACAGCGGAGGGGGGGAGGGCACCCTATCATTTTCCTAAGTAGAAAACTGTAACGGATTTACTGGATTCTCTACTAACCTTGATTAACGCTGGCTTACCTGAGGTATTTACCAAGAACCACCGCAAGGCGGGATGGGCTTTGCTGCCAGGAGTCGCAGGTCGCGATCCTCAGGTTTGCCCCAAGGTGTAGTACAGCGGAGCAGGAGCAAAATGAGAGTAGTCGGACAGGCCGGGTCGGTACACAGGCAGGCAATGCAGACAGAATCAGGAAGCTGTCTCGGAGTCAATCAAACCGGGTCGGTACACGGGTCACAAGAACAGAAGCGAAGTCAGCTAGCCGGGTCAGTACACAGAGGACAATGGAATCCAGAAGAGTGAACAAGCCGGGTCGGTACACTGGGAGTCAACACACACGAAGCAGGAACAAGGAAGGACACAGGAATCAGGAGCCAGGAACTGGTAAGTTGCTCTGACACTCTCCAAGTGTCAGAGCTAGGTTTTTATGCAGAGTCCCATTTGAATTCCCCGCCCTGGTGGTGATCATGTGACCGCCCTAGGTAGCGGTCACGTGATCGCTGAACCCGGATGTGCGGCTTCCGGGTCCGACGGAGCGGCGGGGGAGCGTGGAATGGTAAGTATCGTAACAAAAACTTAGGGAGGTAGCATATGCTACCATTGAATGAGAATGCCTAGCCATCGTATGGGAACTGCAAAAGCTACAGCCCTACCTGTATGGATGGGATTTCACTATTATTACAGACCATAATCCTCTAAGCTGGCTAATTAGAGTTTATGGGGATAATGGTAAGCTTTTAAGATGGAGTTTAATTTTGCAGCAATATAACTTCACCACTCAGCAGCGGAAGGGCACAGAACATGGGAACACAGATGGCCTCTCATTACAAGGGGCAGAAGTGGTGAATGGGCAGGAGAGACAGTGACAGGTCACAGTTCTCTGTGCCTTAGGTTTAGGATGAGGTGTGATGATTATGTAGTATATCTAATGACTGATTGTTATTTTCTGTTGAATTCATGTATGACAATGTATATTGTATGTAATTTTGTAATGTAATCTCAATGTGTGCTTTGCTAGATGACATGATTTTGAACTTATGCAAGTGTCATTAATCTGTTGAAATAGTCAGACCAGGGGAATGTGTATCCAACGGTTGGGTTGGATAACAAGGCATGCTGTGAAATACAGTCTGTGTTAGGTTTACTGTCCAGGTGCCTGGTCCTTACAATGCCACTTTCAACACCTATAGTCCATCCGGAGTTTGCCCCTGCCCTCAGCGTTGCCGGCGCTGCGATCACGGCTTTCATTCTGTTGTTGGTTACTTCCTGGCTCCTCTGTGCATGCGCATGGAGGTTCCATGCAGTGATGGTAAAGTCTGGCACTTACAATGTTATAGTGGTCTGCGGTGCAGTCAACAGATGGTTCCTTAATGTTAGGCGCAGAGAAACCAGTAAGTAATCAACAACACAGTCAGTGTCAGTGATAGAAGGTAATCTCTGGATTCCTGAACAGCCAAATCTCTGAGATTCAATTACCAGTTTCTGCTTCATCTCTGACTCTGTACTGCAATGTCATGAAGGTGGGAATGTGAGGAGGTAATAGGTGATGAGAAGAGGTCATTGACAGAATGTAGTGGGTCATTAGAGGAGTATTTCTTGATAAGGTCGGAGATGTAGGAGGTAGAGGCATTAAAGAGGGCTTTATAATTGAAGGCAAGCAACTTTTGAATTGAATTCTGGAGGGAATGGGGAGCCAATGGAGGGTTTGCAGAGAGGCATATCGTAAGAGGAAAGTCGGAAGACGAAGATTAATCTTGATGCCATATTCAGCACAGATTTCAGCGGGGGAAAGACATTTGACAGGCAAGCCAGAGAGGAGAATATTGCAATAACCAATGTGGAAGATGACAAAAGCATGGATGATGGACTTGGTGATATGCAGGGAGAGGAAAGGGTGAATCTTGGCAATATTGCAGAGGTGGAAGTGACAAGAATGGGGTAGGGACTGAATGTAAAGAGTGAAATTGAAAACAGAGTCAATAATGAACCCCAGATATCATGCATGGGTAACAGGAGTGAGGTCAACACCATAAACCTTATGGGAGATCAAAGAAAGGGATGTGATGGTAGTTGGTGGAAAGTTGATGAACTCAGTTTTGGATAGATTGAGCTTGAGGTAGCGTCCAGTCATCCAGATGGAGATAGCAGAGTGACAGTCAGAAACACAGGAGAGGAGTAAGGGAGAGAGATTGTGGGAGGAAAGGTAGCTTAGAGTGTCATCAGCATAGAGATGATATCGGAGGTCAAAGGAGCGAATGAGTTGAAAAATAAATGAATGTGTAAAGAGAATTAGGAATGTGTGGCAAGAGAGCGGGTAGCATAATAGATCATAGGATGAATTTGAAGTTGATAAAGTCTGCGCCGAAGCGGGACTTTTTCCAGAAGCAGAACGGAAGCATCTCTGAAGGCAGCGAGGGAGCTTGGAGTGCCAAGATAGAGACTTAGAATGACAGACATGAAGTGTGGTGTCAGCACCGCGCTAGGGCTGCAGAGATGTTGTGGTTGTAAAAGGAGAATGTTGTGTTAGGGCAAGACAAAGAGGAAATGGGAGAGAGCAGGATGGCAGAGATGAGGGAGGGGGTCAAGATCACATAGGTTGCATAGTGTCAGCAGTGATTTGGGTGCATGAGGGGGAGGGGAAGGTAGAGAGACGTGGAAGAAGAGGAAGTTGAGTTCAGAAAGTGGGACTGATGAATTGAAGAAGTCAGAGATGTCACAGTGGTGAGAGAATATGAAGTGTTAATGGCAATATGGCATGTGATCCTCAACTACCAGAACAAGCTATTCACCTATAGCAACTCCCATTCCAAGAAGCAGGACATGTTCTACAGTACAAAGTTGGCCCCAGGACTTATGCTCGAGAAGTACTAGCTGTTGATCACACTATTGCCAATGATGTGGACAGAACACGGAATGAGGTAGTGACTGATGGTAGCAGAACATTGCAAACAAGCTGAGAATCAGGCTGACAAGGGTTAATGCAAATCCAAACAACAAGCCAAGGTCAGGAACAGGAAAAGACAGCAATTCTGTTTAATAAGCCAGGGTCAGGACAGGTAGAGATAAATGAAGATCAATTTAACAAGTCAAGGTCTGGAACAGGAGAAGACAGCAACTCCATTTAAAAAACCAGGTCAAACACAAGAGACAGAATCAGGTAAGGTTACAAGGCACACTAGATCAAGCAGGAACTATCACCAGCATTGGTGTACAACAGGAAGCTGTTTATAAAGCAAGAGGAACCAATCAGAGTCGCAGGGGTAATTCGTTGCAGATGTGCAGCAAATAATTCAGGAGCAACTAGATGGCTGAGACTGCCTAGTAACTGGCTGAGAGTAAGCAAACAAAGCACAGGATGATGGCTGCAGTTAGTATGGCAACCAACTAAAATCGATTAACCACCGGCTGATCTCTGATTATGCCAGTACTGTCACTAGGCAACCAGTACAGCGTGTAGTGGCTTACATCTTGTTTAGAATATTATAGAACCCACCTGAGAACAGGGCATTGCCCGCTGCCTCCTGACAGAGAGAGGACCAGAAACAAGCTCCAGCAGAGACCTCTGAAAACTGATTATTTGTACCTGAGAAACTTAGACAGGTTGTCTTTGATGAGGTTCATGATAGTAAGGTTTCAGGTCAACCTAGCATCAATAAGACCATTGACCTTCTGTCTCTCGAGAAGTGTGGTGACCGCTGATTAAGAAAGACACAAAGGAATATGTTGCTCCACGTAATATTTATTCCAAGAATAAGGTTCCTAGAAGCAGAAAAGCAGGATAGCTTATGCCTTTGCCTGTTTCCACAAGACCTTGGATGCATCTGTTTATGGAATTTGTAGTAGACCTACCTCTCTTTAAAGGATATAATACTCTATGGGTGATTGTAGTCCATTTCAGTAACATGAGTTATTTTGTACCTGCAGAGTTAACCATTAGCTAAGGTTCTAGCTTCTGTGCTTGTCCAGAATGTGGTCAGACTTCAAGGTATTTCTGTCTGATAGAGGCTGTCAGTTTGTGTCTACATTCTGGAGAGCATTTTGTATCAAGTTGGGTATTGATCGGTTGTTTTGTTCTCATCTGTTATCAACCTCAAACCAATGGACAGACAGAACTAAAAAAATAAACACCTGAACAATATCTCGGGTGTTTTGTCTCTGATTTACAAGATGATTGGTTTGAATTCCTACCATGGGCAGAGCTTGCTCATAATAATGTGGCATAGTCTTAGTCTACGGTCTCCCCATTATCCGTGTATAAGTATCGTCCAAAGTATTGTTCATGACTTTC
The DNA here is from genome assembly GCF_038048845.1 of Mixophyes fleayi. Classification (NCBI taxonomy): domain Eukaryota; kingdom Metazoa; phylum Chordata; class Amphibia; order Anura; family Limnodynastidae; genus Mixophyes; species Mixophyes fleayi. The sequence continues at coordinate 46,095,600 of NC_134412.1, forward strand.
GGATGGTCCAGTGGTGGGTCATCTCTCCCTAAGATTGAAATTAGTTTGGAGGATGGTGCAGGGTTCTTTGAACCAATCTGTCTCTCAGTTTAAATAATGTTCTGAATGGTACAGAAGTGCAGCCGTTAAGTTCAAAGTAGATAGAATGTGGTTGCTACTGAAAACAATAGTCTTAGAGAAGCTTCTTCCAAATTGGGACCTTGATGTATTGGTCCGATTAAAATATCAAAGGTTATCAATCCTGAGGCTGTGCAATTACAATTACCTCCGTCTATGAGAATACCTAAGACACTCCATATTTCCCTGTTTAAACCGTTGATTAGGTCCAGTTTCAATAAGAATCCTGCTAAACCTGCTTCAGGCATCATTGATGATGGGAAAGAATATGAGATTGAAAGCATATTGGACTCTAGATAGTAGATGAGGCAGTTACAGTATCATGTTCATTGTACAGGGAAAGGTCCTGAGGAGAGAGATCATGGGTGAAACACTATTATGTTCATACAGAGAAACTGAAATAATCATTTCTGAAAAGCCTAATTTTAGGGGTCCGGAGACCCCTCCTCAAGGAAGGGAGGGTTGTCAGAATTGGGAACAGAGGCTGAAAAATGAGCAGTGGCAGACTGTGGCAAACAATGTCAATACACCTCAGGGTGTTTAAACTGTTTTCATTGGTTGTCATGGCATCCCTCTGACTTCAGTTTTTCTCAGGTGCTTAGCGTTACATCAGTGCTGAGAGGACTGAATGGTTCAATGCTAGTATTGGTCTCTGTTGCCTTATAAGGCTGTCTGCACCATAGACTCACTGCTCGTTAAAGTGTTTGCTCACTTGGGCATTGTACTCTGGTTGCATTCAGCTTGTTCTATGCTGTGTCTGCAAACCGCCTTGGCCACGATTTTTAACCCATGACTGAGGAAGTCACCTGACTGGTGTTGAAACGCAATGGGTCAAACATACAGTCAATTCTCCACTATACAAACTGTTCCTGTAACAAATTGGCCGCATCTTCATCTAGCCACATTACAGCAGCTAGGCAAGCAAGGTTTATAGGACTTTGAAAATTCCTGATCTTTTTGAAGGTTCCCCAGCCAAGGCACCGCAGTAACTAAGAGACACTATTTTAATGTGAAGGTATACCATTTGTTATAATTACATTTTTAATGGTACTTCACTATATTTGGATAATTCTTTTGTCTTTGTTTTTTTATTTTTCCTTTAATATCCCCCTACATTTTCTGTCAGCATTACCTGTCTCAGCCCCCCCCCCCCGTCCCTGTGATGTTGCATTTTAAGAGTCCCTGGGTTGCCCCACATTGCTCATAGAGGCCCCCCCTTGCTGGCCAGACCACGAGTCCAGCTGCAGGACTCACGGCAAATTCTTCAGAATGCCCCCCTCACTTGCTGGGAACCAGACAAGCAAGGAGGGTCCTCCGTTCGCGCCTCTGATAAAAAGGTTTCTGCGCCATCGCGCATGCGCAGACAGCTTCGGTCTCTGCGGCAGCCATGGCAGCTGTGAGCGCTCCTGGGGGTAAATGTATCAAAGTGTGATTTTGCAACTCCAGCGATTTTCTCAGGAGAGTTGAAACTCGCCGATGTATGAAGCTGAGATTTCATGCAAAATCGCCAGAGTTGTGCTTCTGTCAAAATCGCTATTTGCAAAATCGCCAGAGATCAAACTCCCGACTGTTTGCCACTGCAGCTATACAGCTCTCAAATTTATGAAGCTGCGAGTTAGCAAACTCAGGAGAGTTTGTTTCAAAACACGCCAGATACAACACGCTGCTTGATAGCAGCGTGTTGTATAAACACATCACTGTTACACTGCCCTGGCAGTGTTAAAACTGTAAAGAATAGATAAAAGTTGGAAAAAAAAAAAAGCGTGAGGTCCCCCCGCTATTCATGCTTAACCCTAGTGCTGCCTGACTAGTGCTGGTCCCGTGAAAATCTGGGAAAAATTTTGCGTGGGGTCCCACCGATTTTCACTTTACCAGCACTAGGCAAACCAGCCAGGGTTGGCGGCACTATAGCAGTGGGACACACGGCAGGGGTCCCCCTGCCATAATGACTAACCAACCCTAGACTGTTCAGCGCTGGGCTGGATTCCCTAGGGAGTGGGGTCCGCCGAAAAAAAGGAGCGGGCCCCCCCCCTAGAAAGAACCAGCCCAGTGCTGATAGCACTAGTGCTCTTCCTACTACCCCTGGGCAGTGGGTAGTAAGGTAATACGGCGATAAAGAATGAAAAAAATAAACGGACGCCATTTTGTTGTGTGGAACTACAAGTCCCAGCCAGCCAGGTTGCCAAAAACAGTGTGGCCATGCTGCTGCTTGTATAACTACAAGCACCAGCATACCCACGGCAGCCAGGGCATGTTGGCACTTGGAGAACCACAAGTGCCAACATGCCCTGACATCCCTGGCTTGCTGGGACCTGTAGTTCCACAAAAAAAATGTTAAATAAACAACAGCACCCTAGTAAACACCACATCTATTTATTAAAAATAAAAACCCCACAATAAATACACTAACCACCCTCATTTACACCACATCTATTTATTAAAAATAAAAACACCCCAAATACTCACCAAAGATGTCTTCTTTCTTCTCCAAAAGCTCCGTGCTTGCCCCAGTCCCGTAATATTTATACTTCCAAAACTTTTGGCTTGCCCCAGTCCCAGCAAAATTATACTTCCAAAATGGCTTGAATAATATCTTCTTCACTTTGCCCAGATTGAAGTCTTCTTTGCTCCGGCCAGGGGGGCCCCATATTTGTAAGATCCCGACACTTTCATGTTGATTGAAGAAAAATAAAAAAACGGTGGAGCCGTCGCTAACATCTCCTACTAGGTAGGAGGTGCGGTAAGCCATAACTACTGTATTATGTGATTTCCCCACGCAAGTGGGGGAATCACCTAATACAGTAAATAGAGCTTACGCAAGTAACGTAGCTCATTGCGCTTGCGCAACGCTACTTGCGTAAGCTATAATACTGTAAATACTAGCTCAAGTGATGCAGTCCGGAGCGATAACGCAATAGGGTCAGATGTAACTTGAGCAGCACGGCCCGTGTATTAGCAGCACAATGAAGATAAGCGTAGCTTGAGTGATCCAGCCCGTGGAACAGCAATACAACAGAGGCAGTTGCAGCTTGAATAGTGTAGCCCGTGGAACAGCAACACAGTGGAGACAGATGCAGCTTGAGCGGTATAGCCCGTGAAACAGCAACACAGCAGAGGCACTGACGATCCAGGTGAAGGCTCACAGAATAGGTAGGAACCTAATCAGGCAGATAACTTGATCAACAGGCCCAGAGGAATGGGAGGAAGTGCCTTTTCAAGTTTAGAGCCAGAACCAGGAACCAATAGGAATCTTGCCAGAAACAAACAGGTACTCAGTCTGCACATGTGCAGATCAAGACTAAGGGTTTGAGGTCTGCTAATGAGGCACAGATGAGTGTCTTAGTCTTTGTTTATGGAAGCCGGATAAGCGCCGTGTGACACCGCATCCACATCTGCTCAGGGATCCTCGTAATTGGTTGGCGATAGTCGCAGAGGGTCTGTTGCAGCCAGTGAGCATAGCAGCAATGTTTTTGGTGGCAGCTCGGAGTCGGGCTCTTTTTCCTCTGAGAGTGATACTCCCAGGAGATCCAGAAGTAAGGATGAGAAATTAATAAGGCTGCTGGAGAGAAAGTGGGGCAGTACCCGCCGCCATGCTAGGGATTCAAGTGAAAGCTCCCTAAGCAGTATAGCGGGTGATGATGTGGTGCACTGTTCTAATATAGCCGTCCTCAGGGACATTGGAAGGTGCGTTGTCAGATCTGCACAGGTCATTTTGTGGATATGTTTGCCATCACAAATAAGGAAAAGGATGCTTCGGCTGCAGCAAAGTTACACTTTGGTATTGGTAAAAAAGCCTATCTGAGTTCTTCAAATTGGTTAGAGGGCAGCCTTGTTTTTGCTGCGTGTTATCTGGAGAGCAGGCTGGAGGACCATATGAAGGTCATAAAATACATTTACTTGATTCAAGGGATGTACACTCGCTCTGGAGGCATTATGAAGAGGCATTCCGCAGAAAACAGGATGGGTTGCTTATTATCGATATTCGATGTAAGGATGTGGAAGTGTGGCTTGAGGTAGCGCAACCTAGAACAGGAGTGCATGATGTGGGTGTGACGAGACAGAGACAAAACCCAAATAGATATGGGCCGTCCTTTTGGGACAGATGTTTCACCTATATCGGTGGTCACTGTGACAGAGGGGCAGCCTGTAGATATAAGAATTCCTGTTCCGCGTGTTGGAGAGGACATCCTAGGAGAGAGTGCAATAAGAGGAGCGGTCCATTTCCCACTGAACGACCCAATGCAGGGGCTCCTGCTCGTTAAGGCCTTTTCACCTATGTCTGAATTGGGTAAATGGTTGGGTTGGTATCCAAATAGGACGGCCTCAGCATTTTTATGGGATGGCTTTGTTAATGGGTTTAAATTGCCAGTTAGTGGGAAAGTGCATGTTGGTTCACCAAAAATTTGAAATCAGCTATGGATATGCCGTTAATTTTGCAGGAGAATGTGGATAAAGAGTTGTCCTTGGGTAGAATGTGCTGCCCTTTTCCTTACCCACCTATCCGAAGTCTTATTCTTTCACCTATGGACGTGGTTCCAAAAAAGGAATTAGGCAAATTCGGGCTAATCCAACATTTGTCACGTCTACCTGGAATGTCTATGAATGACGCGATTGCAGAATCTGAATGCTCGGTGGTGTATCAATCTTTCGAGGATGCTTTGATGCTAGTGCAGCAGTGTGGGTCTGGTGCGTTGCTGGCGAAACTTGATATTGAGTCAGCTTTCAGACTTTTGCCAATGCATCCATCTTCATTTAGATATATGGGGTTTTGTTTACTGGGCGGTTATTATGTCAACAAACATTTGCCTATGGGATGTTCGGTGGCATGTTCATTCTTTGAGTGTTTTAAGTAGTTTTATTCAATGGTGTATTATCGCCGGTTTGGGCATCAGGGTGTGGACTATTATATAGACAATTTTCTATTTATTGGTCTGAGAGGTTTCATGGTCTGCCAGGATTTGTTGTTTTCTGCCAAATCATTGTCTAGGGTCATGGGAGTTTGCATTGCAGCAGACAAGTCGGTGGGCCTGGCAGTAAAATTATCATACTTAGGTATTGAGATTGACACTCAGGCTGGGTGTTGTAGGCTGCCAAATGAGAAAGAGGCTACGTTTCAGGGTATTCTGGATTTGTTGCATGGAGTGCGCAAGGTGAGTTTAAAGCAAGTTCAGTCATTGCTTGGCCTTCTTAATTTTGTCTGTCGTGTTATCCCAATGGGAAGGGTTTTTTGTCATAAGCTGGAGAGGGCTACAGCTGGGGTAACTAAGGACCATCATTTTGTCAGGCTCTCTAACGAAATTAAGGATGATTTGGCTATGTGGCATCATTTTGTAGAAAATCTAAACGGGATTGTTTTTTGGACTCCTCCTCCCGCCAATAATGTTGAGCTTCAGCTTTTTACTAATGCTGCAGGCTCTTGGTTTGAGGCTTTGTCACGGCTAAGGATATTATTGGATCCCCAACCTCTACATAGGTGGTAAAGCAGAGAGTGGTGGAGACAGAACACGCTGGAATAAGTTCAGATGAGAATCACAATGAAGAAATACACAGACGATGGAGTAGTGTTGCAACTTTAGTACATTGTTCAATGGTGCAACAGCAATAATAAGTATTGAACAACTCAGATATGCTGAGTACACAGAAAGTCATAAATTAAATATTCACAGCAGTACTTTAGGTGGTAACCATAGGCAACAGCATGTAAACAAATAATACAGTTCAACGCTGAGATGATGATAATCCAGAACACTTGACACCTTGTAACACCAATATCAATAGAGAAGAGACTTGGCTGATCCAGATGAAATGTGATTCACTTAAGCAGATAGTTGCAGGTAATATAATGGTTCTTTATCAGCAGAACAACAGATGTATATAGTCCAAGTACTAGAGACATGCAAGGAATGTTGCTAGAAGTACAGTGTGACAATAGGAATCCAATACACGAAGAAAAATAGGTTAATCACTTGATGGAATAGCAGCTGATATCGCACAGAACTTGATTAACAGAGCGGCTCCTAGCTCGGCAATAATACTTGATAATAGTCCAGCAATACTAACAGCAGAATGACAATAATAGCCGTGCCGGACCAGAACCACAGATGAGCAGAACTTGATTATAGTTCAATAAGAATTACAGACTGCCGGGCAGAGAGGTAATAGAGCCAATCAGTATGCACAGATAGTAATAGGCAACTCACGGGATAGTTCAATGTGCAGATAAAGTTCAAGTAATGATTGCAGCTAGTGATGAACCATGAACAGGTATTCAGCGGAGCCAGATAGAGATCAGTGATGACAGGCGATCTCGGCAACCGATAACATCCAGAAGACACTCAGAGGATAAGATATACAGTCAGAATCCACGGCAGGGTAAGTAACATGAAGATCAGGCAATGAATCCCTGATCACAAGAGGTTGAAATAGTCTTCAGTAACCAATAAGCTTCAGAGGGAGGTTCCAATTAGGAAAATAGAAAACAGCCATGAACAGGTAGAGACTCTGAAACGGGAGACAAGCACCAGCATAGTTCCTTAAAGGGCAAGTCACACAGCAGCACCTAGTTATGGGAGCGGTGTGTGACAGTACCCCCCCTTTTAGAAATGGCCACTGGACACTTAAAGATGACTTTACGTGGAAACTTAATGTGGAACTTGCGCAATAATGCAGGAGCATCAATCTCTGAAGCCTTTACCCAGGAACACTCCTCATGACCATAGCGCTTCCAATCCACTAAATATTTGATCACTCCTCGAACTTTTTTGGAATCCAAAATTTGAGTGATCTCGAAGTCCTCCTGTTGAGAGAGTTCAGGTACTGTTGATAAAGATGTTGTAGATGAAAAACGATTAATAATTAATAGCTTCACCAGTGAAACATGAAAGGAGTTTGAAATATGAAGTGAGGATGGCAGTTTTAATTTGAAGGATACTGGGTTGATGACCTTCAAAATCTTATATGGACCGATGAATCGAGGAGCGAACTTCATAGAAGGAACTTTAAGACGGATGTTCCGAGTGGATAACCGAACTTTGTCACCCACTTTTAGAGCAGGTACAGCTATATGTCTCTTATCAGCCGCTGATTTATATCGAATAGAAGTTTTCCTAAGTTGAGATACAACTCGATTCCAGAAATATAATGGAAAGGGGACAGACCGCGCTTCCTATATATTAAATGCAGCCTCTAGATAATAGTGATAAGGGGAGGGATCCTATCCCTAATATAAGTATGCAAAAAGGCTGGAATTACCTGGCGCAAAGGATGACAGAGTGTAAGTTCAGTGCAAAAACATTTATTAATGTAACATGAGGTCCAACTTTAGTTGGAATCAGCAGAAAAAAAAGGGTCAAAAAAGGTTATTCACAGTCCCAATAGGGAAAAAAAACAATAAAAAACTAATGCTAAAATGTAATAAAGTTGGTCCAGATGAAGAGCACACAAACAGCAGAACGAAAAGACAAGGAAAAAAATGCAAAAATATATAAAGAAAACAAAAAAGAGGGTCCAATAAGAAGAGTCCAATGAAAATGTCCAGAAATCGCAGAAATCATAAGTCCAAAACACAGAAAAAGGGGAGGGATGGGGAAAAAAAAGGGCAAAAAATCACTCGCTGTTGGTGAAAATCAAAGCAGGGTCCGAGTGCGGTAACATGAGGGAGGAGAGGGAGTACGTCTACTCCGTCCTCTGAACAACACGATGTAACAGATGCAGACAGGTACCTGTGCCGGGTCCTCTACGTCCTAGTGGTGTTCGCACATGCGCCTCATCTTCCGGAGTCCAATGTACGGCAGGAACAGCGGGTGAACAGCGGGTGAATGTAAGAAGATAGAATGAAAGGTAAGGAGTGGCAGTGTGGTAGTAAACTTGTAGCGAACGCGTTTCTCCCAAAGATGGGCTTCCTCAGGGATATCGATAGGGTCAAACCTTTGCTATAGTGAATTTTATAGCAAAGGAGGTCAGTCTTTGGTCCAATCAGAGCTAGTGTAGAAGGTTATGTCCTGATTGACCAATAGGAGAGCTCAAGTCACCATAGGGAGCTCTATCATAGGTTCAAGTAAAAAATACAAGAGGTGTAAGATTCATATTGTTGCCTTGTCTACTGTATATAGAGCCATTGAATAAAAGTCCAAATATAGTACAGTTCCGGTAAAAACCTGAAAGAAACCTGTAAAAAATATATATATATAGCATATATAGAGCACTAGAAGGAGGCTTTAAAATAAGGGTATATGGGAGAGTGTGAATAAAGATGAGGTCTACCTAATAAATCTAAATTCTAAAGGGAATAGAACTGTTATGTACATCGGAAAAAAATAAAGTGCCTAAAGAAAGGTGTTTAGGTCAAAATCAACATTGAGACCATTGGGAGTCAAAGTTATAAGATTGTAGATCCATTTAGTTTCTTCTTGGGAGATTAGTTTAGTATAATCCCCTCCCCGCCATGGTTTCTTTATATTATGGATCCCAATAAATTTCAGTTTAGAGGGGTCATGCTGATGGAATTGGAGAAAATGTTCAGGGACATTATGTGAAGTCATTTGGTTCCTAATATTCCTCTGATGTTCCTGGATCCTAATACTCAATTTTCTGATCGTCCTCCCAACATATTGTTTTCCGCAGCGACATTCCAACAGGTAGATGATCCCTGTGGTGTCGCAGGACATTTTGTCCTTAATGACATATCTGACACCCGTGGTATTTAACTTGAAATCAGTCACAGGCTTAGTTTCTCTATGTCCATAGATCTTGCAAGCCGCACATCGATTACAATAGTCATGTTTATTCTCATTGAGCCAGGTATTTTTGGTGCCCTTTCTCTCCGGAGTGATTGTGCTTTTTACTAGTTGATTCCTCAAGTTTCCCTCTTTCTTGTAAATAAAGCTGGGTCTGGGGGGAAGGATATTTTTTAGGGTACCATCGCCTAGAAGAACACCCCAGTGTTTCTTGATGATTTTTTCAATCTTAAAAGCATTTGCACTATACCTAGTGATGAACGGAATTTTTTCTATGATCATTCCTTTGTTTTTCTCAGTATCCCTCGAATTTTCTTTTTTGTCTTTTTTACTTTTTAAGAGCTCCTCTCTTTCAGTGCCCCTGCTTTCTATGTATGCTGAATTGAAGAGGTCTTCTTTGTAGTCCCTTTCCAGGAATCTTTGCTTTAGAATCACTGCTTGTTTTTCATATTGTTCTATGTTAGAGCAGTTAAGTCTTATTCTCGTAAACTGGCTTTTAGGAATATTCCTCAGCCAGTTGTCATGATGGTTGCTTGAGGTAGGTATAAAGGAGTTGCAGTCGATAGATTTGAAGAAAGTTTTAGTTTCTAGTTTGTTGTTTTGTACGTAGATCTCTAAGTCCAGAAATTTGACTGAGACAGAACTGCTTTGGAAAGTAAACTGAATGATCAGATTGTTGGTATTGATGTATTTGATAAATGCCTCCATTTCCAATGGAGTACCTGTCCATATACATAGACAATCATCAATGTAGCGATGCCATGCATGTATTTTGTCTGAAAAGGGGTTATTTGTCCAGATCGTATTTTCTTCCCAGTGGGCCATAAACAGGTTCGCGTAACTGGGCGCAAACTTTGCGCCCATAGCTGTCCCGCGAACCTGCCTATAGTATGACCCACCGGACCAGAATTAGTTATGCTGTGATACGAATTGAATGCTGTCAAGGGGAAAATCAATTTGTCTCTGAGCTAGATCTGATTCTTTCTCCAGAATACTCTTCACATGACTACATCCTGAGTCATGGTCGATAATAGTGTAAAGCGATGTTACATCGCAAGTTAAGAGTATGAAATGCTCTTCCCATTGGATATTTTTGAGGATATTCAGGACGTGTCCAGTGTCTGTTAGATAACTTTTTTGCTTCTGGACCAATGGTTGTAGAAAAACGTCAATATAGCTCGAGAGGTTGCTTGTAAGGAATCCTATTCCTGAGACGATAGGTCTACCTGGTGGATTGACAAGGCATTTGTGCAGTTTTGGAAGAATATATATAACCGGTAATCGAGGATATTTGATGGATAAGTAACCATATTCCTCTTTATTTAAAATGCCTAGGATGGCTGCCTTATCCAGGAGTGATTCAAGTTCTTTTTGGTAGCTTTTGGTAAGGTCCCCTAGGAGGATTTCATAGGTATCGCTGTCATCGAGCTGACGTTTTAGTTCTGCTTCGTATTTGCATTTATTCAGAACGGCAATACCGCCCCCTTTGTTCGGGGGTTTAATGATTCGTTCTTTATCTTTCTCAAGTAATTCAACAGCCTTCCTTTCAGAGCTCGTGGTGTTATAACGCACGTCTTTTCCTACTGGAATATTTTCCAGATCCCTCAAAACAAGTTTTTGGAACACATTAATAAATGGTCCCTTTATGTGGCCAGGGTAAAATGAAGATTTAGGTTTAAATTCGGTGTGTTGGTAATCCGATATCTCCTCTTTAGCAATGTATTCCTTGTTAGTTTTGACACTTTGAGCAAAAAACTTTTTAAGTGTCATCCTCCTAATAAATTTGTGAATGTCTATATACGTATCAAATTTATTGAGCTGACGGGTGGGAGCAAACTTAAGGCCTTTACTAAGGATGTTTGTCTGTGAATTTGTCAGACTTTTCTCACTGAGATTAAAAATGCCATTATTCGCAGATTTTAGCGTCTTATTTTGGGTCTTGCCCCTAGGTTTCTTTCCTCCTCGTTTTCCTCTATATTTGTTGAACTCCTTCTCCTTTTTTGGCATTGGAGATTTTCTCCATTTGTTTCTTTGTTCCATGGAGATACAATCTCCTTGGCTAGGCCTAAAAAAATCTCAATATTCTCATCAGCCTCGGACTGTGTACAAGGGGAGGTACAGTCCTTGGTGATAGAGTGTTCGGAAAGATGGTTGAGTTTGTCTAGGAAATCTAAACGCAGATTTCTAGATGCTGTCGATATCTGTTGGCTGCCCTTTCTGTAGCCCTCTTTAGCAATGGAGATCTAAAATGGGATGTTTTTCCCGGAATAGGAGAGTGACCAGATTGTCCCTTTCTTCTATTCTGTATCCTAGTGAGATTTTTAGGAGCTGTCTGTTTATTTAGGTTATTAGTGGATTCATTTTTGTATCCATATTCATTATTTCTAAAATCAGATTCATAGTCCTTAATGTCCCTCAAGAATTTTTTCTCTTTAACCTTAATGATGTCGTCTTCAAGTAGTGTTAGTTTGTTTTTGGTGAGTTGCTCCAAATTCACATAATCTTCTAAATGTTGGATCGGTTTAAGTTTAGTTTCAATAAGGGAAATTTCCTCCTCTATCCTCTTTAGTGATGACTCCCTATCTTCTATAATGAGTTTAACCAAGGAGGATGAGCATAGGTCTAGTATAGTATACCATTTCTTCATAAATTCTTTATTATCAAGATTGAAGGTAGGTTTTTTTATATATTCTCAAACCTCTAGGTACAATTTCATGTTCCAGTTATTTAGATAGTGTGGTAATTTCCCACCATTGTTTGGTTTCTAGTGTAAGAAGCTTCTCATATCTAAGGAAATTGGCACAAAAAGGTGTTTTCATTGACACAAGGCTCAATAACTCTCTCTTTTCTAGAAAAAATATTTTCTAATTTGAGAAGTCTTTCCTTTCTTTGTATATGTATCATGTCTTATGATCAATAGTGAAGGATGCAGCAGTGTCCCCTCGGATCCCCAGTATAAACAATGCAGAAATAGAATGGAAAGGGAACAGACCGCGCTTCCTATATATTAAATGCAGCCTCTAGGTAATAGTGATAAGGGGAGGGATCCTACCCTTAATATAAGTATGCAAAAAGGCTGGAATTACCTGGCGCAAAGGATGACAGAGTGTAAGTTCAGTGCAAAAACATTTATTAATGTAACATGAGGTCCAACTTTAGTTGGAATCAGCAGAAAAAAAAGGGTCAACAAAGGTGGTTCACAGTCCCAATAGGGGAAAAAAAAAAAAAAAACAACTAATGCTAAAATGTAATAAAGTGGGTCCAGATGAAGAGCATACAAACAGCAGAACAAAAAGACAAGAAAAAAAAATGCAAAAATATATAATGAAAGCAAAAAAGAGGGTTCAATAAGAAGAGTCCAATGAAAATGTCCAGAAATCGCAGAAATCATAAGTCCAAAACACAGAAAAAGGGAAGGGAGGGGGAAAAAAAAGGGCAAAAATCACTCACTGTTGGTGAAAATCCCGGTATCAAGCAGGGTCCGAGTGTGGTAACATGAGGGAGGAGAGGGAGTACGTCTACTCCGTCCTCTGAACAACATGATGTAACAGATGCAGACAGGTACCTGTGCCGGGTCCTCTACGTCCTAGTGGTGTTCGCGCATGCGCCTCATCTTCCGGAGTCCGATGTGCGGCAGGAACAGAGGGTGAATGTAAGAAGATAGAATGAAAGGTAAGGAGTGGCAGCATGACCCCTCTAATCTTAAATTTATTGGGATCCATAATATAAAGAAACCATGGTGGGGAGGGGATTATACTAAACTAATCTCCCAAGAAGAAACTAAATGGATCTACAATCTTATAACTTTGACTCCCAATGGTCTCAATGTTGATTTTGACCTAAACACCTTTCTTTAGGCACTTTATTTTTGTTCCAATGTACATGACAGTTCTATTCCCTTTAGAAACTATTAGGTAGACCTCGTCTTTATTCACACTCTCCCATATACCCTCCTAGTGCTCTGTATATGCTATATATATATATTTTTTACAGGTTTCTTACAGGTTTTTACCGGAACTGTAATATATTTGGACTTTTATAAAATGGCTCTATACACAGTAGACAAGGCAACAATATGAATCTTACACCTCTTGTATTTTTTACTTGAACCTATGATAGAGCTCCCTATGGTGACTTGAGCTCTCCTATTGGTCAATCAGGACATGACCTTCTACACTAGCTCTGATTGGACCAAAGACTGACCTCCTTTGCTATAAAATTCACTATAGCAAAGGTTTGACCCTATCGATATCCCTGAGGAAGCCCATCTTTGGGAGAAACGTGTGCGCTACTAGTTTACTACCACACTGCCACTCCTTACCTTTCATTCTATCTTCTTACATTCACCTGCTGTTCCTGCCGCACATCGGACTCCAGAAGATGAGGCGTATGTGCGAACACCACTAGGACGTAGAGGACCCGGCACAGGTACATGTCTGCATCTTTTACATCGTGTTGTTCAGAGAACGGAGTAGATGTACTCCCTCTCCTCCGTCATGTTACCGCACTCGAACCCTGCTTGATACCGGGATTTTCACCAACAGCGAGTGATTTTTTTGCCCTTTTTTTTTCCCCTCCCTCCCCTTTTTCTGTGTTTTGGACTTATGATTTCTGCGATTTCTGGACATTTTCATTGGACTCTTCTTATTGGACCCTCCTTTTTGTTTTCTTTATATATTTTTGCATTTTTTCCTTGTCTTTTTGTTCTGCTGTTTGTGTGCTCTTCATCTGGACCCACTTTATTACATTTTAGCATTAGTTTTTTTGTTTTTTTTCCCTATTGGGACTGTAAACTACCTTTTTTTGACCCTTTTTTTCTGCTGATTCCAACTAAAGTTGGACCTCATGTTACATTAATAAATGTTTTTGCACTGAACTTACACTCTGTCATCCTTTGCGCCAGGTAATTCCAGCTTTTTTGCATACAACTTGATTCCTGATAGTTTAAAATTTAGAATAAGTTCTGTAGCTGCAGGAACATGGGTGAGAGGGAGGGCTGAAAACTTCGGCAAGCCAGGATGTAAGCCATACACAACATGAAATGGAGTAGACGAGGTAGATTCATGGAACAAATTATTGTGTGCAAATTCTGTCCATGATAAAAGATCTGTCCAATTATCCTGAGAAGCAGAAGAAAACATACGAATAAAAGTCTCAAGATCTTGATTCACCCTCTCTGTTTGCCGATTCGATTGTGGGTGGTATCCAGATGAAAAATTAAGCTGAACTCCCAAAGCTATACATAATGCTCGCCAGAATTTAGAGGTAAACTGTACTCCTCTATCACACACAATTCCTTGAGGGCATCCATGCAAACGAAAGATCTCTCTTATAAAATGTTGTGCGAAAACTGAGGAGGAGGGCAATCCTTCCAACGGTACAAAATGAGCCATCTTTGAAAAGCGGTCCACCACCACCCAAACCGTATTATAACCTCTACTAGGAGGAAGATCCGTTATAAAATCCATACTGATGTGGGTCCATGGTCTAGAAGGTATGGGAAGAGGCAACAAGGACCCCATAGGAGCCAGACGAGAAGATTTATGCTGAGCACAAACATCACAGGAGGCCACAAAATCTTTAACATCAGTACGAATTGATGGCCACCAATATGAGCGAGATATTAGCTCATATGTCTTTCGAAATCCTGCATGTCCAGAAATTTTAGAGGCATGATACCACCATAATAACTTCTTCCGGAGAGTTGATGGGACAAAAGATTTACCAGGAGGAGGAGTCTCAGACACAGTAGAAGCCAACAGGCACTTGGGATCCAAGATGAGACGATTCTCAAAAAGATCTATATCTGTTGAAGTGTCAAAAGCCCGAGATAGGGCATACGCTCTTTTATTCAAATGTCCATGTTTGAAAGTGACATGAAGATTAAAACGAGAAAAAAAAGAGGGACCATCGAGCTTGTTGAGGGTTGAGACACTGTGCCGTTTCTAAATATAACAGACTTTTATGATCGGTAAAAATTGTTACTACGTGTTGTGCTCCTTCCAATAAATATCGCCATTCAGATAAAACCAATTTCATCGCCAGTAATTCTCTCACGGGCACCAGGAGTCTTTACCCAGTATCACCCGCTGATGGTCTTATCAGAGCAGTAGAGTTGGTATATGATACTCTGGTGGCAGGGTGATAATGGAACTGGAAACAGCAGATGGTTAGAGAATGCTCAGAAAGTCTATGACTAGCAGCACTGGTAAACAATAGGTAACTGAACACGAGGATCTGGATGGACAAGGACACGTGAGGGTAGTCAGTGGTCTGCGCACGGCAAGTTGTACCACTGCTATAGTGAGAAGGAATGTCCAGGAGTAATAAGGAGGTGGAAGTCAGCGGTCTGCGTATAGCAAGTTGTACCGCTGTCTGTAGTGAAGGAATGGAATCCAGGTGAAGGTAACGGGGAAATCAGTGGTCTGCGTGTAGCAAGTTGTACCACTGCTTATGTGAGAGGATATATGCAACTGGTGACACAGGGAAACAGGAATCAGTGGTCTGCCTCTAGCAAGTTGTACCACAGAATATATATGTGAGGAAGGACACGAGGAGATAAATGCAATGCAGAGTCTACACGGGTACACTGAACTTGATCCCACGTTGAACTGCACACAATAATAATAATGAACAGCACTGCACAGATAAACAAAGTCACTAGAATAGTCCAGCAAAAGGAAACACAGTCAATAATAGCAATAGTCTCAGAGGATGGAAACTCCGGAGGAAAACAACTCAGTCCAGATGGATATGCAATACACCAGCACAGTCAATGAGAAGTATGCATACCGTGGTTCAGATGAGCTGGCTGTTAGAGATAGCTGCAGGGATACCTGAGCGCCAGGGAACTGACGAGATGAGAAGTCCTTGCAGAATGGAAGCGGCAGGTAGGTGCAGCGCACTGTAGGTAGGCCAGCAAGGACGATAAAATACTCAGGAAGCAGTAGTATATCGAATTGAACAGCAGGAGACCACGGGAGAGCTGAAGCGATGTAGCAGAGCTGGAAGCCGAGGAGCGTAGACTCGATGCTAACAGGCAAGTTGACACAAATGGACACACTGTAGAAGCAGTAGGCAGCGGGTCAGCTGACGGCAGGTAGAATGCAGACTGGAGCGCTGAGACGAGCAGGACTCTGTAGACACGCTGAAGTAGCTAACAGGAATCAGCTGGAACAGTAGCGATGTAACACAGGAGAGTTGGAGAGATCTGTAACTTGTTAGACAGACGGAGGCAGCGGATAGGAATCAGCTGCTGGAGTCACGATGAAACACAGGAGAGTTTGCAGTAATCTGTAACTGTAGATATACGGAGGCAGCGGATAGGAATCAGCTGCTGAAGTCACTAGGAACACGAGGAGTAGACAAACGGCAAACAGGAATCAGCATAAGCTGAACACACGAGGAGGCACTGGAACACCTTCAGAGACTCATGAGGAATGAGACTCCAAGATCAGGCAACGTGGTATTGACCACAGGTGCTTAATATAGGGAGTGTTGCTTGATCAGCCAATTAAGTTAAAGGAACAGAACTGAAGGTTAGAAGGGGCTGCACATGCGCAGTACCTCATTATAATGGACGGACACGGTTCCTAGCTACCTTAGAAGTAGCACTCACAGTCCGGTGAGTGACAAATTCTTTATCTCCAATAGTGTAGTTTTGTTAGAGCTGGCAAAAACTTTTGAAAGAAAAAGGCACATGTCTACAAATTATTGGCCGTCGAGCGTTGGGAGAGAACTGCTCCCACTCCAACTGCAGATGTATCTACCTCCAGAAAAAATGGTTGAGAAAGATTTGGCTGTTGAAGAATGGGTGCTGACGAAAAGGTCTTCTTGAGATAAGAAAAGGCCTCCAAAGCCTCTGCTGGCCATTTTTTAGGATTAGCCCCTTTCTTAGTAAGAGCTGTAATGGGAGCCATAATAGTAGAATAATTCAAAATAAACTGTCTGTAGTAATTTGCAAAACCTACAAAACGTTGAATGGCTTTAGGAGTCACTGGGAGTGGCCACTCTAGAATAGCTTGAACTTTCACTGGATCCATCTGTAGACCAGATCCAGAAACGATAAAACCTAGGAAAGGCATGGATGTAGCTTCAAATGAACATTTTTCCAGTTTACAATAAAGGTGGTTTTTGCTGAGCCTACTTAGTAATTCAACTACATGTCTCCTATGAGTCTCCAGATCCTTACAAAAAATGAGAATATCATCTAGATATACAACAACATAGGAGTAAAGACGATCCCGGGATATTTCGTTAATGAAACGGCTGGGGCATTACAAAGTCCAAATGGCATTACCAAATATTCAAAATGTCCATCACGAGTCTTGAAAGCGGTTTTCCACTCATCTCCAGACCGAATACGGATTAAGTTGTAGGCACCTCTCAAGTCTAGTTTTGTGAAGATGTTAGCACCTTTAATTCGGTCAAATAATTCAGTAATCAGAGGGATCGGATACCGATTTTTTACAGCCACTGAATTAAGGCCACGATAGTCAATGCAAGGACGGAGAGAACCGTCTTTCTTTTTTACAAAAAAGAATCCAGCCCCAGCTTGGGAAACAGAAGGTCTAATGAATCCTCTTTGTAAATTCTCTTGTACATAAACGGACATGGCTTCAGTCTCTTGTTGGGAAAGAGGATACACCCGACCTCTAGGTGGATTTTTATCAGGTAGTAGCTCTATAGGGCAATCCCACAAACGATGAGGAGGAAGAATCTCTGCACGAACCTTGTCAAAGACATCAGCAAATGATTGATACTGAGGAGGTAGTGTAGAAACTTCTGATGGAACATTCATCTTGGAAGAACAAAGAGGTTTCACTTTGTGTAAACATTTAGAATGACATTGTGAAACCCACGATAGAATCTCAGAAGTCTTACAATCCAGTTGAGGAGAGTGAAATTGAAGCCATGGGAGGCCCAAGATGACAGGAGACGTAGTACATGGCATTACTAAAAAGGAAATACTTTCAAAATGTAGAGCTCCTATGTTAAGGCAAATTTATTTAGTGCGGGCATGAATTACACCCTTAGGAAGTCGAGAGCCATCAATAGCTGTGATGACTACAGGATTCTCCAGCGGAACAGTTGGAATAGCCCATAAGGTAACTAAATCTTGTGAAATAAAGTTTCCTGCAGCACCAGAGTCAATTAAGGCTTGGGTAGAATGTTCCTTGGAATCATACAATAACAAAACTGGAATGGTACAAGCAATAGAAGAGGAGATTTCCTCTGTCCCCAATCTGACCTCCCCAGAACAGATCATGGTCTGGCGTTTCCCGGCCTCTTACAGCAGGTGTTCAAGAAATGGCCAGAGTCACCACAATAAATACATAACTTCTCACGCCGTCTACAATCACGTTCCCCCGGGGTCAAACGAGATCTTTCAACTTGCATAGGCTCATCAGCCATAGGTACTTGTGAAGGAGGATGTGACATAGCATCAAAAGTTACACAGCGTCCTACTCCTCTCTCCTCTGTTCTTTCTCTAAAGCGTAGATCCACTTTGTTACATAAGGAGATAATAGCATCCAACGTAGTAGGGAGTTCATGAGGTGCTAATGCATCTTTTATGCGGTCTGATAGCCCCTGCCAGAAAGCAGCTACCAATGCCTCTTCATTCCATGAAAGTTCTGACGATAATATACAAAAATTAATTACATATTGTGCCACTGTATGAGTCCCCTGACGAAGACGAAGTATGGCCATTGAGGCAGAGGTGAGACGTCCAGGTTCGTCAAAGATTCGACAAAACATCAAAAGAAAAACTGCATAATCAGAAAAAAGTGGGTCATTCCTTTCCCAGAGTGGAGATGCCCAGGCTAGGGCTTGGCCATTCAACAGAGAAACCACATATGCCACTTTGGACCTATCAGTGGGAAAGTTCTGTGATTGCAGTTCAAACTGAATCGAACACTGATTAAGGAAACCACGACACATTTTGGGATTCCCATCAAATTTGGCTGGAACTGCTAACCTGAGTGTAGATGAAATCACATGGGAGGCCTGGTGTCCCTAAACTTGATCCAAGGAAGAAGCTGGCACTACTGGTGGATTAGTTGGCAATAAGTCCAAACGACCAGTGAGTGCCTGGAGACATTGCAATACTTGGAGCTGTGTATTATCCTGTCGTTCCACACGACCAATCAGATGTTGTAGCATATCCTTTGCGGAAGGCTCCACCGGGGGATCAGACATTTGGCCTGATCTTACTGTCACGGCAAAGGATATTATTAGATCCCCAACCTCTACATAGGTGGTAAAGCAGAGGGTGGTGGAGACAGAACACGCTGGAATAAGTTCAGATGAGAATCACAATGAAGAAATACACAGACGATGAAGTAGTGTTGCAACTTTAGTATATTGTTCAATGGTGCAACAGCAATAATAAGTATTGAACAACTCAGCTATGCTGAGTACACAGAAAGTCATAAATAAAATATTCACAGCAGTACTTCAGGTGGTAACCATAGGCAACAGCATGTAAACAAATAATACAGTTCAACACTGAGATGATGATAATCCAGAACACTTGACACCTTGTAACACCAATATCAATAGAGAAGAATCACTGACACAGCTTGAAAGTCCGATAAAGATAGTATAGAGACTTGGCTGATCCAGATGAAATGTGATTCACTTAAGCAGATAGTTGCAGGTAATATAATGGTTCTCTATCAGCGGAACAACAGATGTATATAGTCCAAGTACTAGAGACATGCAAGGAATGTTGCTAGAAGTACAGCGTGACAATAGGAATCCAATACACAAAGAAAAATAGGTTCATCACTTGATGGAATAGCAGCTGATATCGCACAGAACTTGATTAACAGAGCGGCTCCTAGCTCGGCAATAATACTTGATAATAGTCCAGCAATACTAACAGCAGAATGACAATAATAGCCGTGCCGGACCAGAACCACAGATGAGCAGAACTTGATTGTAGTTCAATAAGAATTACAGACTGCCGGGCAGAGAGGTAATAGAGCCAATCAGTATGCACAGATAGTAATAGGCAACTCACGGGATAGTTCAATGTGCAGATAAAGTTCAAGTAATGATTGCAGCTAGCGATGAACCATGAACAGGTATTCAGCGGAGCCAGATAGAGATCAGTGATGACAGGCGATCTCGGCAACCGATAACATCCAGAAGACACTCAGAGGATAAGATATACAGTCAGAATCCACGGCAGGGTAAGTAACATGAAGATCAGGCAATGAATCCCTGATCACAAGAGGTTGAAATAGTCTTCAGTAACCAATAAGCTTCAGAGGGAGGTTCCAATTAGGAAAATAGAAAACAGCCATGAACAGGTAGAGACTCTGAAACGGGAGACAAGCACCAGCATAGTTCCTTAAAGGGCAAGTCACACAGCAGCACCTAGTTATGGGAGCGGTGTGTGACAGGCTTATTTGGAAGGTGAGCGGTGAGCTGCCGCTGGCCCCTTTCTTGACGGCAGGAGGGCCTCACAAAGAACCTTTTGTTGCTGAAAATGTTTCCAATTAGTGTTGCAGTGGAATTGTGGGGTCATTGCCTTAGGGACAGGAACATAAATTTCTGGTGTGATAATTTAGGAGTTGTACATGCTATCAATGACCAAAAAGCCACCTCCCCTCCTGCTTTGAGGTTATTAAAACATTTGATTTATAAATGTTTAACTTTTAACATTGTGTTTAAGGCAAGGCATGTGGCTGGGTCTATAATGGGAATGCGAATGCTTTGTCAAGATTTGATTGGCGGACGTTTCGTTATCTAGCCCCTTATGCCAAAGATGTTGGTGTTTTATGCCCTAATTTTGACTGACAGATTATAATTACGGTATAGAAGACCTTGCAAAAAATGCAGTAGCTCCAGGTACTTCTCACACATATCACCAAATATATCCAACAGTTTTTCTTTCATGTGCCACCTAATATGCCCACAAGCTTTACTCTCCCATGCTACCCTCTATGTGCCACACCGAGTGGTCTGTATGAATGTTTTCCCAGGCAGTGGTGGAGTGCAGTATGCACATATGGTCTGGCATGTAGTAGTGGGGTGCAGTATGCATGCATATGTTCTGGCAGGCAGTGGTGGGGTGCAGTATGTATGCTCTGGTAAGCAGTGGTGGGGTGCAATGTTTTCCCCAGCACCAATTTCCCGGGGGCTCCATCTGGCTGTCTTTACCTGCCACCAAGCTCTTAGAGCAAAACATAAACCATTGTTTCTCCTATTACAACAGGCACTACGTGAGTACTATAGCCAGCAGTGTATGTTAAACCACTGACCACCAGTCTCACCAGTCCTGGCAGGTGTGGGGAATAACCTCCCTTTTTCAATATTATTGGAAAGCATTACAACTGCCCCCACCCGGCTACTTCTTAATGCCACCCAGCTGTCAAAATTTTTTGTGCAGTGGTGGGGTGCAATGTGTATGTATGTTCTGGCATGCAGTTGTGGGGTACAGTAGGTATGTGTTCTGGAAGGCAGTAGTGAGGTGCAGTATGTATGTTCTGGCACGCAGTAGTGAGATGGAGTATGTATGTTCTGGCACGCAGTAGTGAGGTGCAGTATGTATGTTCTGTCAGGCAGTGGTGGGGTGCAGTATGTATGTATATGTTCTGGCATGCAGTAGTGCGGTGCGGTATGTATGTTCTATAAGGCAATGGTGCAGTGCAGTATGTTTGTCCTGTCAGGCAGTGGTGTGGTGCAGTATGTATGTTCTGTCAGGCAGTGGTGGGGTATGTATGTATGTTCTGCCAGGCACTGCTGGGATGCAGTGTGTATATGTTCTGGCAGGCAGTGGTGGGGTGCAATATGTATGTGTGTACTGTCAGGCAGTAGTGGGATGCAGTTTGCAGAGCCGTAACTTAGAATTCTAGCGCCTGGGATGAGAAAGACAAATGCCGCCCCCCTAGCACTCAATTTTAACCAAATAAACTTAAAATATTTCTAAATTGTGCCCCCCTTCAGCGTTGCACCCTGGGCGATCGCCCCTGTCACACATCCCTAGTTACGGCCCTGGCAGTATGTATATGTTCTGGCAGGCAGTGGTGGGGTGCAATATATATGAGTGTACTGTCAGGCAGTGGTGGGGTATGTATTGTCGAAGTCAGCATATTGGATAAAGTCATTTCAATTAAAATCGAGCAAAACTTTACTGTCTTTGTCTAAAAAGATGCGTACGGTACGCTATGGCGTGAAAGGGCACGCTATGGCGTGGAAGGGCGTACGCAGCTGCAACACGTGGCAGCAACAGTATTTAGTCTTTTACATACATTCGCACAAAACACTCACACTTGTAAAATAGTACACATTAAAGGTAGTTGCAACACATAGTCATTTATGTCGAAATATAGTAGTATTTATATGTAATATTATAAGTTATATACATATCAGTAAAACATATGGTACACGTTGAAGGAATCTAGTCATGTGTGGTATCATACTAATCCTCTTTGCATTTGCAACTGTCCGGTTCACTCTGCGAGGGAATCGCAGAGTGTATACGCAAGTTATTAATGTTAAGGAAGTATGGACTATTATGATGAGCAATCTGGGCGGGAAGAACAGAGCTCATCCCCTGGAGAGATGACCCCCTCCTTTGGATTTCTGAGCTTAAACTAGCCTATGATCTGCAACCCCCTGGACCCTCCTGATGCCTGGACCAATAGAAGCAAGCCACACCTTTGCATTGTTTTACTGTATCTCTGTTTGCATATAAGCAGCAGCTCCTCATCCAGAGTTCAGTCACCTAGACCACAGACTTCAGGACTGAATGACTGTTCACTGGATCCAGAGCGCCTGCGATAAGTAACGGCTGTACTTATTATTATTTCGCTAAGAGATATCTACTGCTACTTTTTGAGAATAAATCTTTGTGCGTTGGAAACACAAATTGAGATTCGACAATCGTTATTGGATAGCGACAAAACGCTCATAACAATTTGGGGGCTCGCAGCGGAGGTTTCGTCACCGGATGATATGCAAGACCAACGGATTTCGGTTCCGCAACAAAGGGTGGAGACGCGTCATATACGGGTAAGAACGCAATGTGTTCAAAACCTGAATTTTGCTCTGTGTTGTGAAACTGAATGTTTTGCATAATCTGAAGGCGCGCTAACTAGAATCAAGGGACAAAAGAGAAAACTGTTTCTTTTTCTGTCATATTGCGTTTTGATATATTGTATTGCATAGCGTATGTGTACTTCCTGCTTAGCGTATGTGAACTTATGGTAGATTTGCCACGTGGTTAAACAATCGTTTTGATAGTTATTATATGTGCATAGTATAATTACTTGTGAAAGCATCTGGGACATTATTACTATTGTTGGGAACTTTTGATTTTCTGCGCAGAAAAGGTGTATAGTGTGTGATTTCGTGACGTAGATACACTGTTTATTGTTGAGGTGCTCAGTTGCTGTCTGATGAGGCAGGTTGCCAAACTGAAGAACAGTATACGGGGCAGGTATACTGGGAGCAAAAACAAAGGAAGTTTTCGCACGCGCTCCCAAGAGCCATCGCAACACTTATTTATAGTTAGTATTTGTAAGCGTAGCGATCGGACCGCACGGCAAGGAAAGCTGTGATTGTAACTTGGGAAGGCAGCGGGGAGGAATTACATTGGAAAGGCTGGTTGATTGAATCGATTTTGTTCTACCAGTTGTAATAAACTCAACAGTTTTTTGTGGTTTAGCCAGGGTATCGAGGAGCTAATAGACCTTTGGTTCCACAATGATATTTTCTGTGTTAGGGGTCCTCGTTTAGCACGAGAGGAAGCGAGTGGACGCGGCTTGAGCAAATACGTCCACGGCCAGTTAGAGATCTCTAGCGGTCGAGTGTTTATAGCAAAGGGTTGAAAGTGTTTTTTTTGGAAGTGTGGTCTGCATAGACTGGTACTGTTCAACATGGGTGCTAAGCATACGCTAGAGATGGCCAGTGTACTGCCTAAGGAAGGGCCTATTGGTTCAGCACGGTTTCTTATGTGGAAGAAATATGGTGCGTACGCAACTGTGTATTGTGACACGTGGGTCAAGATGACCAAAGAGTGTGATAGGCCTTTCCCAACAATAGGGAGTTTTAATGCAGAGGTACTAAATACTGTAAAAGATAAAGTGTGGTTGATTAAGTCAACAAAAGTGAGAAATAAACATAATGACTGTTTAAAATTGTGGCAAATGGAAGGCAACACGTGGCAGAGCAGCGAGTGCACAGCAGAAGTAGGAGTGGCGAAAAGCGCGCACGGTGGAAGTAGCCGTTGAGAAGCGTGGAGAACTCAGCGCAAGCTCGCCCCCGCCACCCTATGTGGCTGGGGGGGTAAGTACAGCCGTTATTAAAAATAAAAAAAAGGAAATTGCTAAGTTATATCCTGTTTTAAGTCAGTTTAAAGCAAGTGTTTCTAAAGAAGAGGATGAACCCACTGTAATTTCAGCCATTGCCCATGCTGTTAATATGTTAGAGGTTCAGCGTAAGTATGGAAAGGGGGCAATGGCTGAGATAGGTGAGAGTAGTGTGACCACTAGGAGAGATAATATTCAAAGTACTGAAGTAGCTAACCCTGAAGATAGTGAACCGGTGGGTAAGTATCCAGTCCGCACAATATCAGTTCCCAATGGGAAGGCGGATAAGGATGGTGTAGTTCTGTCACGGGCACTAGGAGTCTTTGCCCAGGATATCACCAGATGATGGACTTACCAGAGAAATAGAGTTGGTGCTATGGTTCTCTGGTAGCAGGGTGACAATGGAACAGGAGAAACAGCAGATGGTGAGAGAATGCTCGAGGAAAGTCTATGACTAGCAGCAGCTGATAATGAGTAGATGAATGTACACTAGGAACCAGATGGACAAGGGAACGTGAGGAAAGTCAGTGGTCTGCGTATAGCAAGTTGTACCACTGCTATAGTGAGGAGGAATGTCCAGGAGTAGCGAGGAGGTAGTGAGAGTCAGTGGTCTGCGTATAGCAAGTTGTACCGCTGTCTATAGTGAAGGAATGGAATCCAGGTGAAGGTAGGTAACGGGGAAGTCAGTGGTCTGCGTATAGCAAGTTGTACCGCTGCTTATGGTGAGAGGATACTTGAAACTGGTGTCACAGGGAACAGGAGTCAGTGGTCTGCGTCAGCAAGTTGTACCACTGCTATATATATATTTGAGGAGGGGCACGAGGAGATGAATGTAAAGCAGAGTATACACGGAACACACAGAACTTGATCCCACGATGATATCCACAATACAACGATAACTGACAAGCACTGCTAGAAGTATACAAAGTCACAATAACTATCTGGGCAATAGGAAACAAAGTCAATAATAACAATAGCTTCAGAGGATAGGAGGCTCCGGAGGAGAACACAACTCAGTCCAGATGGATATGCAATACACAAGCAAAGTCAATGGAAAGTATGCATACCGCGGTTCAGGAGAGCAGGCTGTCAGAGAGACGTGCAGGGATACCTGAATGGCTGAAGGCCGGCAGGAGGAGAGACCACTGGAGGATGGAAGCGGTAATCAGGTTGGTGCAGCGCACGGCAGGTAATCCAGAATCCACAAAGCAATACTCAGGAAGCAGTAGTAAGTGGAACTGGAAACATGAAGAACACGGGAGAGTTGAGGCTGTCTGGTATCCAGTAGTAGAGGTGGAGGCAGCGGAGAGCTGACACGATCAAACCCAGGAGAGTTGAGACGATCAGGAACTCTGTAGCAGTAATGGAGGCAGTGGATAGGAATCAGCTGAGTGCAGGCACGATGAACACAGGAGAGTTGAAGTGAACAGGAACTCTGTAGAAGTAACGGAGCAGCGGATAGGAATCAGCTGAGTGCAGGTACGATGAACACAGGAGAGTTGAAGTGAACTGGAACTCTGTAAAAGTAACGGAGGCAGCGGATAGGAATCAGCTGAGTGCAGGTACGATGAACACAGGAGAGTAGAAGTGGTCTGGAAGCCACAATAGCAGTAAACAGGAATCAGCAGGAGCTGAATACACGAGGAACACAGGAACACCTTCAGAGGCTCATGGGGAATGAGACTCCTAGATCAGGCAACCAGGTAATGATCACAGGTGGTTTAAATAGGGAGGGTTGCCTGATCATCCAATCAATTAAAAGCAACAGGTACTGAAGGTTTGAAAGGGCTGCACATGCGCAGACCCTCAGGATGGCGGACGGCCACGGTTCCTAGATACACGGGAAATGGCACTCACAGTCCGGTGAGTGACAGTACCCCCCTTTTAAAGGTGGGCACAGAACACCTGGAACCGGGTTTGTCCGGAAACTTGGAATAAAACTTCTTAAGAAGAGCTGGAGCATTAAGATCTTCTGCTTTGATCCATGACCGCTCTTCAGGACCAAAGCCCTTCCAATGAACGAGGAAACGAAGAACTCCTCGCAAAATTTTTGCATCCAATATGTGAGTAATCTCAAAGTCCTCCTCTTGATGAATTTGAACTGGCCGCGGTGCTGAAGGAGGGACCGAGAAACGGTTGATGATAAGAGGTTTGAGCAAAGACACATGGAAGGCATTGGAAATACGAAGGTTCTTAGGTAGTAGAAGTTTGAAACAAACTGGATTTATCACTTGAATGATCCTATACGGACCAATAAAACGAGGAGCGAACTTCATAGATGGGACCTTCAAACGAATATTTTTGGTTGATAACCATACACGATCTCCAATTTTCAGTGGTGGAATAGTCCATCTCTTTTTGTCTGCAAAAGACTTATATTTGGCAGATGTCTTCTTTAAACAGGTTTTGACCTGAGACCAAATATTTTTGAAGGTCTGACAAACAGTCTCTACAGCAGGAACTTGGGTGGGAGGGAGGGCAGGAAATTCCGGAAAAGACGGATGGTGACCGTAAACCACAAAGAATGGAGTTTTAGAAGATGACTCATGATACATGTTGTTATGAGCGAATTCAGCCCATGGAAGCAAATCTACCCAGTTGTCTTGGTTGGCTGAAGAGAATATCCTTATAAAAGTCTCAAGATCTTGATTGACTCTTTCGGTTTGTCCGTTTGATTGAGGATGGTAGGAGGATGAGAGTGATAATCGGATACCCAAGGTCTTACAGAGGGCCCGCCAGAATCTGGAAACGAATTGTACTCCTCTATCTGAAACAATCTCGGAGGGACATCCATGAATACGGAAGATTTCTTTGATGAAATAATCAGCCAGAGTAGATGAAGAAGGTAAACCGGTCAAAGGAACGAAATGTGCCATCTTCGAAAATCTGTCCACCACTACCCAAATAGTATTGCAGTTTTTACTAGGAGGAACATCAGTAACAAAGTCCATACTAATATGGGTCCACGGCTTGGAAGGAATGGGTAGTGGTTGAAGCAAACCCGCTGGAGTTCTGTGGGGAGTCTTGAACTGGGAACACAATTCACACGCAGCCACAAAATCTTTGACATCTTTCCTCATAGAAGGCCACCAGTAACTTCGAGAAAGAATTTTAAAGGTCTTGCGTTCACCAGAGTGTCCAGAAAAATGAGAAGAGTGAAACCACGAAAGGATTTTCTTCCTAAGAGCAGGAGGCACGAGGGATCTCCCAAATGGTAGCACCTTAGTGGAAGAAGCAGCCAGAGAAACACATTTGGGGTCTAATATAGAGTGGTTAGGACCATCTTCAACGTCTGAGGACGTCACAAAAGCTCGAGATAGAGCGTCTGCCTTATTATTTTTTGCAGCTGGTTTGAAGGTTATGATTAGTTCAAAACGAGAAAAGAAAAGAGACCATCTTGCTTGACGAGGATTCAAACATTGAGCAGACTGTAAATATGACAAATTTTTATGATCAGTAAAAATTGTCACAGGATGACGAGCTCCCTCCAACAAATATCTCCATTCCTCTAATGCTACTTTTATAGCCAGCAACTCCTTGTCCCCGATGGTATAATTCTTCTCCGCAGGCAGAAGACCCCGAGAGTAAAAGGCACAAGGATGGAATTTTTGTTGCTCCGATCTTTGGGAGAGAATGGCTCCTAAACCAACATTAGAGGCATCTACCTCTAGGAAGAAGGGAAGCGTCACATCAGGCTGTCGAAGAACAGGAGCAGAGGAGAAGGACTCTTTGAGAAACTGGAAGGCTTGAAGAGCCTCAGAGGACCATTGTTTAGTATTGGCCCCTTTACGAGTTAGGGCCACAATAGGAGATGCAATCGAGGAAAAATCTTGAATGAAGCGTCTATAGTAATTGGCAAAACCTAAAAAACGCTGAATTGCACGAAGAGTAGTTGGCTGAGGCCAATGTAACACAGCATTCGCCTTTTCTGGATCCATCTGAAGACCAACTCCGGAGACAATACATCCCAGAAATGGAATCTGGGGCAACTCGAATGAACATTTTTCTAACTTGCAGAATAATTAATTTTTCCGGAGTCTGGAAAGGACCTCTGCCACATGTTGATGATGAGAAGGCAGGTCCTGCGAAAAGATCAATATGTCGTCCAGATAGACGACGACACAAACATATAACAAGTCCCGGAAGATCTCATTAATGAAACCCTGGAAAACAGCGGGGGCATTACATAACCCGAAGGGCATTACTAAATATTCATAATGCCCGTCTCTGGTGTTGAAAGCTGTCTTCCATTCGTCACCGGACCTGATTCGAATTAAATTGTAGGCACCACAAAGATCCAACTTGGTAAAGATCCGGGCTCCCTTGATACGATCAAATAACTCAGTAATTAGTGGAATGGGATACCGATTTTTGATAGTTATGGCGTTAAGTCCACGGAAATCTATGCAAGGGCGTAATGATCCATCCTTCTTTTTTACGAAGAAAAACCCTGCTCCAGCGGGAGAGGTAGAAGGTCAAATAAATCCTTGCTGGAGATTTTCTTGGATGTATTTTATGTAGCTTGAGTTTCAGGTAACGAAAGTGGATACACACGTCTCCTGGGAGGAGTCTTGCCAGGTTGAAGATCAATCGGACAGTCCCACGAACGAAGAGGAGGAAGACGTTCAGACTGAGTTTTATCAAATACATCGGCAAATGAAGCATACTGAGGAGGAAGTCCCGGTGAACAAGGTGAAATGGAGGATTGCTGTATTTTGAGAGGAACGACTTGAGAGAGGCAACGATGATCACATTCAGACCCCCAAGACGTAACTTGAGGAGTGTGCCAGTCAATCTGAGGAGAGTGACGTTAAAGCCATGGAAGGCCTAATACAATCGGACTGGTAGTAACAGGGAGAATTAAAAATGAAATTTCTTCCTGGTGTAATACACCAATTTGAAGGGTTACTGGAGACGTACTCTGGGTGATGAGACCATTAATAATGCGTGATCCATCGATAGCAGTCACAGTAATAGGTGTCTTCAAAGTAATCACTGGTAGGGACCATTGATTCACAAGGGATTTAGAAATAAAATTTCCTGCAGCTCCAGAGTCAATAAGTGCTTGGGACTTAAAAGATTTAGTAGCAAAGGAAACTGTAACAACAAAAGCACAAACTTTTAATTTCGTAGAACATGGAGAGGACTCCAGGGACCCTAACTTCACCTCTCCAGAACTGGTTAGGGCCTGGCATTTCCCGATTTTTTAGGGCATGAATTGAGCATATGAGTGGAATCAGCACAATAGATACAAAGTCTATTTTTTACTCTTCGGTCCCTCTCCTCTGAAGTTAATTTGGAGCGACCTATCTCCATTGGTATCACCGGAGATGAAGCTGGGCGAACTTGAGGACTTGAGCGAAGAGGTGCTTTAAATGAAGTTGTTTTTTCAGACTCTCTTTCACGAAATCTCATGTCTACACGGTGGCAAAGAGAAATCAAATCTTCTAGAGAAGTAGGTAGTTCTTGAGTAGTCAGTGCATCTTTAATTTTATCAGAAAGCCCCTGCCAGTAGGCGGCAATTAACGCTTCAGTGTTCCACTGAAGTTCAGAGGCTAATATCCGGAATTGAATGACGTACTGGCCTACTGTACGAGAACCCTGGCGTAGACGGAGGATGTTGGATGCAGCGGAAATAACACGACCAGGTTCATCAAATACACTTCGAAACGTGGAAATAAATTTGGCACTATCCTGTAATAAAGGATCATTTCTTTCCCACAGAGGGGAAGCCCATGCGAGAGCTTGTCTGGAAAACAAGGAAATGAGATAGGCCACTCTGGAACGATGAGTAAAGAAATTGTGAGGTTGGAGCTCAAAATGAACTGAGCATTGATTTAGAAAACCCCTGCATGTTTTGGGGTCTCCATCATATTTTGACAGAGTAGGCAGGTGAAGCGTGAAAGCAGTAGACACCTGGGATGGCACTGGGGAAACGGAGGAAGGCACAGGAGCATCAACGGTAGCTGTGATATTTTGCACAGACGTTCTTTGGGAGGCTAACGCCTGGTAACACCGCAGCAAATGTCGCTGGCGAACATCCTGTTGTTCCATACGGGTAACCAGATGCTGCAGCATCTCTTTAGCTGTAGGTTCCGCACCTGGGTCTGTCATGGCCTGATCTTACTGTCACGGGCACTAGGAGTCTTTGCCCAGGATATCACCAGATGATGGACTTACCAGAGAAATAGAGTTGGTGCTATGGTTCTCTGGTAGCAGGGTGACAACGGAACAGGAGAAACAGCAGATGGTGAGAGAATGCTCGAGGAAAGTCTATGACTAGCAGCAGCTGATAATGAGTAGATGAATGTACACTAGGAACCAGATGGACAAGGGAACGTGAGGAAAGTCAGTGGTCTGCGTATAGCAAGTTGTACCACTGCTATAGTGAGGAGGAATGTCCAGGAGTAGCGAGGAGGTAGTGAGAGTCAGTGGTCTGCGTATAGCAAGTTGTACCGCTGTCTATAGTGAAGGAATGGAATCCAGGTGAAGGTAGGTAACGGGGAAGTCAGTGGTCTGCGTATAGCAAGTTGTACCGCTGCTTATGGTGAGAGGATACTTGAAACTGGTGTCACAGGGAACAGGAGTCAGTGGTCTGCGTCAGCAAGTTGTACCACTGCTATATATATATTTGAGGAGGGGCACGAGGAGATGAATGTAAAGCAGAGTATACACGGAACACACAGAACTTGATCCCACGATGATATCCACAATACAACGATAACTGACAAGCACTGCTAGAAGTATACAAAGTCACAATAACTATCTGGGCAATAGGAAACAAAGTCAATAGTAACAATAGCTTCAGAGGATAGGAGGCTCCGGAGGAGAACACAACTCAGTCCAGATGGATATGCAATACACAAGCAAAGTCAATGGAAAGTATGCATACCGCGGTTCAGGAGAGCAGGCTGTCAGAGAGACGTGCAGGGATACCTGAACGGCTGAAGGCCGGCAGGAGGAGAGACCACTGGAGGATGGAAGCGGTAATCAGGTTGGTGCAGCGCACGGCAGGTAATCCAGAATCCACGAAGCAATACTCAGGAAGCAGTAGTAAGTGGAACTGGAAACATGAAGAACACGGGAGAGTTGAGGCTGTCTGGTATCCAGTAGTAGAGGTGGAGGCAGCGGAGAGCTGACACGATCAAACCCAGGAGAGTTGAGACGATCAGGAACTCTGTAGCAGTAATGGAGGCAGTGGATAGGAATCAGCTGAGTGCAGGCACGATGAACACAGGAGAGTTGAAGTGAACAGGAACTCTGTAGAAGTAACGGAGCAGCGGATAGGAATCAGCTGCGTGCAGGCACGATGAACACAGGAGAGTTGAAGTGAACTGGAACTCTGTAGAAGTAACGGAGGCAGCGGATAGGAATCAGCTGCGTGCAGGCATGATGAACACAGGAGACTTGAAGTGAACAGGAACTCTGTAGAAGTAACGGAGGCAGCGGATAGGAATCAGCTGAGTGCAGGTACGATGAACACAGGAGAGTTGAAGTGAACTGGAACTCTGTAGAAGTAACGGAGGCAGCGGATAGGAATCAGCTGAGTGCAGGTACGATGAACACAGGAGAGTAGAAGTGGTTTGGAAGCCACAATAGCAGTAAACAGGAATCAGCAGGAGCTGAATACACGAGGAACACAGGAACACCTTCAGAGGCTCATGGGGAATGAGACTCCAAGATCAGGCAACCAGGTAATGATCACAGGTGGTTTAAATAGGGAGGGTTGCCTGATCATCCAATCAATTAAAAGCAACAGGTACTGAAGGTTTGAAAGGGCTGCACATGCGCAGACCCTCAGGATGGCGGACGGCCACGGTTCCTGGATACACGGGAAATGGCACTCACAGTCCGGTGAGTGACAAGTTCCTTTAAGAAATGTTACAATGCATTGTCCCTGGACTAGATCAGAATTACGTTCCATTATGACTGAATTGCCAGATCCTACAAAAGAGTTGGCTTAGTGTCAGAAGTTTGTTAAAGACTTGGGAAATGCACACGAACCTACCGATAAGGATTGGCGTGTAGTGTTGAGGGCGTGTCTTCCTCCCAATACTAACGTACAACAATTCATTAGAGATTGTTCGTTGGAGGAAGACAACACCTTAACAGATGAGATTAATCAAGAGAATATAGAACAGATTGTCAAACATTTAGCCATCTATTTTCCAGTAGTAACGAATTGGAGTAAAATTTTCACCATCAAACAGAAAGATAGTGAAACAGCATCAGATTACTTCATTAGAGCTATAGCAGCGATGACACGGTTCACTGGGATATCAAACATAGGTGAGGACCCGCATCACAGGGAAGTAGCTGTAGAAGTACTAATGGATGGTCTTAGGGAAAATTTAAAAACCAGAGTATAAACCACATTACCTAATTGGAGAGGCAATCACAGTAGATTCTCTTAGGGAGTCCGCTATGGAGCATGACAAAAACCTTCTTAGAAAGAAGGAAGAGAAAAGTGATAGGTTGATGACGGTGAGTATACAGGCTCTAGAGCGGATGCATACACGACAACCAGCATACAACCCACATAATAAGAAACATAGAGTGATCAGATGTTTCAATTGTAATGAAAATGGACACGTTAGGAGGGATTGTAAAAAGGACCGATACAACCCTAGAAGTGGGACACATAGATATCCTCCAAGGAAGAACTCACATAGAATAGAAGATTCACATCTACCCGCACATATCATAGCAGCAAATATTGCGCGGGAAAATGATAGTCAGCGCTAGGGGTCAGGTCATACCTGTAGTTTACAGCCAGTGAGGTTAACTGAGAGTCTAAGAGAAGAACCAACAATGATAGTTGACATAGCTGGTAGGAAACAAACTTTTCTTGTAGATACAGGGGCGGCCCGATCTGTGATAACCTCTCCTTTTAATCTACAGGTGACCAGTAAAACTATTCCAGCTATGGGGGTAACGGGAAGAGTGTTACATTATCCTCTAACTAAACCCGCTGAAGTTACTATCGGGCCTCTGCATACTAAGCATTCGTTTCTCTTAGCTGCAGCGGCTCCTACTAACTTGCTGGGAAGAGACTTGTTATGTAAAATGGGATGTGTCATATACTGTACTCCAGATGGTGTGTTCTTAGATATACCGGAGAAAGTCGCACATGAGGTACAGGATATATTGGACACCCCTCAAAGTTTAATGTTACACTCTCCTGTTATAGAACAAAGTCCATCTCAAGTAAAGGGGATGTTGCTGGAAATATCAGGTTCACTATGGACCAGAGATGGACAGGACATTGGACTGATGGCAAACGTAGCCCCTGTCATGGTAAATCTAAAAAGTGGTAGGATAGCTCCAAAAATCCCACAGTATCCATTAAAACCAGAGGTGAAACTAGGGGTATATCCTGTTATTGAAAGGCTGTTGCAACAGGGGATTTTAATTCGTACATCAAGCACAGCAAATAGTCCCATTTTCCCTGTGAAGAAGAGTGGGGGGAGGGGCTATAGATTAGTCCAGCACTTAAGGGGAAATTAATAAAGTTGTTGAGAGCCAATTCCCCGTAGTGCCGAATCCAGCTGTCATCCTCATGCAGATTCCACCGTCTGCTAGTCATTATACTGTCATTGACCTATGTTCTGCTTTCTTCTCAGTCCCTCTTCACCCTGACAGTCAATACCTATTTGCATTCTCCTACAGGGGATTGCAATACACATGGACCAGACTGCCCCAGGGGTTCATTGACAGACCCAGTATTTTCTCCCAAGCCTTACATGACTGTTTGCAATCCTTTCAACCCCGCAATGGGTCTGTTCTAATTCAATATGTGGACAAATTGTTGCTGTGCTCTGATTCTTTTATGTCATATTTACATGATACTAAATTGTTGTTGCTTCATCTCTCACAAACAGGGCACAAGGTGGCAAAGGATAAATTACAGCCATGTCAGACCTAAGGTCAAATACTTAGGACACTGCCTCATCAAGGGGCTAAGACACCTGACAACCGACAGGATTGAGGCCATACAACACATGACTCTGCCGCAGAGCCAGAAGCAGATTCGTACTTTCCTGGGGATGTGTGGATACTGTAGATCCTGGATCCCAGGTTTTTCTATTCTGGCATTACCATTGCAGGAGCTAGTCTCTTCCTCAAAACCAGAACGTGTTGTACACACAGAAGAGTCAGAGCAAGCGTTATTTAATCTTAAAGATATTTTGTGTCACGGGCACTAGGAGTCTTGCCCAGGAATTCACCAGATGACTGGGCTTACCAGAGTAGTGAAGTTCACACAACGGTCCTCTGGTAGCGGGGTGACTAGCGGAACAGACATCACAGCAGATGGAGAGAGAATGCCAATAAATAATAGGAAAGTCAGTGACTTGCAGCAATCTTTGGTCAATGAATCAGCGACTAGCTGATATAGTGGAAAGGCAGATTTGAACACGGAGATCAGGATGGACGTGAGTAGATGCAGGGAGGTAGCAGGGAAGTCGGTGGTCTGCGTACAGAAAGTTGTACCACTGCTTATGGTGAAGAGACTTGTCTAGGTGCAGGTAGGTAGCGGGGAAGTCAGTGGTCTGCGTATAGCAAGTTGTACCACTGCTTATGGTGAGAAGACTTGTCCAGGTGCAGGTAGGTAGCGGGGAAGTCAGTGGTCTGCGTATAGCAAGTTGTACCACTGCTTATGGTGAGAAGACTTGTCCAGGTGCAGGTTGGTAGCGGGGAAGTCAGTGGTCTGCGTATAGCAAGTTGTACCACTGCTTAATAGGTGAGGATATGTACAAGTGTTGATGAGTGGAAGCATACAAAGATAATAGGATGCAGACACTGAGAGCACAGAGGAACTTGATCACAATAGGTATGCAGCGTATCCAACAAAGTCTATATAACGGTATGTGTGGCGCTGCTTGGTAGAGACTTGCTCAGCACAGATATGCAGGCCAATAATGGATAGTCAATCACAGTTATGCATATAACGACTGAGTATTACGGTAAATTCCAAACAGGTATGCAGCGTAACAATAACAGTCTATAGCGGGTATGGATACCGCTGCTGAGCGTGGAGACTTGTCCTAGCGGATATGCAGAGTAAACGTAGAAAGTCAATAACAGATAGGCATACCGCTATTCAGTAGAACAGTCTGTCCACAGGGAGACGCAGGAACTGCAGAGACGCTGGACGGCAGAGACGAGTGTAGGAACTATAGGTGAGTAGATCCGGTAATCAGAGTCCAGCTGAGGATACAGGCAGGAAACAGGAGACTGTAGCAGGTATGGAAACCAGCGATGAGTAGCACAGGGAATCCACAGGAACTGAAGACACTAGTAGTACACAGGAGATAGTAGCGGGTATGGAAACCAGCGATGAGTAGATCAGGAATCAGCAGGAAACTGAAGACACTAGTAGAACACAGGGGACACCTTCAGAGACTCACAGGGAATGAGACTCCAAGATCAGGCAATGAGGTAATGCACACAGGTGCCTTAAATAGGGAGTTGCCTGATCAACCAATTTGGATTAAAAGCAACAGTCACAAGAGTTCTTGGGAGCTGCGCATGCGCAGACCATCAGGATGGCAGACGGCCGCGGTTCAGGATAGGTGGCGGCAGGAAGGCTAGGGAGCCACGCACCAGCGCAGAGGCACTCACGATCCGGTGAGTGACAGTCTGACTAGAGCACCTGCATTGGGAATACCTGATTATGAAAAGCCTTTTGAGCTATTCTGTACAGAAGCTGATGGTTGTGCAGCAGGCGTCCTCGCACAGAAACATGGTGATGCTAGCAGACCGGTAGCATACTACAGTGCACAATTAGACAATGTGGCAAGATCACTCCCAACATGTCTCAGAAGTGTAGCAGCAACTACTCTTCTGGTAAGTAAGAGCGAGGACGTAGTATTAGGACACAATTCAACTGTCTATACACCCCATGCTGTATCAGCTCTGTTAAATTCAGCCCAAACCAGACATGTCTCTTCAGCTAGATTCACAAAGTGGGAACTAGCCCTGATGGCACCCTCAAACATCACCATTAAACGATGTAGCACCTTAAATCCAGCTACATACCTTACGTATGTGTCTCTAGAGACACAAAGGGTGGGAGGTGAGGAGACCCTGGTTGATGATGAGTTAGGCAAGAATAATGACACACATGACTGTATGGAACACCTGAATGAGACCTTTACTGCAAGGCCCGACATACGTAACACCCCCTTAGAAAATGTAGATTTTACGTTTTATACAGACGGAAGTTGCCATAGACAGACAGAGACAGGAGAGCTATGTACTGGTTACGCTGTGGTAGACGATCAGGATGTGGTAGAAGCTGAACCCCTTGGCCCATTTCACTCAGCCCAGGTGGCGGAACTAGTAGCACTAAGGAGAGCGTGTGAATCGGCAGAGGGTAAATCAGGCAATATATATACTGACTCTAGGTACGCGTTCGGGGTAATGCACGATTTTGGGGCCCTTTGGCGTCTTAGAAACTTTATGACAGCAGCAGGTATGCCAGTGGCACACTCACAACACATAAAAGGACTTCTGACACAATACAGTTACCCAGAACAGTAGCCGTCATAAAGTGCAAAGCCCATACCTTTGAAGAAGACCCAGTGTCATTGGGCAACAACAGGGCAGACGAAGCTGCTAAATGGGCAGCAGGGCAACCTATAACTGTATCGACCGAAACTATGATGGTTTTTCAGACATTAGACATGCAGAAATTAATTGAAATACAAGATTTGTGTTCCCTGCAGGAAAAGGCGGTCTGGAAGGCGAAGGGATGTGGTCAAGAGTCCTCAGGACTCTGGAGGGATGGACAAGGTAAGCCTGTAGCTCCCCGAACATACTATCCAAGCCTGGCTAAAGCAGCACACGGTCTGACTCACCTGGGTAAAGAAGGTATGTGCAAACTGGTGAGAGCATACTGGTGTGCTCCCGGATTTTCCTCTCAGGCTGGTAAGAAAGCAATGTCATGTCTTACTTGTTTGAGGAAAAATGTTGGGAAAACTATTCCAACTGAGCCATCCCACATCCCTCCTACAGACGGACCTTTCCAGGTAATACAAATTGACTATATCCAATTACCACCGTGCAGGAATTTAAAGTATGTGTTAGTGTGTATTGATGTGTTTTCCGGTTGGGTAGAAGCATATCCGGCAGCCACTAATACTGCTGTGTTCACTGTAAAGAAAATTGTACAAGACTTTGTGTGTAGGTTCGGTATCCCTAGAATCATTGAAAGTGATAGGGGTACCCATTTTACTAGTGATATCTTCCAAAATATGTGTAAACTCATGGGAATCGGTAGCAGACTTCACACCCCTTACCGACCACAAGCCAGTGGTAAGGTGGAGAGAGTAAACGGTACTATAAAGAACAAGCTTGGTAAGATAATGGCTGAAACTGGGTTGGCATGGCCTGAGGCTTTGCCATTGGTCCTCCATAGCATTCAAACCAATCCTAGACCTCCTCTTAATCTGTTCCCCTTTGAGATACTGTTCGGATGACAACCTCATTTGATCGTGAGTCCACAAGACAACTTGAAGTATAATAATGAGGTGACTGTACAATATCTTATAAGAATGAGTAGACAGCTAAAACAACAACAACAAAAACTAAAAATGCTGTCACCTGGTATGCCAGAAACGAACTGTCATGATGTTGAACCTGGAGACTATGTTATGATCTGCAATTTCTTACGTTCAGGTTGTTTAACAGACCGTTGGGAAGGCCGGTATCAAGTGCTGCTGACCAGTACTACATCACTGAAGGTTGCAGAGAGAGACATTTGGGTCCATTCCACCCACTGCAGGAGAGTCCATAATCCAAAGAAAGTGCAAGATAAAACTAAGACCGACCACACAGAGCTGTCACTTGTGAGCCTGTTCCGGGAGACCTAAAGCCTGCAGTCGAGACACCTGAACCAGAGACGTTGCCTCAGAACTATCTTTCCAGCGATGGAGTGGCGGTTTTTGTTTTTCTTTTGTTCCAGGATTTTCCTTGTTTTTACTCTTTCTAGGACATTCTATTTTTGTGAAGGAGGATGGAGGACGAAGGAAGGTTCTGGGAGTGATACAGATGAAATGGAGGCAGAAGAAAAGTTAATAGGATACTCAGAGCAGCCCATTATCAAACTTGGTCCAGGGGTTATGAAAAGGTCTGCTAGCTCAGGAACTCGGAGGCAGTGTGAGGGGCTATTGTCTGATGAGTATGGTATCTGCAAGTTCTGCGACTCCCTAGTTGAAGAGAGATGCATCCAACGATGCCAGTCCCCCAGTACTCTGAATATAGGCGGGCATCCTTTGGAGGATTATCACTCCCTGGTGGGTAAGGTGCTAAACCAAACGGAGTGTTGGGTGTGCTCTCACGTGCCGCAAGGGACGCATAATATAGGACTAGTGCCATTCCCTCTAAACATATCTGAAGTACTCGAATTGAGGGGAGGGAGGCCCATAGACGGGAGTTACAATAAAACTAGGTCCAGTAGTCTGATGCTTCGACAATACTCCATAGGCAGATCTTTGCTGTGCCTAAACATATCTCATGCAAAGCGCCTGGAGAATTGGGAAGCTGACCTATCAGATCAGACAATGGCTCGCCACACTCATTTTAGAGGGAGACTCACAAGGTCACTAATAGGCAGGAATTTTGATGGAAGTCACAAATTAGGGCGTATAACCAAACATAAGAAGGTATCCATTGGAAAAGTCTCTACAGATAAATGTAAAAATGTCATTAATACCGACATGTGTCTAGAGCAAATGGAGACACTAGGCATGGGTAGTTTTATCAAAACTCTGTGTGATATAATTCATGGGCACACTGTTCCTTATGTTCTCCCTGATGATGTGTATTTTGTTTGTGGAAGGAAAGCTTATTCCTGGGTGACTCCGAGTTCCAAGGGCTTGTGTTTCTTAGCTAAACTGGTTCCTGAAATCATGACTATTACTCATGAAGAAATGGTTGGTATTCACAAGACTACATCACCACCATACATACACACACAGTATGAACACCGTGGCAAGAGAAATATGATTCCTGGTGAGGAACCCATAGCTACAAAATTGATTAGTGAAACTGCTGGTTTCCAAGTTATGGTTGCTCTAGATCTCACCAGGACCGCTCGGGGATTATTAAACTTTAAATATATCCAAGACCTAGCTAAATTAATAGATAATATCCCCGAGATGTATGATGACACTTTCAGGTATACTGGAAGGGAGCTACAAGCGTACAAGAAGGAGTTGGTGCAACATAGACTGGTACTAAATTATCTCACCTCTATTACTGGTGGGTACTGTGTGACACTGGCCACCCAGTTCGGTGTCAAATGTTGCACGTACATTACTAATAATACGGATGACCCTAAAGAGGTTATAGACCGGTAGATGGATGAAATTTTGCAGCTGAAATGGGAATTTCGAAAGAGCCATAATTCTTCGTTATATGAGGTCGGGGAAAAGGTGACGGGTTGGTTCTCGTGGTTGAACCCTGTGAAATGGTTCTCCGGTCTGGGGGAGTGGGTACAGGAAATGGTTGCTAGCGTAGGTAAGCTCCTTCTCCTTATACTGGGTGTCATCTTAGCAATTGGTTTAGTTGTCAAATGTGTTCCTACTGTGTTGAAGTGTGGAAAACGGTCTCATAGGAGTAACACTGAGAAAGAGACTGAAAGGGTGGTACCAGATACCGAGATCATGGTCTGTGAAGAAGTATTGTATAATCCTGAACTTGAAACAGTGATTGGGTGATAGTTTATTACACTATCAAAGGGTGGAGCTGTCGAAGTCAGCAAATTGGATAAAGTCATTTCAATTAAAGTCTAGCAAACTTGGTTGTTTTTGTCTGAAAAGATGCGTACGGTACGCTACGGCGTACAAGGGCACACTACGGCGTGAAAGGGCGTACGCATCCACTACACGTGGCAGCAACAGTAATTGGTCTTTTACCATACATTCGCACAAACACGCATACTTATAAAATAGTACACATTAATGGTAGTTGCAACACATAGTCAGTTATGTCGAAATATAGTAGTATTTATATGTTATATCAGAGTTACATGCATATTATTGAAATACACGGAACAGGTTGAAGGAATCACATCATGAGTGGTATCATAATGAACCTCGTTACATAGCCTACTGTATGGTTCACTCTGCGAGGGAATCGCAGAGTGCATACACAAGTTATGAATGATAGGGAATTATGAACTACTTAAGACTAAGGAATCTTGGCGGGAAGAGCCGGGCATACCCCCTGGAGAGGTGACCCCCTCCTTTGGATTCCTTAGGATGAACTAGCCAATGATTGACAACCCCTTGGACCTTCCTGAGACCTGGACCAATAGATGCAAGCTATACCATCTTCATTGTATTACTGTATTTGATTGTGTATATAAGCAGCAGCCTCACATCCAGTGTTCAGACATCTTGTCCCCAGACTTCAGGATTGAATGACTGCACTGGATCCAGAGCGCCTGCGATAAGTAACGGCTGTATTTATTATCACTTCGCTTGAGCATATTATTCTACTATTTGCGAATAAATCTTTGTGCGTTGGAAACACAAATCGAGGTTCGACAATCGTTATTGGTTAGCGACAATACGCACATAACAGTATGTATGTATGAATGTTCTGGCAGGCAGTGATAATTTTTGTGTAAAGTGTGTGGCAATATTAGGCTAACTGGCTATCTTTATATCAGATACCCACTCATATCTGAAAAACGTAAATCCAAATGCAATGGTTATGGTGACATTTGAAAAACAAATGGGTTCCAATGTAAACCCGTTTACACATGTTTGACGTCAGCACTTATAACACCTAAAAGCAATATATTAGTGTATAACATTACACAGTTGTCTTGGTGATTCTCTCACAATGTATTATAATACTGTTAGCCGAACATGTTTAATTGATACATGTAGACCCTAGATATACATTTACCCAGTGCTCGAAGTGGAACTTTGCAAGTGCTGGTATAGAACTTTCACTTTGAAAAGAACATCCGGGGGCCTGGGGGGTTATATCCTCAGCACTATTGTCTAGTAATTTATATTGTTGTACATTTATTATATTGTTATACATTTTTCAAGTTACTCCTATATGTTTTAAACTATATATCTATCTCTATACACTTGTGAGGCTGGCTGTAAGGCTATATTTGCAGTATGTATCGATATTGTATGGTGTCAATTATGTACACGTTAATTCACTGTTGGAGATTAGCAACAATATAGTCTGTGAAAAACATGTGCATAGTAATGACTACATTGGGGTAAATCCCTTGTTTTTATAATTATTCCTACTACAATCTAAGTGTATGTTGTCTGTCTAAACCAAGAAGTAAATGCTGGTAGTAATATATTAGAAATTAATGGCTCGATCATGCGTGTGCACCCAACTTATAGAGACTTCAGTTGTGAATAGAGATGGGCGAGCTCGGTTCCCAGAGATCCGAACCCACCCAAACTTCGCCTATCCAAGTACCGAGCCGAGCAGGCTCTGTACTCTCCCACCCACTCGGTATCGAAATCGAGGCAAAAGGTCATCGTATTTCAGAGCTCGATTCTCGCGAGATTTGAAAAGCATAAATATCTGGCTCAGCAGCAATCCATTGCCATTTGACAGAGGGAGAGAGCAGGGTTAGGTCAAAGGCTGTATTAGAGCAGGGACAGAGTGTAACAGATTCTGGATACTATATTACTAATCTTGATTAGCGCTGGCTTACCTGAGGTGCGGAGTCTAACGATCTCCCCGGTGTTCACCAAGAACCGCCGCAAGGCGGGGTGGGCTTCGCTGCCAGGAGTCGCAGGTCGCGGTCCCCAGGTTCGCCTCAAGATGTAGTACAGCGGAGTGAAGCGGTGGTAGCGGAGTCAACAAGCCGGTTCGGTACACAGGAATGGAGTCAGGCAGAATCAGAAGGCAACTCGGAGTCAACAAGCCAGGTTCGGTACACGGGTCACAAGAATAGGAGAATGGTCAGCAAGCCGGGTCGGTACACAGGGAATAGAGAGCCAGGGAAGTCAAACAGGCAGAGATCAGCACACAGGAGACACAGGAAACAGGAAGACACTGCAATCCACGAAGAGCAGGAGCCAGGAACAGGTAAGTGTTGCTCTGACACTCAGCGAGTGTCAGAGTGAGGTTTTTATACAGAAGGGGATTCAAAATCCCCGCCTCTAGGTTGTGGTCATGTGACCGCCTCCGGGTGCGGTCACATGGTCCTGAATGCGGAAGTGCGGCTGGACGGAGCGGCGGGGATAAGGTAAGTCCGTAACAGTACCCCCTGCCATAAAGGTGGACTCCGAACACCTAATAGGGTTTCAAAGGAAATTTTTTATGGAAGGATTTAAGTAGACGGGGAGCATGTAGGTCAATGGCTCTTACCCATGAGCGCTCCTCAGGGCCGTAACCCTTCCAATCCACCAAGAACTGTATGGCACCTTGAACTTTACGAGAATCTAGGATAGTTTTAATCTCGTATTCCACTTGATCCCGATCCACAGCAGGAGGAGGAGTTCTGGATGAGGTGGAGAATCTGTTGGTTACCATCGGTTTTAACAAGGAGACATGGAAGACATTGGGTATGCGTAAGGAGGGAGGCAGACTCAATCTAAAGGCTACGGGATTAATAATCTCAGATATAGCAAATGGGCCAATAAACTTGGGAGCAAATTTTTCACTGGGAACCTTTAAACGAATGTTCTGGGTGGATAGCCATACCCTGTCACCAACTGCAAAACTTGGAGTCATTCTTCTCCTTTTATCGTAGAATTTTTTGGAACGAGCAGTTGCTTGTTTTAAGTTTGTCTTGGTTTGTTCCCAAATATCAGAGAAGTTACGAACCAGAGAGTCCACTGCTGGAACTTCAGAAGATGAGACTTGAGAGAAGGTGGGTAGTCTAGGATGGCAGCCATACAGAACAAAAAAGGGGGAGTTAGAGATGGCCTCATGAAAATGGTTGTTATGGGCGAACTTGGCCCAAGGGAGAAGGTCCACCCAGTTGTCTTGGTTACTAGAGATAAATATTCTGAGAAACTTCTCTAATTCTTGGTTGGTTCTCTCAGTAGCCCCATTGGACTGGGGATGATATGCGGAAGAGAAGTCAAGCTTGATCCCGGATTTATTGCAAAAAGACCGCCAAAATTTTGATATGAATTGTGATCCCCTATCGGAGACAATATGTTGAGGACAGCCATGGAGGCGAAATATTTCTTTAATAAAAATATCGGCTAAGGAGGAGGAAGAAGCAAGGCCTCTGAGAGCAATAAAGTGGGCTGTTTTAGAGAAGCGATCCGTGACCACAAGCACTACAGTACAGGATTTGGAAGGGGGAAGGTCCGTGATAAAATCCATGGAGATCTGTGACCAAGGGTAATCAGGAATGGGTAATGGGAGCAAGCATCCATAAGGCTTCTTCCTAGAGGTCTTGTGTTGAGCACATTTGGAACAAGCAGCAACAAATCTCTTCACATCCTCCAGCAAGGAAGGCCACCAGTAGCTTCGGGACAATAAGTCCCAGGTCTTGCGAATGCCGGCATGCCCAGAGAAGAGTGAGTGATGAGCCCAGTGAAGGAGCCAGGTGCGTAGATGTGGCAAGATGAATGTTTTGCCTGGAGGACAACCCTTTTTCAGGTGTGTAGCTGCCAATACTTGACATGGATTTACAATGAATTTCTTATCTTCCGAGGATTCCATGTCAGCTGGATCAAAAGAGCGAGATAAGGCGTCTGCCTTCGTGTTCTTAGATCCTGAGTGAAAAGTGATGTTGAAATCAAAGCGTGAGAAGAATAAGGACCACCTTGCTTGACGAGGATTTAGACATCGGGCAGTGCGTAAGTAAAGCAAATTCTTATGGTCGGTATATATGGTGATAGGGAATTGCGCTCCTTCTAGTAAATGTCTCCATTCGGAGAGAGCCAATTTGATGGCCAGGAGCTCTTTGTCGCCAATCCCATAATTCCTCTCAGCAGGTAAAAAGCGACGGGAAAAGAATCCGCAGGGATGAAGTTTTCCAGAAGGACCTCGCTGTGATAGTACGGCTCCTGTGCCAACAGAAGAGGCATCTACCTCCAGGACAAAGGGACGAGAACAATCTGGCTGTTGAAGAATGGGTGCGGATGAAAAGAGAGACTTTAATAATATAAAGGCTTGGATAGCCTCAGAGGACCAAATACCAGCATCAGCAGATTTGCGGGTCAATGCTGTGATGGGAGCCACGAGAGAGGAGTACCCCTTGATAAATTGACGATAATAGTTGGAGAATCCTAGGAAGCGTTGAGTGGCTTTAAGGCCTGAAGGTTGGGGCCAGTCAAGTATGGCTTTCAATTTTGTGGGATCCATCTGTAGACCGGTGCCCGAAATAATATATCCCAGGAAGGGAATTTGTCTCTGCTCGAAGGTGCATTTCTCCAATTTGCAAAATAACTGATTTCTTCGGATACGAGAGAGGACCTCCAATACATGAGTACGATGAGATGCTAGATCTTGCGAAAAGATGAGAATGTCGTCCAAGTAGATGACTACAGATTGGTACAAGAGGTCTTGAAACAGCTCATTCATAAAGCTCTGAAATATGGCTGGGGCATTGCATAGCCCGAAAGGCATGACCAGATATTCAAAGTGGCCGTCTCGGGTGTTAAACGCCGTCTTCCATTCATCCCCCTCCTTAATGCGTATAAGGTTATACGCTCCTCTGAGGTCA
Source organism: Mixophyes fleayi (assembly GCF_038048845.1). Lineage (NCBI taxonomy): Eukaryota > Metazoa > Chordata > Amphibia > Anura > Limnodynastidae > Mixophyes > Mixophyes fleayi. The sequence goes on from NC_134412.1 coordinate 46,140,455, forward strand.
AGTTTAGAAAAGATGGTGGCACCCTTGATCCGGTCAAATAGTTCAGAAATCAGTGGCAGTGGATACCGATTTTTAACGGTAATGGCATTCAGGCCTCTGTAATCAATGCAAGGGCGGAGGCCCCCATCTTTCTTTTTTACGAAGAAGAAGCCAGCCCCAGCTGGGGAGGCAGACTTGCGGATGAAGCCCCTGTTTAGATTTTCTTGGATGTACTCCTCCATAGCCTTAGATTCCGGGAGGGAAAGGGGGTAAACACGGCCCCTGGGAATGGGTTTACCAGGTATCAGATCAATGCCACAGTCCCAGATTCTGTGAGGGGGAAGTCTAGTGGCCTCTTGTTGACAGAAAACATCAGAGAAGGTTTGGTATGGCTCAGGCAGGAGAGTCACAGGAAATTCTTGGGTACGTCTGGGACTATTCGGGGGAACCACTCTCTGTAGGCAGCGAGAGAAGCAGGACTGTCCCCAGGACAATATGTGACCAGATTTCCAGTCCAAGGTGGGAGAGTGGGCACGAAACCAAGGAAGTCCTAGGATGACTGGGTTGGTAGATCTTTGTATTACTAGAAAAGAAATCTTCTCCCGATGAAGTGCTCCTATCTGAAGTAGAAGAGGAATAGTGCGTACCAGGATGGACCCCTCAGGGATTCTTCCCCCATCAATGGCCATCAGAGAGATGGGTTGTTCCAAGGCTTGTGTGGGAATAGCGAATTGTTTAACTACTGTGGCAGAAATGAAATTTCCTGCGGCTCCGGAATCTAGAAGAGCCGACTGCGGGAAGGTCTTTTGTCCTAACTGAAGGGAAATGGGAATAGACAGGCAATCATTACTATTGGGAACTGACTGACACTGAGAAAAGAGGCCCAACGACACAGCTCCAGAACTCGTTAGGCCCTGTCGTTTCCCGAGCGTTTGGGACAAGAACTCAGAAGATGGCCACTCTCTCCACAATATAAACACAGCTTGTTCCGAAATCTCCTCTCCCTTTCTTCGGCTGATAAGCGGGTCCTCCCAAGTTGCATGGGCTCTTCAGGGGGAAGAACAGGGGTTTGGAAGTTGGGGGCCAAGCGAATCATGCTACGCCGCGATTGTTCCTTCTCAGAATTACGTTCCTTGAAACGCAAATCAACTTTGACACAGAGGGAGATAATGTCGTCCAAAGACGTAGGGAGTTCCTGGGATACCAACTCGTCTTTGATTCGGTCTGAAAGGCCCTGCCAGAATGTAGCTACTAGAGCCTCATCGTTCCAGCGAAGTTCAGAGGCCATGGTTCTGAAGAGGACCGCATACTGCCCCACAGACTGGTTTCCCTGGCGGAGACGTAGTAAGCCGGAAGCGGCATTGGACACCCTTCCTGGCTCATCAAATATTCTCTTGAAGGTGGACAAGAAGAGGTTGAAGTTATGTAGAATGGGGTCGTCCCTCTCCCACAAGGGGGAAGCCCATGCTAAAGCTTGACCGGACAATAACGAAATCACATAGGCCACTTTCGTTTTTCCGGAGGGGAAGTTCCCAGGTAGAAGCTCGAATTGTATGGAGCATTGATTTAAAAATCCTCTGCAATTTTTAGGGTCTCCATCGAACTTAGGTGGGTTAGGTAACCGTAGCTGCGAGGAAGAAGCTGCTGCTGCGGCCTGAGGTACAGGGGCCACTGCCGGCCCAGGTGATCCACCAGCCACTAGGGTGTTCTGGACAACATCCAAGCGAGTGGATAGACTATTGAGGAATTTTAAAAGTTGCTCTTGGTTAGCTTCTTGTTTATCCATCCTTCCTACTAAATGCTCCAACAGATCTTTAGCTGTGGTATCCATGGTCAGAGCAAACTGTAACAGATTCTGGATACTATATTACTAATCTTGATTAGCGCTGGCTTACCTGAGGTGCGGAGTCTAACGATCTCCCCGGTGTTCACCAAGAACCGCCGCAAGGCGGGGTGGGCTTTGCTGCCAGGAGTCGCAGGTCGCGGTCCCCAGGTTCGCCTCAAGATGTAGTACAGCGGAGTGAAGCGGTGGTAGCGGAGTCAACAAGCCGGTTCGGTACACAGGAATGGAGTCAGGCAGAATCAGAAGGCAACTCGGAGTCAACAAGCCAGGTTCGGTACACGGGTCACAAGAATAGGAGAATGGTCAGCAAGCCGGGTCGGTACACAGGGAATAGAGAGCCAGGGAAGTCAAACAGGCAGAGATCAGCACACAGGAGACACAGGAAACAGGAAGACACTGCAATCCACGAAGAGCAGGAGCCAGGAACAGGTAAGTGTTGCTCTGACACTCAGCGAGTGTCAGAGTGAGGTTTTTATACAGAAGGGGATTCAAAATCCCCGCCTCTAGGTTGTGGTCATGTGACCGCCTCCGGGTGCGGTCACATGGTCCTGAATGCGGAAGTGCGGCTGGACGGAGCGGCGGGGATAAGGTAAGTCCGTAACACAGAGCAATAATTGTACAACTTATTCTTTGTATTATTATTTCATTTCGAATCCATTCAATTCTATTATTAATTCCAATTCTATTAGCAATTGTTAGAGCAGGAGGAGAGGAGGATAGAGGAGACTTTTTTTTTTTCAATTTTTTGCACTACAAGTGCTTTGGGGTGTCCCATATTCCCCAGTGTTTTACACTAATTTTTCTGGCTGTCAAAAGTCATATTTGTCAGCAGTATCTATCTAATACAATATTGTGCACTACAAGTGCTTTGGGGTGTCCCATATTCCCCAGTGTGAAACACTTATTTTTCTGGCTGTCAAAAGTCATATTTGTCAGCAGTATCTATCTAATACAATATTTTGCACTACAAGTACTTTGGGGTGTCCCATATTACCCAGTGTGAAACACTAATTTTTCTGGCTGTCAAAAGTCATATTTAGCAGCAGTATTTCTAAAAAATTTTTGCACTACAAGCGCTTTGGGCTCATTAAAATGGATTAAAAGCAGTCTACATATGAGCAGAATCAGCAAGCAGGTGCTGGCAGCAGTCCTGATGGTAGTCTTCCCTGTACATCATCTGGAAAAGCCTATGTAAAAGTACTGTATTTCCCCATGTATAAGGCGCTCCCATGTATAAGACGCACCTTACTTTTGGCCCCGAAATTTTGAAAAAAAATATTACAGTAGCTGTCAAAAAAGGCAGGGAGAGTGTAATGGCCGGCTGCTCTGATAGTGATCAGAGCAGCCGGGCAGCACACTCTCCCTGCAATCGCTGCCACTGTGCCTCTGTCCCCCTCCTCCTGGATCCCCGCTGACAATCTCTGCCTGTCCTCGCCTGCTGAAACCCCGCTGACACTCTGCCTGCTGGCTACTGCATCCCCGCTGACACGCTGCCTGTCTCCGTCTGCTGGATCCCCGCTGACACTCTGCCTGCTGGCTACTGTATCCCCGCTGACACACTGCCTGTCTCCGCCTGCTGGATCCCCACTGGCACTCTGCCTGCTGGATACTGCATCCCCGCTGACACGCTGCCTGTCTCCGCCTGCTGGATCCCCACTGACACTCTGCCTGCTGGCTACTGCATCCCCGCTGACACGCTGCCTGTCCCCGCCTGCTGGATCCCCGCTGACACTCTGCCTGCTGGCTACTGCATCCCCGCTGACATGCTGCCTGTCTCCGCCTGCTGGATCCCCGCTGACACTCTGCCTGCTGGCTACTGCATCCCCGCTGACACGCTGCCTGTCCCCGCCTGCTGGATCTCCGCTGACACTCTGCCTGCTGGGTACTGCATCCCCGCTGACACACTGCCTGTCCCCGCCTGCTGGATCCCCTCTGACACTCTGCCTGCTGCATCCCCGCTGACACGCTGCCTGTCCCCCTCCTCCTGGATCACCCCCCCCCGCTACCCCTGTAACGCTACCCCTGTATCGCTACCCCTGTATCGCTACCCCTGTATAAGACGCACCCAGGTTTTGTACCCAAAATTTTTGGGAAAAAGGTGCGTCTTATACATGGGGAAATACGGTACATAGTCTTTTTAAATCAGGGGAAAAAATACACACCAAAAAAAATGTACCATGTTGAAGCGAAAAAGAAGTGTAACTGAGGAAAAGGTAACTGCCAATAAAAAAAAGATTGCCAACATGCCATTCCACACACGCTGTGGCAAAGAAATAATGAGGCCTACGCCTTTCTCTATTAGTGACAGATCAAAAAATGTTACTGAGCCTTCTTCTTGTACGGTTACTCATGACCAAGCAAGACCAAGTAATTTGGAGTCTAAAAGTGGTGCACAACTACTGTTACGCGTCAAAGCCGAGCTGCAAGAAAACAGTAAGGCATTAGAGGATAATGTATGCTCAGAATCAGAAATGACACCAATCCTTGTGGAGAGTCCATTCCCCAGTGGTATGTCTAATCGTAAGCATTCTGATAATGTACCCATAAAGAAGGGCCCTTTCAGCAGTTCTGCTGATGTGTGACTGAACAGCCCGAGTGTAGCCGGTGATACACCAAGTGAGGATGACACTTTGGAATTAGAAGAGGATGAGGGTGAGATTTGGGTAGCCGACGAGGCCGCTGATGAGGATGCGGTTGATTGTGTAAGTCCTGCACCAGAGGTAGCAGTGTGGCACCAGTGGCAGCAGTTCTGGCACGTGAGGTTCTGGCACCAATTTGCACTTTCCAAACACAAGCAGGGATGACGTAGGTGGCAGACCACAACAGTTTGACATCTGGGGGTAAATGTATTATGCAAGTTTGCCTTTACAAGCCAGCGCCGCTTTAAATTTCACATGCAAAGTCGCCGATCTCCCGCAAGATGAAAAATCCGGAGCATAATACATTTACCCCCTGGGCTGCTTTGAAGGATTTGACAAAAAAATGTGTGACCTTGACCATAACTCCAACCAATCCTACTATTAACAAGCAAAGGATGGTGGAGGGCCTAGCAGGGATTAAACTGTATTTTTCCTAATTTGCACTAATAAGGTTTGGGTGTGATATACACCCAAAGACGAGTGCTCAATTGCTAAGAGTCATTGATGAAGAGGAAGACAAGCAGGCTTGTCTGTAGAATTTGCAGGCAAATTCTACTGCGTTATATAGGTAACACCCAAAGAGAAGAGCTCCATTGTTCCATTGCTAATTAGGGATGAGCCCACTCGGATTTATGAAATCCGAGCCCACCCGAACGTTGCCAATCCGAGTCGGATCCGAGACAGATCCGGGTATTGGCGCCAAATTCAAATCTGAAACTGAGGCTCTGACTCATAATCCCGTTGTCGGATCTCGCGATACTCGGATCCTATAAATTCCCCGCTAATCGCCGCCATCTTCACTCGGGCATTGATCAGGGTAGAGGGAGGGTGTGTTAGGTGGTCCTCTGTCCTGGTAGATCTCGTGCTGTGCTGTTTAGTTCTGTGCTGTGCTGTTTAGTTCTGTGCTGTGCTGTGCTGTGTTCTGCAGTATCAGTCCAGTGGTGCTGTGTGCTGTGCTCTGTCCTTCTGAGGTCAGTGGTGCTGCTGGGTCCTGTGCTGTGTCCTGTTCAGTCCAGTGGTGCTGTGTCCTGTGCTTCTAAGGGCATAGTTATTTCCCCAATATTCCCCTGTGTTTAAAAAAATAAAAAAAAGTTATTTAAAAAAATACCACAAACTAATTTAATTTTTTTCAATTACCACAAAATTTGCACAACCAATCCTGCAGTATAAGCCCATTGGTACTGCAATATTACCAAGTTCACACATTCAGCAGTAAAAGTCCAGTGGTACTGCAATATATATTACAAAGTTCACACATTCTGCAGTATCAGTCCAGTGGTGCTGTGTCCAGTGCTCTGTCCTGCTGAGTTCCGTAGTGCTGCTGGGTCCTGTGCCGTGTCCTGTTCAGTCCAGTGGTGCTGTGTCCTGTGCTCTGTGCTTCTAAGGGCATAGTTATTTCCCCATTATTCCCAAGTTTTTAAAAAATAAAAAAAAAGTAAAAAAAAATAAAAATTAAAAATTAAAAAAAATATATATAATTATAACCAAATTTGCAAAACCAATCCAGCAGTATAAGTCCATTGGTACTGCAATATTACAAAGTTCACACATTCTGCAGTATCAGTCCAGTGGTGCTGTGTCCTGTGCTCTGTCCTGCTGAGTTCCGTAGTGCTGCTGGGTCCTGTGCCGTGTCCTGTTCAGTCCAGTGGTGCTGTGTCCTGTGCTCTGTGCTTCTAAGGGCATAGTTATTTCCCCATTATTCCCAAGTTTTTAAAAAATAAAAAAAAAGTAAAAAAAAATTAAAAATTAAGAAAAAATAATAAAATATATAATTATAACCAAATTTGCAAAACCACACATTCTGCAGTATCTTGTGCTACATATAATGGAGACCAAAAATTTGGAGGATAAAGTAGGGAAAGATCAAGACCCACTTCCTTCTAATGCTGAAGCTGCTGCCACTAGTCATGACATAGACAATGAAATGCCATCAACGTCGTCTTCCAAGCCCGATGCCCAATCTCGTAGTACCGGGCATGTAAAATCCAAAAAGCCCAAGTTAAGAAAAAGTAGCAAAAAGAGAAACTTAAAATCATCTGAGGAGAAACGTAAAGTTGCCAATATGCCATTTACGACACGGAGTGGCAAGGAACGGCTTAGGCCCTGGCCCGTGTTCATGACTAGTGGTTCAGCTTCACCCACGGATCTTAGCCCTCCTCCTCCTCCCCCCCCCTACAAAAAATTGAAGAGAGTTATGCTGTCAGCAACAAAACAGCAAACAACTCTGCCTTCTAAAGAGAAATTATCACAAATGCACAAGGCGAGTCCAAGGATGTTGGTGGTTGTCAAGCCTGACCTTCCCATCACTGTACGGGAAGAGGTGGCTCGGGAGGAGGCTATTGATGATGTAGCTGGCACTGTGGAGGAACTTGATGATGAGGATGGTGATGTGGTTATTGTAAATGAGGCACCAGGGGGGGAAACAGCTGATGTCCATGGGATGAAAAAGCCCATCGTCATGCCTGGTCAGAAGACCAAAAAATGCACCTCTTCGGTCTGGAGTTATTTTTATCCAAATCCAGACAACCAATGTATGGCCATATGTAGCTTATGTAAAGCTCAAATAAGCAGGGGTAAGGATCTTGCCCACCTAGGAACATCCTCCCTTATACGTCACCTGAATAACCTTCATAGTTCAGGGGTTAGTTCAGGAACTGGGGCTAGGACCCTCATCGGTACAGGGACACCTAAATCCCGTGGTCCAGTTGGATACACACCAGCAACACCCTCCTCGTCAACTTCCTCCACAATCTCCATCAGATTCAGTCCTGCAGCCCAAGTCAGCAGCCAGACTGAGTCCTCCTCAATACGGGATTCATCCGAGGAATCCTGCAGCGGTACGCCTACTACTGCCACTGCTGCTGTTGCTGCTGTTAGTCGGTCATCTTCCCAGAGGGGAAGTCGTAAGACCGCTAAGTCTTTCACAAAACAATTGACCGTCCAACAGTCGTTTGCCATGACCAGGTCCGGATTAACCATAGGGCTAACTGGGCTACAGCCCAGGGGCCTATGGCATCCAGGGGGCCCTTGAAAGTGCTCAGCAGCAGTATTGATCGGTCGGGGGCGGGGGCGCTCTCGGAGCGATCAATGCTTCTGAGCACTTTCACTGCGGTCCTTCTCCAGCGCGGTGTAGTCTCCTTACTGAGATCTCTTCAGTAAAGAGTGTACAGAGAAGGAGGTAAGTGCCGGGGGGGCGGGCAGCTCGGATCACGGGGGGCGGGCAGCTTGGATCACGGGGGGGCCCTCACGGGGGAATGGAGGCCCCCTTAGCCCAGGGGCCTCCATTCCCTTAATCCGGCCCTGGCCATGACCACAAAATACGATAGTAGTCACCCTATTGCAAAGCGTATAACTGCGGCTGTAACTGCAATGTTGGTGTTAGACGTGCGCCCGGTGTCCGCCATCAGTGGAGTGGGATTTAGAGGGTTGATGGAGGTATTGTGTCCCCGGTACCAAATCCCGTTGAGATTCCACTTCACTAGGCAGGCGATACCAAAAATGTACAGAGAAGTACGATCAAGTGTCCTCAGTGCTCTAAAAAATGTGATTGTACCCACTGTCCACTTAACCACGGACATGTGGACAAGTGGTTCTGGGCAAACGAAGGACTATATGACTGTGACAGCCCACTGGGTAGATGCATCCCCTTCCGCAGCAACAGCAACAGCTGCATCAGTAGCAGCAACTACAAAATGGCTGCTCGTGCAAAGGCAGGCAACATTGTGTATTACAGGCTTTAATAAGAGGCACAACGCTGACAACATATTAGAGAAAATGAGGGAAATTATCTCCCAGTGGCTTACCCCACTTAGACTCTCATGGGGATTTGTGGTGTCAGACAATGCCAGTAACATTGTGCGGGCATTAAATATGGGCAATTTCCAGCACGTCCCATGTTTTGCCCACACCATTAATTTGGTGGTGCAGCATTACCTCAAGAGTGACAGGGGTGTGCAGGAGATGCTTGCGGTGGCGCGCAAAATTGCTGGACACTTTCGGCATTCAGCCAGTGCCTACCGCAGACTAGAGGCACATCAAAAAAGCATGAACCTGCCCTGCCATCACCTCAAACAAGAGGTTGTGACGCGCTGGAACTCCACCCTCTATATGCTGCAGAGGATGGAGGAGCAGCAAAAGGCCATTCAGGCCTACACAGCCACCTACGACATAGGCAAAGGAGTGGGGATGCGCCTCAGTCAAGCGCAGTGGAGACTGATTTCCGTGTTGTGCAAGGTTCTGCAGCCATTTGAACTTGCCACACGAGAAGTCAGTTCCGACACTGCCAGCTTGAGTCAGGTCATTCCCCTGATCAGGCTGTTGTAGAAGCAGCTGGAGAAAGTGAGGGAGGAGCTGGTAAGCCATTGCGATTACACCAAGCATGTAGCTCTTGTGGATGTAGCCCTTCGTACGCTTTGCCAGGATCCGAGGGTGGTCACTCTTTTAAAGTCAGAGGAATACATTCTGGCCACCGTGCTCGATCCTCGGTTTAAAGCGTATGTTGTGTCTCTGTTTCCGGCGGACACAAGTCTACAGCGGTGCAAAGACCTGCTGGTCAGGAGATTGTCCTCTGAAGAGGACCGTGACATGCCAACAGCTCCACCCTCATTTTCTTCCACATCTATGGCTGCGAGGAAAAAGCTCAGTTTTCCCAAAAGAGGCACTGGCGGGGATGCTGATAACATCTGGTCCGGACTGAAGGACCTGCCAACCATTGCAGACATGTCTACTCTCGCTGCATTGGATGCTGTCACAATAGAAAAAATTGTGGATGATTACTTTGCTGACACCATCCAAGTAGACATGTCAGACAGTCCATATTGTTACTGGCAGGAAAAAAAGGCAGTTTGGAAGCCCCTGTACAAACTGGCTCTATTTTACCTGAGTTGTCCCCCCTCCAGTGTGTACTCGGAAAGAGTTTTTAGTGCAGCGGGGAACCTGGTCAGTGAGCGGCGAAGGAGGTTGCTTCCTCACAACGTTGAAAAAATGATGTTTATAAAAATGAATAATCAATTCCTCAATGAAGTACAGCACTGCCCTCCAGATACTACAGAGGGACCTGTGGTTGTGGAGTCCAGCGGGGACGAATTGATAATGTGTGATGAGGAGGAAGTACACACTGTAGGGGGAGAGGAATCAGAGGTTGAGGATGAGGACGACATCTTGCCTCAGTAGAGCCTGTTTAGTCTGTACAGGGAGAGATGAATAGCTTTTTTGGTGTGGGGGCCCAAACAAACCAATCATTTCAGCCAAAGTTGTTTGGTAGGCCCTGTCGCTGAAATGATTGGTTTGTTAAAGTGTGCATGTCCTATTTCAACAACATAAGGGTGGGTGTGAGGGCCCAAGGACAATTCCATCTTGGAACTTTTTTTTTTGCATTATATGACCAATCAACAGTCGTTTGCCATGTTCAAAAAGTAAAACCAAATTTAAAAAAATTCAAGAAATTAAACCAAAAGTAAAATGCCCTGTCATAATTTAAAACAAGAGGTATTGACGTGCTCTAAAACTACTGTATTGTTGTTTATATTTTATAAACACTACACTTGAAAGCTTGAGTCTTTCAATAAAAAAGTAACTGTCCATTGCACGAATATTTGCAACAGGGACAATTTTAGGGTTAAGAAAGTCAACTAATAACACTTCGACGCTGTCTGTCTTTATAAACACTACACTTGGAAGTTGGAGGAGGTATTGTGGCCCCGGCACCAAATTTACTACCGGGGCCACTCCACTGTGCAGTCCATATTTAGGTGTATCAGATATTAAACAACGGTGACAGTTGATGCCCAATTTTTTAATTATATTGTGGCCTCGGTACCAAATTGTGTACCGGGGCCACCACACTACGCAGTCCATACCCTTTCTTGGTGTAATTCTGACACGTGGAGGGTTTTTTAATTATATTGTGGCCTCGGTACCAAATTGTGTACCGGGGCCACCACACTACGCAGTCAAGATAGATAGATGCGTATCATAGATAAAGTACATTCAGTGGTGTGGGGCAAATTGAAAAATATTCAAAATGCACTGACATTATCAAAAACAAGAGGTTGTCACACGCTAAAACTCCAACATGTATATGATGGAGAGGATGGAGGAGCAGCCGTATGTGTAGTGTAATGCAGACCTGTTGAAGGTTTTTTATATATTTTATTGTGGTGCCCAGTGCCCACTCCTCTACGCAGTCCAGGTACATTTATTGGTGCGATTCATAAAAGTTCAGGGTTTTTAATATATATTGTGGTGACCCACTCCTCTATGCAGTCCAGGTACATTTATTGGTGCGAATCATAAAAGTTCAGGGTTTTTAATATATATTGTGGTGACCCACTCCTCTACGCAGTCCAGGAACATTTATTGGTGCGAATCATAAAAGTTCAGGGTTTTTAATATATATTGTGGTGACCCACTCCTCTACGCAGTCCAGGTACATTTATTGGTGCGAATCATAAAAGTTCAGGGTTTTTAATATATATTGTGGTGACCCACTCCTCTACGCAGTCCAGGTACATTTATTGGTGCGAATCATAAAAGTTCAGGGTTTTTAATATATATTGTGGTGACCCACTCCTCTACGCAGTCCAGGTACATTTATTGGTGCGAATCATACAAGTTGATGGTTTTCTTATTATATATATTGTGGTGACCCACTCCTCTACGCAGTGCAGATACATTTATTGGTGCGAATCATAAAAGTTCAGGGTTTTTAATATATATTGTGGTGACCCACTCCTCTACGCAGTCCAGGTACATTTATTGGTGCGAATCATAAAAGTTTCGGGGTTTTTAATATATATTGTGGTGACCCACTCCTCTACGCAGTCCAGAAAGATACCTCGTTGCAACGTTTTGGACTAATAACTATATTGTGAGGTGTTCAGAATACACTGTAAATTAGTGGAAATGCTTGTTATTGAATGTTATTGAGGTTACTAATAGCATAGGAGTGAAAATAAGCCCAAAAACTTGATTTTTAAACTTTTTATGTTTTTTCCCAAAAAAATCCGAATCCAAAACCTTAAATCCGAACCGAGACCTTTCGTCAAGTGTTTTGCGAGACAAATCCGAACCCCAAAAATAATGAAAATCCGGATCCAAAACACAAAACACGAGACCTCAAAAGTCGCCGGTGCACATCCCTATTGCTAATTGTAATTGCTGAAATAGCAATAATAGGGCTGACACTCTTGGTCTAAATCTGCAGTTACATTTTATTGTACCATAGCTCACTCAGAAACAGGAGAGGTAGCAGGGTTTAGTGATAATCTTCCTCAAACAATACTAATTCATCCCACCATCATAGAAGTCCGTGTAGTATGATGTAATTGCCGATAATGGCCTTCCAAATGGAATTACTAGTTGATTTTAGGGCACAGCTGTCACGATTTTAGGCCAATTCTTTTACAGCAGGGAAAATATCAAAATGTTGTGCGGACTCATCTGCATCACCACTGGGTGTCTTGGGAAAGCAATTTTTTTTTACAACAAGCAGTTGCCAGATAAACTGAAGGAGAAGACATCCAAACAAGATGTTGATAACTAGAAGCAAATTAAGTATTTAATCTACAATTAAAATATAGTTAACACATTTACTTTGTTTTATTTCACACGTTAAATTTCTGTAGCTCCTTGTCAAAATGTATTATTAAGGCAATCACTTGACTCAAGCTAACCGTGTCTGCACTCTCTTCACTGGTGACTACTTCGCTGGACTAAAGTACATTCCCCTCAAATGCTAGTCTTCTTGCAGCTGCTGCATTCTCCTACATGCTGTTGCAGAAACCAGAAATTGACCCTAAATTTTTCTGGACACAAACAGCATCTCCTGCATGTCATTTTTTAAAAGTTCTGTAACACCAAGATGATTGTGTGTGCAAAACAGGAAATGTGATGGAATTTAACCACGCTGTAATGCTTGAACAATATTGGGGTCGTAATCAGAAATGACATATCCTCAGGAGAATCCAAGCAGGATTAGCCATCAATGACATCCCTTAGTTTTTCGAACAGATTGTAGCAGCTGTATGCCTCTTAGTGAAGCTGCTGATACACAGAGTAGCCTACTTCTGAAAAATGTGACGTACTTGGGTACATGCTGCTGTTGTCCCTGCTGGTGAAGGCGAATGACCTACCCAGTGGGCTGTCAAAGTCATATAATCTTTACTTTGCTCAGTTCCGCTTGCCCACATATCTGTGGTTAAGTGTACAGTGGGTAGAATGCCATTTTGTAGCCCAATAATTAAATTTTTAGGAACCTTCAGGTACAGGTGGGTAATAGCTTTTCTAGTAAAATGGTATAGTGATGACATTTGCTAACAGGGACAGAACACCTCAATTAAATGTCTTAAACCAACTGTATTTATAGTGGACATTGGACGCAGATCTAATACTAGCATAGTACCCAGGGCGTCTGTGATCTGCTTTGCGACTGGGTGACAGGTTTCATACTTGCTTCCTCTTGCAAAGGATTGTTTAACTGTGAATTGTTGGTTCTGGGGATATTGATGATGAAGGTGTTGGGGGGGTAGATTGCAGGTGCTGGGATGTAGATGAGAGAAGGGAGGTAGATGATGCTGGACTGCTTGTTATTTTTTTAACCTAAGTTTCTGATTTTCCCAACAGCTTTCCAAGAACTCACTGAAAAATGACGTAACATGGATGAGGATCCCAGATGGTTAAGGTCCCTACCTCTACTGAGCGTGGCTTGAAAAATGCTACAAATGGCTAGACAACTCTTGTCAGGATTTGTGTAAAAATAATTCCACACTTAAGAGGTGGATTTGGTCTTATGCCCAGGCATGACAATGGCCCTTTTCTTATCACTGGCAAGAACTGCAGCAATTTTTCTTTTAAAGTACATGAAAATCACATTGTGACCTAGGATGTGGTCAAAATTGAATGGAAATGACTGGAAATTAGTGTTAGTGAGGTTAATAATAATGTAGGTACAAAATAATACCTATATTATGTTATTTTAGGCAAAATAAAAGTAATTTTTTTAACAAATTGCAAAACAAAACCAAAACCAAAACACGCAAGGGCGGTTTGGCAAAACCAAAACCAAAACCAAAACACGCCGGTAATCCAGATCCAAAACCAAAACCAAAACACGGGGGTCAGTGAGCATCTCTAGTTGTGAAACCAGGTTGTTACATACTCAAAACACTTAGGAATGTTACAAATCTAGGTAGCACTGTATCTGGCTCGGTTTATTACTCTGTGTTAGTTACTATGTGTGACAGTTCTAAACAGCTAAATCAGCTAAACATATGAGCTGATCAGAGACAGGCACACAATAACAGCCTGTCTTTCCCTGTATGAGATACGCTCCTAAGAATCTCAGCGTGTAGCCAGGTCAGTTGCAGACACAGATAAGAGCCTGTCATTAATTATACATGTAGCGCTCGAGAAAGAGCTGGTGAATATGTGATCAGTGACAGACACCCTAATGATCTAAATAGCTGCATATTCAACTTTGTTCAGTACTCTATATTTATTGCTCTATGCAGAACCGGATTAACAATAAGGCTAAAGGGGCTACAGCTCAGGGGCCTCGGGCAGCTGTGGGGCCCGACGATATTTATTGGGTCTCTGACTGTTACTTGTTTAAGGAAAATGGTAGGCAGCAAATGTTATGTTGTTAACTGCCTGCTGTCACTGTAGGACTTACTGCGTAATTGCTACAGGTAGTGGAACAACGGAAGGAGGTAAGTTCACGGGGGAGGGGGGCTCATGGTGGGGGGGCCCTCACAGTATCCTTAGTTCGGGGGCCTTCTATCCCTTAATCCGGCCCTGGCTCTATGTAACGGCTCCTGTGAACTTATCAGTGACAGACCTATGATGTTAGCCTGTCATTCAGTGTGTGCATAACGCTCCTAAGAATCTCAGTGTGTGGTTTGATCGATTGCAGGCACACAATACTAACCTGTCTGAATGTAGTCTTCCTCTGTAGACCTGGTATCCACAGGCAGCACCCCCCAAAGAGACTGACAACACAAAACGAACAGTGACAGGGTTTCAGAATGGGAAGAAACTTCATGCTGATGCCTAATGTAGTCTGCCTCTGCACTGTGCAGACCACAGTTCTGTAGATCCACCACCAAACCTGTAATGTGCAGCGTTGTGATCATTCCTAGTATCAAGCTGCGAGGGTCTTATGAGCCAGAGTCGCCTGGCTGGGTAATTAGTTTCTGCAGCATAGGAATCAAATATACCAGGATTTTGCCACTTTCAGTCTCTGAGGCACATTTCTGCCCCGGAGCAGAATCGGGATTGTCTGTTTCTGCACCCAGGTAGGTCTCGTGTTATTCAGGGCATCCAGAGAAAAAAACACTATAGGATCCAGAGGGAATGAAAGGTGTCATCTGTATCTAGGCACTGGCGCTGATCCTGCTGCCTGTTAACTGGCTATGCTTCCATCCTAGGCTTACTAGTGAGGGCTATTCCCACTGCCTGCAGGTATCCCGGGAGAAGTAAATATCCTATTCCCTGCTCTGATTACCTCTCTATGCGATAAGTGCAGGATCCGCAGCACAGAGCAGTTTTAAATATCCCGCCCTCCAGCTCAGTGCAGTGAATAAATAAACTAATGTCACTGAGGGGTGGGAGGTTTAAAACGCCTCTGTAACAGCCGAGTCTGGCACTGCACACGGACCATTAAACTTTACAATGACAATGGTGTCAGGGCTAAAAATGTTAGTTTGTGTCCTCCGTAACCCCAAAACACCAGCCATCCTCCCTGTACCCCGCAAATATGACTAATATCTCCAGCTCAATGAACAAAATTTCTTAGAGAGAGGGGGTCGGCCATATTTGTCCTCGCAAGCGAAGCCAGTCTGAGTACACATAGTACACACCTCTATCTGACATGCGCAACGTTATGAAATCCCCATCTTTAAAATGGGGCATATTTTACCGAATTGTAAAAAAACTGTAACTTTGTCAAACTTGTGAACCCTCAAAGGCACTCCTCAGCCCTAATAGCTTTCTAACAAAACTTACCACATGTCTTTAAACGCCCTGTACACGCTCTCCCAATAAACCCAGAAAAACGGCGACTTTTGCAAAACAGGAAGGGTAAAAAACGGCGAGATATTGAACTTTAGATTATTCCTAAATTGTCACTTTTTATTCTTTTTTTCTAAAATTTGGCATGCGGCACCCGTGGAGAGTTCTCTATTCGCCTGCCACATTTCAGCTTAATAGCTTTAATACATTTTAAAATGTAGACCCTCAAACACCATGTCCCCCCCTCACAGATTTCCAATGGCAGAATGTCGTTTTTTAGATGCAACCTTAATATAAGGCACGACTGTGCCCTTATAATACATAAGATATTTATATATATTTCTGTTTATTGTAGCTATATATTCTAGTTATCTGCTCTACCTGCCTGCATGTATGTCACAACGAAGTGCTGAGTGCATTACCCAACCATTCTGGCTGCCGAAATAGAGCTCCGAGGACCATAACCATCCATCACAGCTGCCGGAATGGAGCTCTGAGGACCTTAGCTATCCATTACAGCTGCCGGGATGGAGCTCTGAGGACCTTAGCCATCCATCACAGCTGCCGGAGTGGAGCTCTGAGGACCTTAGCCTTCCATCACAGCTGCCGGGATGGAGCTCTGAGGTCCTTAGCCATCCATTCCGACAGCCAGAATTGGGCTCTCAGTATCTTAGGCAATTATTCCAGGTGCTGGAATGAAGCTCAGAATACCCTAACCATCCATTCCAGCTGCCAGAATAGGGCTCAGAGTACGTTAGCCACCCATTCCAGCTTCCGGAATGAATGTATGAGTACCTTAGCCATCCATTTCGGCTACCGCAATTGATGTCTCAATATCTTTGCCATTCATTCCGGGTGCCGGAATGGATGTCTGAGTACCTTAACCATTCATTTCAGGTGCCGGAATGGATGCCTGAGTATCTTAGCCATCCATCCCGGCTACCAGAATTGGTCTCTAAGTATCTTAGACAACTACCCCAAGTGCCGGAATGGGGCTCAGACTACCCTAACCATCCATTTTGGCTGCCGGAATGGGGTTCTGAGTACCTTAGCCATCCATTCTGGGTGCCTAAATAGATGTCTGACTTTCTTAGCGATCTATTCTGGGTGTCAGAATAAGGTTTTGTTTATATTAATCATCCACTCCGGGTGCCGGAATGGATGGGTAATGTACTGGCAGACCTATTCTGGCAGCCGGAATGAGGTACTCAGAACCCCATACCGGGACCCAGAATGAATAGCTATGGTACTCACAGACCTATTCCGGCACCCGGACTGGATAGCTATGGTACTGGCAGACCCATTCCGGCACCGGAATGGATGGCTAAGGTCCTCATTCTATTCTGGCAGCTGTAATGGATGGTTAAGGTCCTCAGAGTTCCATTCTGGCAGCCGGAATAGATGGCTAACGTACTGGCAGACCCATTCCGCTCCTGGAATGGATGGGGAAGGTACTCAGAGCCCCATTCTAGCACCTAGAATGGATGGTTAAGGTCCTCATAGCTCCATTCTGGCAGCCGGAATGTATGGCTAAGATGCTGGCAGACCCATTCCAGCACCCAGATCTGATGGGTAATGTGCTCAAAACCCCATTCCAGCACCCAGAACGGATGATTAATGTACTCAGAGGCCCATTCCGGCAGCCGGAATGAATGCTTAATGTATTCAGACCTCCATTCCGGCACCAGATCTGAATAGTTAAGGTACTGGCAGACCCATTCTAGCAGCCGGAATGCATGGCTACGGTGTTCAGAACCCCATTCTGGTAGCCAAAATGGGCACTATATAGGGAGAGAAAACACAACAAGCTTCACTCAAGAAAGTAGGCAGCAGGAAGCGCTGCAGGGAGCCAAATCATTCCGGAATTCCGGCAAATCCGGTTTTCACCCACACCCGAATTTTAAGCCTGCACTGACTGCTGTACAACCACACCCATTATCCTTTATAGCAGCAAAAAAAAACAGTTCTCCAAAATCTTTGTTTGAGAGCAAGTCTTGTCTCTTGGTCAGGGTGTAGTTATTAAGCACACTTTCGTAACAACATAACTGTGGGTGGTGTCACAAATAGAAGATTTAAAAAAAAAAAAAAAAAATCCATACACATGGCCAGTCAGCTGTAGTTTTTTTCCAATTATATAAATACAATGAAAAGTGATACCTGCTTAATAGTGACGCTGGGAAATGTAAGAATGATTATATTGAAATACAATAAAACATGTATAAAGCCTTCTTTTTCATTTTCTCCTTTTATCGGTTGTTTTATTACTGTGGTGTTTCTCCACTGCTCCAATTATTTTTAAGTGGCAAGCTCTGGCAGCCTCTACAAGTTTTTCATTTGTTTGTGCTCGACCACATCGCTTTTGCTCTACATGCTGGCTGGGAACCATATCTTAGTCAGAGGGCCGGCCTTTCAGGAAGTTGCAGAAACATGTCAGCAATGCCGACAGAGGGATAGGATTGTCCTATATAGGAGGAGGACACAGAGCTTGAGGACTGCTTACAAGCATCGACTGGTAATTTCGATTATTAGCAATGTGTAGTAAACTTTAACAACAATTTTATATAGTAATTCAGGACTTAGGTATTCAGGAAGTGGCTGAATTGTTTGTTGTTGGTGCATATCTGTAATGCCTGTATGTGAAAATAAGTTTTTTCTTAATGACGTTTTAAGTTATTAATTATATTCTGTAATGTACCAATATGGCTGCACAATTCTATACATTGTACAGTCTCTATGAGCTAAAGTTTACATGTTGTTATACTGACGTAATGTTTAGAGACTCACAATTTCTAAAAATGGTACTGGACAGACTCATCTTACTTCAGATCTGAAACGAAGACCAGTCACCAGAATAGTGACAGCTGACCTTTCTCTTCAAACATGAGACCAAGTTTATATGTTTCTAAAAGTATCAAATCCCCATATATTTTTTTATATTCGTTTCCCTGATTTACTTGATCTACTAGCTTTTTTAAATGTATTTTCTGGAGCTACCAATGTGTCAACTTTTTAAGACATTTGAAAGAGCACATGAGATCTCTAATTAATAGATTGAACAGAGATTACAGCACAGTCAGATGACCAAACCAAGTTTAAATCAGGACAGTCATATGCTACATTGATTGAACTACCAATACCAGCATATTTTATAAGAAGGTTTATGTTTATAGAGTAGTTGCCTAATGTCCTTCATTTCCAGGACAATGTCAGGTTTTAAAGGTTTGTTTAATAGTTTTTGTAAGTGGAAAGTTTCTGTTTTTAAATGTTGACCTACCTACATAAAAAAAATTCTCTTTTTAAATGCTTTTTATCACCTATATTATTCTTCAGATTTATCAGTTGCTATTTTTTGAGAAGTACTTAAAATGCAAAAAGTATGCTCTTATCAAACACCGTAAACATGGCATGAAGTGAATTGGTGTGCTTCGAGGTCTGCTGAAATGTGTGACATGTTTAGGCTGGGTACACACTATAGGTTTTTAAGCCGATTATCGGGCCAATCACATGGCTTGATCAACTCAATAACGCATTAGTGTGTGCGCTCCAACGATGAACGATGAATCATTCCAAAGCTCATCATATCGTTTCATTTGATTTTAAATCGAACAAAAAATCTCGTTTAATGATGGAACGAAGTCATTCCAATTATGCAGTGTGTATACACTCATGGCAGGTAGTGTCCATAGATCTCTATGGAGCGTGCAGCTCCACAATCTTTTCAGCCGATGGTTATGACAGAGGAAGAGCACAGATCTGAAGGTAAATCTTGTAAAATGTGTTTAGAGTCTACACATGAATCAGCATGCTGATTAGGACTTTTTTCAGTTGTTGGTAAAATCGTAACGATTTCGCATTTGGAGAAATTTTCTGTAGTGTGTACTGTGACGAAATGAGTTTGGTAAAACCGTAACCAGCCTGTTCCTCATTTCTCACAAACTGTGGATTATAGCATGGACTTTTTATTAGAGATGTTCACTGACCCCCATGTTCTGGTTTTGGTTTTGGATCTGGGTTAACTTTGTGTTTTGATTTTGGCAAAACCGCCCTTGTGTGTTTTGGTTTTGGATCCCCATTTTTTTCTAAAATCCCTATTTTTTTGTTGCTAAAAATCACATAATTTTGCATTTTTCCCCCCCCTACATTATTATTAACCTCAATAACACTAATTTCAAGTCATTTGCAGTCAATTTTGACAACCTCACACGTCACAATATTATTTTCATAGACTTTCAAACAAAGACTGCAGCAACCTGGCTGGATGCTAAGCGACAGAGCAATGACACAAACACACAGCAGTTCATAGCACATTTAATAAACATTGCCACACAGCAGTGGCAGAAAAGAAAAGTGGTGCAAGATGGAATTGTCCATTAGAAAGCTTACATTCTAAAGGGAAAAGGGCACAGCTGAAACAAGAGGAGCAAATATGGCTCAGAGTGGAGATTGGGATAGTTGTGAGAGTGCATTAGTGTGAATAGTGTTATCGAGGATAAGGCCACCTTTAAAAAAGAGATGGGTTTTCAAAGAGCATCTAAAGATTTGAAGGCTGTGGGAAAGTCTGATTGAGCATGGTAAGGAATCCCATAAGTGCTGAGCAGCACGGGAGAAGTTTGAAGGCGGGAGTCAGAGGTGGTTATCAGAGATGAGACAAAGCACAGGTCAGAGGTAATACAGCTGACAACCTGTTTGAAAAACGAAGCGATGTCATGCAACATGGCTTATCCTGCTTGGACTCTCCTGAGGATATGTGATTTCTGATAATGCCATCAATATTGTTAGAGCATTACAGCAGGGGGGAATTCCATCACATTCCCTGTTTTGCTTGCACATTCAACTTGGTGGTACAGAACTTTAAAAAAAAATGACATACAGGAGATGCTGTCTGTGTAACGAAATATTTAGGGTAATTTTCGGGATTCTGCAACAGGATGTAGGAGAATGCAGCTGCAAGAAGAATAGAATTTAGGGGAAATGTACTTTAGTCCATCGCATTGGAGAATACTTTACGTGTTGTGCAAGGTGCTGAAACCACTAAAAGCAGTCACCTGTGAAAAGAGTGCAGACACTGTTAGCTTGAGTCAAGTGATTCCCCTAATTAGACTTTTTGAAAAGCAGCAAGAGAAATTAAAGAAGCAAATGAAACAAAGCAATTATGTTGGACTTGTAGATTAAGTACTTTATACGCTTCACCAGGATCCAAGAGTTATCAACATCTTGAAATCGGATCGTTACATTTTGGCAACTTTGATTAATCCTAGGTTTAAGTGCTATGTCTTGTCTTTCTTTCCAATTGACCCAGATTTCAAGAGTTGCAATGAGCTCCTGGTCAGCAAGCTGACAGCTCAAGTGCTACATGACACAATGACGTCTCCTCCTTCAGTTTCTCTGGAAATCGCTGCTAGGAAAAAACTTTGCTTTCCCAAGACACTCAGTGGTGGTGCAGATGAGTCTGCACAACATTTTGACATTTTGTCTGGTTTAAAAGAATTTATCAAAAATCGTGTCAGCTCTTCCGTAAAATGAAATACAAATTCCATGAGTAAAGGTCATTACTGACAATTACATCAAAGTACACAAACTTCTATGATGGTGGATTCAAGCAGGGATGAGTTAGTATTGTTTGAGGATGATGTACACACTTATGAGAGTGAATATGATGACAGTGTATATTGCAGGTGCTGAGATCTAGCTGGAAGATAGCTGATGCTGGTATGCTTGGTAATATTTTGGGTAGAATGGCATGTTGGCAACTTTATGTTTTTGTACAGTAAAATTTCACCTTTATTATAGTGGTGTTTTTTTCTTTAAAAGGTAAAAGCTTTTTATTTACATTTTTGTTTCCCTGACTTAAAACCACGATGCACTTGAACATAGGCTTTAGCACATGAGGTAGATTGATTAGTATCATCATGACTGAGACTGGATATTGATAAGAACAATGTGCCTGAAGACTGGGGAGTGACAAGGACACTGCCACCCCTCCTTTTTCTGTATGAGCTATGGCAGAGTAAATTGTAAATACATTTTATTAGTAACACCTTATCTTGAACAATATTACAGAATAGCAAAATTCTTGTGAGGTACATTGGTGAGATTACATATGCAGTGACTGAAGACTTTTAATAACACTGCCAGCCCTATTTGAATTTTTGTTTCAGCACTAAACACTGCCACCTCTCCTGTTTCTTGGCGAACTATGGCACAATACAATATAACTGTAGATTTTGGAGAACACTGCCAACCCTATTATTTCTATTTCAGGAATGACAATTAGCAATTTAGCTGTCCTGTTGGTGTGTTCGCTATATAAAACGGCACAATGTGACTGCAGATTTAGACCAAGACTGCCAGCCCTATTATTTCTAATTCAGCAATGACAATTAGCAATGGAGCTCTCCTGAATGTCAATGGAGACTTTGAAGAATACTGCTACTCCTCCTCTTTCTTTTCTAGCTGTGATGCTGCACTAGAGACTGCAAAGAACCGTGCTACCCCTTCTGTGTCCCTCTGTGAAATGGGACACAGAAGCAATGGAGCTCTCCTGAATGTCAATGGAGACTTTGAAGAATACTGCTACTCCTCCTCTTTCTTTTCTAGCTGTGATGCTGCACTAGAGACTGCAAAGAACCGTGCTACCCCTTCTGTGTCCCTCTGTGAAATGGCGCTGGATCGCCGTGCAGGATGGTACTTATAGAATCCCAAACTCGTGAGATCCGACAATGTAATGATGATGTTTTGCCTCATTTTCAATTTCGAAGGCGCGCGAAAGTACCGAGCCAGCTCGGCTCGGTACTTGGATCTGCTTCGGATGTGTTCGGTTCTCGGGAAACCGAGCCTGAGCTTCTCTACTTAATATAGACCTTGCTTTTGTTCCCCAGCACAACAGAATACCACTGCAGTGTCTAATTACATGTGGCTAAGGGGTTCATTCTGTGATATGAGTCCTGGAAGAGGCAAGGTCTGGTTTTGAGTTGTCGTTCTCTACCAGAGTCTACATATGCAGCTGAGAGAGAGCTATGGGCCTTTAAGTCAGGGCATCCAGGTGACTGTAGCTTCTTAAGCTTGTGGGGTAAGGGACAGATGATGTGGTAAACCTGCCTATCATTTATTTACTGTGTTTACATAATAATCTAGTGATTGTTGTTATTATAGTAAATGTATTGCTTTACTTTCTAACTGCATTTTGCCTGAGTGATGGAGAAACCTAGAAGGTACTGGGTAGACTTCCCTGGCATAGTAGGGTACCCATGGGTGGCCATCCAGCGTGAAGTGGGTAGCATTGGACCAGATAAACTTGGTATCTTCACATTTTTTGTGTCAAGCAGTGGGTTCAATCAGTCCCAGGTCCTCTCTTAGTAGAGCTGCAGGGAACTGTATCATGAGACATTGCAGGGCTCTGCAAAGGAGTTAGCACTAGAAACCAGTTACCAAATTATCATGAACTTACTCCGAAAGACTTTATGGTAGAAATTGTCACGAAAAGTGTTATGGACTTTAGGCGAGGGAAGATGCCTCCTAAGTGCCGTTTTGATAAGGGGAGGCGCACCCCGCCAGTGGAGATGGAACCGTGTCTCAAAGAGGGGGAAATCACAGTGAGGTGATCCCTGGAAGTAAAATATGTGTGAGCTCTGGGAAGAAGTGAGCAGATCACAGCCCAGTGTTCAAAAAGTTCCCAAAGGAAGGGCTGAAACAGTCCACTACAGACAGGAGAGATGTTTTCTGGGTTGTAGGACCGTGGCAGTTTTTTTCAGGATGGGGATATGGATGTGTTGCACCATACCACCACAATGCAGCATATTTTGAATTATTGGGATGAGGAGCCGGTCTACAAGAGAAATCGGAGAACCTGTTGGATGTGTTCCTAATGTTGAAAGAGGAAGCAAGTGCCTGGAATTTTCAGGATGAACCAGAATGGGATGATTTTCCAAATGAAGATATTTGTACTATGCAGAATCTGACCAAGGGTAACTCCTGTTACAACAAAAATCAGCAGTACAAACTAGACAAATTTGGACTATTACAGCACAGGGACATGCCTGTTGAATCCCCTGTACTAATTGAATCTGTCCCATTAGCAGATTCTACAGATCCACTAGAGACAATAAGTATGGGGGAGTTGATAGGGGAATGCCAGATCCGGGGTGTACCGTACCTGTACTGCACACACAGGGATATCCTTAAACGTCATGATCAAGAGAATCCTATCAATGCCTTTAGTGTCTATAGGAAATTGATGCTCACTATAGGCCCCCACAAACCTCTCTGGGAACAAATGCAATGTCTGCAACAGAGTTTTGAAGAAGCAGAGGACAAGGTATGGCGACAAGGACTTACTGACACTGAATTTTGGCAGGGTCAGTGTTATCGAA
Organism: Mixophyes fleayi; assembly: GCF_038048845.1. Lineage (NCBI taxonomy): Eukaryota > Metazoa > Chordata > Amphibia > Anura > Limnodynastidae > Mixophyes > Mixophyes fleayi. Next base: position 46,164,292 of record NC_134412.1, read on the forward strand.
TGAATACTGAAAAATGTCAATTGCAATACCTTTGGTCACATTCTAAAAAAAGGGCTGCTCAATCTGTTAATAGTGGAAGGGGGGGGGGGGTCTATCCCAGTAGATTATACACAATCGCCCAAGCTTCTATCTTGGGGGAGGCTGGAGAAGAACTGCTTGGTGAGGATGTTGTACCTCTGACTACTCAGAAGGAATTAGGAGAAATCCTCCCATTAAGTGACTTGGATGGAAAAGAGCTACCATGTAAGTACCATGTAGTAGTATCTTCTGATAATTGTCTGTGTTATTGGCACCTGAGACTGTGTCTGAGTTAGAACAGAATTGCAGAAAGGGGCAGTTATCCACCCCTGTTGTGTCTGAAAATGTTTTATCTAATGAAGTAGTGCAGGATATCGCATGTGTGCTCTCCAGTACAAATGATGTACAGCTGTACCCAATTGTGAGAAAAGAGAAACATAAACTTGCTCAACATATGATCTCAGGAGAAATCATGATTACAGACTGCATGACAGAATTAATGGGAGAGGATAAAGGAATTGTCATGTCAGGGGCCACTCCCATTGGGCCCTGGGAAAACTCCTAAACCTTTTCCTATGCATAATTAGCAGATGAGGAGATGTTGACTGAGTGGGTGTCTGAGAGGGCACCAGCACAGCAAGATTCACCAGCCCCACAAGCTTTGAAGCATCACACTCCAGCTCCAAATTTGAGGACCCAGGACCTCTTATTAGAGGCCTGCACTGGACCATCCACTCTGGTTTGCTGCCAGGAGGACACGTCTGGGTCTAATGCGGATTCACAGTACCCCAATGTGCCAGAGGCGAGGGAAGTAGTGCAAATTGTGGCAGCGGGGGAGGGGAGATGCACTCCAACATACATACAGGGGCACCCACAAGTGGTTTGGGAGGGAGATAGAGGATTCCCCAGCAGCAAGGAATTAATGGAGCCCCCACGTTTGGCTGCCACAGGGCAGTTGTCCTTTGAGTGTTTGGGGGAGGGGGGATTGGATCTTTGCCAGAAACAACCGGACAAGGAACCCCAAGGGCAGTTTTCACTTGAGTATGTGGGGGAGGGAAGCTGTCAGGCACCGTCCCCGCATCTTCACTCGGTGCCAGGGATGGACGCCTGATTCCAACTCCTCGCGTCTCGTTGCCAAGCAACGGGACGCTCTTCTCCACACCTGACTCCCGTTCTCCTATCAGGCTCCAGCACTCCCTTTATCAGGAAGTCTCTGGCACCATTAGGGTGCCAGAGTATCGTGGTATGGTTCCCTTGCTCCAGCGTTTAACAGTTCCCAGCTGTTTCCTGATCGACTCCTTGGCTCCCAACCCGGCTTGTGTGACCTTCCCTGTGGATCTCCCTTGGGCATTATCCTCTCCATTGGCTTTGACCCCGGACCATCTCACCACGCTTTTGTTCGCCTCCTCTGTACTGTGCTGCCAGCCCGGCTTGACCTCGGATCGCCTTACTACGTTTCTGCCTGACCCTAATTCCGTCCAACCTCTGGTCAGCACAGTATCTTTTTCCAGCACCACTTCACTGGTGGTTAGCCTGGCGGGCCGCGACCTGCGTGCTCCTGCAGCGAATTCCAAACTTCCTTGCGGGGGTCCCTGGTGAAAACCAGCAGTACGTTTAGACTCCAGGTTAGCAGTGTCGATACCAGTAAGTGGCCTCAGCGTTTGAAATGTGACAGTATAGTCTGGCCGCGATCTACTACTCCATCTGGCCCACCGTGTGGAGAAGCAGGACTCCGAACTACTTCTTACTACTTCTCGTGCAGGAACGGTCACTACCGCAGGAGAAATTTGATGAGAATCCCAAGAATTGTTGTGGATTCCTAAATCAATGCTCAATTCAATTTGAGATCAACTCTGCTTCCTTTCCATCTGAGTGTATGAAGGTGGCTTATATTATTTCCCTGCTTTTCGGACAACCTCTAACCTGGGCCTCCCCATTATGGGAACGGGATGATGCCTTGTTACAAGAATTCGCCTCCTTTATTGGTGCCTTCCGAAGAATCTTCGATGACCCGGGGCGTGTTTTTTCTGCAGCTTTCAGTCTGTTAAATTTACGCCAGGGTTCCCAGACTGTGGTTCAGTATGCTGTTTCTTTTTGCAACCTTGCTTCCGAACTCAAGTGGAACAACGAGGCACTTGTGGCAACCTTCTGGCAGGGCCTAGCTGACCCCATAAAAGACGAACTGGTTTCTTGTGAGTTGCCTTCTGATCTTGACACCCTAATTTCTCTCTGCAATCGGGTGGATTTGCGTTTCCGGGCACTCAGGAGAGCGTTTCCACCCGGCGTTTTTCATCACGTCTGGCTATTAGCTTTCAGAATCCTCCCATCTCTACTGAGGAACCCATGCAAATTGGGCGCTCTCGGCTGTCATTTGAGGAACGCGAAAGATGAATTAAGCAATGTCTTTGCCTGTACTGTGGGGAGTCCGACCATTTAATCGCTAAGTGTTCCAAGAGACCGGGAAACGCTTCCTCCTAGTTGGTGTCAGGGAGGCCGAACTAGGAGTCAAGTTCATCACTCCCTACACCTCCTCCAGATCTGATTTTTCGATGGCCATCACACTGGAGTCTCCTATTGGGCCTTTCCTGATGCAAGCCTTTGTGGATTCCGGCTCTGTCGGAAATTTCATCTCTGCCGCTCTGGCTTTGCAACGCCATATTTCTACACGGCCTCTCTCAGCCTTTGTTTCTTTCTGCAGTGGATGGCAACCGCATCTCCAATAGAACCATTTTGCTGGTCACATCTCCCCTTCGCCTGACCGCTGGAGTCCTACATTCTGAAATGATTGAGTTTCTGGTCCTTCCGGAATCCGTGAACTCCATTATTTTGGGTCTTCCCTGGCTCAGAGTTCATGCTCCGCAGTTTGATTTGAACTTAGCTCAAGTCTCTTCCTGGGGTCCTTAGTGTCGCAAGAATTGCCTATCCTCTGTTAAACCGGTGTCTACGGTTCTTCTGTGTCATGTGATTTCTCCTCAATTCTCCCTACCGACACTTTATGCTGCCTTCCAGGATGTTTTTTCTAAAGCCACCTCGGAGGTCTTACCTTCTCGTAGGCCCTGGGACTGTACTATTGAGCTCATTCCGGACCGTCCCATTTCCAAAGGCTGGATTTATCCGCGCTCTCTCCCTGAGAATGAAGCCATGTCCCAGTATATTTCGGAGAACCTGCAGCGCGGTTTTATTAGGAAATCCTCTTCTCCGGCTGGCGCAGGATTTTTCTTTGTTAAAAAGAAAGTTGGGTCTCTCCGCCCTTGCATCGATTTACGTCAGTTGAATAGGATTACCGTCAAAAACAACTACCCCCTTCCCCCTATCTCAGAACTGTTTGACCGGATTAGTGGCTCCAAAATTTTCTCTAAACAGGACCTTCGTGGAGCCTATAATTTGATCCGTATTAAACAAGGGGATGAATGTAAAACTGCTTTTTGTACTCGCGAAGGCCACTTTGAATATTTGGTGGTGCCTTTTTGACTTTTGTAATGCCCCAACTGTGTTTCAGTTGGATGATATCCTAATCTTTTCTCCTGATCTCACTTCTCACTGGTCCCATGTGTTGGAGGTTCTCTATCGTCTTCGACAAAATCAACTCTTCTGCAAATTGGAGAAGTGCGTTTTTGAGGTTACTGACATTCCTTTTTGGGGTACCTTGTGTCAGGTTCCGGTCTCTACATGGACCCTGAGAAGGTCCCTGCCAACACCAACTGGCCTCAACCCCGTCCAGCGTTTTATTGGTTTCTCCAATTTTTATAGGCAGTTTATCAAGAATTTTTCCACCCTCATTGCTCCTATCACTGCCCTTACCCGAAGATCTGCTAACCCTAAACGTTGGCCACCAGAGGCTGTTGCTGCCTTCGAGTCCTTAAAGCAGGCCTTCATCTCGGCTCCGGTTCTTATACAGCACGATCAAAGCAAACCCTTTTTCGTAGAGGTTGATGCATCCTTGGTTGGTGTGGGTGCTGTTCTTTCTCAAGACTTGGGCTTTGGAGGTCTTCGCCCTTGCGGATTCTTTTCTAGGAAGTTTCTTCCTGCTGAACGCAATTATGGAATTGGAGACAAGGAATTGTTGGCAATCAAGTTGGCATTAGAAGAATGGCGTCACCTGTTGGAAGGGGCAGGCTTTCCGGTAACGATCCTCACGGACCACAAAAATCTTGTTTATCTTAAGGATGCCCGTTGCCTCAACCCTCGCCAGGCTCGATGGTCATCTTTTTTTTTTCTTTAGGTTTGACCTCGGACTCGCTTATCTTTCCGGCTCTAAGAATTTGCGGGTGGATGCTCTCTCCCGTTCGATGACTTGGATTTATCACCCCCTTCTGTGCCTCCACCAATCTTCGAGCCCTCTAAAATTGTTGGCTTGACCAGGACCTCGTCTAGAACTCCTCCTATTGGTTGCTCATACCTGGACCCTTCCTTGCGTAGTAAAGCGCTACGCTGGGGGCATGATTACAAGGTTGCTGGTCATGCAGGAGCCAAGAAGATCTTAGCATTTCTTTTCTGGCATTTCTGGTGGCCCACTATACGTGCTAATGTTCATGATTATGTGGCCTCCTGTGAAGTCTGTGCACGTAATAAGACTTCCAGAAGCTCTCCCACTGGCTCATTGTTGCCACTACCAGTTCTGGAACGCCCCTGGCTTTGCATCTCGATGGACTTCATCACCGACCTGCCTCTCTGTAACGGTTTTAATACTATCTGGGTAGTGGTGGATAGGTTTTCTAAGATGACTCACTTTTATACTTCTGAAGGGACTTCCCTCTGCACCTAAATTGGCCCAAGTTTTTATTAAAAAGATCTTTTGTTTACATGGTTGCACTCAAGAGATTGTCTCGGACCGCGGTGTTCAATTTGTCTCACAGTTTTGGAGAGCATTCTGTAAAGAGTTGGGTATTGGCTTAAAGTTTTCGTCTGGTTTTCATCCTCAGACTAATGGCCAAACAGAACATGTAAATCAAGAATTGGAGGTATTCCTTCGTTGTTTCTCCTCTGGGAATCACTCGGACTGGAGCAATCTCCTATCTTGTGCCGAGTTCGCCCATAATTTCCATTGACTTGGTTCCTCTCCATTCTTTACAGTATTCGGAACTCATCCTATGGTTCCCGACTTCGATTCCTCGCCTGCTTCCTCTGTTCCTGCCGTTAATTCCTTGGTTCGTAACCTATCTTATATCTGGGCTACCACTAAAGAGAGACTGTTAAGATCGGATCAACAATTCAAGCAGGCCGCTGATCATCATTGTAGACTTGTTCCTATGCTGCAACCTGGTGACAAGGTATGTGTTACGGTCACTAGTAGTCTCGACCCAGAATTTACCAATAGTTGGCTTTTGCTCACCAGAGGCCCGGAGTCTAACACAGCGGCTGGTCTTCTCCAGGAACTCCCGCAAGGAAGTATGGATTTTAGCGGCTTCCACTGTGCAGGTCGCGGCCCTCTGGAGAGTGTGGTAGATTAACGAATTACAGCTATACCCGATGGGATCAGGTGTTACTCCTAACCGGGTAGTAGGAGGAACACTGAAGAAATAGGAAAGTCACTGGAGAGTTGAGGCTGTACTGTAGACAGTGGATAATGAACACAATAATGAGAAGGCTACTGAGATAGGCAGTTCAAAGGTAGGTAGTATATAGATGAACTGCGGCTGATGGATATACCACAGATGAGGAGATGGGTAATCAGATGACTGATGCAGAGGTAAGTAATACAGGAAGTATCCTGTGGCTGGTAAGTATCGTCACAGATGTGGAGACAAGATAGCCAGGTAGCGGGTACAATACCAGGCAATGGAAGAATGTACTGCGGCTGACAGGTATTACCACTAATGTGGAGTAGAGACTTGTCCAGACTGCAGGTGCGATACAAGGTAGCGTGGAGAGATCTGCGGCTGACAGGTGTAATCGCGAGTGCACTGGTGAGATTCCACGATAGGCAGGTAACACGATCAAGGAGCAAGGGACTCCTTGGTTACCTCAGCAAAAATGAGGACCAAGAACAGGCAAAGGAAGTAGGACAGGGGTGCCTTAAATAGTGAGAGGCAATTAGTCAACCAATGAGAAGGAGAGGGTTTTAACAGTCCTCAGGTCTGCACATGTGCAGGGAACATAGCTAAGATGGTGGATGGCCGCGGCGCTGCATGGGCACCTGCAGAGCAGAGAGAGAGACCTAGTTCTTGAGCCAGAAGAACCAGCGATTCGGTGAGTGACAAATACATCGCTGTAGTCTTGTTTTCCACTGGTCGAAGGCATGGAGCAAATAAATTTCTGTCACTTGTTTCAACATATTTGCCGTTTTCTTCTTTACAGCATTAACTGACTCAAAATGTGTCCTTTTAAGCACTGATTTAACTTTTGGGAAAAGATAAAAATCGCATGGTACTAAATCGGGCAAATATGGAGGATGTTCAAGTATAGTAATGTGTTTGTCAGTCAAAAACTGCTTCACAGAAAGTGCTGTGTAAGCAGGCGCATTTTCCTGGTGAAGAAAGAAACCATTTTTTCACAGTTGCGGCCGTTTCTTTCTGACTCTATCTCTCAGCTTTTGCAAAACTTCCTTATAATAATGCTGATTAACTGTTGTGCCTTCTGGAACTCATTCTTCCAAAATTACACCCTTGATATCGGGGAAAAAAATGAGCATTGCTTTGAATTTTGACTTGCTTTTGACAAGCTTTTTTTATTCTTTTATTCTTTTTCAGTGCATTGACTGTCTTTTGGTTTCAGGAACGTACTGGAAGATCCAGGTCTCCTCACAAGTGATTACTTTATGAAACAGGTTTGGATCTGTGTCAAGTTGCTGCAGAATGTCAACACAACATTCCTTGCGACGTTCTTTTTGCTCTGGTGTGAGAACCCTTGGGACCATCTTTGCACAAACTTTCGTAATGTTAAGATCATCACGCAAAATTTTCCATACGGTGTCTTTGTCAACGTTCACGTATTCAGTTATCATTTGAACACTTTTCTACAGAAAACACAACCAAACTAAATGGCGACTGAACATCATAGAGTGTTGCAGCTTGTCATGCAGGTTCAGACAGGTTCAAGGTTACTACGCATACAGCTATAACCGGTTCTGATTGCTAGGTGGAATCACAGTCTCGTTATTTAATAGACATACCTCGTGTGTAAGTGTGTATGTATGGATGTATATGTGTATATGTATATGTGTGTGTGTATATGTGTATATATATATATATATATATATCACACCATATGGACAATAATATTTTGACGCTTGACCATTACACCTACAAGGACTGTAATAACATTGTATTCACGTACAGATACATTAGTATGGCGTTGGTCACCCTTTTGCAGCTATGACAGCTTCCACAAGATGTTGGAGTGTTTCTGTGGGAATTTGAATTTGTGCCCATTAATTCTGTAGAGCATTTCTGATGCCAGTCTCTGATGTCTGATGAGAAGGCCTGGCTCGCAATCTCTGTTCCAGTTCATCCCAAAGGTGTTCGATGAGGTTTAGGTCAGGACTCTGTGTGGGCCAGTCAAGTTCTTCCACACTAACCTCATCAAACCATGTCTTTGTAGTCCTTGCTTTGTGTACTGGGGCACAGTCATGTTGAAATAGAAAAAGACCTTTCCCAAACTGTTGCTGCAAAGCCATAGAAACCCATTCCATTAAGCTCCCATCGCACAGTTTTTGTGCTTACATTATTGCCAGTGGAAGTTCAGAACTCTTCAGCCATGGAATCAGCAGAACATTGGAGACTTTTACGCACCATGCGCCTTAGCAGTAGGTTACCCCGCTCTAATTTTACATGGTCTTCCGATTTGTGGCTGAGTTGTTGTTGTTCCTAAATGCTTACACTTTCTAATAATTTCAATTACAGTTGACTGTGGAATATCCAGCTGGGATTAAATTTCACAATCCGTCTTATTGCAAAGGTGGCATTCTATCACGGTACGACACTTGAAGTCACTGAGCTCTTCAGAACGACCCATTTTGTATTACAAATGCTTGCATATGGAGATTGCATAGCTAGGTGCTTGATTTTATACACCTCTGGCAACGGGTCTGATTGAAACACCTTAATTCAATACTTAATCGCTACTGAGGATATTGACGAGGACGGTGTTGTGGATGTAGGTGAAAGAAGGGTCCTAGCTGATGATGGACTGCTTGTTGTTGTTTTTTTAGCATAAGTTTCTGATTTTCCCAACACCTTGCCATGAACTCGAGTCAAATGTCGCAACATGGATGAGGCTCCTATATGGTTAAGGTCCCTACCTCGACTGATTGTGACTTCACATACGCTGCAAACTGTTGTCAGGATTTGGTTAAAAATAATTCCACACATAAGAGGTGGATTTTTTGGACTTATGTGCAGGCATGATAGTGGCCTTCTTCTTATCACATGCAAGAACTGCTTCCACCGGTGGAGGACTTATACAAACAACATCATCCTCATCAACATCCTCAACAGCGCCCTTGTCCTTTTGCAATTCCAAAGTGGCATCCTCAACTGGTGTCATTGGCTACACTTGGGCTGTTCAGGCACACATCTGCAGAAAAGCTGAAAGGGGCCTTCTTTATGGGCAAACTTATCAGAATGGTCACGATTACACATAGCACTTGTGGATGGACTCTCCTCAGGGATTTGTGTCATTTCTGAACATACATTTTCCTCTAATGCCTTACTGTTTTCTTCCAGCTCGGCTTTTACACGTGAAAGTATTTGGACACCACTTTTGGAGTCCGAATGACAAGGTCTTGCTTGATCATGACTGACCTTACAAGAAGATGGCTCAGTAACAGTTGCAGAACTCGCACTCATAGAGAAAGGTGAAGGCCTCATTCTTTCTTTGCCACTGCGTGTGTAGAATGGCATGTTGGCAATTTTATTTTTTTCTGCAGATAACTTTACCTGGATTGCAGTTCTCTTTTTTTTTTTCTTGACCAAGGTAAAAGGTATTTTTTTTTTTTTACATTTTTGTTTCCCTGACATAAAAACACTTTTACATAGGCTTTACCAGATGACATACAGGGATCACTATCATCATGACTGGTGGCAGCAGCTGCTTGGTGCTCCTGCTCTTCTGTGTACTGCTATGAATCCATTTTGATAACACCGTAAACTTTGACTGCAAATTCAAAAGAAAAGCCTGCCAGACCTAGTATTTGTATTTCAGTAATAGAGCTCTTCTCTTTGTGTGTAACCTATATAACACCATACAATTTGACAGAAAGTCTGAATAAAAGCCTGCCAGGCCTACTATTTGTATTTCAGCAATGACAATTAGCAATGGAGCCATATATGATCCATTATTATGTTCCCCCAGTCCTTATCAACTTGTTTTGTAATAATCTTCTTTTTGAACTTTCTTAAAACCAGGAGTTAAGTTATTCATTGTGAGATTGGATTTATTCAACCACTTCTCCAGGATATCTTGGACCACTTTAAGAAATATTTCAATAAAATTACCCTTCGCATGCAACAGCTAAAATTGTGGGTTTTTTTTTGGTTTTTTTTCTCTTTAAATTTGTATGTGAGAATGCATCTCTTCACAGATTTTTTCCATCTGAACTGGATAGCTTGGAATAGAATGGGTGAAATATAAACATTTATTTTAGAGTTTTGTATGCGCACTGTTACGTTCAAATTTACTCCAGTTTATCATACCCTACTCTTTTAATATTTCAACCCTCTTCTTTGTGGGGTTCCTTTCATGGATACATATACCTTTCAAGCACCAGCTGCGAGGAAGTTAACTGGCATTGGGAGATCAACAGATTTTGAATTAGTTACAAGTTTTTCTAATCCCAGTGGTTACGTAAGTGCAATTTATAAAATAAAATTGTTTTGCAATAAAGATTTCTAAGTAGTTTACAGATTTTATGGTTGGATATTAAAGATGCTGTTGAGGTGAATGAATCCACTTTTTCTTATTTAACTCCTATTTATCCACGACTCACACTATTATATGTATTTCTCCTTTATACACATATCCCTTCTGAGCTGAACCAATTAGATATCAAGAGGATCAGATTCTAACCACTGAGAACTTTTGTCACTGTCTATTTTCATTTAATTTAGGTGAGCAAATTTACTAACATTGGTAGTGTCTGCAAGTTTTTTCATTCTACACTATGGGGTATATTTACTAAAGTGCGGGTCTGAAAGTGAAGATATTGCCTATAGCAACCAATCAGATTCTAGCTGTCATTTTGTAGAATGTACTAAATAAATTATAACTAGAATATTGCTATAGGCAACATCTCTACTTTTTCAAACCCTCAGTTTAGTAAATATACCCCTATGCCTGGCTGTGTATCTTCACATGTTGTCCTCATTTATTGTGAGTTGGTGTAGCTGAGAGAATTCACCTTTTGGGAGCAAGAAGAAGTATCCATTAAATTGTTTGAAAAAGTGAATTTACTGAAGGTGAGCAGGCTCATTGCTCATTCTTACACACTTGCATTGTTTTATAAAGTATGCACCATGTTTTGTATTCTTTATTTTTTCTTTCAATTTGATATTATACACCTATTAGCCGGCTGGGTCATACTAATTAGGAGGGAATATGTATATCCCTTTTCTCCTTCTTACCATACCTTGGGAAAATATATATATATTTTTACATTTTGGTGTAGGACCAAACATTAAACTGAAAAAGTTGGAAAGCTGATCTTGCAATTTTATTTGGTATCCATGCGTGGTAATCATTGTTCTTTATATGTACCTCACCCTTTTTCATTCTTATACATCTGAGATGTTTACATTGCTTACAAATCCTGGGTGGGGAGAGAAGCAAATTAGTAATTGCATACTCACTCCTGCCTACTAAAACTTGTTTGATTACTATTGTAATTCTACAAAATGAAACCTTAATAAGTAGCAAAATACCTGATTTATAGCAAAAAAAATCAATGAAAATATTGAATAGAACTGAACAGTACACATGTTAGAAGGTTTATTGGTCATTGACTCAGGTACTTCTCCCACTTTACACACCCTCAATCCATGTGAACACCATTCACCATTCGTACTTCACAGAAAAAATTGAAAAGCTTCTTTTATAACATTTCTATATTCGTTTTGAAGATTGCAGTGCTGTAATTGCTCTCTACATGCTGGATTTGCATTTCACAGTTTAATCATCTATGCTTCAGAATGCTCTGAACACTGTCTTTTTCTTTCCACGCAATTTCAAGGCAAGGCAATTTCAAGACTGTGCCCTTGTGCTTTGTGTTAGAGAGTTTAAAAATGGTGCTTTTGAAGATTTGTTGTCTCCCTGTTATTTTGGAAACAAGCCCATGCTGTCTAATGTTGGAGTTAGTTGAGCATTGAGGGGCTGTGGGTTGCTGACGTTTTTTTAAACTACATAGTGCACTGTCTATGGTAAATATTTTGTTTCATTAAAAGTATAGGACCAGATTTAATCTCCGCCACCTCTGATCAGGTACAAAAATCAAGTCCTTTGCAGAGTGCAAATTTTTGTGCGCCCCTCCGGTCATGAAAATGTGTCCTCTCCATCCCTTTATCTTATTATAATGATTTGACTCAGAAAAAATAAATCATGTTGACTTGCACAATGGGTTCATAGCTCTATTTGTGATGTGGAGCAGCAATTTTCCCTTCATAACTGGCCTCCACTGAGGTCTTTATAAAGTATAAGCACAATACATCAGTTCACAAGAGGTTTGGAGAGTATGTATTCTGTTCAATTAAAATGTATTTTTGTAAGTGGTGTGGTTGTATTTATTTTTAATTTACTTTTTTAGGTTACTTAACAGGGCTGAAGAGACCATAACTGTAGTAAAGAGGCCACCCTGTCAGTCTCAATCATTACCCAGCTCCCAGAGTCTTGCATGAGAATCCCATAAGAACTTCCATACAGATAAAGGTACTAAAAAGTTCTGAAATGTTGATCTATTTTTCTGATACTTTCTCAATACTATAAGTCCTGAGAGTGATGTGGTTTTGTCTTGCATATATATATATATATATATATATATATATATATATATATATATATATATATATATTGTGACTGCACTATATGAAAGTGGAGGGGGTGTGGTTTACTGCTGTATGAATGTTTCTGTGAAATCATTGGTCTCCAGGTACTTCAGAGGTCAGTGGTTGAACTTTTTAACTCTTTATTTACAGTTTTATAACACGTTGCACTTTAATATCTCTTGTATAGTGCAAGCAACATCCCCCCATGTGACAGGTGCCCTGGCCATGATTATTTTGGTAAGTTCAGTAATTAAGTTTGTAAAGCTGGTCATATGATTTAGTTTTGTTGACTCAAAGTGTTTTATGGAGTCTAGCATTGGATACCAAAGTTAAGTTCTAAAAATGTTTTCAAGTGTTCTGGTAGGTAGAAAATAAGAGCTTCTTGTGGCACATCTCCCCACGTGGAAATAAGAAGAAATAATTTTTATGTATAAGTATATACTTCATATTGGCTCCGTGTGCCTTATTATTGTAAATATAGTAGGTGTATTTCTTCTTACAGATACTTTTACGACAGAGACTTTTAGGGGGGAATTTAATTAGCAGCGAAGTGTTTCACAAACGTTCCAGAGAAACTTGGCATTGGAGATTTAATAGAAATCTCCGCTCATTTTTCCTCGTGTTAAAGATTTTTATCATAATTGCCGGCAATGTGCGGAGCGCGATGTTCGCGCGCCACATCGCCGTCAATTGAATTCCCCCTTAATAAAACATTTTGAAGACAGGAAATACCATGTTAGTTAAGCAATTCGTTTGAGACCAGGATGCTATCTTGACTGCCAGCACTTTCACTGCACACCAGGGTTACTCTGCAATCTAAGGTTATCCAGTATATTTTTGACTGTGTTATTACAATGTCTGCAGTCATAGGATTATTACATTTTCTCTACTTAATATACTCTTCTATGAATAAAGTGCTTACGATATTCTTAATTATTGCTAGGGGTGGTTCTGGGGTGCTGGGGTAGCTATCAGATGCACACCACGTACAGCCAAGCTGCTTAGTCCTGAGTCTCACACCAAACCAATTCTAATATTTAAGTCACTGCTGGTGTACGGTTTACAATAAAATTCTATCAACTTGATGATGCTGTATGTTGCCTTTATATTTTCCTAAAATGTAAATTTCCTATTAGTGAATTAAAATTTTCCAGTTCTATTAGATAGCATGGGTAATTATAGATTCTGATCCAAATACTTGCGCACCTCCAAAGTTGTGCTTTCAGTTTTTTGTATTTTGTATTTTAGCAGACTAACTAATATCAACAGTCTATGTGTAAGTGTTGTTATGGTATGTAGTATGGTAACCATACTGCAGTGTTTCAGCAGATTTTCGGACCAATCAAACGATAAGCGACTGATTGGCCCGATATCACAGTAGTGTGTACCCTGCAACGAGAAACGATTATCATTCCAAAGCACATCCTATCTTTGAACGAGATTTGTAAACTGAACTATAAATCTTGTTCAACGATGGAACAATGTCGTTCCAATCTGCAGTGTATATGCATTCTGCAGAATTGGAACTACAATTTAGCTACATCACCTGTCACTGGGTTCCTGCAGCGGGATCAGGACCTCTCCTGTGCAGCCATGGAACGCTACACTGGCGGGAACCGGACGCAATATGTGAAGGGGTTCAAGTGCCGCATAGTCTCTGTGCTTCGGGGATCATTCTATCCGCTGCTCTGACAATAACCTTTGTTATAGCCATAACTATCGTCACTAATAAAGATTTTCTGATGCAATCGCTGTGGTTCCAAAGAACAAAGGATTTATTCTCTAAATTTTTTACAAGGCAAAGTTTGGTATGAATACGCATGCGCCTGTTAGCACTAGCACAAGCTTCTATGACAACGCTCTGGTTTCCAAAGCCAGAGGTGAACAATTTATACACAGTACAGTTGTAAAAGGCAGGGACATCACAAAGATACACTGTTACAGTATTAAGGTCTTCAGTCATAGGTTGAAGGGTCTTGACCTCCCAGGAACTCAACGTGGCATTGGAGGATTTCTCTGGTCATTGTTCTTTGAGATTGCCAGTTGTCCTTCTCAAGATTTCCACCTCTAGACCTGTATAAACTGGTTTTTATGATTCCTGTGAGATGGCTATTTGGTGTATGGAAAAACTGATATTGTTTATAACTAGCGTTTGCAAAGTGCGGACACTACATAAATAATACCGGAAACATTCTCATGCAATTTGCGAACAGTTTGATACCAAACTTGATGTAATTTAGATGTTGGAAACAATATTTAGCCTCTTCACCATTTTTTATTCACTAATATAAATAGATTAAACTTATTTGCATGTTGTTATTTGCAATCATAATTATTCAATTGCGCACTAATCACATTGCAACTGATATTACTATACAGAAAATATTGATTACTACCTTCGTCCAATTATTAAACTTCAACACCTGTTACATCACTGCAACAGCTGTTCAGGTAACACCACGTCAGCAGGCTATTGCCCCAGGTGCAGTCACCCCCTCCATCCACCTCAACTTTCATCAACATCAAAACGCTTTGTGACAGTGTGCTATCACTCAGAGGAGAGGCAGAGAGTTGCAGCCGATTGTTTTGACAGATGAAGAGCACAGATCTGAAGGTAATTGTGTATAGTGTGTACACATGAATTGGCATGCTGATCAGGACTTTTTTCCCTGTCCTTGGTAAAATGGCTTTGCTATCGCATTGTTACAATTTTCTTGTAGTGTGTACCCAGCATTATTCAGATGATGTTTAACATAATCTGTGCCTTAATGTTTGGTCTGTCACAGAACTCGTACTTGGTCTGAAGTACCATTACATATTTTCTTGCTTCACTTAACACGAGAGTCCCTGTAGTTCCATATCTAATTTTATCACAGACGCAACAAAAATATTCTAATCCTCCTGCCTGCAGATTCTAGACCTTGCTATAGATATTCCATTCTTTAATGCAGACCTCAATTATTTATATATATTATATATATTTTCAACAACAATACTGGCAACAAGACACCAATGGGAGCCGACTGCTTTATCAGGGCTGGAAGTAAGATTTTGTCAAGTGAGGATTTTTAAATATAACAAGGGGGCCCTTCCATGGTGTAAAATCACTTACAAATTTTATTCACAGTACTTATAACAAATTCACACGTACCAGAGTTCAGGTATATTCAAACATAAATCGTCGTAAGCTACATTTCTCTATTCGATTGAAGAACTGCTATCGACACCAGCTATACTGTGGAGTATAATTTTGTTGCAAGCCATTTTGTTGTATAATGCCCTCTTGAAGAAGTTTGTGTTCCGTCATCGACTTTGTCAGGAGAGCAATATACCTGACCTGTGATAAGTGTGAATTTGTTATAACTACTGTGAATAAAATTTGTAAATGATTTTGTTTTTTATAATCAAAAATTTTATTCTTCAAGTTGCATGATCTCATCTTTCTCCAAATGTTCAAATTTAAATATGTAGTATAGCTCCATACCTACCATTTTAATACACCAGAATTAAAAATCAATATGTATACCAGTATTTTAAATGTGTGAGTTAAAATTAAATAGTTTACTTTCTGTAAATAAGAAAATCAAATAATCGGATTGTCATATGGTTTTACAGTTACATAGATTGTTACTATTTTAATTCATCACATGTCATCAAAATTATTTTAGTTGTGTACCTATTAATTATAAGTGTATCGTAGCATATTCGCATCTGCTTCCAACCATTTATTTAATTTGTCAGTGGGTTTAAAAACTATACTATCAAACACAAAACTAACAGTGAATCTCTAAGTTTTAAATATACCCTTTTTCATATTTTCTTAATTTTAATGTTGCTTAAATTATGGCACATCAATATTCAGTACTCTCAACCTATAATTTATTTAATATGAATTGTGTGACTGTCGCATAGTGACAATTTTTATTAATAAGTGAAACTACTTGTGATATTTAGTGAAATATTACTAAACTATTTGTAAATATATATGTGTATGCAATTATTATTTTAAAATGTAAATGTGCTGTATTATGATGATTCGTATCTACACTACTAACGTGGGCAACGTACAGTAACAAAGCAGATGTGGCTGATTCAAGTCCTCTAAGTACGCTTGGTTGCAGCATAATATTTGTACTGGCTACAGGGGTAGATGTAACTGTGGACTGATAGTGATGACTGCCACAGCAAAGTCTTTGATTTATAAACTACACGTATGCGTGCCACTAGCTAGCTCAGAACATGTGTATGCAAGTAAGATGGACTAAAAACACATTCTATGTACAATATGTATTGGAAGCATCATGATTTATGTATTGAAAGCAAAAAATAATGTCCATTTTGTTTTTAATATCCATATTTATATTAATGATTATATTTATTTTTTATTGGATCATTTCTTATGCATTCTGATGTGACCTTATATTGCACATACGCATCTGTGTATACCGCAGTCTGTTCTGTCTCTTTTTTTTAAAATATTATTTTATTGGATTTTCAAAGGTAAAAATACAATATAAATAAACCAATAATTATATAGGTATGACATTGGTAAATATCAAAACATGGAGACAAAATATTAAATGTTGTATGATACCTCTGAGTAAAGTTGTGTGGAGACAAACTAAGGGGGAGGATCAAAGAGGGAGGAAAAAGTGAGGTAGGGGTTTAATTAGTAGCTATCAAGTGGTTTATCTAAGCTAGGGGGGCGGAGGGGGGGTGTCAGTATCCCATTGTAAGGATTAGGTGATGGACATGGAAGGGTTGCGTCATAATAATTTGTCCAGGGAGTCCATACGTTCCGAACATTATTTGGAGTGTCATGTAATGTGGCCGTTATGCTCTCCATACGATAAATTGCCCATATATTTTGGGTAGCTTCTGATAGCAAGGGTGCAGTCGGTTGTTTCCAACAAGCTGTGATTAGGCAATTTGCAGGGGAGAGGGAGCTACGGCAGAGGGATTCAAAAGGTGAGCACTGGTCCGAGGCCAGAGTGAGTTTAAGTGAGTTAAAGAAATGTCGGAGTTGGAGATATTGGTAAAAGAGTTGTTTGGGGAGGGTTAGTGAAGTGCTGAGGACTTCAAATGTGGAGAAAAATTGCATGGGAGAAAGATCCCAGGCTAATAATTTTGTTTTGTTCAATGATGAAACAAACGATAGCCCTGGTCTGGAGGGAAGGAGGTTGAGTTCTACAGAGGAAATAATAGAGAGTGGCCAGAGAGTAATTGGTAAATACGTGTGGCATGGTCCAAAATTGAAAGAGAGAATTTAATTGTGGGGGTTTGGGAGATTGAGGGGGGTCTCTGTTTTGGAGGTGTCCATAAGTCAGAATAGGGTGAATTTTTTTTTTTTATATTTTTTTTGTAAATCTTATTCAATCTGCGTCCATATTCGCTGGTAGGGAGGTGAATGCCATGTAATGCATTGGGAAAGGTGAGTGGCTAGGTAGTATTTCTCTAGGTGTGGAACACAGATTTCTCCTGAAGTTTGATGTCTGTGGAGCATCTGCATGCAGATTCTGGGTTTACATCCAGCCCATATAAATTTAGTGAGGGTCTGTTATAAATTAGTCATAATATAGGTAGTGTTTGCCAAATATATAGTAGTCTAGGAAGGATATTCATCTTGATAGTGGCGATGCGGCCAAACCAAGATGTAAGGTGTTTAGACCAATGGTTGATATCTGAGTTAATGGAATCTAAAAGATGGGGGATGTTAGCTGCATGGAGTTAAGAGTATGTTTTCGTGAGATAGATCCCTAAATATTTAAATTTCCGTGTTTGCCAGCGGAATTGATCATTTGTTTTAAGTGTTTGGACGGAATTTGGTGTCATATTAAAGTCTAGTACTTCAGATTTATCTGTATTTATTTTAAAATTGGAAAGTAAGCTGTATTTTTTGGAATAAGTTAGGTAGAGATATGTGGGGGTTGGTTATAGTCAGAATGACATCATTTGCGTAAATCATCATCATCTGTCTTTCTATGTAAGGCAAGTACCATTTAGGCCAGGGGTGGGCAAACCAGTCCTCAAGGGCCAACAACAGTTCATGTTTTTAGGATTTCTGTCTGTAGAAACAGCTGGGATAATTACTGACCCAGCCAAATAGATTAACTCAGCTGTGCATGATTAAAGAAATCCTAAAAACATGAACTGTTGATGGCCCTTGAGGACTGGTTTGCCCACCCCTGATTTAGGCAGAGCGTATTTCCACCCAGATTCAAATTGAAACAAATCTTGAGATCCACTTAAATATGGTTTAACTATGCTCAAGATTGTTGCACTTTATTTTAAAACGCAACTTGCGTGCGAATATGAATCCGGTCCCAAATATGTTAGAGTTTAATTTAAATTTACTGAAAAAGAAAAGTGAATGTTTCCCTTAACAATTTATGGGATCGTCAGTTTCCCAATTACAAAATTCATTATATGAAGGAAGACAAATTAATGTTCTCATTAAGGCCATACAAAGCCATCCTTTCCCTTAAGAATAAGAGTCTGGCCACTCTTTAAAGTAGTTTTTGTACCATATGACCGCCTCTTATCTTTACTTTTTCCATACCATGTTCTATGAAATCCTTTGTGTTACTATTATGGTACATTAATAAGGGTCTAGCTAGACTTGGCAAAGGTTTGAATTTACTTTTATCTGTTTCTGCATTTTGGATGTTTCCAGCATGCTTCAGGATTGTTATTTTGAGTTGTCTCTTGGTATTGCCAATATATTTCTTGTTTACGAAAGACAATATATTCCATTTTTAATTTCTGGAATTGATGAAAACTTTAATTTCCCATATTTTTATTATATCAATGTATGCATTTGTTTGAACCATAAATTGACATGTGTGGCAATTCCCACTTTTATGGGAGCCTTTGTTCTTCTTTTCAGGATTACTTCTAGTTGTAAAATGAATGTGTACTATCATGTCTTTGAAATTCTTCAATTTTCTCCAAATCATCGCTACTCTGTCACTCAGGACTTCTGCCAAATCCATATCTGTCATGTGCAAGCTAATTTTTAGGCATAAATCTGCAAATATATGTTTGTGAATTACTTCCTAGAAATAGTGGGACATGGTTCTCTTAGAAGCTATTAGATCAAGGGGTTTTGTGTATGTTAAACCACCCAGGGGGGCTGTTAGATAAGGGTAGCACCTTATGTCATTTAGGGCAGGACGCAAATGGGAAAGCCTTTGGAGAAATCTCTTGCAAGACAATGAAATCTCACACATGTTTGGGAGGCCCCAGACATGCCGACTGCAGAGACTGGGTTGTATGTAAATGACAGATTCAAGCTGAATAAGGTCACAGGAAGGGGGGGGGGGGCTGTGGGCCCTGTAGCTGGGTTTTAAAACTGTACTGAAAATGTAACTCCTGGTTCTTCTTCTGAGGGAGTAATTGAAGAGGTTCCATTTTTTTCCTGCTCCTCCCGGCACCACAAACTTGATTCTAAGTGAGGTATCAATTCTGTGTTTTATCCTTTTTATTTTATAAGAAACAATTGCACTATATTTGTATGTCATTTTATTATATTTTTATCTTAAGCATTGTGGATGTGTCTTCCATATTAAATTACACTTAATAAGTTCTAGTCTCTGTGTTCTTATGAATTCACGCGACAGTTTGGTCCAGACGCTACCTAATTGAAACTGTGCAAACCTTGTGGTTTAAGTGAACTCTGATTAAAGTAAATTGTGTTGGATTAATGCTAGGGAGAACCGAAGGCTTCCTAAATAAGAGTGTCAGCTCTTATCCGAAAAAACCTTGGTGGTGGTAATTAGTATCGCAAAGCTAGTGTGTGGCATAGATAGGGAAGGATTTAATCATTTTAGACATACCAAGTGGTTGTTGTGTGGTTAACCCTGTGTCACATAAGCGTCACGCAGACTCAGGTGAGTGCTGTTCGTGACAAATTGGTGGCAGCGGTGGGATAGTATATTGGGGTCCTATTGCCCGTACCCAATAGGTGGTGGCTGTACCTGAAGTGCCTGGGGGTGTGAGAGCGCTGTGTTTGGGGGCGATTCCGTAGGTCTAAGAACCTGTGTGATAGGTGAGAGAGACTGCGGGCTGAAATCGTGTGTGACCTCATACAGCAAACACCCCAACGTCACGGCAGCTAGGAGCGCGTTCGTGACAAATTGGTGGCAAGCTTGTGGGATATATTTTTAATTTTTTTTTAAGAACTTAAGTGAATTAGGGTTGTGTGATCCCTGAGAGAGGAAATACAGACTAATTCACCAGAGACTAAACTCAATGCTTAAAACATTATAAGACATACAGCAATTGTTTCTTTCCCTCCCCTTCTCTTTTCTTTCTTATCTTTTTTTATTTGGCATTAAACTGAGGAAATGGCTGCTGCATATAAACGTTTGACAAAGGAGGCGCTGATTTCAGATTGTGAGGATGCAGGAATTCCCACCAGTGGCAAAAGTAAGGAGCAATTGATTGAAGCTCTTGTACAGAGGGATGAACATCAACTCACAGTTGTGTCCGAGGAAGAGCATAGCCAGGACTCAGGAGCGGACCTGACTGTGGATATTCCTCAAAACCAGGGACGGTTAATTTCGGATGATTCTAATGGTTCATGTGTGGACACTGCTATGGACGTTTATATGCAAAACGCCCTGAAATATTTGGGCCCAGCGGACATTACAACTAAAATGCAACTTATACAGCAGTTCCAGGAGAAGGAAGCTGCTGACTGTCAGGAGAGAGAGAGACACGCTGCTATGGAGGCAGCAGAGAGGCGCGCTGCTATGGAGGCAGCAGAGAGGCGCGCTGCTATGGAGGCAGCGGAGCGCCAAGCAGAGCGACAGGCAGAAAGAGAATCTGCCGAGAGGCAGATAGGAGATATGAGCTGGAGCTTGCCAAGCTCAAACGCCAGCCAGAAGCCAAAGACACTGGTATTAGCAGACCCCGTCCTGAGAATTTCCCTGTATTGGAAAAAGACGGGGATGTAGATGCTTTTTTGCGAGGATTTGAAAAGACTTGCCGACAGTATGGACTGGCCAAAGATCAGTGGGCACAATATCTCACCCCTGGTTTGCGAGGTAAAGCATTAGAAGCCTTTGCAGATCTTCCACCTGAGATGGACGGAAATTATGAGGCAATCAAAAGTGCCCTGTTGCAACGTTTTAACATCACCCCAGAGGCGCATAGGCAGAAATTCAGAGATTTAAAACGCAGTGCCTCTGACACATATTCAGGACTGGTGGCCCAGCTGTGTGCTTCCTTCAAACAGTGGGTTGGAGGGCTACAGATCACCACCTTTGATGCTCTGCAAGATTTGATGATCCAGGAGCAGTTTCTGACTTTGTGCCCAGCTGATGTGAAGGAATGGGTAGTGGATCTTGACCCTACATCATCTGCGGAAGCAGCTAGACTGGCTGACAAGTACACTGTCACCCGGGCACCTGCAGCTAAAAGAGGAACTTTTGTGCCAGGACAGTCTGCCTGGAAAGGGGAGCGGCCCGGAGGAGCACCTTCACCTGCTGTTGTTTCTTCATCTTTTGGGAGGGTGGGGGCCAAGCCTGTTCAGGGAGATACCCGCCGCTGTTTTATTTGCAACAGGACAGGGCACCTCAGTGCCGCCTGTCCAGACCGAAAGACATCTACAGCCTCCACTGTGGGACCACCTCCTCCCCGGTCTGCTCCAGCTGTCCTGTGTGTTGCGGGATCCCAAGTGAGCCGGAATGACAATCTGCAAACGGTCACTGTCGGTGACAAGGTAACTGTGAGGTTAAGAGACACGGGTGCTGATGTTACCCTGGTGCGTTCAGAGTTGGTGGGGTCATCGGATATAATTCCAGGGAAAACTATTGCTGTGCGCGGGGTGGGAGGAATACACCCTGCTGTGCCTATGGCCCGGGTCTATCTGGACTGGGGTGCTGGAAGAGGTCTAAGGGAAGTCGGGGTATCGGACAATATTCCTACAAATGTTTTGCTTGGAACTGATTTAGGCAGGATGTTATCTCGTTATGTTGCTAGTAGTGATGTTGTGGACTCTGAACCTAACCATGTTTTTTCCCAGGTATCAGGATGTGACAGGGAAAATGTTTGTTCAGTTGTATCTGAAGTCTGTAAACTAGGATGTGAGAAGGAAAATGATTGCTCAATTGTATCCAACCTAGGTCAACTGTCTGTATCCAAGGAGGTAGGGGATGTAACTATTTCCTCAGTGTCAGTGGTCACACGTAGGCAAGCAGAGAAGGATAGGTCCTCACAATTAACTCCTGAGAGAGAGGTAGAAAGTCCCTCTGACCCAGAAACTCCCCCTCTAACCCCCCTCCCTCCAGCACCTGCAGTTACAGACGCCTTACCTTTATCACCAGACACTGAGCAGCAAGTGAGAAGCCAGGCTTTTCAACAAGCACAGCACACTGACACTACACTGGAAACACTGAGGTGCCTAGCAGGCAGTCCTCCCACTGAGTCTGATAAAGAAAGAGTTTTGGGAACAGGGAAGGTTGTATAAGGAAAGTGTAGCCAGAGATGTACCTGAGGCGGGGGTGATGGAGAAACGGCTAGTGGTACCCCTTATGTATCGGGAAGGGTTACTCAGGGTAGCTCATGAGGTCCCGCTGGCAGGGCATTTAGGCATAAAGAAAACTAAGTCTCGCTTAAAGCAAAAGTTTTACTGGCCAGAAATGGGCAAAGATATTGCCAATTATTGTCGATCTTGTCATGCCTGTCAGATGGTGGGGAAGCCTGGTGATGTGGGACACGCCCCTCTAGTGCCCCTGCCAATAATAGCAGAACCCTTTGAGCGGGTAGCTGTGGACATTATAGGACCCCTTGCCATTCCCAGCAGCTCTGGAAAACAATTTATTCTCACTGTGGTGGACTATGCCACACGGTACCCCGAATCGGTGGCCCTCTCCTCCATACGGGCTGACAAGGTGGCCGATGCCCTCATATCCATTTTCTCCAGGGTAGGATTCCCCCAAGGAAATGTTAACTGATCAGGGCACACAGTTTATGTCTAATTTAATGCAAAGCCTTTGCAAAAAGATGCAGGTGGAACACCTCATAGCCAGCCCCTACCACCCACAGACTAATGGCCTGTGTGAGCGTTTTAATGGTACTCTCAAACAGATGCTCAGAACCTTTGTGGAGTCCCAGGGGAGAGACTGGAAGAGGTTTCTGCCGCACCTCCTGTTTGCGTACAGGGAGGTGCCGCAGGAATCCACTGGCTTCTCCCCCTTTGAACTCCTGTATGGGCGCAGGGTGCGCGGTCCCTTAGATCTGATCAAAGAGGATTGGGAAGGGAAATTAATCACCCCCGAAACCTCCGTGGTCCACTATGTGGTGCAGTTCAGGGAGAGGATGCATCCCTAATGGGGATGGTGCATAGTAATCTGAAGGCTGCCCAGACTAAGCAGAAGCAATGGTATGACCGCAGTGCTAGGGAGCGTATCTTTGAAGTGGGTCAGAAAGTTCTGGTATTGGTTCCTATGCGGCAGAATAAGTTACAGGCTGCTTGGGAGGGCCCCTTCTTGATAGTTCAACGCATCAATGATGTCAATTATGTGGTAGCCAGGGATGAGGGACGGAAGAGGCACAAGGTATATCATGTGAACATGATCAAGGCCTACCACGAAAGGGGGGTCTCTGTATTAGCTGTATGTAGCTTACCTGAAGAGGACCAAGAGCCAGACCCCTTGTTAGACTTAGTAGCCTCTGCCAAGAGTGGGAGATCATTAGAGACCACCCAGCGTAGTGAGAGCTTGACAGAAGTACAGATAGATCAGCTGTTTGTGACATTGAAGCCCTATCAGAATCATTTTACAGGGAAGCCAGGACAAACACATCTAGTTGTTCATCATGTAAACACAGGCGATCAGCCTCCCCTCAGACAGACAGCTTATCGAGTTTCCCTGGAAGTGCAGACAGATATGAAAAGGGAGATTGAAGAAATGTTGGAGTTAGGGGTAATTAGAAAGTCCCACAGCTCCTGGGCTGCACCAGTAGTGCTGATCCCCAAAAAATGTGGTGGAACCCGGTTCTGTGTGGATTATAGAAGGTTAAATGAGGCTACTGTGTTTGATGCCTATCCCATGCCCAGGATAGATGAATTGCTAGAACGGTTAGCCCATGCTCGCTATATAACCATTATGGATCTGAGTAGGGGTTATTGGCAGATCCCTCTGACGCCTGAGGCTCAGGAGCGGTCCACATTTATCACCCCGTTTGGTCTGTATGAGTTCCTGGTCATGCCCTTTGGGATGAAAAATGCCCCTGCCTCCTTCCAGCGACTTGTTGATAGCCTGCTAGAGGGCCAAGAGGGGTATGCGGTAGCCTACCTAGATGACATTGCTGTGTTTAGCCAGACCTGGGAAGAACATTTGATCCACTTGAGCAGTGTGCTAGCTAAAATAGCGAGGGCGGGTTTAACAATAAAACCTGAGAAATGTCAGATTGGTATGAATGAGGTGCAGTACTTGGGGCATCGAGTAGGAGGTAGATGCTATTGCTGCATGGCCCACCCCTAAGACCAAGAAACAGGTTATGTCCTTTTTGGGGACCGCTGGATATTACCGAAAATTCGTGCCCCAATATAGCTCCTTAGCTAAGCCCCTAACTGACCTTACAAAAAAGAGGTTGCCCCAAGTGGTGACTTGGACCCCAGACTGTGAAGAGGCTTTCACCGCATTGAAGTCTGCACTTACCCAATCCCCAGTATTGCAGGCTCCTGATTTTGACCGGAGGTTTACAGTGCAAACGGATGCCTCCAACTATGGGCTGGGAGCTGTACTCAGCCAAGTGAATCAACAAGGGGAAGAGCACCCCATCCTATACCTTAGTCGGAAGCTGCTTCCCAGGGAGGTGGCCTACGCAGTTGTGGAAAAAGAGTGTTTAGCTATAGTGTGGGCCTTGCAAAAGTTGCAGTCCTACCTGTATGGACGGGACTTTACGGTAATCACAGATCACAACCCTCTCAGCTGGTTGCACAGGGTGGCTGGGGACAATGGGAAGTTGCTCCGGTGGAGTTTGACCCTCCAGCAATACACTTTCACTGTTCAGCACCGAAAAGGGAGCCACCATGGTAATTCAGATGGATTATCCCGTCAGAACGAAAGCCTTGTGTCAGGTGAGCAGGGAAAATCGTCTTGTAGGTAACAATTTCCCTGCCACCCTCTAGAACGGGGAGGTGTCATGTGCAAGCTAATTTTTAGGCATAAATCTGCAAATATATGTTTGTGAATTACTTCCTAGAAATATGGCAATTCCCACTTTTATGGGAGCCTTTGTTCTTCTTCTCAGGATTACTTCTAGTTGTAAAATGAATGTGTACTATCATGTCTTTGAAATTCTTCAATTTTCTCCAAATCATCGCTACTCTGTCACTCAGGACTTCTGCCAAATCCATATCTGTCATGTGCAAGCTAATTTTTAGGCATAAATCTGCAAATATATGTTTGTGAATTACTTCCTAGAAATAGTGGGACATGGTTCTCTTAGAAGCTATTAGATCAAGGGGTTTTGTGTATGTTAAACCACCCAGGGGGGCTGTTAGATAAGGGTAGCACCTTATGTCATTTAGGGCAGGACGCAAATGGGAAAGCCTTTGGAGAAATCTCTTGCAAGACAATGAAATCTCACACATGTTTGGGAGGCCCCAGACATGCCGACTGCAGAGACTGGGTTGTATGTAAATGACAGATTCAAGCTGAATAAGGTCACAGGAAGGGGGGGGGGGGCTGTGGGCCCTGTAGCTGGGTTTTAAAACTGTACTGAAAATGTAACTCCTGGTTCTTCTGAGGGAGTAATTGAAGAGGTTCCATTTTTTCCTGCTCCTCCCGGCACCACAAACTTGATTCTAAGTGAGGTATCAATTCTGTGTTTTATCCTTTTTATTTTATAAGAAACAATTGCACTATATTTGTATGTCATTTTATTATATTTTTATCTTAAGCATTGTGGATGTGTCTTCCATATTAAATTACACTTAATAAGTTCTAGTCTCTGTGTTCTTATGAATTCACGCGACAGTTTGGTCCAGACGCTACCTAATTGAAACTGTGCAAACCTTGTGGTTTAAGTGAACTCTGATTAAAGTAAATTGTGTTGGATTAATGCTAGGGAGAACCGAAGGCTTTCTAAATAAGAGTGTCAGCTCTTATCCGAAAAAACCTTGGTGGTGGTAATTAGTATCGCAAAGCTAGTGTGTGGCATAGATAGGGAAGGATTTAATCATTTTAGACATACCAAGTGGTTGTTGTGTGGTTAACCCTGTGTCACATAAGCGTCACGCAGACTCAGGTGAGTGCTGTTCGTGACAATATCCATTTGCAAAATATGCCAATGTTTTTGTTTTTTTCTTCATATTGTTTTGTATTTTGTTTGTTTATGCCATTGATTTCAGAACAGTCCCACATATCTTATTTTCGTCTTCCCACCCTGCTCTACATGAAAGAAAAGTCAAGTATTCACGATCTCTATCCTTTTAACATATGTTTTGTAGGCTTCCTTGATGACTTTATCACTGTAACCTTTAATCTTCAGCCTATGTGACAGCTCACTCACTTTTTTTTATCAAAAATCTCCTTGTCTGTACAGTTTTTCATTCTTAAAAACTTCCATTTGGGACTCGTTTCTTTGTTGATGAAAGATGTGAGCTACGAAAGATGAGAATGCTATTTGTAGCTGTATGCTTACGATGAACAGATACTAATTTCCTGTTTTACGAGATATCAATTGTGAGGTCCAAAAATTTAGTTATTGATGTCGAATTTGGCTATGAATAGTTCTAATAAGGTTCTCCCTCCATCCCACATGATGAAGACATATTTACTAAACGGCGTGTTTGAAAAAGTGGAGATGTTCGCTATAACAACCACTCAGATTCTAACTGTCATTTTGTAGAATGTACTAAATAAATAATAACTAGAATCTGATTGGTTGCTATAGGCAACATCTCCACTTTTTCAAACCCGCAGTTCACTAAATATACCTCATAGTCTATATATTTTTCCCAGCAATACTGGTTTCCGGTCTCCAAACTGCACAGATGTGCGCATGCGCTCTCCACTGGGGCCTAGCCCTATGCCCTGAATTTTAGTGGTGTTGCCCCGGCTCTGCTCCGTTGCCCTGCTGCCTCCACTTACCTCGCCTCCAGCCAAGTTCTCATGCTCGCCGGCAATTCTCCCTCCAGCAAATTCTTCCACTAGAGTCCCCGGCTTCAGCCTAGCTGCTTGATCCGTCTCCGGCCTGGCTCTCCTCCAGCGATCCAGGATCGGTCTCCAGCGTTCTTTGGCCCTGCTCAACTCACTACCGAGGACTCCTCTCCCTCTGCCCAGCAATTTCCTCTGGTCCCGGCGATTACTTCTATTGTCACTCTGTTTTAATGTATGGCATTGCATTCTATGCCTTGCTTTATCTTATTTGTCTGCACTTCTTATACCTTTTTCTCATATTACATTGTTTGCCATGCCTATTTGCCATACTTTTAATTTTCTCATTTTCATTTCATGTCATATAATCATTTTATCTCATCCTTCTCATTACCCTCTTGCTATTTTTTTGACTCCTCCCTTGCTCACTGCTCGCTGCCTCATTGCAAACTGACACTGCTTTTATTTTCTCTTCCTTCCTTGTCACCTCTCATCATCCTCCCTACCGCTCCCTCAAACTTTGTTTACCTACCTACCGCCACATTCTAATTTGCCTCCTCTTTTATTCCCTTCCGCCATCTCTACACATTTCTTCTATCTTCCTATTTTACATCTTATTTGCCTTGTTTTTTTTCTTCCCTCCCCTCCCGCCATGCCTCCCTGCTCACGTCCCATTCCCATACTGCCCCCTTGTCCCATTTCATGTCCTACACCAAGCACACCCCTGGGCACTTCTAACCCTGCCAATCTTATTCACATATCCCCACTTCCCTCTCTCCCCTTCTCATGTGCCCTCTGGAATGACAGATCTGTCCGAAATAAACTGCCCTCTATCCACGACCTCTTCTTATCTAACTCTCTTAACCTTCTTGCCATTACTGAAACCTAGCTCTCCAACTCTGACACTGCTCTCTCCTATGGTGGTCTCTCCTTCACCCACTCTGACAGACCTGGTGACCGTCCAGGCGATGGGGTGGACATCCTCCTTTCCCCCACTTGCACCTCTAGAGTTATTCCTCCTAAACCCTGCATCCCCTTTTCCTCTTTTGAAGTCCATTCTATCCCTTTTTTCTACCCCATTCATCTCCATATCTCTGTAATCTACCGCCCCCCCCCCCCTGGTCCCACTTCCAAATTTCTCTACAATTTTGCAGCCTGGCTTCCTCATCCACTCTTCTGACCTTTCCTCCATCATATTAGGCGATTTCAACATCCCCATCGACAACCACACCGACCCTGCTTCCATCAAGCTACTTGCCCTCTCTTCCTCCCATGGCCTCTCTCAGTGGTACTCTTTCCCTACCCACTGCCTTGGTCACTCACTTGACATTGTCTTCTCCCACTTATGTGGTCTTTCTGATCGAAATCTCCTATTACAATCAGTCTTCCATGACCCCCTCCTCTCATCCCTCCTTTCCCCCCAGCCACCATCCCCTCTACTCCTTCCACCCAACCTCGGGTGACAAAGTCCACTCTCATTTCTTCCTCTCCCCCTTCAACCTGCTCCCTTGATCCTATCCCCTCTCACCTCCTTCGTTCCCTCTCCCCCCACTGTCTGCTCCCACCTCACTAACCTTTTTAATCTGTCCCTCTCCAATGGCATCTTCCCCTCTTCTTTTAAACACGCTCTCATCTCTCCCATTCTAAAAAAAAAACAATCTTGTCCCCTCTTCTCTCTCTAACTACCACCCTATTTCTCTTCTCCCTTTTGCATTGAGAGGCATATCTGCAACCATTTTACCACCTACCTTTCTGAACATTCCCTCCTTGATCCTCTCCAATCTGGCTTCCGCCCCCTCCACTCCACTAAAACTGCCCTGACTAAAGTCACCAACAATCTCCTCACAGCTAAAGCCAGGGGTAATTTCTCCCTTCTTATCCTTCTGGACCTCTCCGCGTCATTCAATACTGTTGAGCACCCTCCAATCCATTGGTCTCTCCGGCACCGTCCATTCCTGGTTACCTTGTCAACCGCTCCTTCTCTGTTTCCACCTCTGGGTCCCCCCCCTCCCCCATCCACCCTTTGTTATGAGCGTTTAGTCGCTATCCAATAACGATTGTCGGATCTCGATTTGTGTTTCCAACGCACAAATATTTATTCTCAAAAAGTAGCAGAATATATTCAAGCAAAATAATAATACGTACAGCCGTTACTTATCGCAGGTGCTCTGGGTCCAGTGAACAGTCTTTCAGTCCTGAAGTCTATGGTCAAGGTGACTGAACACTACATGAGAGCTACTGCTTATATGCAAACAGAGATACAGTGAAACAATGCAGGTGGTATAGCTTGCTTCTATTGGTCCAGGCATCAAGGGGGTCCAGGGGGTTACACATCATAGGCTGATTCAATCTAAGGAATCCAAAGGTGGAGGTCTCTCCAGGGGATGAGCTCTGTTCTTCCTGCCAAACTGCTTTGTTCTTCCCTCCACACCCCAATTACAATCAGTCCATTTGCATTTGACAGTTAATATCATATTAAAGGATTATTCCCTAACATCAATAACTAGAGTATGCAATGTGTGATCTCTTCGCCGAATGCACCGAACAGCTGCTGATGTAAAGGGGATTAATATGATATTAGACATGACACATTTATTTTAACCTGAACCATATTTATCACTAATATGCATATAACTTATAATATTACACATAAACACTATTATATTTAGACATAAATAACTATGTGCTGCAACTACGAAATATGTGTACTATTTACAAATGTGTGTGTTGGTGCGAATTTATACTAAAGTGTAAAAACTGTTATGGCCGCGTGTTGCGGCTGGATACGCCATTCCACGCCGTAGCGTGCTCTACGCATAATTTCAGACAACGATGATCAAGTTTGCTCGATATCAATTTAAATGACTTTAGCCAATTTGCTGACTTCGACACCTTCCATTTGGGGTCCCATAGATTTCTGTTCTTGGCCCTTTACTCTTTTCACTATACACCTCCTCCCTGGGTGAGTTCATTAGCTACTTCGGCCTCCAGTACCACCTTTTATGCCGATGACACCCAACTCTACCTCTCTTCTCCTGACCTCTCTCCATCCCTCCTTGCTAGGGTGTCCACCTGCCTCACTGCCATATCCTCCTGGATGTTCTCCAGATTTGTAAAAGTTAACATCGTTATAACCAACCTTATTGTCTTTCCTCCCTCTAGAACCCCCTACCCTCCTGACCTCTCTATCAATGTTGAAAATGCCACTATCTCATCTGTTCCCCAACTTCACTGCCTCAGTGTCACCCTCGACTCCTCTCTCTCCTTTGCCCCCCACATCCATTCTCTTGCCAAATCCTGCCATGTCCAGTTACACAACATTACTCACATTCGGCCCTTCCTTTCCCAGGACGCCACCAAATCTCTCATCTACTCCCCGATCATCTCTCGGTTGGACTACTGTAACCTTCTTATCAATGGCCTCCCCCACTCATCTCACTCCTCTTTGTTCTATACTTAATGCTGCCGCCAGATTCATCTTCCTTTTTTGCCGCTCCACATCTGTGTACAGCCTTTCACTGGCTCCCCTTCAACTACAGAAACCTTTTCAAGCTCCTTACTCTCACATACAAGGCCCTTGCCAACTCCACTGCTCCCTACATCTCCAACCTCCTATCTATTCACACTCCTTCCCGCCCTCTGCGATCGGCCAATGATCATTGCCTCTCCTCCCCTCTGATTACCTCTTCCCACTCACGTATTCAAGATTTCTCCCGTGCTGCCCTCTTCCATTGGAACGATCTCCCTCATGCTATCCGAACCTCCCCCAATCTAAGCAGTTTCAAACAGGCATAAAAAGCCCACCTCTACTTAAAAGCTTTTCAGTCATCTGCCTAACTACACACTTGTCGTCTACCTCTCCCCTTCCTCCTTCCCAATTTCACTTTCCCTTTCTCTTCAGTTTGGCCGCCTTTCCCCTTAGATTGTAAGCTCCTCTGAGCATGGTCCTCTCTCCTCCCTTTTCGACCACTTTTAATTCTGCTCTACAGCTACTCTTCCCGCCTCCTTCTTTAGCTTCCTGCCGACCACCTCCGCTTTCACTGCTCCTGCTCTAAAGCTCTTAACCTGTTGCTGCGCCCACATTCCTGGGCACACCAGGTTTCCTGCTGTGCTGACTTTCCCACTGTTCTGACTTCCCCTCACCCTCACCCTTTCTTTAGCTGTGCTCTGAGCTTCCTAAGTTAATGTGCTGCTTGTTTATTGTACTGTAATGTCATACCTTGTACTGTCCAATTGTTTGTTTCTGTACGGCGCTGCGGACACTTTGTGGAGCCTTACAAATAAAAATTAATAATAATATTTTAGCCCCACTGTGTTCTGTATAGGTCACGGGTTTCGTGAAAAATCTCAAACTTCCATCAGCCCAGATAGAGATTGACGTATGTTGTATCTGGTTCCGTGCCTCTTACTTATAAATAGAATTGAAGGCAAAGTAATTTCTTATCAGAATAACTTTTAACTATTTCAATAGAAATACATTAAACGCGTTGTTTCTTTTCAATGTCAAGGTAATATTGAATAGAATTTAAACCCATCGCATGGTTGATGCTTAAATAAGAGGATTTTTACTCACCGTAAAATCAATTTCTCTTACTACACTGGGGGACACTGCGTTACCTTGGGGTATAGTAGGTGGGACTGTAGTTAGGCACTTATAAACGTGTTTGTTTCCCTGACTCCTCCCCCACTATGCCCTTCCTCTGTAGCTGACTTCAGTTTTGTATAACCAAGCCAGGAAGAGAGAAAAAGCAATTCAGAAAGCAACACCAAAGACAGCACTACTTTCAGAGCAAGGGAGGGCGCGCAGTGTCCCCCACTGTAGTAAGAGAAATTGATTTTACGGTGAGTAAAAATCCTCTTTTCTCTATCCTACCACTGGGGGACACTGCGTTACCTTGGGTAGCTACCAAAGCTGTGTCCAAGGGAGGGAATGCTCTGGAATGGCTGTGCGCAATGTTTTGTGTTCAAAACCCTGCATTTGTGAATGCAAAGGCATGCAACAAAGAAACAATATGCAGCAGAAACAGACACTGCCACTCTGTACAACAGCGCCATTTAATGACGCTTTTGTGCCGTACAAAAAGCTACAACCCTCCTGGAAAGTGCACTGTTAAAGTCACTGGAACCTGCAGAGGGGTACAGACAATGTTGGTGGTGATGCAGTGGCAAGAGACCACCTAGTCCCTGTCCCCCCTACGCTCTTTAGCATTAGAGAGGCTAAATGGGCATTAAATTCCTAAACAGGAACTGTGCGAACAAGAGCACAAACTATCTCCCGTCGGAGAAACCTTACACAAAAAGAAGAGGCACAAGAATGATGAACTACAACCTGTGTCAGTGGAATGCAGGCACTAATTGTCATAACCAATAATGTCTCGTACAACGCGCCACTAAGTTTCTGGTAAAGAAAATGAGGAAGAGCCATACACAATCTCGCCTCAGATCCCCTACGAGATGTGACATCCAAGAGAACAGCCTGCATTGAGCTAACAACTCAATCCACTCAATGATATTGAAACATCACCATATAAACTAATGCAACAGCGTAAGCCACTCAGCGATATCTAAGGGAGCACTGATACAGTGCTTAAACCATTCAAAGATAAACAAGGGAGCACTCATTTCATGAGCCAACGGCTTAACTAACTCAGCGATATCTGAGGGAGCACTCATATAGAGAGTTAACAACATAATCCCGACATATATACCAGGAAGCACTCATACCATGGGCTAACAGCTTAACTAATTCAGAGAGTCACCGGAGGCCAAAGCAAGCCTCCTGAAGACGAGAACTCCCTGGAAATCTACAACCAACCAAAGGTGAGCTGAGCATGAAGAAACCGCTTAAGCAAGACAACCTTCCGCTGAGCTAGACAGAGAGCCACGGAAGCTGCACGCTGAAAGAAGTAGGGCGGAGACCCAAATTGAAGCCAGCTGGTAAAGAAAACCTTTTAAAGATTCCTGAGTGGGGCGTGTGAAATTCTAGGAATTTACACCAATCGAATATAGTTTCTAGTCCAAAGAAAACAGCTGAGGAAGAAGCTCAATGGCTGAATTGAAGGTAGCAACCATCTCCCTGCAGGGATTCTCTAGCCGAAAAGGATAGCCATCCGACGCCACAGCATCAAACCAGATGATGAAAACAAAAATAACCGAACTATGAGATGAGGCCGCTCTGGAACCGGGAAAGGAGGGACGACAACACAAGTCCCCTAAACCAGTAGAAAACTGCTTAGCGAGACACACGGCGGACCACCAGACTAGCTGGGATGCGCCCCCCTCCTAGAAACTCTTTAACCCCCTTGAGGAATTGGACCTGTGAATCACCTGTACACCCCCTAAGTTCTAGGGAGACCCGACCTGGCTATGGACAAATCCACCTGAGGGTCATTAGATTGAGAGCCGATAGAGAAAACAGGTTAACATGTGAAAAGAACCTGGGCTCCCTCTCAGAGAGCCCTATGACCTAATCAGGAGAGCACAAAGGTATTACCCTGAGGTGACCCACTCTACCTGTTAAAGGATTGATTGCTAAGGCATTCGGCCCTCAATAATAATAATAAGTTGGTCTAGCTTGGCCCATAGAATGGCACAAGGAACACCCCTCCGACCATACACAGGTCGACCCTTATCCTGCATTAGGATACGGGAATTGCATAAGTGCTACAAATATGTGTGTTCTTCGGTAGTAAGCTACTGAAAACCCCAATCTAGAATTTAAGGCATAAGCCAACGCATCTAGTGTGGTAGAATAAGCGAAGACCTGGGTAGGCTCAAAGAGACCCCTTGTGAACCCAATAATGCAGCCCTGCAGCTTGCTGAGAGGCTGCCAGTATAAAATTCTGGCTGAAAACATCTAGCTGTAAGCTGAGCGTTGGGTGTAAAAATTACTTCCACCACCGGGGAATGTCCTCAAACCTATGAATGTTTACCTGATTGCCACAGTACATAAACTATAACCACCCCTGTAAAGCAAAGCCTGACTCAGGATGCGGCACCCTGACCTCAGATCAAGAGAGAGGATCAAAGGATTGAATACGTAAACATCATGGCCTGGTGTCGCTGACATAAAAAAAAAAGAAAGCACACCTACCGCCAGAAGCCTTTGGATACTCATTTGTAATAGTGCAAACTGAGAGGTCCGATACTGGAACGTAGTCCTGTAAGCATGTGGCTAACTATAGGTATCATGGCTGAATAGCTGTATGCCTACCAGCTATGATGCTGCTGGGTGAATACAAACCATCCAATTAACCCATCACGTGAATAAAGGCTAGAGCACTTATTCTGTCCTAAAGCCACTAGATAAACCCCTATACCAGCCCCTGCTCTGGGTAGGAGGACTTCTTTGTCTGCTCCCGCCGAGGTGTCACCAACAGGGAATACCTCCCTTGTATTGACTCTGGAAAGTTAGGGGAGGTGAACATATAGCCAGTCTATTACTGTTTACCTGGTCTTTGACAAAAAACAGACACCAAGTCTAAGATATGAGGAAAAACATTTTCCCAACTAGGGTGTCACTAAGGCTTAGGTTGACAATTGAAAAACCAAGAATAGACTGTTGTCTTGCAAATGCAAAAACTGTGTACAGTTTAAGCTGAGATTATCCACCTCGTGAGTGTAATCAGCAAGAATAGTCCTCTTGATAGTAAAAGAAGATGGAGATAGACATCCTCTGGTGAGGAATGAACTACATCCCTATTCTGACTGTGGAAACAGTCAAAGATAAAATCCTCTCCATCTGTGGAAGATGGTGAACAGCAGCATATTTGTCCGGATGGTTTTATACCTGAACAGCGTAATGCCGCTTCTGTGGTAGTGGACAGATATAAGCTGTGTGGGTGCTTAACCAGCACAGTGTAAACATGTGTAGAAGCATGAAAAAGGGTATACTCACGTACCATTTCGAATTTAAAAATCACCTTAATGTGTTCGGCCACCAGAAGCGACAGTGATTTAGACCAGACCTGTTTCTGCAAAACAGCTGACACCGAAATGGGAGCACCCTGTTTGTAGACCCTAGCCTCGCAGTCTGTGCCGAGGCATTCGGGCTAGACTGTGGAAAAGATCATTTAAAAATTACATTTCGTACACATATAATTCCTATTTCCCAGTTGATCTTTTTATTAGAAAACATAAGGAAATGGAAGACAAAGTAACAGGAAATAAGATTGTCTAACAATTAATTTGAAGACATATATATATATATATATATATATATATATATATATATATATATATATATATATATATATATGAGTATACCAACCAGCGAGTATTCTACTCCTGGAAGACTCACCTATTGTAACCTGATATAACAGTAAGAAAAAAGACACAGAATAGATCTGTTCTATCTTTTAAACAGGTAATACATTTATATTTGCTATTAGGGAGATTGAACCCACAACACCATATATTCAAAACAGTGTAAATATCAGATGAGCCCCAGCTCCTGATGTACACCTACATATATACATTTACGCACACAATGCAATACAGACCAACCAGCCTTCCACGGGATAACACTGTATATTATTTTTGTGCCACATAAATAATGTAGAGCATATAAAACAGCGTGTCTATTACCCCTTAGGTAATTCCCCAGACATACCGCATATTTGGAAAACTGTATAAAAGTTAACCACAATACTTGGGAACACAGGCTATACGCAGCAAAAGGGATTGTATATATACGGAACTCCCTTTACCAGACTTATGGAAAAAGTCCATCCACAGTCACCATATGGAATATCATACAGATATGTATTCCCATATCAATGTACATCTGCCTGAAAATCAAAATATGTCACAGGAGGATAGTAAACTACCATGTCTAATAGGT
Source organism: Mixophyes fleayi (assembly GCF_038048845.1). Taxonomy (NCBI): domain Eukaryota; kingdom Metazoa; phylum Chordata; class Amphibia; order Anura; family Limnodynastidae; genus Mixophyes; species Mixophyes fleayi. Next base: position 46,200,234 of record NC_134412.1, read on the forward strand.
AATCCTATAATATAAACAGTCACAGGGTCCTGAAAGAAAGGTCCTAACTGTGTGGCAAACAGGCTGACAATCGTTTAAAAACAGAATTAAAAACTATACTACATTGCCCGGTGAAGAGAGGCAGAGTCAGGAACAGCATGCTCCGGATCCAAGATGGCCGCCATTCGCGCCATTAGGGAGAGAGAGAGGGGGAGGTGCACTCCCCTCTCCTAACATGTCCGCCTCTGCTCACCGCCGCTCAGCCCATATACAAAATATGGCTGCAGCCGCTGGAAGTGAGAACCGCCGCGCAACCATGCCCAGGGTGCGTGCGGTCTCACTGACAAATGTAATTGCCTCCTGAGAGAGCGATTCTTGTCCTTCTCCCCCACTGCTCGTTGTCTAGGGGCGGAGGAGGGGGGGGAGGAGAGGCTGAGACACCTTCACTCCCGCCCGCATGTTTAAACATGGCCGCGGCCGTCTATAAGGCCGAAATTAATAAATATATCTATGCCCCACATAAAGCTGCCTTTAAAGGCATACTTTAAAATAAAACATGGCCCCTTTGCTCATTTTTTTTTTTTTTTCTAGGGGTAGACTGCCGGCAGAGGTGCAAGGAAAGCGTGCTGCTTACCTGCACTGGAACTCAAGAGTGAAGGAATCACTGGGACTATTCACTCCTCTGGGTCTTGGCATGGAGTCCAGCGCTGCACCTGAAAAGGAACAAAAATAAAAACAGGAAAACCTAATGCTAAACTAAGTATAGGCAGGAGCCTATACAGAAGTGACCTTTCTCCAGAAGGCACTTACAACAACTGAAGTCAGCTACAGAGGAGGGGCATAGTGGGGGAGGAGTCAGGGAAACAAACAAGTTTATAAGTGCCTAACTCCAGTCCCACCTACTATACCCCAAGGTAACGCAGAGTCCCCCAGTGGTAGGATAGAGAAATAGACTTTATACATCACATGTTGCTAGCCATATGGTAGGTATCACCATGATATCACGGATTTTGCTTATTAAGTGTGTCACTTACATATGAGCGCTGTTCCGTATCATATACAAATTGCTTCCTTTTTTGTCATATCCCGATTCCTGCGATTATTCTTCTGTCATTTTTTTGCACTTATGGAAAAATATAATAGGAAAGTAGGAATTTTAAGCTTTTCTGTACACAGGTGCTCATAATACAGTTTTTGTTATGATGCCTTCTGTGTATGCTGATTCATGTCTTCATATAATTTCATATACATTTTTACTTTGACAGCAGAACGATAGGTGGAGGAAAAAAAAATATTTATTTTTTTCTTCAAGATTGGTTGTGTGTGTTTTAGATGTTTCTGAGATAGAATCTTTTGTGTGATCTTTTTGATTCCAATTCCTCTAAAATGGCCAATGTTTCTCCTGTTGCGTAAAGTCAGTGTTCCTGTATAGGGGACTTAATTGGAAGATCTAATTTACCATTCTCATCAGTAGCAAGTTCAATTGTATTCTGGATATTATTACAATTTATATAGAATTTCTGTAAAAGTAATTTTATTGCAAGCAATTTGAGGTCTTTCTCCCACTCAAGTCTAATTGGAGTCCATAACATAAAAAGTGTGTGTGACCATACATATGTACAGCCAAGCATAGGACCCAGTGAGGCATGTGTATGTCAGACAGGAGGCATGAGAAAAGGCTCAGCCAGGTCTGAGGTGACGGCTAAGTGGAGGTTGGTCGCCAAGTACAGATCTGCAGGGGAGCAAAGAGAGCTCAGATAGGACCTTAGGAGAGATGAAAAATCAGGCCTGGAATCTGAAAATAAATAACAAATATGTTTCAGGGAGATTTAACGTTTGTGGAGTTTCTTAGTACCGTGATGGAGTATGACCCCTTACAATTTTTAAGGGGTCATACTCCCAATTTGCCAAGTATTTCTTTTACAGCAAAAGCCTTTTAAAACACAAAAAGTAAATAAATCCAAAAACATTTCTAATCAGGGCATAGTGTGGTGCTTGATCTTCCTGGAGTGGTCTACAGTTGTAACCAAAAATATTGGCACCCTTGCACTTAATTCAAATGGGTGGGGTAGGTTTTTCCGGGTACAATAATTCCGACAATTCTTACACCGATTAGTATAAGGGCGACAAAAAGGAAATAGAGACCTACCATATAACAGACAGACAACATTTTCCACATGCTTCATTTCCGGCAGATCTAAATTGCTACTGTATAAAATGTCCACAGTGAGATTGCCGGTTTTAAAGCGACGTCGCTTCTGATCAGCAGCCTCCAGGACTCCACCGATGTCCGCAGAAGAGGAGGAAGGGGTTACGGGGTGAAGAGGGGAGAAATGGCAGAAGAAGGGGGTGACGTGAGGCTTATATGAGAAAAGTGGATGTTGGTGGAGGAAAATGGTAGAAGAAGGTGGGTGACAGTGCAAACGGTGGACAAAGAGACAGGAGAAGACAAGATGTGCACATGCAAAATTAAAGACAGACACAAAATGGGGGAAAGGAAAGGACAGACATACACAGAGATGCACAGCCACATACATGGGGGAAGGCACACATACAAATTGGAGACAGGAAGCACAAAGGGAGAGAACGAGAGACAGTGGGTGATAGGTACAGACACACAGCATGGTTGTGGGGGGAGATATACAAACAACAGAAAATAAATGGGAAGCAGGGGGAGGAGGAAATCAGGCTAGGAACCGAACATATTGTGGAGGAGGAACAGTGATGTGGTTCGGGAACGCGCATGCGCAGTGTGCACATGAAGTGTCACACCCCAAGTGATTAGATTGGGTGCATGCTGTCTCTTTACGGGAATAGGCAGCATGCTGCCAATTATGTACAATTATGGGGATATTACCACTGGCATCCATCAGTAAGCTTTGCACCTGGAATGCACTGACAGGCGCTGGGTACATTGTGAGGTTTATTGCCAGTATAATTAGCGGGCCCCCTTTGCCTTGCTCCCTGCACAGTTGAACCAGCCACACCGCCCTCGTTATGGCCCTGCATACAAGTTAGACAAAATAAATGCAGACATGAAAACAAAAGGTAGGGGAGGGCCCTGCTCATTGCGAGAGTTTGCATTCTAATTGGAAAAGGATACATCTGAAACAAGAGGAGTGAGTGTGGCTGAGAATGGAGATAGGGACACTTGTGATGGTGCTTTAGTGTAAGTAGTATCGGTGGGAGAAGGGTAAGCTCTAATGAAGAGATGGGTTTTTAGAGAGCGTCTAAAGATTTGAAGACTGTGGGAAAGTCTGATTGGCCATGGTAGGGAATTCCATAAGTTGGTAGCAGCATGGGGGGGAGTCTTATTGGAGGGAGTGAGAGGTGGTTACCAGAGATGAGACGCAGGTTTGAGGTAGATCTGAGAAGGTAAGGGGGTGAGTATTTTAATATGAGACTTTGAGGTGTAAGAAGGGTTGGCCTTGTTGATGGCTTTGTAGGTAAGAGTGAATAATTTGAATTGGATTCTGGAAGGAAGTTAGTATATATTGTGTTTTCAACATTTTACAAGGATTACCGTATGTAGCAAACGTAGAGGAATTAGTTATTAAGATAGACCCATCACATAATTGTGGGGAATAAGGCTAATCATAACTGCACTGTAAAGGCTGTGTTTCAAATGTAGCCCTTTATTATTTGTTTTCTCTGTAAGTAAAATGCAACTGACTTCAAAGCAGAGCCCTGCTCTCAAATGGCCTGTGTTTATTCGTTGGCTCTGCACATCCCGTTGTTATTAGATAACAGTTGTCCGCTTTAGGGAGTGAACAGCTTCATAGGCCCTTGGGGTGAGCTACATCCTGACATAGGAGAGTTTTTTGACACAGAGACAAACTCTATGGAGCCTTTAGCTTGAGATCCTTGTAGAGAAAAGCAACCCATGAAGGCTATCTAAGCAGATATATAGAAATATGAGCTTCAAAGAAAATGCCTTCATATTTTGGGAGAATCCGTGTGCTACTCCATACTCAGGGGCAGAAACCACACCAGGGTTGTGAATTAACGTCGTAACCAGTAACAACTCTAGTCGCATGTCTTTGGGAAAGGTATGTTATATTGGTATAATTCCATCATGTTTGACATTTAAATGTGCGGAAAATTATGACCAGTTAATTGATAGGGGAGTTATATCTCTAGGATATACCTGAGGAAAGTTAAGACAGGTCAAAACTTTAGAAATAGTTTTGAACAAACCCTAGATGACACCCAGGAGACTTTTTCGCCCCCACATTAGCATCCACACTGCCCCTGTGAATGTCATCCCATTTAATTTTGCTTAAAAGCCTTTTTTGGGAAGGGACAAACTGTCAGTCTTTTGGGAAATCAATCATCATTGATAAGCTGTCCATCAAGCCAATTTCCCTTGATGCAGAATATACCACTGTCAGTAAGATACACTCTGAATTTAATCCCTTTATTTTAAATCTGTTTTGCTTGTGTATGTATGTACGTTGTTTATTGTTTTTATAACCTGTAAAACATCATTGTACTTTTTGTATATTAAATCTAAAATGTAATTAGTGATGTCCTTATTGCTCTAAACGAATTCACAGCCTTCTATGAAGAAGATTGCTAGACCATGCTAACTCTTAACATGCTGAGGTGTGAATTGTGAATACATTTGTATACCAAGTCTACTGTGTGCCTGCATGTACGATTGGGTCATAGAGCCTTGAGGTGTTAAGTGTTAACCCTTTGATTGCTGGTGTGTGCCTTGTTAACCTGTGAGTACCAAGGAGTGCTCACTGTGTGCTAGTGGAAGACAGTATATTGGGGTCCTATTGCCCTTATTCAATAGGTGGTGGCAAAACTGAAGTGGGTGTGCTTGTGTGGGCACTATTTGGGGGCGATTTAGCTAAATTTGTAACCTGTGTAATAGGCGAGAGGAAGATTGAGTAAACACTTCCAAGTCACGAGTGCCCATAGTTTGTGACTGGTAAAGATAGTTAGGAGAGGTTTTCTGACAAAATAGAAGTGATATTGTTTGATTGTATGAATATATGGTAAGATATTAAATCAGAGAGAGGCTAGAGGTGGCTATTCGTGACACCGCATAAGTCAAAATGACGCTTTTAAAGCGGCTATATCGTGTTTTTATTTTTCATATAAATCACTGTCAGTCTGTAAGAAGAATTTTTTTCAGGTTGCAGTTAGAGATTTTTCATTCTGGGCTACCATGGCAATCACATATCACCATGCAGAGGCGGGCTGGGCAGGGGGGCATCGGTTCCCTCAGTTTACCCATTGTTAGGGCCGGCCGGCCGCCCAGCTCCACCTCCCCCCGGCTGCACTATAACTTAATTATTACCAAAAATGTAATGTGACGCGCCCGCCTCAGCGCACAGGCAGGCACATCACATGACACGTGATGCGGCTGCGTCATTGATGACGCGGCCACATCACGTGTCATGTGACGCGGCCGCCTGTGCACCCCCAGGCTACAACTTGCCAGCCCGCGCCTGTCACCATGGCATATAATGTAGTGAGCAAAGAGAGTTTGGAACTTCCCTCTGCTCTCTGTCTGCCTTGTGAAATATTCCTTCTCCCCCCTCTGACATCATATAACATGCTGTGAGCCTGTCTCTGTGTAGCAGACTGACTGTGTCTGTCAGACATTTTATTTCACCTCCAGAGAGATTTTGAAGATTTGAAAATTAGATTAATGCTTAAAAGGTATTTAACTTGGTATTTAAAGAAAAAAATATGGAATTGTTGCTTTAAATAGGGAAATATTTTTTACTCTGTGCCTCTGTTTGAAAAGCCATATTGTTGGTTTTAAACCACTGTGTTTTCTACCTTCTGATTAAAGAGGGCAATTGTGTGATTAAATTTATATTGGAGACACATTTTTCTTGGCTGCCGTTGACTACACTGTGCAGGTCTATTAATTTTGTGCATCACTGAACATCTTACCAAAGGTGGTTTAACAACTATCCACGAGCATTTAATCTAGTATCTAGTAGTGTTGTGTAACATCATCTTATGTTTTGACCAATGTGCGGAAGTGTATGTCCAGTTTCACAATATAAGGTGGATGAAGGACACGGGAGACAACAATTAATTATATTTAGTTTGACATATTTAGAAAGTAATCTTAATGGAACGAACAACCACTGCAGTACTTTGTGGAAATCATTTTGAGTATGTTGATTTTGGCCAGTAATGCATATGACCTTGTTTTTCCAGGTGTAATGTGTCACTAGCAGTTCCTGGCTTATTGTGGATGAAACATGCAGTGTCGTGGCTCTGTCTTTCGTTTGGGGTTGTTTGGATCAAAGAAGAGTCTTGTCACTGAGAAAGCGAATGGATTGTTTTATTTTTGCATTCCAAATTTACCACAAATGTGCCCACATCATATGTGTCACTCTGCACTGAGCAGAGACTCCTGCAGGTGAGAGCCTCCCATATAGTATCTTATGAAATGTGTGGACTGTGGCTGATATAACAAATAGGGTTTATTTCTTAATGTCTCTCTATAGGACTGCCTGGCATAGATTCCTGATCTCCAGGAGCCATGGGTTATTCTGTTGCTCTGCAACATGGAGGAGTCTGAGCAGGTCAGTACAAGGTAAGTCCAACACTGTCCAATTAAATTAGGGGTAATTTACCCTCTACTTTGAACATTAAGGATATTACAAGTCGGCAATGTTTTCTGTGACCATATAAACTCATGAGGATGCAGGTTTGGTGCTTTTATAAAAATTACAGAACTGAAGTTCTGTTATCCTTATATTTTACAAAAAAAGGTACATTATGTCTTAGAATATATGAGTAGTAGATTTAATTTAATCATTTTAATTAGCATTGTAATATGCCAGTTGGTCACTTGGCTGTGTCTTGTGAGAGAATTATCTAACAGTTGCTAGAAGGTGACAGTAGGTCTGATATAAAAGGAAGATCATGCCCAAGCTAAAATCAAAATCATAGATTGGAACCTGTTATACACCTGTAGAGGGCTACTCATTGAAGCCATATGCATTTGTGCAGCTCTAAAAGTGGGCCCAGTTTGTTTGTATGATCAGCTTAACCTGACATGAATTATTTGCAGTCTTTAACTTTGCTCTATACTGCTCTTCTTCAATAGGAGTTATTACATGAACTCCTCTAGGCTGTACATAAAATTTACACTACTAGGAAAAATATAACACACCAGGTTCCACCACCCTTGGTAGAAAAATAGTGTTTTTTATGACCACATAAGTGCTGGCATTACCTGCTTTGTAGGGTTATCTACTAAATAATGGCACAGATCAAGGGAACTGAGATACATGGGATGTAGCAATTGTAGCCAGTGTGCTTCAACTCACAAATTGAGGGCAAAAGGGAGAGATAATGCTTCCATCACATGAAATCCTTTTAAAAGACAGGGGTTTGAATCTTTGAAACATATTAGGGATGTGCACCGGCCACCTTTCGCGTTTTGGGTTCTGATTACCTTCAGGTTTTGGGTTAGAATGGGTTTTGCCAAAACACCCCCCTCAACGTTTTGGGTTCTGATTTTTTTTTAAAAACGCATAAAAACTGCTAAAATCCAGATTTTTTGTTTTTTTTTCACTCCTACGCTATTATTAACCTCAATAACATTCATTTCCACTCATTTCCAGTCTATTCTGAACACCTCACACCTCACAATATTGTTTTTAGGCCAAAAGGTTGCACCGAGGTAGCTGGATGACTAAGCTAAGCGACACAAGTGGACGGCACAAACACGTGGCCCATCTAGGAGTGGCACTGCAGTGGCAGACAGGATGGCAGTTTGAAAAACTAGGCCCCAAAGAGCACATAATGGCAAAAAAAGAGTTGCAAGATGGAATTGTCCTTGGGCCCTCCCACCCACCCTTATGTTGGGGAAATAGGACATGCGCACTTTAACAAACCAATCATTTCAGCGACAGGGCCTACAAAACTGTGGCTGAAATGATTGATTGGTTCGTTTGGACCCCCACAAAACGAGCTGGCAAAGAAAAAAAAAAGGTGCAAGATGGAATTGTCCTTGGGCCCTCCCACCCACCCTTATGTTGCGGAAAAAGGACATGCTCACTTTAACAAACCAATCATTTCAGCGACAGGGCCTACCAAACTACTGTGGCTGAAATGATTGGTTTGTTTGGGCCCCCACACAAAAAAAGCAATTCATCTCTCCCTGTACAAACTAAACTGGCTCTACTGAGGCAAGATGTCATCCTCATCCTCATCCTCTGATTCCTCGCCCCCTTCAGTGTGTACTTCCTCATCCTCACACATTATCAATTCATCCCCGCTGGAATCCACAATCACAGGTCCCTCTGTAGTCTCTGGAGGCCATTGCTGGTCTTCATTGAAGAATTGATAATTCATTTTGACCAGGTTCCCTGCTGCACTAAAAACTCTTTCGGAGTACACACTGGAGGGGGGACAGCTCAGGTAAAATAGAGCCAGTTTGTACAGGGGCTTCCAAACTGCCTTTTTTTCCTGCCAGTACAAGTAAGGACTGTCTGACATTTCTACTTGGATGCTGTCACCAAAGTAATCCTCCACCATTTTTTCAATGGTGACAGCATCCAATGCAGCGACAGTAGACGTGTCAGCAATCGTTGGCAGGTCCTTCAGTCTGGACCAGATGTTCTCTGCATCCCCGCCAGTGGGTCGTTTAGGAAATCTCAGCTGTTTCCTCGCAGCCACAGGTGTGGAAGAAAATGAAGGAGGAAATGTTGCCATGTCATGGTCCTCTTCAGATGACAATCTCCTGATCAGCAGGTCTTTGCACCGCTGTAGACTTGTATCTGCCGGAAACAGAGACACAACATACGCTTTAAACCGAGGATCCAGCACGGTGGCCAGAATGTATTCCACTGACTTTAAAAGAGTGACCACCCTCGGATCCTGGCAAAGCATACAAAGGGCTTCATCCACAAGAGCTACATGCTTTGTGGAATCGCAATGCTTTATCAGCTCCTCCCTCACTTTCCCCTGATCAGGCTGTTGCAGAAGCAGCTGGAGAATCACCTGACTCAAGCTGGAAGTGTCGGAACTGACTTCTTGTGTGGCAAGTTCAAATGGCTGGAGAACCTTGCACAACTCGGAAATCAGTCTCCACTGCGCTTGACTCAGACGCATTCCCACTCCTTTGCCTATGTCGTAAGTGGCTGTGTAGGCTTGAATGGCCTTTTGCTGCTCCTCCATCCTCTGCAGCATAAAGAGGGTGGAGTTCCAGCGCGTCATAACCTCTTGTTTGAGGTGATGGCAGGGCAGGTTCAGGAGTTTTTGATGGTGCTCCAGTCTTCGGTAGGCAGTGGCAGAATGGCGAAAGTGTCCCGCAATTTTGCGGGCCACCGCAAGCATATCCTGCACACCTCTGTCACTTTTAAGATAATGCTGCACCACCAAATTTATTGTGTGGGCAAAACATGGGACGTGCTGGAAATTGTCCGTATGTAATGCCCGCACAATGTTACTGGCGTTGTCCGACACCACAAATCCCCAGGAGAGTCTAAGTGGGGTAAGCCACTGCGAGATGATTTCCCTCAATTTCTCTAAGAGGTTGTCGGCGTTCTGCCTCTTACTGAAACCGGTGATACACAACGTTCCCTGCCTTGGAACGAGCAGGCGTTTCGGAGATGCTGCTACTGATGCTGCTGCTGCTGCTGTTGCTGCGGAAGGCGATGCATCTACCCAGTGGGCTGTCACAGTTATATAGTCCTTAGTTTGCCCTGAACCACTTGTCCACATGTCCGTGGTTAAGTGGACAGTGTGTACAACCGCATTTTTCAGAGCACTGAGGACACTTTTTCGTACTTCTCTGTACATCCCAGGTATCGCCTGCCTAGTGAAGTGGAATCTAGACGGGATTTGGTACCGGGGACACAATACCTCCATCAACCGTCTAAATCCCACTCCACTGATGGCGGACACTGGACGCACGTCTAACGCCAACATAGCTGTCAAGGCTGCAGTTATTCGCTTTGCAATAGGATGACTGCTGTCGTACTTCGTGCTCATGGCAAACGTCTGTTGTACGGTCAATTGCTTAGTGAAAGACGTAGCGTTCTTACGACTTCCCCTCTGGGAAGATGACCGACTCCAAGCAGCAACATCAGCAGCGGCAGTAGTAGGCGTAGCGCTACAGGATCCTCCGGAAGAATCCCGGATTGAAGAGGACTCAGTCATGCCGGTGACATGGCCTACAGGACTATCTCCGATCCAGATCGAGGAGGAAATTGACGAGGAGGGTGTTGCTGGTGTGGATACAACGGCACCAAGGGATTTAGGTGTCCCTAGACTGCTGACGGTCCTAGCCACAGTTCCTGAACTAAACTTAGAATTATGAAGGGTCTTCAGGTGACGTAGAAGGGAGAATGTCCCTAGCTGGCCAAGATCCTTACCCCTGCTTATTGCAGCTTTGCATAAGCTACATATGGCAATACAATTGTTGTCCGGATTGGGATAGAAATAATTCCAGACCGAAGAGGTGGATTTTTTGGTCTTCTGCCCAGGCATGACGATGGGCTTTTTCATCCCATGGACAACAACTGTTTCCCCCCCCGGTGCCTCATTTAAGAAAACCACATCAGCATCCTCCTCGTCAAGTTCCTCCTCAGCGCCAGCTACATCAATATCCTCCTCCTGGTGTACAACATTGACACCTTCATTATCCAAATCTGTAACTGCACTGTGGGTGATCCTTCCAGCATATGTAGAGGGCGTACTGCAAATGGTGGAAGGAGTCACCTCTTCCCGTACAGTGATGGGAAGGTCAGGCTTCGCAACCACCAACACCCTTGGACTCGCCTTGGGGATTTGTGATGCCATGTCTTTAGAAGGCAGAGTGGTTTGCTGTGTTGTTGATGACAGCTTAACTCTCTTAAATTTTTTAGAGGGGGGGGAGGAGGAGGGCTTAGATCGTTGTGTGAAGCTGAACCACTAGTCATGAACACATGCCAGGGCCTAAGCCGTTCCTTGCCACTCCGTGTCGTAAATGGCATATTGGCAAGTTTACGTTTCTCCTCAGATGATTTTAATTTCTTTTTTTTGATCATTTTAGTGACCTTTGGCTTTTTGGATTTTACATGCCCTCTACTATGACATTGGGCATCGGCCTTGGCAGACGACGTTGATGGCATTTCATCGTCTATGTCATGACTAGTGGCAGCAGTTTCAGGATTAGGAGGAAGTGGTTCTTGATCTTTCCCTGCTTTATCCTCCAAATTTTTGTTCTCCATTATATGCAGCTCAAGAGAGTGTACCCCTAAACCACACACACTCGGCAAAGGCTTTAAAAATTATATGCGGCACAGGAGAGTACCACTGGACTTATTTGGCAGGATCAGTGGAGTTATACAGCACTACCACTGGACTTATACGGCAGGATCAGTGGAGTTATACAGCACTACCACTGGACATATACGGCAGGATCAGTGGACTTATACAGCAGCACAGGACAGCACCACTGGATTTAAATGGCTGTACCACTGGACTGGACACAGGACAGCACCAGTGGAATTATGGCAGCACCACCACTGGACTGAGCAGGATAGAGCACAGGACAGCACCACTGGACTGAGCAGGACAGCACCACTGGACTGAGCAGGACAGAGCACAGGACAGCACCACTGGACTCAGCAGGACAGCACCACTGGACTGAGAAGGACAGAGCACAGGACAGCACCACTGGACTCGGCAGGACAGAGCACAGGACAGCTGTAATTTAAATACATTTCAGAACAGGGTGCGCTCCTCGCCTAAAATAAGTAATAAGTGGCAGTGCTATTGCATGGGCTGGTTACTGAAAAAGCTGCAAAAGTGACAACCAGTACCAGGCTGTGCCTGGCTGGGCTGTTCTCCCTATAATATGGAGATTTGTAGTGTATGATGCCTATGTCATGAAGTGAAACCAGAAGGTGGTGGGTGCCAGGGTAATAGATAAAAGTCATAAAATCATTATATATATATATATATATATATATATATATATATATATATATATATATATATATATATATATATATATATATTATGGAAGCACTAACATCAATCATGGACTTGGTAGAGAGTAACATAGGTTCTCTGTCAACCCTTCATGTAGCTGGCAAGAACAGTATAGTCAGAACTAAGACCTTTTTGAGCTAGGGGGTTCCCCTTATTAAATTCACCAAGATCCAGTGCCTTACTCCGTTATCTGCCTGCTACATTTGTTATAATGGTGACTAGAAGGCTTGTAACACCAACACAATAAGAGACACGGTTCTCAATTACTCTTCAAATCATTTTTGTCTTCTTACCAACCACCACTTACCAGTAAATGGTTTGCTAAAAAAGGTTTTATACAAGATACTCTTTGTATCCACCAGACTATTTCCTTATATAATAGATCCCTATCAGTTGGTGTTTTTGTTTTTATCACACGTGTGTATGTGTGTATTTGTAAGTTATTTTAATATATTTCACCTTGTTTTCCGGGAGGATGTCATTATTAAACAATAATCATTAAAAGTTATATTTTAAATAACATAAGGAGTGCTAATTTGTCCTTCTAACATGAACCTCTGTTCATTATTCGTTCTGTCCAAATATAACAGGACCAGCACCCCCACAAGCTATACGCTATAGATTTATATCTTGACATACATTGCATGTGGATGTTTTCTTCTAATCCCTGTGCAGAGCATCTCCCCCTTTAAGAACAGTATAGTGGCAGTTATCACCTCAGTCGCTATCACATTATGTCAGGAGAGTGAACCCTGAAAAAATATGTGCTTCAGTTACTGATACAGATGCTTGGTTTACCCCCAAATAGAGCTAATGGACACAAAACAGAATTCCAAATTTATTTATTTTTTCCCTTCTCCACAAGGATCCCAAGGCAGAAGCTATAGATGCCTTGACAAGGTCTTGGAGAGTCTAGGATACATATTCCCTCTCATTCCAAAAATTCTGAGAAAAAGAAAAAAAAGAACAAAGTAGAGGTTACAGCAATTATCCCCTTCTGGCATTGACAACCATGGTTTTGCCTGGGAAATGCTTGGAGAGCCGCCATCGCCCATTATGCTCGGACCTATATCTATTTAAAATTTTGGAAAATAATTTTTTGTGTAAGCAAGGTTCAGCCAATCCCATGGCACCAAGTATTTCCCCAAATATTATATTTCTTACAAGAAGTTTTAAATAACGGCCTGGCACTGAAGGCTCTGAAATTTCAAGTTTCAGCAATAAGTGTCATGCTGGATACAAAATTATCATTGAATTAGTTCATAAAATGTTTCTTCAAAGCAGTCAAGAGGATGCGGCCATACATGCCCATTTGTAACACCATGAGATTTTAATCTGCTGCTGGGCTCCTTATTGACAGACCCATATAAGCCTATTCAAGTGACTCCTCTTAAATGGCTTATCCTTAAAGCGTTCTTGGTGACCAGACGAATAAGAGAAATACATGCATTATGGTGCAAGGAATCATTCTTAAATATTTTTCCTGGCAAAGCTATATTAAGGACAAATCCTAATTTTTTTACCCAAAGTAGTGTTTGATTTTTCCTTTGAATGAAGAAATTACATTGCCAGCATTTTGTTTACAAGTAAAGAATGAAGAGAAGTGTCTTCATACATTAGATGTGGCAAGAGCAATCTCCACTTATCTGCAGTGAAGAAAGAGACTGAGGAAAACTGATCAGCTCTTTGTATTACCTTCTGGAACACAACAAGGAAATGCCCCATCAAAAGGTACCTTTTGCAAGATTGATCCGTGAGGTCATCATACATGCCTTTTAGGGGAAAGGTCTAGAGGTACATTAATTATAAAGGCACACAACTAGAGCAGTGGCAGCTTCTTGGGCTCAAGAAGCACAAGTGTCATTAAAAGAAATTTGTAAAGTGCAGATTAATCTACAAGCTTTTCCCCTTGCTGGACAATGGCAGTGATTCAGCTCTTGAACATTGTGCTTTCCTAGCTAGTAAAATTACTGCAATAATAATGCCGTCCTCCCCAAATCCTCAACTAGCACTAGACAGTCCGTGCCCCACTATTATTGGGAGACTACGAGTGCTGGGGCTACCTGCATTAGTAAAAACCAGCACCAAGCAGGTTAGTGCAAGGCTAGTACTTCAAAGGGGGAGGGGGTACATAAAACAACATGCACCCCTCCCTTCCTAAGGCTTCCAGCCCAGTACTGAAAATTTCTGGAGCTCTCTCTGATCCACCCTTTTCTGCGTGGGTCGGGACACCTGGAGTGGCAACTTTGCCAACCCTGAGGTTCAAGAGTAATAGACGGGTTCCTAAGAGCTGAGTCTATTACATCAAAAAAGTAAAACAAACTACAAACACAATTTTGAAATAAAAAAAGTTCAGAAGTTCAAATGCACCTGTTACATGTTAGCAGAAATACATGTTAGAAATAATCTTTGTCTTTTTATAGATCCAATTCAGCAACATCGTCAGCGCCTGTCTGCATGGTTCAGTTGTTTGCCTATGGAGGAACGACACTTTGGACCTTCCTTTGCTCTTGACTCAATCCATGTGGATCCAGTTATTCGGGAAAGTTCACTGCAAGATATTCTGCGTCCAGTGTCTGAATTAACTTTGCAACAACAAAGCCCACTGTGTCCACGGAGTATGACTGTCTCCCAGTTGTTCCAACCACACATATCTGGAAAGCCTGTTCGTAATGTAGTTTTATATGGCACAGTCGGCACTGGAAAGAGCACCCTCATACGGAAATTTGTGTTGGATTGGTGCCATGGACGTAGCACTGAGTTTCAACTTATAATTCCTCTTTCTTGTGAAGATTTGTCCCAGGTTACTGCCCCAGTCTCATTTGCACGGCTCATTAGCAGGAAGTATCTTCATCTGCGAGACCTATTACCCACACTGTCTCATTATTCTCGTGTGCTCTTCATACTCAACAGTCTAGAGTGGATGAATCTAGATTTCAGGATGGCCAACAGTGAGTTGTGCAGTGATCCAAGCGAACTCATGCCACCTGCAGCTATCCTTGTGAACCTTTTGAGAGGATACCTGCTTCCTGAGGTGAGAAGGAGAGGAATGTAGTTAGAACATTGTTAATGAAGAGTTAAATATGAAGAATAGGTACATTTTAATAAAAATAAATATCCACACAAGCCCTTAGTTATTGAATAGTCATTATTTTCTGAAACACAAAATGACTGGGTGTTTGCATTCGCTTACAATTTAGTTTTGTTGTTTCTGCCATGGTGCAACCTGGGGTGGAGATAAAGAGGGATGCGGGAGGGTGGGAGTGGGGGGGGGGGGAGAACACAGTTGACGGTACAGACAATAAACTTTGATGCTTATGGTATTAGCAGTTGTTTATAGCTTATTTTGCAGTTCTGCGTCTATAGCTCTTTTGCCTTGTCTATAGCCCTAATGCGGTGTATATTGTTGTGATGGGGGTACTGTTACCAGTGTGGTGAGTGCCTTATAGCTTTGATGGTTAAGTCGGGCGGGCGTGTTTATAGCCTTTTGTTTCCTCAGTGTCTATAGCCTTGGGGGTTATGCCGGACAGGGGTGTTTATAGCCCTTAATTTTTCTAGTGTTTAAAGCTCGCAGGATGGCAGTGATATTATTGGCTGCCTGTATATAGCTCTCTGTGTTTAGCTCTTAGGCTTTGTGTTGGTGAGTGGTGGAGATGATAATGGGATAGTATGTGTCTTTGAGCAGGGATTGCCCAGATGGGAGATGATGCTATGTGTCGTTTGGGCAGTCTAATGGTATGTTGTGCTGGGATTAAGTGGAGTCTATGTTTGTGGGTGTATGAATAGGTTAGATGATATGTTGGTGGGAGTTAGAGAAATGTTAAATGCTTATGCTCAAAAATGCTCTTATAAGAGCAGTTTTCCGATGGGGGTGTCTTCCTGGCGGACGTGGTGTGTAGGCTTTATACTTATCTGTAGAGCTGCTCTACAGATAAGTATCTACCCTATTCATACACCCACAAACATAGTCTCCACTTAATCCCAGCACAACATACCATTAGACTGCCCAAACGACACATAGCATCATCTCACAAAGCCTAAGAGCTAAACACAGAGAGCTATATACAGGCAGCCAATAATATCACTGCCATCCTGCGAGCTTTAAACACTAGAAAAATTAAGGGCTATAAACACCCCTGTCCGGCATAACCCCCAGGGCTATAGACACTGAGGAAACAAAAGGCTATAAACACGCCCGCCCGACTTAACCATCAAAGCTATAAGGCACTCACCACACTGGTAACAGTACCCCCATCACAACAATATACACCGCATTAGGGCTATAAACAAGGCAAAAGAACTATAGACGCAGAACTGCAAAATAAGCTATAAACAACTGCTAATACCGTAAGCATCAAAGTATATTGTCTGTACCGTCAACTGTGTTCTCTCCCCCCCCCACTCCCACCCTCCCGCATCCCTCTTTATCTCCACCCCAGGTTGCGCCATGGCAGAAACAACAAAACAACCAACAAGCACGGGAACTGGAACACCCGGAATATCCATAGCGGTAGCACCAGCCCCCAAGAAACCCACATCAATCGCAGACGTCCGAGGTAAGCTCCCTCAAGAGTCTGCCACCTACTCCCAGGCTTACAATTTAGTATTTTAAAATTGTCTAAATCTCTGAGCAAGGTGCCGATTTTAAAATTTATATATGCCCTAAAATAGCTGCTTAGTGCACAACAGATGTCTTTGCATGTTCCTTAAGGAAAAGTTAAATAGGTATTAATTGGGTATAGTTTGCCTTTAGGTAATGAAAAGGTCTGTGCATGGTTTATTTGCACCTAAAAGGGTTATTTATAAATTAGTATTCCAAAACTCATTTCTAGTTGAGCAAAATAATTTAGAACATCACAGCCAATAATTGTCCGCCGTCTGTTTCTAAGCACATTCATTTATTACCGTGAAAGATCTCCATTACATGCACCAGCGCTAGTTGTTTGAAAATTAACTACCTTACTATTTAATACCTATATATTATATGGATAAAGCACTGATACATATTTTATTATTAAGTAGGGTAAAGGTATAACAAAAATAATTCCTTGTCTAACTTAATATTTCATGTTTCAAAAAAGCTTATATTGGATGAGAACAATCGAGGTAAATGCAATGTTGTAAACATCTTCTTTTCCCTTTCAGGCAAATGTCCTGGTCACCACTCGTCCTTCTGCACTGAAACGAATTCCAGGGAAATATGTAGGCCGGTATGCTGAGATCTGTGGCTTTTCAGACATGGAACTACAGAAGATGTATTTCCACTTACGTTTGGTCCACAAAGATGCAGATCCTCGGGAAACCGAAAACTTGGCAGAAATGTTAAGCCGAAATTTAGAACACCACAGCCAGTTGTCCGCCGCCTGTTTCCTGCCTTCATATTGTTGGTTAACCTGTGCCACATTGCATTTACTGTATTATACAAAACCGGATGATCCAGCTATGACATTGACTGGCATTTACACCAGTTTCCTGCGACTTAACTTTGCTGGCGAAGTACTGGACATAACACATCCCACTAAGATTTCTCTCATGCGTTATGTTGCTCGCACTGTAGGCAAGCTGGCTTATGAAGGTTGCCATTCCCGGCGTACTCGATTCACTGAAGCAGATATTACACAGTGTTTTCATGTTGAATTAAACAGTGAGGAGGAGCTCAATCTTCTCAACGTCTTCCGATCTGATGCCTTTCGTTTTTTTCTGACACCCTGTGTCCAGCCAGGCCGGGAGAACCTCTTTGTCTTCACCATACCTGCTATGCAGGAGTACCTTGCTGCACTATATGTTGTGTTGGGAGAAAATAAGACCGCTCTGCAACGATTGGGCAAAGAAGTATCTGAGATTATCAGCAAAGCTGGAGAGGATGTGGTTGCAGTAGTTAATGTGTTGTCCAAGTTTCTTCCTTTACGCATATTTGCACTTTTTAACCTTTTACGTGTGGTGCCACGCCTATATGGCAGGGTTAGTGGGCAGAGCCGTGATAACATAGCTCAAACAATGACTGCTGAAATGTTCAGAGAGGAGGATTCTTATAATGATGATGTTTTAGACCAGATAAACTCTAGTATCCTGGGTGTGGAGGGACCATCTCAGCTAGTAGAAGAATGTGATGCTGGGATACAGGAAGCATTTGAATTATTTCCCATTTTCATGGCGGGGCTTCTGTCACTTCAAAATCGAGTCATGCTTGACCAGCTAGGCTGTTCCATCATGAACATGGAAGCACTCAAAATAACAAGTGCTCTAAAAAAGCATCTGTTACGTTGCAGCCTTCGCAGGTTGCCACCTTCTGAGCTCATGGACTTTCTTTTCTTTTTATATGAGTTTCAAAATGAAGGATTCACAGCTGGATTGGTGAACTCACTCCGGGATCTGGACCTTTCCACTGTGCGCATGACACCTCTCAAATGTAATGTGGTGGCCACTGTAATCCGTAACACAAGGAAACTGCTGACTGAAGCCAATCTCAGTTCTTGTCACCTAGATCCTGATGCCATCCGTACATTGACACCAGTACTACGAAGATGCCAGGATGTGAAGTGAGAAACCGATAAGGGAGAAGGGTACAATGTGAGGTGGAGTCAGATTGTGCACATTTTGTTTTTACAGTAAAACCAAAATATACTAATGTAGAGATTTTTACTAGCCTCCGGTGACCATGGAGATCATGATATGACAACTTTTTTATTTACAGAAAGCCACCCATTTATGCACCTATACTTACTAATAAACAGCCTTAGCACAAGTGTCAGAACCAAAAATGAACATGCAGCTATTGTGATGGAGAGCAGAAGTACATGGGAAACTACATTGCATACCAAATAATCCTAGTTTGTAGGTTGAGGAAGCACTAGTAGTTTGAATGAAATATATACTATTTGTCAGTGTTTCTTCTTGCTGCATGTTGTACTAAGAGTTTTGGACATCACAAATTGGGTTGTCTTTTTTTTGTAAGATATAACTACAGTCCAGTATTTCTAATTACCATCTCACATTTTTTCTTTTATTAGAAGTCCTACATAATAATGATTAAATTCATATTAAAGTAATATATGCTTTTAGACAATAGTTTAAGTCAAAAAAGCATGACTGAAACCTGTAGTATGGTTGCACAATACCATAAACATTATTTTCAACTTAATACTTTTGGCAAACCCTGTAAAGTGCTTTCATGAGTTAGAGACTTAAATCTATTCCTCTAAAGTTTTATTGCTCACCTAACCCTATTTCTTTCAGTTTACAGATGAACTCACTAGGTCCTGATTCCTGCAGAGAAATAAAAGACCTTCTGCTACACACAGACTGTGCAATCACCAGCCTACGGTAAAGTTGGAGAATCCATAAGTCCAATTAGAGTATTCTAATTTTGTTTTTTGTGAATTTGAATGTGTTGTTAAATGGAAAAAGAGTCATATTAAATTATGTCTGCAAGGGAATAGGGAAGTTTCTGACCAATTCAGAAATAGGTTCTTCACAGCAAAAACATACCGTAAAAAAAATGTGCAAATTAAAAGAACTTCTTCATACTTTACAACTTCCATGAGGTAATGTTGTACTATTTTTAAAATTATAAACATAAAAGTGGTGTCTGTTTTATGTGTCCTCTCCATCTCTCTTGTCACAAAAACAGAGTTGTCAAACATAATATAATTTCAAATAAATGATATCCCAAAATCAGAAAGGGGTAACTGCGTGTCTGTGTAATAAAATATGCTTATCTAAATCAGTGGTCATCAGTATCTAATCTTCATTAGGTGGATTTCACTCTTCAAGCAAATAAGGATCCCCAAAAGCCAGGATTAAAGAGTAAACACATAGGGCCTGATGCGGCGTTGGATACACTCCTGTTAGCATAGTGTAAATTCTGCAAATTTGTACTACGCATGTCTACAAAACAAGCTGCATACATATGCACGTATGCAGATCTGATGACTTTCTGACAGTTGTGCTTGCTTGAGACTGGAGAGGAGAGAAATGGGACAATCTAGGCAGAGTACATTAAAGCTTTAATTGCGAAAAATGCAGAATGCAAAAAAATGGGTACATGAAAGTTAGAAAACTCCAAACAGCACCGGTGTTAACTCAATATAGCACCCACGTTATAAAATTAGGCCTCACTCCAGCCCCAACATTAAAATAATATTATTCCCATTTAATAAATAAATCTATTTCCCTCCCTCCAAACAACCTCAGCAAGAAATTAAATGGCATTTATGTTTATTAAAAATAATCATTTCCCACAACCATCCCAGGCATTAAATAATTCATAATCACATTTAATAAATAGACCTCATTTTCCCCAAACAGCCCCACATTCACTTAATAGCACACATTATAGTCATATACTGTCCCCCACACACATTATAGTCATTTACTGTCCCCCACACACATTGGCCATTTTTATTTTCCCCCCACTGCAGACATTTTCAACCACCCCCTCCTCCCCCTGCAGACATTTTCACTCACCCCCTTTTCCCCCCTGCAGACATTTTCACACACCCCCCCCCCCCTGCATACATTTTCAATCATCCCCTCTTCCCCCTGCATACATTTTCAATCATCCCCTTTTCCCCCTGCAGACATTTTCACTCATCCCCCTTCCTCCTGCATTTTCACTCACCCCCCCATCTCCCTGCAGACATTTATTGCCCCTCTTCCCCCCCCTGCAGACATTTATTGCCCCTCTCCCTCCCTGCAGACATTTATTGCCCATCCCCCCTTGCAGACATTTATTGCCCCTCTCCACCCCCTGCACACATATTCCGTTTCTCTGCCCCCCCTGCACACATATTCCGTTTCTCTGCCCCCCCTGCACACATATTCCGTTTGTCTCCCCCCCTTCCCTGCACACACATTCCGTTTGTCTCCCCCCTGCACACATATTCCGTTTCTCTCTGCCCCCCTCCCTGCACACACATTCGGCTTCTCTACACTTACCTCAGCACTGACAGCAGCCTCCGGGAATCCACTGCAGCTAGTCCTACTCGGCCGCGAACTTGAAGCGCGGGAGCCGGGCTGGCGCACAGAGCCGTCATGACGTCACACGTGCTACACACAAAAAAAAAATATTTTTTTAATCGGGGGATCGCAGGGAGCTGGGCCAGCCCACACTGCCATCAGCCCTTCTGGCAAATGGCCAGTCCGGCCCTGGTGGCACAATAGGATAAGCAGAATTTTAAAAGTGCACTAAATTGTCCTATGTCCCCATCGCAGGTAGGTGGTGGGGATTCAAATACAAAAGAGGAGTCGGCAGTCTTGGCAACTTCCGATGATTGGGTAACCGGAATGTTGGGGAGGGATTTGGACTGAGAACAAGGGTCCCCAACTGGGACGGCAGGAGGACTCCCTAAATTTTCCTTAAGTGGAGTGAGAAAATTTGGCTCGGGCTGAGCACAGGTCTCTAGTGGTTCGAGCACGAGACGGCCTGAACTGGGCGCACAACTTGGAAGGAGGCCTGGACTGGGTGCACGACTTGGAAGGGACAACACTGTGGGAAGCCTCCTCGCAAACAGCGCTGTGAGAAGCCGCCTCGCAGACAGCGCTTTGAGAAGCCGCCTCGCAGACAGCGCTGTGAGAAGCCTCCTCGCAGACAGCGCTGTGAGAAGCCTCCTCGCAGACAGCGCTGTGAGAAGCCTCCTCGCAGACAGCTCTGTGAGAAGCCTCATCGCAGACAGCGCTGTGAGAAGCCTCCTCGCAGACAGCGCTGTGAGAAGCCTCCGAGCAAACAGTCCAAATGGCAACTCGAGCTGGACCGCATGAAGTGGCAATTCTGGCTGAATTGCAAGCAAAGGAGACTGTAAGGGCAGCACCCCCTCTGGAAAATGCATTATCTTAGGAGCTTGAGGCAGAAGCTGGCACCTCTGGACAGGCGGCAGAGGCTGGCGCCTCTGGACAGTTGGCTGAAAGTAGCAGATTAAACGTAATCCCAGGTAGCAAAACAGGCTGAAGTGTAGAAACGGGAGGCGCTATGCAAACAAATCCGGAATGAGGAGGAGGGTAAACTGGAGACAATTCTGTAGAATGTCATGGTTTGTGGAGTGGATAGTCTTGTAGAAAATGTACATCACTGGCGCAGTAAAGACATAATTTATTGGTACTTCTGCACCATCGCTCTTCTTTGGACAGGTGGGGGCATGCAGCACCTGAGAACCTGGTGTTTGCAATCAACTAGGAACCTCGGTGTAGCAAACTTGCAGAGACATTATTGAGAAGTGCTGCTTACACAGATAAATGTAATTGTTCCCTGGGAAGATCCATTTCTGGGCAAAGGTATCTTGAATCCACTTTAGTACTAGGTACAGACTCTGGAGGATGTACTGCAATGATGACTTTCTCCCTGAAAAAAGAATTTGTTACTCCAGAACTGGTATTGGAGCAAGAAGTACTTGGAATGAAGACTGGAAGTTGTTGAAGTACTATAATTAGCAAAGTAGAGACTTTAGAAATTTGAGAGCGGAGTTGAAGAATGTCCACTTAGAGCATCTGAAAAAGGGAGAATTCAGAAGAACTAGTAGCTATGGTCTCAGGACATTGAATACAAAGTTAATAAACCAATAGAGTTTGAAAGAGTGGGATGTGCCACGATATATATGCATCAAATAAAAATTATTATAAAATAAAAATGATATCCTTAGAAAAATTATATCCTTTTTATTTTTTATTTTAATTTTATTTGATGCATATATATCGTGGCGCATCCCACTCTTTCAAACTCTATTGGTCTTTTTTTGATATTGGCAATCTCATGTGGTTTAGTGACTGATATATTATTACTTATACATATTATATCTCAGAGCATAGTGGTTTCTATTTATATTTTTTAGAGTTAATAAACCATTACCCTGGGATTCCTCAAACAAGGGTTGAAAGCGTGCAACGGCAAGCTCAATTTTGTGGCCAGATCATACTGTCAGGATTCTCCAATATAAGACCACAGAGAGCGTAGTGAACAAAGTGTTTTTTTATTAAACACCAATTACACAGGTTTCTGGATGCAGTACGGTAGGGTATGGCAGAAAACTCCGTAAACAACAGAAAACTCCGTAAACAACAGATGCAGAATACGATAATCTGCTGGACTTTACCACAAAGTAGTAATGACGACACACAAGGTGTGACTGTCTGCTGAGCAAGGTACTGAAGGTAATTGACACAGGATGTGATGATCTGCAGGACTTTACCACAAAGTAGTGGAGACTGCTAGTAACAATCTGCAACAGGTTAGTCCTCTGTAACACTGGAGAGCTGAAAGCAGGTATTGTTGGTAATACACTGCAACCGGATAATGCATGATACACTCTTACAAGCCAGATAAAATTATTCTTCCATAATTTACTATATGGTAAAGGTTTGTGGCCTGGTGTGAGTCTAAAGTTAACCCAATTTCATAGACTATTCCATACATCATGGTCTTGCTGCAGGATGGATCCACTAAAGGACTTTAGTCACACTGAAAGTGTCAGAGCTAAGTGTCCTTTTGAATACCAAGTTAGTTTTGGAGGAACTGATTACACGTTTTTTTTTCCCCAAGCATTAAAAAGGATCTGTTCTTCAGTCAGACTGTTTGTTGTTCCATGGGAGCAATTCTGTCCTCAATACACTAATGGTTGATCCCTTTGAACCACTACAAAAAGTATCTGTGAAATAGATGATTGGAAATGTGTTATTTCTAATACTAATAGTAACAAAGTTCACAGTGCTATAAAGTATCTGTTGTATGATGAACTCACTTGCAAAGAACAGTGCTGAGCAGTGTCCGCGATCTTTTGTAAAATCTTCTCATGGTTTCCTTCTTGCACTAGCAGCCTTTGAACCGCGCATCTTCCCCTTACCAACCCGATCTCCAAGGGTATACTAAGACTTCTAAAATATCAAAGAGATGGGGGCACCTCCATAGTGCATTAACCACATTTTATTGTTAAAATCACATGCAAAGTTTGCACATACCAGAGATCCTCAGAAGGTAAGCATAACGGGTATAAATCACAGGATTACACCTAAAAAGCAGTTCGGAGCAGACATCACAGACAGACAGACTCCTCGCCCAACCCTCTACGCGTTTCTTCATACATGCCTTCATCAGGAGGAGTGGGTCCCATCTGAGGCCGGCTACTTTTTAAAAGACAGCTTCCTTGCTTAGACCAATATGTAACATGTGTCTTTCATTAAGTCCCAGCTGAACAACTTATATCAACACCTTTTTCTATGCGATTTTAGGGCTGTCTAAAACCTAGTGACACTATTCAACATCGATTGCATAAATTATAGAAAATACATCATTATCTAAAATATATTTATATGGTCTTGAGCTTATCCAGATATTTCAATCTATAGTGGTATATAATGTAATCTTACTCAAATCTTCCTAATTAATATCCGTATAGAACCTATACACGGCCAAGCCCTTATTTAAACAGACTTACCTCATCAAATTAAATCACAGGCTGGCAGTGTTGTTAAGTCAGTTACAAACCCATCTCTATTGCATGGTAATGAGTGCAGGCGGACACATTAGCTGATATAACGAGTCCGATCCATTCCTTACTCCTTAGATATTAATAGCGGACAGATCAACTTTCATATGAATGCCACACTATACTAATAGACTACACTCTTAATTCTGGCTCTTTCTAATGTATAGTAATAACATAATTTTGAATAAGCATTTCCATACAGACCCCACATATCTGGGGTACTTATATCTCGTGTCAGAATACAGATAATCTATAATCACATTATTTACTTCGAGACTATATGACACTTGGTGTGTAATACAGACTTCCTTTTTAGTCTTTAATTAAGCGCGTCTAAGTTTCTTCAAATTCAGTAAATTGAAAGGACATAATTTATTCATCAGAAAGATAAAAGTCATATTACTTAATACCGAATGGTATAACATACTCAAAAAAATATATATATATATAAATCTAAACATCCGAATAAATTTTAAATTTAAAGCCACCTATATAACACCATACTGCATTATATATTAATTTCATACTGAACAATGCACCTTTATGGATTGTATTGCTAATAAGAGAACAGCATTCATCAAGATTAAACTTGATGTACACAAAACTATAAAACTAATATTATAAAAAATGAGTTATTTCACAGCCTTCATTCAATCCTACTGGAGACAAAGGGGCATTTTCAATTCTTCTGTATCCCCGCAGCGTTAAAACTATTACCGTTATTACGGTAATAGTAAGCTGGATTTCAGTTCGCAGTTCCCTGAGCCGCGAGCTGAAATCCAGCGAGAAAACTACCGTAATAACGGTATTTATGTGCACTATTACCGTAATAATGGTAATAGTTTGTGCGCCGCAATGTTTTGGGCATTTTTGCCAACAATTGAATATGCCCCAAAGTGTTGAGAGTATAAATTCAATAGGTCTCTCTCTCTGTGCTAATCTCAAAAGACAATCTCCTCCTCTTTTCCGTTTCTATATGTTCTATAGCTTTAAAATGTAGAGCACCTGGATCAGCATTCTGACATGTATAAAAATGTCTAGTTACACTGTGATTCCCCACTTTGTGTTAAATGTTCCTTAGATGTTCGAATATTCATATTTTTAATGCTCTTTTTGTTTTACTTACATATTTTTTCCCACAATTACATTCAATTAGGTAAATAACGTGTGGTATTGCAATTCATAAAGGATTTAATTAGAGATGAGCGCACTCGGATTTCCTGAATCCGAGCCCACCCGAACGTTGCCGATCCGAGTCGGATCCGAGACAGATCCGGGTATTGGCGCCAAATGAAAACTTGAAACCGAGGCTCGGAGTCATAATCCCGCTGTTGGATCTCGCGATACTCGGATCCTATAAATTCCCCGCTAGTCGCCGCAATCTTCACTCGGGCATTGATCAGGGTAGAGGGAGGGTGTGTTAGGTGGTCCTCTGTCCTGGTAGATCTCGTGCTGTGCTGTTTAGTTCTGTGCTGTGCTGTGCTGTGCTGTGCTGTGCTGTGCTGTGTTCTGCAGTATCAGTCCAGTGGTGCTGTGTGCTGTGCTCTGTCAATTTTGAGTTCAGTGGTGCTGCTGTGTGCTGTGTCATGTTCAGTCCAGTGGTCCTGTGTCCTGTGCTCTGTGCTTCTAGGGGCATAGTTATTTCCCCAATATTCCCAAGTGTTTAAAAATTTTTAAAAAAGTTATAAAAAAAATGCAAAAAAAAAATTAAATTTTTTTTTAATTACAACAAAATTTGCAAAACCAATCCTGCAGTATAAGCCCATTGGTACTGCAATATTACCAAGTTCACACATTCTGCAGTATCTTGTGCTACATATAATGGAGAGCAAAAATTTGGAGGATAAAGTAGGGAAAGATCAAGACCCACTTCCTCCTAATACTGAAGCTGCTGCCACTAGTCATGACATAGACGATGAAATGCCATCAACGTCGTCTTCCAAGCCTGATGCCCAATCTCCTAGTACAGGGCATGTAAAATCCAAAAAGCCCAAGTTCTCAAAAAATAGCAAAAAGAGAAACTTAAAATCATCTGAGGAGAAACGTAAAGTTTGCAATATGCCATTTACGA
Source organism: Mixophyes fleayi (assembly GCF_038048845.1). Taxonomy (NCBI): domain Eukaryota; kingdom Metazoa; phylum Chordata; class Amphibia; order Anura; family Limnodynastidae; genus Mixophyes; species Mixophyes fleayi. The sequence continues at coordinate 46,226,724 of NC_134412.1, forward strand.
CACATAGTGGCAAGGAACGGCTTAGGCCCTGGCCCGTGTTCATGACTAGTGGTCCAGCTTCACCCAAGGATCTAAGTCCTCCTCCCCCCCCCTACAAAAAATTGAAGAGAGTTATGCTGTCCGCAACAAAACAGCAAACAACTCTGCCTTCTAAAGAGAAATTATCACAAATCCCCAAGGCGAGTCCAAGGGTGTTGGTGGTTGTCAAGCCTGACCTTCCCATCACTGTACGGGAAGAGGTGGCTCGGGAGGAGGCTATTGATGATGTAGCTGGCGCTGTGGAGGAACTTGATGATGAGGATGGTGATGTGGTTATTGAAAATGAGGCACCAGGGGGGGAAACAGCTGATGTCCATGGGATGAAAAAGCCCATCGTCATGTCTGGTCAGAAGACCAAAAAATGCACCTCTTCGGTTTGGAGTTATTTTTATCCAAATCCGGACAACCAATGTATGGCCATATGTAGCTTATGTAAAGCTCAAATAAGCAGGGGTAAGGATCTTGCCCACCTAGGGACATCCTCTCTTATACGTCGCCTGAATAACCTTTATAGTTCAGTGGTTAGTTCAGGAACTGGGGCTAGGACCGTCATCGGTACAGGGACACCTAAATCCCGTGGTCCAGTTGGATACACACCAGCAACACCCTCCTCGTCAACTTCCTCCACGATCTCCATCAGATTCAGTCCTGCAGCCCAAGTCAGCAGCCAGACTGAGTCCTCTTCAATACGGGATTCATCCGAGGAATCCTGCAGCGGTACGCCTACTACTGCCACTGCTGCTGTTGCTGCTGTTAGTCGGTCATCTTCCCAGAGGGGAAGTCGTAAGACCGCTAAGTCTTTCACAAAACAATTGACCGTCCAACAGTCGTTTGCCATGACCACAAAATACGATAGTAGTCCTCCTATTGCAAAGCGTATAACTGCGGCTGTAACTGCAATGTTGGTGTTAGACGTGCGCCCGGTGTCCGCCATCAGTGGAGTGGGATTTAGAGGGTTGATGGAGGTATTGTGTCCCCGGTACCAAATACCGTCGAGATTCCACTTCACTAGGCAGGCGATACCAAAAATGTACAGAGAAGTACGATCAAGTGTCCTCAGTGCTCTAAAAAATGCGGTTGTACCCACTGTCCACTTAACCACGGACATGTGGACAAGTGGTTCTGGGCAAACTAAGGACTATATGACTGTGACAGCCCACTGGGTAGATGCATCCCCTTCCACAGCAACAGCTGTATCACTAGCAGCATCTACAAAATGGCTGCTCATGCAAAGGCAGGCAACATTGTGTATTACAGGCTTTAATAAGAGGCACAACGCTGACAACATATTAGAGAAACTGAGGGAAATTATCTCCCAGTGGCTTACCCCACTTAGACTCTCATGGGGATTTGTGGTGTCAGACAATGCCAGTAACATTGTGCGGGCATTAAATATGGGCAATTTCCAGCATGTCCCATGTTTTGCCCACACCATTAATTTGGTGGTGCAGCATTACCTCAAGAGTGACAGGGGTGTGCAGGAGATGCTTGCCTGGCGCGCAAAATTGCTGGACACTTTCGGCATTCAGCCAGTGCCTACCGCAGACTAGAGGCACATCAAAAAAGCATGAACCTGCCCTGCCATCACCTCAAACAAGAGGTTGTGACGCGCTGGAACTCCACCCTCTATATGCTGCAGAGGATGGAGGAGCAGCAAAAGGCCATTCAGGCCTACACAGCCACCTACGACATAGGCAAAGGAGTGGGGATGCGCCTGAGTCAAGCGCAGTGGAGACTGATTTCCGTGTTGTGCAAGGTTCTCCAGCCGTTTGAACTTGCCACACGAGAAGTCAGTTCCGACACTGCCAGCTTGAGTCAGGTCATTCCCCTGATCAGGCTGTTGCAAAAGCAGCTGGAGAAAGTGAGGGAGGAGCTGGTAAACCATTGCGATTACACCAAGCATGTAGCTCTTGTGGATGTAGCCCTCCGTACGCTTTGCCAGGATCCGAGGGTGGTCACTCTTTTAAAGTCGGAGGAATACATTCTGGCCACCGTGCTCGATCCTCAGTTTAAAGCGTATGTTGTGTCTCTGTTTCCGGGGGACACAAGTCTACAGTGGTGCAAAGACCTGCTGGTCAGGATATTGTCCTCTGAAGAGGACCGTGACATGCCAACAGCTCCACCCTCATATTCTTCCACATCTATGGCTGCAAGGAAAAAGCTCAGTTTTCCTAAAAGACCCGGTGGCGGGGATGCTGATAACATCTGGTCCGGACTGAAAGACCTGCCAACCATTGCAGACATGTCTACTGTTGCTGCATTGGATGCTGTCACAATTGAAAAAATGGTGGAGAATTATTTTGCTGACACCATCCAAATAGACATGTCAGACAGTCCATATTGTTACTGGCAGGAAAAAAAGGCAGTTTGGAAGCCCCTGTAGAAACTGGCTCTATTTTACCTGAGTTGTCCCCCCTCCAGTGTGTACTCGGAAAGAGTTTTTAGTGCAGCGTGGAACCTGGTCAGTGAGCGGCGAAGGAGGTTGCTTCCTCACAACGTTGAAAAAATGTTTATAAAAATGAATAATCAATTCCTCAATGAAGTACAGCACTGCCCTCCAGATAGTACAGAGGGACCTGTGGTTGTGGTGTCCAGCGGGGACGAATTGATAATGTGTGAGGATGAGGAAGTACACACTGTAGGGGGAGAGGAATCAGAGGTTGAGGATGAGGACGACATCTTTCCTCAGTAGAGCCTGTTTAGTTTGTACAGGGAGAGATGAATTGTTTTTTTGATGTGGGGGCCCAAACAAACCAATCATTTCAACCACAGTTGTTTGGTAGGCCCTGTCGCTGAAATGATTGGTTTGTTAAAGTGTGCATGTCCTATTTCAACAACATAAGGGTGGGTGGGAGGGCCCAAGGAACAATTCCATCTTGCAACTCTTTTTTTGGCATTATGTGACTATTCAACAGTCGTTTGCCATGTTCAAAAAGTAAAAGAAAATGTCAACAAATTCAAACAATTAAATCAAAAGTTAAATGCCCTGTCATTATTTAAAACAAGAGGTATTGACGTGCTAGAATTAGTGTAGTGTTAATATGTTATAAACACTACACTTGGAACTTGGAGGAGGTATTGTGGCCCCGGTACCAAATTGGGTACCGGGGCCACCCCACTACGCAGTCCAGAATTTTTTTTGGGGGAATTCAGAGCCGTGGAGGGTTTTTTATTAATTATATTGTGGTTACCACTCCTCTACGCAGTCCAGGTACATTTTTTGATGCGAATCATACAAGTTCAGGGTTTTTAAATTATATTGTGGTGACCACTCCTCTACACAGTCCAGGTACATTTTTTGGTGCGATTCATACAAGTTCAGGGTTTTTAAATTATATTGTGGTGACCACTCCTCTACACAGTCCAGGTACATTTTTTGGTGCGATTCATACAAGTTCAGGGTTTTTAAATTATATTGTGGTGACCACTCCTCTACACAGTCCAGGTACATTTTTTGGTGCGATTCATACAAGTTCAGGGTTTTTAAATTATATTGTGGTGACCACTCCTCTACGCAGTCCAGGTACATTTTTTGGTGCGATTAAGACCAGTTGATGGTTTTCTTATTATATTGTGGGGACCACTCCACTACGCAGTCCAGAAAGATACCTCGTTGCAATGTTTTGGACTAAAAACAATATTGTGAGGTGTTCAGAATACACTGTAAATTAGTGGAAATGATTGTTATTGAATGTTATTGAGGTTAATAATAGCGTAGGAGTGAAAATAAGCCCAAAAACTTGATTTTTGAACTTTTTATGCTTTTTTCAAAAAAAATCCGAATCCGAAACCTTAAATCCGAACCAAAACCTTTCGGCAGGTGTTTTGTGAAACAAATCCGAACCCAAAACATCACGAAAATCCGAATCCAAAACACGAGACAACAAAAGTCGCCGGTGCACATCCCTAGATTTAATAGTCCTGATTTTTGTATCAGAGGTACCCATAAAAGTTTTCTGTTCTTTATGTTCAGATTTACAGGCTTTGCAATATCCACATGGAAAGAAGCTTTTTCTAAAAGTTAATCAATTATTCCTTGGATTAGATACTTTAAGATGAGATAAAGCCAGAACAGATTTTAAAGTTTTGGTCTTTTAAAAATCACTTGAGGTTTAGCAGGAATATATGAGGACAATAAAGGGTCCAATTTCAACACTGACCAATGTCTTTCTAGGATCTTAGAAATTTGGTTGTTTGCTGTATTGTAAGTAGTTACAAAGGGACATAAAATTTTATTCCGATTGACATTTTCTTTTTTCTTATATGTTAAAAGCCCTGTTTTATTAAATTTCCAAACTTTCATTAGATTTGTCAATAGCAAATTTTTGGTATATCTACGTACGTAAAATCTATTATGTATTATTATTGCTTGTTTCTCAAAGATGTCATTATCCTCACAGTTTCGTTGAATTCTCATAAACTGTGAGAACGGCATATTGTCCTTCCATCTTTTTTGATGACAACTGGTGTAATCAATATAGCTATTACTGTCCACTTGTTTGATATATGTTTTAAGTATTAATCGTTTTTTTGTCATATAATGTTTGGTATCCAGAACTAGATCCAGAAATTCAATCTTATTGTTATTGGTGTTAGATGTAAATTTAAGTGTTATTCCTAGTAGCAGTTATTTCTGCCAGTAGAGCTGGGGTATTGCCAGCACTTTGGTGCAAGGAACCTTTCTTGAATATGTATTCAGAGAGTAGCAGAGTAGTATTGAGAGCCAATACTGCATATCTTTCAAAAGTAATGCTACCAACTTTCTTCCCACAATATGTGGTATGTCTATTAAATAACGAGACTGATTAAATAACTCACCTTTATTTATTGGTATTACAAATTTAATGTTTGTCCCCCTCAATATACTCCCCATTTGCACTAATACATTGCTGTAGTCTTGTTTTCCACTGGACGAAGGCATGGAGCAAATCAATTTCTGTCATTTGTTTCAACATATTTGCCGTTTTCTTCTTTACAGCATCAGCTGACTCAAAATGTGTCCCTTTTAAGCACTGATTTAACTTTTGGGAAAAGATAAAAATTGCAAGGTGCTAAATCGGGCAATTATGGAGAATGTTCAGTCATCAGTGTAGTAATGTGTTTGTCGGTCAGAAACTGCTTCACAGAAAGTGCTGTGTGAGCAGGCGCATTGTCCTGGTGAAGAAAGAAACCATTTTTCCACAGTTGCGGCCATTTCTTTCTGACTCTTTCAACTTTTGCAAAACTTCCTTATAATAATGCTGATTAACTGTTGTGCCTTCTGGAAACCATTATTCCAAAATCACACCCTTGACATTGAAGAAAAATTATGAGCATTGCTTTGAATTTTGACTTGCTTTGACAAGCTTTTTTCATTCTTGGTGATGACAGTGTTTTCCAGTACATTGACTATCTTTTGGTTTCAGGATCGTACTGGAAGATCCAGGTCTCACCACAAGTGATTACTTTATGAAACAGGCTTGTATCTGTGTCAAGTTGCTGCATAATGTCAACACAACATTCCTTTCGACTTTCTTTTTGCTCTGGTATGAGAACCCTTGGGACCATCTTTGCACAAACTTTCGTAATGTTACGATCCTCACACAAAATTTTCCATATGGTGTCTTTGTCAATGTTCACAGATTCAGCTATCATTCGAACACTGAGTCGGCGGTCTTTTCGAACAATCTGACTGGTTTTTGTTTTTTCTACATTTTCTTTGATTCTTCAAGTGCAAGGTCATCCAGAGCATTCATCATCTTCAAAATTCTCACGTCCCTCGCTAAATCTTTTGTACCACTCACACAAACGCAAGAGACAGGCAGTCATTCCCATAGGCCGTAGTAAGCATTTAAAAACATTCTGTTGAGGTTTTGTGCAATTTTACTAAAAATTTCAAATTGACACGTTGTTCAACTTTTAAACGTAGCATTTTTTCAACACTCTACAGAAAACACAACCAAACTAAATGGCGACTCACAATCAACTGAACGTCATAGAGTGTTGCAGCTTGTCATGCAGGTTCAGACCGGTTCAAGGTTACTACATATGCAGTTATAACCGCTTCTGACTGCTTTGTTTACTAGGTGAAATAACAGTCTCGATATTTAATAGACATACCCCGTATAAAGATGAGAATGAAAAACTCAATTATCTAGATCTGGTCAAAGCCATTTCTATACTTTTAGAGCTAGAACACAGGGTCTCAATAAAATAGAACAACTGTTTGTCATGCCTGCAGGCCATTGGAAAGCTTATGATCTATATAAATAAGCTATGTCCATGTGGATCAGGTAAGTGATCATACAGGCATACAAGGAGGAGTGGTCAAGTTGAAAAGAAAATGGTGACCAGCACCAGTGGTCAGTCTCCAGGATCACAAATAGCAGCCAGGAAAAAGTTGAAGCTTGCAACCATGCTTCTATAATTCGTCTAGTTTAAAAGGGGAAGGTTATTCTAGCGCGTGGAGATCCTAAACACTTTTAATATAAAATCAACAATAAAATAGAGGGGGATGATAGTGTACTCTCTGAGATATATATTTCTCTTTTGAATAATGAATACCAAAACCCAGTATTGGTTATATTTCCGCTTTGGACAATATTGCACCGATTGCATCGGTTGAAGTTATATGTGGTAGAACTGGATACATTGTATAGTTTGTCAGGTATCTGTCTGCTTTATCCTCCAATTTTTTCTCTTCTTCAATAGGTTACTTGTGTTAAAAAAGGGGGGTGGATAAAAACTTGAAGGATAAAGCTGACAGATAACTGACTAACTGTACACTGGGGGAGAATGAATTCAGCGCAATGTGTCTCCGGAACATTCACGGAGACATATCAGGCCAATGTTATGGCAGGAATCTCCTCTCAATTTTCCTCGCATCCCATACAGGTACGCAGAACAATGAGCGAAGATTCTTATCGTAATGGCCAGTGATGTCCGCGTGGCACATCTCTAGCAATTGAATCTCCCCCACTGTATCCAGTTCTACTACTTCTAATCTCCACTGGTGGATATTGATGCAATATTGTGTATATAAGCAAAACTGGGTGAGTGCTTTCCTTTATTCAAAAGAAATATATATATATATCACACAGAGTACACTATTATCCTCCCCCTTTTTTTATTGTTGATTTTTATTAGAGTTTTGAGTACTCTGCGTGCTGAAGTAACCTTCCCCTTTTCTTGGGCAAGGAAGGCTCAGTCCTCTGTGACCGAGTTGTGCAAAGCAGCAGGTTGGATATATTTCATTTTTTTTTTTATAAACTTTATTGTTGTAACACGAAGCAAACAAAAATCACAAATTATGTATCGCAAGTTAACCCGTGCATGATACTCATGCATTCTAGTCAAATCAAGCTACTTAAGGTCTTAAAAAGGTTCTTGTCATGCATTTGGGCCTAGCCCAGGCCTCCTCAGGGCAAGCGCTCTTTTTAATGTGTGTTCATGAGGTAAAATTACCTTACGAAAATGAGTTTGACCCCTCAACTCGTAAATTTATCCTTTACTACCCCTCCCACGGGGGGAAGGGGGGATGATGGAAATTAACTGTCTTCACTATTCTAATTTTTTTGTCAAATAATGTCAGTATACCAAATTTCAGGTCAATTGGATGAGCCCTTTCTGAGAAAATAGTTTTTTCCACACACGCACACACGCACACGCGCACACACACACACACACTAACACACGCCGCTACACGTGTGTTCATGAGGTAAAATTACCTTACGAAAATGAGTTTGAGCCCTCAACTCGTAAATTTAGCCTTTACTACCCCTCCCACGGGGGGAAGGGGGGATGATGGAAATTAACTGTCTTCACTATTCTATTTTTTTTGTCAAATAATGTCAGTATACCAAATTTCAGGTCAATTGGATGAGCCCTTTCTGAGAAAATAGTTTTTTCCACACACACACACGCGCACACACACACACACACTAACACACGCCGCTAGGCTTTTACTTTTATATATTAGATAATGCTAAGAATTTAGTAGGGCAGGTGGCGCTGCAGCTTGTTTTTTTTTTTCCACACACAGACGCCACTAGGCTTTTATATTATAGATATTACAAAAATAGTCAAGATAAGTGATATTTGAATGTGGAGTGACTATGTATGTTTATATATCGCACCTCTGTGTTACACAATGTGTTTTGGAATGTGAATCATGAGATCTTTTCCCTAGATTATGTAATAACCCTTTGGCACCAGAGGGAGCACGTTTCATCGTGGAGGGGCTAGCTGGTAACAGCTCAGTGAAACACCTATCTCTCCTGCACACGGATCTTGGAGATGAGGGAGCTGAGATGCTGGCAACTCAGCTGGGAAGAAATAAGCACCTTCAAGAGTTGAACCTGGCATACAATGGAATCCATGACCAGGCTGCACTCAGGCTGGTGGAAGAGGCTGCACGTCACCCAACACTAGGCAGAGTGCAGTGAGTACCACTTACATAGTATATGGTATATATCATGGGGCATGTTTAACTGATGCAAAGTAAATAGGAGATGTTGCCAATAGCAACTAGAATCTTAGCTTTGTCATGGAGCACTGGTTGAAGTGATTGTGGCTTTGTTTGGTGTGTAGGTGTTTTCTCTGTTAGGGGTCTGGAGATAAACTCCGGGTTTTGAACATGATTGTGAAGATACCGGGTTTATCTGGCCCAGTGCTACCCAGTACCTTCTAGGATTCGTATGGTCACTCAGGCAAAATGCAGTTATAAAAATACAACAGTATATTTATTGTCATACAAACAACACTAGAATATTATATAGACACAGAAAATAAATGCCAGGCAGATTTATCACATTATCTGTCCCTTCCCCAATAACTTAAGGAGATATAGTCACCTGCTGTCCAGACTTCACGACCCATGGATTTCTATCAGCTGCATATATAGAGACTAGTTACAAAACGACAATCCAAAACTAGATGCACCTTCATGAATGAAATCCCACACTGAAACCTCTTCCCCCTCTTGAGTTGTTCCTTATATCACAGGTCTAATTTCCACAGTCTTTCCCCTCCCTGGGGAAACCCCTGGGTCTATTCTTCTTAACCATTGGCCAGTGCAGGACTAGGGGGTTTGGACAGGGCAGTGAAGATGAGATGTCCTTTCACAGAAGCCCCCTGCTGGAATGCAGACAGAACGTCTGGACTAGTCCTAAGGAGAACAATTGATGCTTAATTGGCTTCCCCTACTTCCAAGGATAAGGTAGCAGTGAGCCCCTCCTAAAATTAACCCCTTACACTACTTTGTGATGTCACAGGGTCCCCAGCTGTTCCATGCTTCCTGTAGAGGAAGGAGGGGGGAGAATGAATGCAGCTCAAGCCCTCTCACCTGTATCCTAGACACCACCTGATCTTTACCCATAACCCTCCTGGCTTCAGTTTAAGGACAATGAATAACATTACTTCAAGTCATCAATATATAATACACAATATACATATTTACATTGAATTACAATGTCCCCTTAACCACATGTAATTGGACAATGCAGTTGTAGTCTGATGAGCTGGGGAAACAAAAGAAGGGCTATACAAAGTATTTGCTATAATTCACATATCACACTCGTTTTGTCACAATGATGAATAAAGAAAGACATGGGAGTTAAAAATTAAAATTTGAAGTATGAGAAGAAAAACTGCATGGTATAAACATGGAATGATGTTTGGTATGAATGTGTGTGAGGAATATATGTGTATTGTAAGAATCCGTATGTGAATAGTGTAATAGGTTGAGTAACAGTGTCACTAGTATGTGGAAGAGAGTGTGAGGCTGTGAGCTGATGGTGAGAAGAATTGCAATAGCAATTGGTTGTAATATAACATAGTGTGCACATGCATCTGCTATCCACATGCCATCTTAAACAGCAGAACTGTACCGTATAATGGCACAGTGGAGATGGACTTGGTTAAAGTTCTTTTTATATAGGTTTTTGCATGCACCCTTTGTAGATAGGTTCATATGCATCTTCAAGAATCTTGAAAATTTGATAAATAGAAATGTGTCTTTATTAGGTGGGATGAGGTAAGGTAAGTATAGGCTAAAAATATGATCTGAATAGTATGGTTTCATTTAGTGGATGTGTTTTAGGGATGTACTGATTGTGAAAAGGCACCTAATAGACTGAGTAAATGTGCTGTGAAGTCACTAGTTGTGAAGATGTGTGGGGGGTAGTAAAGAAATGAAAAAATGATTAATAAATTGATAGTTGGTTAATGATTACATTGCTAAAACGACGGAGGACAGAATTCCATTGTTTTGGGTACAAATTTAATTACGTAGTCTGTATTCTGGTAGAATAAACTACAGTGCAAAATGAAGCTAGAAATGAAGATATAATGTAAGATGATATATATTTGATAACTTTGTTTTCTGGTACGTGCTGGTGGTTGATGTTTTTTTGCACTATGTCTGGTATTGTGGATCTTTCTATTTGTTACGCTGTTCTAGACTTCTGTAAGCATGGGAAGGCTGATGATAACCTATGAAGACATTTTTGTGTAATATCTTTTACTTCTTGGTACGTTTCTTTGCGCAGTTTCATTTGTGATGTCTAAATTATTAAATGTTGTTAAGTCTGCAGTTTTGTGGAAGCTGTTCTTTAGCACATAGGTATTGTTGTTCACTGGTTTGTAGAAGATTTTGGAATGTTCAATGTATCTGGTGAGGTCTAGGTGGGGTTGTGTTCATCATTGAATTTTAGGTTAGGTTCTATTATGGTTGATGGGTGGGATGAATTCATTGAGTTTGGATTCAGATCCCTCCCATATTAATAGTAAAGGTGTGCACCGGGCACTTTTAGTGTTTTGGGTTTTCGGTTCTGATTAGCTTGAGGTTTTGGGTTCTGATTTGTTTTGCCAAAACACCTGACGAAAGGTTTTGGTTCTGATTTCGGGTTTTGGGTTCTGATTTATATTTAAAAAAGCATAAAAAGCACTAAAATCCAGTTTTTTTGTTTTTTTCCACTCCTACGCTATTATTAACCTCAATAACAATCATTTCCACTAATTTCCAGTCTATTCTGAACACCTCACAACTCACAATATTGTTTTTAGTCCAAAACGTTGCACCGAGGTAGCTTTCTGGACTGCGTAGTGGAGTGGGCCCAGTACCCAATTTGGTACCGGGGCCACAATAACTCTGTCTTCAAATGGTCTCAATTCCACTGCACAACTGCCTGCTCCTACATCCTCTGCAGCATATACAGGGTGTAGTTCGAGCGCGTCAATACCTCTTGTTTTTGACGATGACAGGTAATTTTCATTAATTTTGGATTTGGCCCCAACACTGAATGTAGTTTAATATCTGATACGCATCTATCTGGACTGCGTATTGGAGTGGCCCCGGTACCCAATTTGGATACCTCCTCCAACTGGTCTAAATTCCACTGCACATATGGCTGCTCCTACATCCTCTGCAGCATATAGACTGAGGGTGTAGTTCGAGCGCGTCACTACCTCTTGTTTTCGACGACCATGGTACAGAGCATTCATCATTGAGATCCCATCAAGTATGTCAAAGACAGACAGCGTCGAAGTGTTATTTGTTGACTTTGGGAACAAAAAAACTGTCCCTGTTGCAAATCTTCGTGCAATGAAGAGTGACTTTTTCATTTAAAGGCTCAAGCTTTCAAGTGTAGTGTTTATAACATCATTACACCAACAGGTAAAAATCCTTTTAATTGGGATAATGGAGCCACAAAGGAAATTGCCCATATGTAATGCCCACACAATGTTACTGGCGTTGTCTGACACCACAAATCCCCAGGAGAGTCTAAGTGGGGTAAGCCATCAACCGTCTAAATCCACTGATGGCGGACACCGGACGCACGTCTAACACCAACATGGCTGTTAAGGCCGCAGTTATCCGCTTTGCCATAGGATGACTACTGTCGTACTTTGTGCTCATGGCAAACAACTGTTGGACGGTCACATAATGCCAAAAAAAGATTTGCAAGATGGAATTGTCCTTGGGCTCTCCCACCCACCTTTATGTTGTTGAAATAGGACATGCACACTTTAACAAACCAATCATTTCAGCGAAAGGGCCTACCAAACTGTGGCTGAAATGATTGGTTTGTTTGGGCCTCTCCCTGTACAAACTAAACAGGCTCTACTGAGGCAAGATGTCGTCCTCATACTCATCCTCTGATTCCTCTCCCCCTTCAGTGTGTACTTCCTCATCCTCACACATTATCAATTCGTCCCCGCTGGACTCCACAACCACAGGTCCCTCTGTAGGATCTGGAGGCCAGTGCTGTATTTGATTTGAGGAATTGATAATTCATTTTTATGAACATCATTTTTTCAACGTTCTGCGGAGGGAACCTCCTTCGCCGCTCACTGACCAGGTTCCCCGCTGCTCTAAAAACTCTTTCCGAGTACACACTGGAGGGGGGACAACTCCGGTAAAATAGAGCCAGTTTGTACAGGGGCTTCCAAACTGCCTTTTTTTTCCTGCCAGTAACAATATGGACTGTCTGACATGTCTATTTGGATGGTGTCAGAAAAATAATCCTCCACCATTTTTTCTATTGTGACAGCATCCAATGCAGCGATAGTAGACATGTCTGCAATGGTTGGCAGGTCCTTCAGTCCGGACCAGATGTTGTCTGCATCCCCGCTAGAGGGTCTTTTAGGAAAACTGAGCTTTTTCCTCGCAGCCTTAGGTGTGGAAGAAAATGAAGGTGGAGCTGTTGGCATGTCACGGTCCTCTTCAGAGGACAATTTCCTGACCAGCAGGTCTTTGCACCTCTGTAGACTTGTGTCCGCCGGAAACAGAGACACAACATACGCTTTAAACCGAGGATCGAGCACGGTGGCCAGAATGTATTCCTCTGACGTTAAAAGAGTGACCACCCTCGGATCCTGGCAAAGCGTACGAAGGGCTTCATCCACAAGAGCTACATGCTTGGTGGAATCGCAATGGTTTACCAGCTCCTCCCTCACTTTCTCTTGTAATATAGATTGCAGTACCTATTCTCTGGAACTGCTTAAAGAATGAACGTAGTAAATGTAATATAGATTGCAGTACCTATTCTCTGGAACTGCTTAAAGAATGAACGTATTAAATGTAATATAGATTGCAGTACCTATTCTCTGGAACTGCTTAAAAATTGAACGTATTAAATGTAATATAGATTGCAGTACCTATTCTCTGGAACTGCTTAAAGAATGAACGTAGTAAATGTAATATAGATTGCAGTACCTATTCTCTGGAACTGCTTAAAAATTGAACGCATTAAATGTAATATAGATTGCAGTACCTATTCTCTGGAACTGCTTAAAGAATGACCGTAGTAATAGAACTGGCAGTTACTATTTTTTGGAACTACACAAACAATGACCGTAGTAATAGAACTAGCAGTTCCTATTTTTTGGAACTACAGAAATAATGAACGTAGTAATAGAAATGGCAGGTCCTCTATTTTGGGACTGCAAGAATATATTGCTCTATAATATTTTTTATACTTTTTCAATTATTTTTTTATATTTTTTTTTTTTGGAGATTTTTTTTTAATTTTTTAAAAGATTTTTGGCTAATTAACAAATTGATATGGACTTATCAGAAACAAATACAGGACAAAAGCACCACTGGAATCAGCAGGACAGAGCACTGGGAAAAGTACTACTGTACTCAGCAGGACACAGCACCACTAGACTAAATAAATCAGCAGGACAGAGCACTGGACAAACTACTAATTCACTCAGCAGGACAAAGCACCACTTTTGTAAAGTTATCAGCTGGACAGAGCACATCAACCTCCCTCTTCAGTAACCACAGGGAGAATGAAGATGGCGGCCGCGAGCGGGGCATTTATGAGATCCGAGTCTCACGAGACCCGACGCGAGACTTGGATGTCATAGCCTCGTTTTGGATGCATTTGGCGGCCGGAAGTTCCCGAACAGTGCTCGGATCCCCTCGGATCCGCACTGTTCGGGTGGGCTCAGATTTGCGAAATCCGAGCCCGCTCATCTCTAATTAATAGTATGTGTCCTGGAAGTGATATATAATATTTGTAAGGAGTATCTTTCTTTCCTCCCATGTGCTCATATGGAGGTTGGCATAGCTTGTGTAAAATTTAGTTGTTGTCGGTAAAATGTCCTGGAATACGACATCATTATGTGTAAGGATGTATTTTATGCTTTTTACTACAAAGTCTCTTTCATGGCGATATATATCAATATCTTCTTGTAGTGCTTTACAGATAGCTAATATGCCAATGTGGAGAAATATGATAGTGTATAATATTATTTATTATTATTATTATTATTAATCTTTATTATTATTAATCTTTATTTATAGGGCGCAACAAGGTTTCCGCAGCACTGTACAAATTACAGACAGTGCTTACAGGGTAGAAACATACAGAATAATAAACAAATAATACCAGGACTTGAAAGCTCCAAACATAGCATGCACATTGAAGATCTCTATCTTCAATGTGAATAGGTAGAGAAGAATAGGTAGAGAGACCTATTAAGAAGAATAGTAATAGGTAGAGAAGAATAGGTAGAGAGACAGGAGGGACGAGGGCTCTGCTCGTGAGAGCTTACATCCTAAAGGGAGGGAAAACAGACAGGAGGCACAATGGGGAGTCAGAGGGGATCAGTCACAAGAGAAGCAAGAGGCTGGACAGGGGAAGAGAGATGTGAGGAAATCTGGCATGGAGAGCATGTTAGGTGGTGTCTGGTAGGCTATGAGGAAGAAGTGAGTTTTAAGTGCCATTTTAAAGGTGCACAAATTAGGGAACAGGTTGTTCCAGTGGAGGAGGGCAGCCCAGGAGAAATCTTAGATTCTGGAGTGGGATGAGGTGATCAGAGTGGAGGGGAGGCGACGGTCATTGGCCGATAGCAGGGAACGGGATGGGGTGTGAGTAGAGAGGAGGTTGGAGATGTAAGGAGCAGTGGAGTGGAAGAAGGCCTTGTAGGTGAGGGTGAGGAGTTTGAATAGGATTCTGTAGGGGAAAGGAAGCCAAAGTAGGGCAAGGCAGAGAGGGTAATCAGAAGAGGAGCGGCAGGAGAGAAAGATGAGTCTTGCAGCAGCGTTAAGTATAGACCTGAGGGGGGCAAGATGAGAGAGGGGGAGACTGGTGAGGAAAAGGTTACAGTAGTCAAGACGAGAAATTATGAGTGCATGGATAATGGTTTTAGTGGCATCCTGATATAGGAAGGGCCGGATGCGGGCAATATTGCGGAGTTGGATGCGACATAATAAGCTAATTATACCAGATGTATGTTTCCTTCTATGATATTGGTCCTGTGGGATGTTTGACATGCTTTGTTTCTCTAAGGTATGATCATCATCAGCTATTTATATGATATTGTTTTACTGACATGCCGCTGTAGGAAGTTGTCTATTCATTGTGAGAAGTCTTGTGTTAATCAATAGCTGATGCAGTAGGTTTACCAGGTGGGTTGGTGATGGAATTGTGTATTTTTAGTACTATGTAGAATGTTAATATCTGGGGGTAAATGTATTTAGCGGTTTGTTTTTTTTAGCGATTTCAAATCAATAAAAATCGCTTGAGATCACTGGCGATTTTATGTGCAAAGTCGCCATATATATTAACCTTCTATTTTAACATTACAAAATCCAATCTCTGGTAATGTGTGTCAATTTTTATAAAACCTATCCCGCCAGCGATTTAGTGAAACTCGCCCAAGATTTAACAGAAAAAAAAGCCCATGTTCTTAGAGTTATCTTCCCATTCTTAAGATAACAGGGGCACACAGGTGTCCCCATTTGGAAATATTTGTTGCCACATCAGAAAATATAAATATTGCTCCACTGGTAATTAAATATTATACCACTATTATATAATAAAATAAAAACAATTTCCCTTACATATAATCATTAATGAAATTTGGCCTCGAAATTTATTCATAAAATAATTTGGTCCCCGTAAGATAATTTTATTGTGTCTCCTATTATGTTAACATTGGACAGCAGTGAAAAGATGATGTATTTGCTAATCTCGCCTATCCAAAGCATGGCTTATCCTGCTTGGACTCTCCTGAGGATATGTAATTTCTGATAACGCCACCAATATTTTGAGAGCATTACAGCGAGGAGAATTCCGTCACATTCCCTGTTTTACTCACACAATCAACTTGGTGGTACAGAGCTTTTTAAAAATAAGTGACATGCAGGATATGCTGTCTGTGTATAATTCAGGTCATTTTCGTCATTCTGCAACAGCATGTAGGAGATTGAAGCAGCTGCAAGAAGGATAGAATTTGAAGGGGAATGTACTTTAGTCCAGCACAGTGGAGAATACTATCCATGCTGTGCTGAAACCACTCTAAGTAGTCACCTATTCAGTGAGTTCAGACACTGTTAGCTTGCGTCAAGTCATTCCCCTAATTAGACTTTTGGAAAAGAAGCTAGAGAAACTGAAGGAGTAGAGGAAACAAAATAATTCCACTAACTAAGTAGGACTTGTAGATCAAGTAATTTATTAGCTTCGCCAGGATCCGAGAGTTATCAACATCTTGAAATCGGATCACTACATTTTGGCAACTGTGCATGATCCTAGGTTTTAAGAGCGATGTCTTGTTTTTCTTTCCAACTGACCCATATCTCAAGAGATGCAATGAGCTCCTGGTCAGCAAGCTGACAGCTCAAGTGGTACATGACTACTCCCTCAGTTTCTTTGGCAACTGCTGCTAGGTAAAACTTAGTTTTCCCAAGACACCCAGTGGTGATGCAGATGAGTCAGCACAACATTTTGACATGTGGTCTGGCCCAAGAATCGTGACAGCTCTGTCTTTAAAATGAACTACAAATTCAACGAGGAAGGGCATTACCGGCAATTACAGCAAAGTACAGAGACTTCTGTAATGGTGGATTCCAGAGCGGATGAATTAGTATTGTGTGAGGATGATGTACACACTGATGAAGGTGAGGACGATGACCGTGTAGATTGCAGGTCTGGAATCTAGCTGAGAGAAGGGAGCTAGCTGATGCTGGTATGCTTGTTAATATTTTGGGTAGAAAGCATGTTGGCAATTTTATGTTTTTCTACAGTAAACTTTCACCTTTATTAGAGAGGTGTTTTCTTCGTTAAAAAGGGGAAAGCTTTTTTTTTATGTTTGTTTCCCTGATTTTAAAACCACTATGCACTTGAACATAGGCTTTAGCAGATAGCATAGAGGGATTAGTATCATCACGACTGGTGCCAGCAGCTGCTTGGTGCTCCTGGTCTTTTGTGGAGTGATGTGAATCCATAGAGATGGAACAGAGCAATGTGACTGGAGAGTGACAAGAACAATGTGACTGGAGAGTGACAAGACCACTGCTACCCATATTTGTGTGACCAAAGGCACTGAGACTGGAGAGCAACAAGAACAATGCCACCCCTCATGTTTCTGTAGGAGCAATAGCACAGAGCAATGTCACTGGAGACTGCCAAGAACACTGCCACCCCTCCTCTTTCTGTTTTAGCTATGATGCTGGCCAACTACACTGGAGACTACCAAGAACACTTCCACCCCTCCTGTTTCTGTGTGAGCAATGGCACAGAGCAATGTCACTAGAGACTTAGAAGAAAACTGCATTCCCTCCTGTTTCATTGTGAGCTATGGCACAGTACAATGTCACTGATGACTGCCAAAACACTGCCTCCCCTCCTGTTTCTGTTTTAGCTATGACGCTGGCCAACTACACTGGAGACTGCCAAGAACGCTGCGACCCCATCTGTGTCTGTCTGTGACATGGCACAGGATCTCCATGGAGTGCGGTACTTATAGAATCCAAAACTTGCGAGATCCAATGACGCAACAATGACGTTTTGCCTCACTTTCAGTTCCCGAGGGCGCACAAAAGTACCAGCTTGGCTCGGCTCGGTACTCGGATCTGCTAAGTTCGGTTGCGCTTGGTTTTCGGAAAACTGAGCCCGAGCATCTCTAGTTTCAATGCATGTTCTCGTGTTCTAATATTTCTCTTCCGTTGAAGAATGTTTCCCTACAGTACCTTTTTAAAACTTTTGATATATATGAAAGTTTCTATCATATCCCCCCTTTCCCTTCTCTGCTCCAAACTATACATATTAAGATATTTTACTCTTTCCCAGTAAGTTATGTGCACCATTTTAGTCTCCCTTCTTTGTACAGTCTCTAATGTATTTATGTCATTATGGAGATATGGCCTCCAGAACTGGACACAGTATTCTAGATGAGGCCGTACCAATGACCTCTACAGTGACATTATTACTTCTTTATTTTTGCTACTGATTCCTCTCCCTATGCAACCAAGTATCTGACTTTTCTTTCTCATTGCTGTTGGATGTAAAGTTGTTGTATATGTGTGTACAGCTTCACTGGTTTCTCAAAGAGTAAGATTGCCATAGTGTGCATGTTGGTAGAATTTAGATGTGGATTAACGTGTGGTGCGTTTGAATATTTCCTCTGTTTCTCTGTGGGTGCTAATCCACTGTTCCCTTTCTAAAGCTGCTTTGGTGAAATTCCTTTCCGGTGTCCATTTTCTGCAGAATTTGCTGGTGTCCATGAAAGCCTCTGATTCATGTTTTTCGCTTAGTGCTTTGTCAAGATCTTGACGCGTGTTGGACCTATGTTTAGGGATATGGAGAGCTAAGTTAAAATGAAACACTAGTTTAGTCATTAAATTAGTTAGTTTGGAGTGAGGGACAGGTTAGACACTGAACAGATAGAAACTTGACAGTGTATAAGAATGAATATAGTACTAGCTATGAAGGCAAATACTGTTAAATGTGAGATATAAAGGCTACTGAAGAGAGCAAGAAACCTACAGGTAAAATATATATAAATGTGAACAGGGACAAAGAAATACAATAACAACTAGACAACTGTGGTTAGCTGAGACATAAGAAATGAATAAAGAGATACTATACCAGCAATAGGTATAAGAGCTGTATCATTGCAATAGGAGTGAAAGATCAAATAAAAAGTAACTAAATTAGAAAGCATTGAAATGAATATAAAATAAGTTCATATTATAGAAAAATGTACTTTTTAACTTGGTTTTGAATTTCTCTATTGTGAATACATTGGTTAAAAAAACTGAAAAGATTTTGTTACAATTATAAAGACAATGTAACAACAATAGGAAGTATCTCAAACTCCATTGAAAAACCATACACAGAGAGAATCTGGTGATATGAGATGTAATAAAATAAAAATATAGTAGGACAAACCTAAAGCTCACTCCAAACTCTTATGATCCTGATAATGATTCATTTATTAAAGAATAAATAATACATAAAATGAAAACATTGTGAAATTAACTTTAGTGACTATGAATTGAGGGACAAACAAAACAGTATTATTTAAATGAACATCATTACAAGTATTAGAAGTACAAAAGAGACAAATATTAATTTAACATCGTACTAGTCTAGTTTTGACATCACTAACTGTATTTTAAAATATTTTGCTTAGTTTTAATTAATAAATGATTTATCAATCACATCATTATAA
The DNA here is from genome assembly GCF_038048845.1 of Mixophyes fleayi. Classification (NCBI taxonomy): domain Eukaryota; kingdom Metazoa; phylum Chordata; class Amphibia; order Anura; family Limnodynastidae; genus Mixophyes; species Mixophyes fleayi. The sequence goes on from NC_134412.1 coordinate 46,246,209, forward strand.
AATAATTAGAAATAAAATATTTAAATAGGTTTTTTTACATACTCTCTCATAGTTCAAAAATAACTCTGTCTTTTTTTTTTTTGTGCAAGGTCAGATAACAATATAACCAACACGCAAAGAAAACGAGCATGTACATAAATAGAGAGCATGAGATACGACCAGCGTTTTATCACAGATTATCAATGTGGAGGAGTCAAGTTACATATATTAAAATTGACCAAGAATTATTAAGAAGTGACAGAGAGAGAAGAAAGCCACGAAAGAGAGAAGTGAGGCAGGGAGTAAAGAACAGAAACTAGATCATAGTAGAGTAGGGAAGAAAGGAAGAAGAGGAGAGAAAAGGTTAATGGGAGGATGACGGACTGAAGGAGGAATAATGTAGAGTGAAAGGGGAATAAGCCTGAAAGAACGTGAGTCATGGTTTCTAAACCTCAGTGAACGATCTTGATGACCTGTTAATGATACTAGTCATGTATTCCAAGCGCTGGACTTGCCATACCCTATTAATAGCCTGGTGCGATGGTGGAGACTGCTGTCGCCAGTCTGCTGCGATTTGGCAGGTGGCTGCCGACAAGATATGCCTAGCCAGCTTATTCTGGTGTCAAGTCGCCATTGGCACCCCCAAGGGTAGGAGGAAATTTAGGTTCTAACGATAGTTATATGGAGTACTGATTTGTTCAGCTATTTGACCTCTGCCCAAAAATTTGCCAATTTGGGACATGTCCACCATATATGGATCAAGTTACCTTCATGGGAGCACCCCCCGCCAACAGCAATCAGAAGAGCCCGGGAGGATTTTATGAATCTGGGAGGGAACATAGTACCAATGGTACAATACCATGTAAACATTCTCTTTTATTTTAACACATCTTGAACTGGAGGGAGCATTTTCTTAGATCTCTGACCATTCTTAGCTTAAAAGAGTTTCACCAAAATCATGTTCCCAGGCCAGTTCATGTGAATCTCTAAGGTCTGGAGTAGGCGGGGCGTGTTCATAATACAATATGGAGATAAGACCTTTCGTAGAAGACTGGCGGAAACAGAGATTTTCAAACGTGGTAAGGGGACGGGAAGAGTGGCGAGTTTTAGCTATGTGGTGAAAATGTCGAAGCTGGAGGTATTGGTAGTAAAATTTAGAGGGAATGTCCATTCGAGATTGAATGTCAGTAAATGAAGGGAACACTACTGTGGAGGTGAGATCATTTAAGAAACAAACCCCCCGTGAAGTCCATGGGGAGAACACTTTGGGGAAAAGGCCCGGGGCGAAATCGGAGGAGTTTAATAAAGGTATTAGTGGAGAGGGATGGGGGGAGAAGCCAAATTTCTGAGAGGATGAGTCCAAACCGCCAGGGAGTGTGAAATGACCGGATAAAGTAAGGCACGTTTTGGGTGATGAGCCCATGGGAGCCATAGGAGAGTGTATAGAGATGGCATACTCAGACTTTCAGCCTCAATCTCGACCCAGACCCTAGAGGGTTCTGAACTACACCAGAGAACGCATTGAGCAAGTTTGGCGGAGAGGTAATAACTCTGTCTTCTCTTAATTTCTTAATAAGTTAAGCTTTTGCAAGCATTTTTTGTTTCTAGTATTGCAACAAAGTATTAATTGATAACGATAATTACAAAATACTTCATGAAAGTTACTATATATAGCGTGCTGTCCTTGAATGCAATATCTATACAAATGACATTTCATAAAGTAATATTCTTCCTGTTTTTCTGCAGTCTGTACTTTAATGAACTGTCAGATGGAGGTCTCCGTGCCTTGCAGACTCTTGGGGATGTCAGAGTCCTTGTGTCTCTGACTGAAGGACAAGATGCATCACGTCATTGGGCTTTAATCTTGAGGGAGGTGCGGACCAATGCTGGAGGCTGGGATCATGCACGAATGAGTGCTCACCTCACTCTGCTTTTACGTGATCTGCAGAGTAGCCGGGCACTGACCAAAAATCTGTGGCGCAAAGCACGCATTTTCCGTGTGGAGACTGAGGTCAAACGCATGCTGAGCAGCATTCAGCAAGGAAAACTGTAGCAGAATATGTTGTCACACATATGTTTGAATATTTTCCTATATAATATTTTGCTGAAACAAAAAAAAACGCAATGCAATAAAAGGTTATCTGTAAGTAAAGGTGAAAGGTTTGTATTTAGTGTGTAAACTGCATGTGTACTTTGTCTGTTCTCTGCACTTTTCTGTTTTATTATACATAAGTTATAAAATTGAAATACATTACTGCACTTGATTCTCATCTTTAATTCTGGATACCCAGCGGTACAGTGTTTAAAATATTTAATTTCAGCATTAAACTAAACCTTTACTAAACAAGTAATGGTTTTTATTCTTTGAATATGTTATACTATAGTTGCCACCACTTGGGGGTCTTTTTTTTCCCATAGCTATCACCGCACTAAGGTCACTAGGGAGAGCACTAGCAGTTTTCAGCGGTGTGGCTGGTTGTAATTGATAGAGGTGGGTCATCCACTTACTTGCCACCTCCTTGTAATGATAACTATCCCAGCACTGAATAGGGCTGGCTTCTTTAACTGTTGTAACTCCATGTTTTGGGTCCCAGTTCACAGGTTGCTATATAATGGGCAATGGGTTGCTATATAATGGACAGGATCTATAGAGAGGTGGTATTACTGGTGGCACTATACTTTTTGCTTTATTCACTGAGGTTTGGCCTCCATCCACAATAAGCTATTAGCCCAGCACAGAGTAGCCCAGATCTTATCAAAATCATGGTGGATAGCTCAGATTGGTTAGTGCAATATGCAAGTTTGTTTATGGCATTTTTGAAACAGGTAAGTTGGAAAGGTGGAGTAGTCAATGGTTGTCAATTTTGGTTCCTTAGTCATCACCATACAAGGGTGTGTGGCTAGGAAGAGCACCTGCAATCTCGGTTCTGGGTGGTGTATGTTATAGTTTGTTGTCTATTAAAAACAATGAAACTGATCAGTCTAGAGCAGGGGTTGGCAACCTTTTTCTATCGGAGTGCCGGCTAAAATCTAGTCAAGCCCAGGTGTGCCAGTTGTGTGTGTGTGTGTGTGTGTGTATATATATATATATATATATATATATATATATATATATATATATATATATATATATATATATATATATATATATATATATATATATATATATTATATCTCATTTTATGAGGCTAATATCATATTAACAGTAAGGGACCAGCAAAAAAAAAATGTTATGCTGCACAGTAGTGCCCCAGTTCACATCATACCTCATAACTGTGCCCCCAATTCATCTTATGCCACATAGTTGTGCCCCCAATTCATACTTTGCCACAGTTGCCCCCATAAATACATAGTATTTCACAGTTGCCCCCATAAATACATAGTATGTCACAGTTCCCCCAGAAATTCATAGTATTTCACAGTTGCCCCCAGAAACACATAATATGCCACAGTTGCCCCCAGACACACATAATATGCCACAGTTGCCCCCAGAAACACATAATATGCCACAGTTGCCCCCAGAAACACATAATATGCCACAGTTGCCCCCAGAAAAACATAGTATGCCACAGTTGCCCCCAGAAACACATAGTGTGCCACAGTTGCCCCCAGAAACACATAATATGCCACAGTTGCCCCCAGAAACACATAATATGCCACAGTTGCCCCCAGAAACACATAGTATGCCACAGTTGCCCCCAGAAACACATAGTATGCCACAGTTGTCCCCAGAAACACATAGTATGCCACAGTTGCCCCCAGAAACACATAGAATGCCACAGTTGCCCCCAGAAACACATACTATGCCAGTTGCCCCCAGAAACACATATGCCACAGTTGCCCCCAGAAACACATAGTATGCCACAGTTGCCCCCAGAAACACATAATATGCCACAGTTGCCCCAGAAACACATAATATGCCACAGTTGCCCCCAGAAACACATAATATGCCACAGTTGCCCCCAGAAACACATAGTATGCCACAGTTGCCCCAGAAACACATAGTATGCCACAGTTGCCCCCAGAAACACATAATATGCCACAGTTGCCCCCAGAAGCACATAATATGCCACAGTTGCCCCCAGAAACACATAATATGCCACAGTTGCCCCCAGAAACACATAGTATGCCACAGTTGCCCCCAGAAACACATAGAATGCCACAGTTGCCCCCAGAAACACATAGAATGCCACAGTTGCCCCCAGAAACACATACTATGCCAGTTGCCCCCAGAAACACATACTATGCCAGTTGCCCCCAGAAACACATATGCCACAGTTGCCCCCAGAAACACATAGTATGCCACAGTTGCCCCCAGAAACACATAATATGCCACAGTTGCCCCCAGAAACACATAATATGCCACAGTTGCCCCCAGAAACACATAATATGCCACAGTTGCCCCCAGAAACACATAATATGCCACAGTTGCCCCCAGAAACACATATGCCACAGTTGCCCCAGAAACACATAATATGCCACAGTTGCCCCCAGAAACACATACTATGCCACAGTTGCCCCCAGAAACACATATGCCACAGTTGCCCCCAGAAACACATAGTGTGCCACACTTGCCCCCAGAAACACATAGTATGCCACACTTGCCCCCAGAAACACATAGTATGCCACACTTGCCCCCAGAAACACATAGTATGCCACACTTGCCCCCAGAAACACATGGTATGCCACAGTTGCCACCAATACATTTTATGCCACAGTAATGTCCCCATTGACTCTTATGGCCTCAGAATTGGATAAAAAAAATTTTTAGGACACTAATAAATTAATAAAAAATGATAGAATTTTATACTTGCCTCTTCTAGCAGTTAAACGGTCCGCAAAGGTGCTTGGGAGGAACTGCGCTGCCGGCACTGAACTGCTAATACATGACAGACGGAGAAGTGCTGAACTGCTGCGCTTGCGCAACAGTTCAGTGTTGGAGAAGGAATGACAGCCGGAGAAGAGCTGAACTGCTGCGCTTGCGCAACAGTTCCGCTCTTCTCCGGCTGTCATTTAGAACAGTCGGACGGCGTGCCAGGACTCAAGGGGCTGCGTGCCACCCCCGGTCTAGAGCTTGAGTTCTTTAGAAGGTGGTGGTAGTGTGGGTGGGGGGAGAATTTTTTTTTGTCCAATTGTGCTAAAAGCAACCAGCCCCACAGACCAGCCCTAAAGTAGCTTCTACAATTAATGGTATCCCACTGTTACACAAAAACACTAAGGAGGCTATATTATTGACACCACAGAATCAGGCCCTACTCCAAAATAGTGTACAGAGAGTAGAAGAACAATAACTGTCACTTCTTTGGGAACTCTGAAAAATAGAACACTATTCCCAGTCCTTTATTTTCAAGAATATTGTGAGTATGAATCTTCAATGAAGATCTATGTCAGCGACTGTTCCCATACTTGCCCCCTTACTTTTACAGCATGGGTTTAGTAAGTCACAAAAAAATCATGATTTGGTTTTTGAACAGTAAAGTATTCTAGCAAAAAAAAATGTAATGTGTTTTGTGTGTACTACATAGCCCAAAAAGCACAAGAAAATGAGAACACAGTTTGCCTTATGGCTCTCGTACCAGTCTAAATAAAAAAATAAATAAAATAATTTTCATGAAAATTTCTCTATAACATTAATTACGTTATTACAAAGCGTGGATTTATCAAACTTTCTAAAAATGAAAAGTCAATGTGTTGTCCATAGCAACCAATTAGATTTTAGCTTTCATTTTATAGCATGAGCTAGATAAGTGTTAGCTAGAATCTGATTGGTTGCTATGGGCAACACCTCTGTTTTGCCTTTTTAGTAGGTTTGATACATCTAACCCAAACTCTCTTAACAAACTAACAAAAAGCACAAGTATTTGGAAAATATGTGTTTCCTTTTAAAAGGAAATATTTCTAAGATTTGTTATGCATTTTATTTATTTATTTCTGATTTATAATGAAAGCCTTGTGTTGCAGCAGTTATTCTAAGCAACCTCATCCCTTCATGGAGCAGCTTCACTTCTCTTACCTGATACTCCCTGAGAGATGGGGGCATCGTGGGCCTCATTTAGAGTTAAGAGCAAAGCATAACAAAAATAGCACACGCCCCCTCCAAACTCTTAATACCCACAGTGCAACATTGTTTTGCCAAGTTGCAAATTTACTCTTCTTTTTTTTTGCTTTGCTCCAAAGTCTAAATGAGGCCATGTGTGCACATGAAAATAACATTAACTCCAGGGTCTTGATGTAAGTAGGTGGAGCAGGGGTATTATAGATGATATATAGTAAGGATGTATGTGCAAGGGGGCACTATTAATGAATATATTATATATGGGGGCACTGTTCGTGAATATATTATATAGAGGTTAATATTAAAGAATTTACTATATAAGGGGGTACTATTCATTTGACTATATAAGAGGGCACTATTATTTACTAATAAATACAAGGGGCACAATGTTTACTTTACTTCCCTGCTACCCACCTACTGGAGGTGTCAAATGCTACTTCCATTGGACCAGGCATCTCTAAGTCCGGGGGCATGTTTGTTCAGGCCACCCACCCCCTCCACCCCCCTTAGAGGACTGGACCCAATGCTGAGTAACATGACTATTGAAAGAGAAGGTTTTTTAACATTGGTAATGGCGATTTCCCTTAAACCACATGTTATTTAGGGGGTATGAACCTGCCACACATCGCTGGTGATTTGACTTTTTGGCCTCCAAACTGCTGCATAGTACATTCATCAGCTTGGAGTGCAAAATCGTCAGCGATGTGCGGTGGTTTCAAAACTGCCAAAAAAATGAATGTTTATTAAATAATCCCCCATAGGAGTTGAAAGGAAATATTAATTGACCAAAGTAATAATCCTAAGTACAATATCTAATCACATTGGGTATACGCACGTCCGTATTCAGCAAGGAGTGGATCTAAAGATACGCCTGTTTATGAATACGGGTCTAGGTCCACTCTGCAATAACAGTCAAGGCACTCCAGGATACATCCAATACATATGTGGACTATAAAATCACAAAAGATCGTACAGAAAAAAATACAACCTATTAATTAACGTCACCTGTAATAATATAGGCATTAATGATAAAACATTAAAATATAAGTGGGGTTTTTTTTCCCATCAAATCCATTTTCATCAGAAACAATGTTCTTAATGTCTACTGTACATAAAATTATTTTTTACAGTTCATCCTGATAGCAAACACATAGCATACATACCCAGCGGCTATCACTAGTAATCAGCACATAGACTAGACCTATAGCTGGAGCAAGAGATATGGCTGAAAAACAAGTACCTAAGAAATGCTAAAAGCTTGAACCAGATGCTGCTACGTGCGCTTGAATTTGGCATGCTGTACTTTGACTATAGGCATCTGCCCTTTCCCTGCCCTTTTCTTGGGTCGTTTTCTTTTAGGTCTTAGCAGCAATGGGTAGGGTTAATTATTTTACTTTCACAAGGGGACCCTCATACATGGGCATTTTGTCTGGATTTGATTAGTCTGGTGTGTCTCTTGTTTAATCCTTTTTTCAAGCTTTGGGTTCGATCTGAGGTGGAACCAGCTGAACCCATGCAAATACGACTTTCCAGACTCACTTCAGTGAAGACAATAAGACTGCTTACACATGGACTATGCCTTTGTTGTAGGAATATGGGACATGTTGTCCAGTTCAATGTTTACATTGCGAATATGAATGTATCACGGGACAATGTGAACTGTTGGTCACTCAGTACAATGTACCATTAACAGGTTATATACTAAACATCAGCTCTAGACACACACCACTACAAATCTCCACTGGTACATAATGTTGACACAATGCAATCATAAGTCAAGGCATGTAAATGATATTACGGGAGTGATTTCTCCACACAGTAATCAATCGTCCTCTCCTTTGCCATTACGTGTAGCCTATCAAAAAGGACTTTGACACATAGTCTATTGATCACTTTCATTTCTCGTGTTCATATATAGAAGAAAATAAGAAAATGGCAAAATAGTGAAGCTTCGTTGGCAATTATGTCATAGGTTTAAAAGCTATGTGCTCACATAATTATCTGATGATCCTTGCTCTGCACCATACATAAACAGCAATCTCTCTTTGTTAATGTTGAGCTTCAATCTCAGTCCATCTGTCCCTTAATTTATTATCACTGTAATTTATTGTGTTTTCTCGTACCATTGGATTCTGTTGTGTCATAGGGAAAATTGAAATTGCAGCCTGATAGTGAAGTTTTGTATGGATCTATTGGTACAAATTTACAAAAGTTATTTATGCACTCATATAGATACACTTGTGTCATAGCATATACAATGCTGATGGTTCTGGTCCTGCTGACATGGTGGTACTCCCTTCTGCTGTGGATTAAACTCTCCACTCTCCACTCCACTCTCTCCACTGTAAAGTGTGTTTAACAGTTTTCTCGGACAGTGAACACAGACTCAGCAGATGTGCAGTAAAAAATTACTCTATTGCTGAGGGTGCAGTGTTCTTGCATCAATGACCCAACACATTTCAAACAACCTTTTTGGGTACTGTGACAGGTTGGACTGCCTATGCCACCCTGTCTGTTGTTGCTGGGAACCGGCTGGGCTTACTTTGCCATTGTTTCCTTTATCTCAAATGCGCCCTCTAACCACAGTAGGAGGGGCTTACAATGCTGCCACCACTGGACTTGTTCACGGCATCAAGAACCGCATTCCTTCTGGGTAATTGTTGCTGCTAGGGTACCCTCTTGCTAGTACATATTGGCTGGTACCCCTGACCTTTTCCTATAGATCAGGGTTGCTGTGGTTGGATCCCCCCTGGCCTATCACACTGGCCAGAACTGCTGGGTAGTGGGCAGAGCAGCGGTACCGGAAAGCTGGGTCCAAACCTCAGGACAGCCGGGAACGGATTAGTGTTGGGTCTAACCTGTAGGTCACAGGAATTTCAGCATGGAAAAGTTGTCAAGCGGGTCTTTGAAGCAAGTGATGTTTATTTAGCTCCAGTAGTCCTAACAAGGACAGTTCACACTGGTTTAAGGTACCAGTGATCAGGTCAGATGGAACAATAATGATACATTTCAGTACAGACCAGTGCTGTTTTATACAGTTTTGGACACACCCTCACAGAGGGTAAGTCAGCCCCCTGAAGTCTGAGTTATTTTTAGTATCAGGATGCAATATGTTTCCCCAAACATAGATTTAAATGTAATTCATATTTAACAAAATTTACACTTATCTATGATATCCTACATCATGTGCTGTATACAATGTTAGGTTTCTTGTCTGTCTAATAAGACATGCACACAGGTAACGATTCCCTATTGTGTATTCAAGTGTTGGTCACTCACATTTGGCTGATAGTATTTCCTGCTATCAGCAAACAGGACTCCCTCCCCACATATGCCTAATTGGAGATTTCCTCTAGCAAATTTACAAAACACGAATGAATCTCTTCCCTGGCTTTGTCTCAGCCATAAATACATTTCCTATTAAAAAAAGTGCACACAATAGAATAAAATAAGTACATTTCCAATACACAGTATCAAGAATCGGTATACTTGCAATGATATCAATTGGCACACTATGCTAATAATTTAAATATATTACTACAATAAGCTATTTATAAGTGATCCAATCAAAGGTCCCTTCAAATAGTTTTCCCTTTCCGTAATGACAGTGGCTCCCCCTTTATCCAACTGTTTAATAATGATCTCTGGGTGCTCCATTAACTCTTTGATGGCTTTAATTTCACTTGGTAGCAGATCTGAACATCTCCAGGAAAGTGCATCCACCATGTTCTCTAGGTTATCCTTGACTATTTTATAAAATTTCTCAATAACATTTCCTTTCACATGTAATGTGTAAAGTAAAGAACTTGTTGTAACAGATGATATATACATATATACAGTTGCTCACAGTTGATACTAACTGCAACAGACAGGCCGCGTGACAAGGTTATGCAGTTAGTGTACTTAACACTATTATAGTACATTAATATATGCAGATGGTAAGCTTCTATTGAGGGTAACAGGCTGCTCATATATATTGTTGAGCCACTGATTTTATATATATATATATATATATATATATATATAGTGGCAAGAGCCCGTTACTGCAGAAGCACACGCGACCAACTTCTTCCTTTTTATGGTGCTTTATTGTCAGGATGGTAAATGTTTTGACACCGTATACTTGCACAGCAATCATGGAGACCCTAAACACTAGCTATACATAGTCCAGCTCTCTCTCAGGACCAGCCAGCTCACCCAGCATTGGTCTCCATGCACAAATGATATAAATGATATAAACAAGCTTTTATACCTGATACTCCTCCCCCAGCCTTAGCTTGATGGACAGATGATACACCCACCTTCTCTTTAAAAGGAAACGCCCATCACTGGCTCTGTAATTCAAACAGACACACCCTGTCTGTTTGCTGAGAGGAAGGATTTCAAGTCATGTAAGTTAAACCAAATTTAAACTATTGTTTTTCATACATAGGTCTTTACATTCAATCTAGGTGCATTACTGCACAAATGTTTTAAGAATTTAGGTCAGGACAGAAATGCTTATTTAGTTGTATGCAAAAATGCCCACTCTGCATCCAGACACTCTGCCCTCTCTCACGCTGTCCCCCCTCCTCTGCCCTCTGTCACGCTGTCCCCCTCCACTGCCCCTCTCACGCTGTCCTCCTCCTCTGCCCACTGTCCTCCTCCTCTGCCCTCTGTCATGCTGTCCTAGCTCATCTGCCACGCTGTCCCCTTCCTCTGTCACGCTGTCCCCCTCCTTTGCCCTCTGTCACGCTGTCCCCCTCTTCTGCCCTCTGTCACGCTGTCCCCCTCTTCTGCCCTCTGTCACTGTCCCCCTCCTCTGCCCTCTGTCACACTGGTCCAGCTCCTCTGCCCTCTGTCAAGCTGTCCCATCTCATCTGCCCTCTCTCCCCCTCCTCTGCCCTCTGTCACGCTGTCCCAGCTCATCTGCCCTGTGTCCTCCTCCTCCTCTGCCCTCTGTCTCTCTGTTCCAGCTCCTGTCATGCTGTCCCAGCTCCTCTGCGATCTGTCCCCCTCCTCTGCCCTCTCATGCTGTCCCCCTCTGCCCTCTGTCACGCTGTCCCAGCTCCTCTTCCACGCTGTCCCCCTCCTGTCATGCTGTCACTCTCCTCTGTCCCCCTCCTATCACGCTGTCACTCTTCTCTGTCCCCCTCCTGTCACGCTGTCACTCTCCTCTGTCCTCCTCCTGTCACTCTCCTCTTTCTCCCTCCTGTCACACTGTCACTCTCCTCTGTCACCCTCCTGTCACGCTGTCACTCTCCTCTGTCCCCCTCCTGTCACGCTGTCACTCTCCTCTGTCCCCCTCCTGTCACGTTGTCAATCTCCTCTGTCCCCCTCCTGTCACTCTGTCACTCTCCTCTGTCCCCCTCCTGTCATGCTGTCACTCTCCTCTGTCCCACTCCTGTCACTCTCCTCTGTCCCCCTTCTGTCACGCTATCACTCTCCTCTGTCCCCCTCCTGTCACTCCCCTCTGTCCCACTCCTGTCACTCTCCTCTGTCCCCCTTCTGTCACGCTGTCACTCTCCTCTGTCCCCCTTCTGTCACGCTGTCACTCTCCTCTGTCCCCCTTCTGTCACGCTGTCACTCTCCTCTGTCCCCCTCCTGCCACGCTGTCACTCTCCTCTGTCCCCCTCCTGTCACTCTCCTCTGTCCCCCTCCTGTCACTCTTCTCTGTCCCCCTCCTGTCACACTTTCACTCTCCTCTGTCCCCCTCCTGTCACCCTGTCACTCTCCTCTTTCCCCCTCCTGTCACTCTCCTCTGTCCCCCTCCTGACACGCTGTCACTCTCCTCTGTCACGTGACATGCCTTTGTACATTCTCTCTCTTCTCACGTGCTTGTATCGTTATATTTTCTTAGTTTATCTTTATCGTACCTTTTTCGAAGTAGAGCACATTCATAAAATTTTGTTAGTAGACTAAAAAAGAACAATATTTTAAATACATTTAATTGGTATAGAAGCCTCTACTTAGTTTATTTTTCCATAAGCAATGTTTGCTATTACATTCTTTTAAAGCCCTAAGCTGACTTAACATCAATGCAAGGATAAATAAAGCCAACAAAACTTTAGCGAGAAATATTTTATTTGTAAACACTAGAACAATGCAGCAAGGAATATATACATAAAATGTAAATATGTTCCCATATTAAAAGTAATATAAATAATAAAGCATATCAGTTTATTAATACAGTAAAAAACAGCATGCAAAAGGATTGCCAACAGTAATGCAAAGTGTTTTAAACTAGTGCAATGAGTGGTCAGATCATCATATACACATAGACACAGATGTTATACATGTTTAGAGAAAATTAAGGAGCCAAAATTAGTTTAACTCTGGTAAAAGTGAAAGGTCCTTCATAGGATATGGTCTTACTGAAAAATTAACCAGCTGATTTATGAAATCATCAGATAGCAAAGTAGAATACTAGTACACTAGTAAATTCTAAATCCTCAATATAGTTTTCTGTTCTTCCAAATCTCTGTATAAACCACGCTCTAGTATGTAGCTCCAATTTTGCATACACGCTTAAATAAATTGCCCTCCATATATCAGGACTGAGTGGGGACTATCTTTTGTGCTACATAGCTGCTCAGACCTTCAATTGCATAGACTGCATTTGTGTTTTCTGTCACACCTGAGGATCTGTCTGTACCCAGACTGGGTTGTGTCTCTGGAGCTGGACTGGCAACTACCTGGATAAAGCTGCATGGCCTGATTAATGTTTCTCTGCATGTAGTGAATGAACTGGTGCAGTTAGTGATTACACTAGCAGGGGAGAGCAAACAGTAACTGGATTGCTGGACCGGACTGGAACCAGAATGCTGGAAGAGGATTGCTGTAACCGGAATACTGTGACCAGAATGCTGAAAGAGGATTGCTGTAAACAGAATGGAACCAGATATCTGGAATCAGACTGGAGTTAGAATGCAGACTGCATTGTCAGAGTTGGATAGATAGCAAGATTGCAAACTGCTGGAAACCAGGTTGGCGTCTGAAATACAATGTTACACTGGCAACAGGTAAGGGCTCCAGGAAGTCCTTTTATAGTTGTTGTTGATTCCTGATTGGAGATTGCAATCAGCTGGGCAGAAGCAGCACTCTGAGTTGCTGAGATGGATCAGACTATATCCAAGATGGCAGCTCCCATGGACTGGTTTTGGAGGGAATCTGAATTGAAGGCTGTTATCACCTGATTGGCTGAGAGGAACCATGTGACCGAATCCAACATGGCTGTGCCTATACTCTGATTCTGGAGGGATCTCTAGAGTGGATACAGACTGGACAGCATCTTACAGAGAGGTCTGAAACCAGCAGAGCCTGAGGAACGCAGGAACAAGTTGGAAAGGCAGTGAAGAGGAAAGTGACAGAACCTGAGAGCCCGGTATGTGACATATTCCAGTGAACACACAAATCTCTGAATCAGCAGCTTCACCATTTTGTGAGTGACAGCACACTCACTTCATGATAGTGCTGCATCTGCAGCTAACCACAGGATGATGACATACTATGTCTGTATTGCACAAGGAACACGTCCATTAAGGTTTCTGCCTTAATCATCATAATTTCATTGCTTTCTGTGTGTAACTATAAGAAACCTTAATCAGACATGTTAAACAGTAAGGTTTTTTTTTTTTTGTCTATGGAATGTCATTAGCATTTTGTAAAGTGAAAATATTTATATTTGTCAAATTCTATGTTTCAACATTTGAAATCACCAAGCTATCCACTAGCTTTCTATTACATGCCACCCTCTGCCCACCAACATTTTGTTTCATTTGCCACCCAGTACCCACAAGCCTCATCTCCCTGCATGACAGTTATTCTATCTCATGACACCCTGCCCCCTAGATTATTACATGCCATACTCGCTGCCAACAAGTTTCTCCCATGACATCCACTGACAAGCAGCTGTTGTCACATGTAACCCGCTGCCCACAAGCATTTCTTGTACATGACACCCTGCCCACAAGCTCATTAGAGGCACGCTCTTTCCATCAGCATTTCACACATATGTGCCCTTGCTGACCAGCTTCTTTTTCATATGCCACCTACCAACTAGCTTTTCTCACAAGCCATCCTCTACCCAACCAATTTTCTCCAATATGCCTCTCCCTGACCATAAGCCTCTAACATCCACCCTGCACACCAGCTATTCTATCACATGCCACCTCATACCCAACAGATTCTCGCTCATGTTACCCCATGTTCACCAGATTTTCCCTTACATTCCACCCAGGTCACCAGCTGTTCCCTCTCATGCCATCCCATGTCCATCAGCTTTTCTCTCATATGCCAACCTCTACTCTGCCAGTGACCCCTTCACAAGCCGTGGTAATCGTATTACCGATGACCACAATTCCGACATCCTTCATCCCTACAAAAAAAAACCCGATTGCACCAAAATCCAAGCAGACTTACCTGAAAGCCGAAGATGCAGATGTCCGATGGCGCCGCAGGCTGACAGGCAGTGATTCCGAATGGACAGCTCTCCGGCACTTGAGTGTGATGTGTGCGCGACTTAGATGAATCTTAATTTAAAGCGCCAATGTCTGGACCCCGCAAGCTAAGTGTTGAAACACAGAATCATGTGTTTTAAAGGTTTTAAATTTATCATAGTATTTTACTGAACATACATTGATTGTAGATGCTTTTCGGTACCAGGTATCCGTAACTAAATCATGATAACGATCAATGAGAATGTTCTTAATATAATACTTATTGATGTCCTTTGTAATATTTAGTATTTCTGATACTGTGATTGCATTAAAAAAAACAAAAACATTTTATGTAATCTTGCCTAATTGATTTTGTTGTTAAATATGTGGTCCTATATAAGTATGTATAGTCTTATATAAGTATGTATGGTCCTTTATAAGTATGCACTTGACACTGAAAAAGGAAGAAAAATGTGCTAAATCAATGGAATTGCTACTTCCCAACTAAAAAGTAAGCAAACAAGAATCACAGAAAAACAAGTGCTACGTGCTATTATAAGAAGTAGTATTGCGTATATGGCAGAATTTATAATCAAGACACAGAATTGGCTTACGTAAAACATTCTTAATTTATTAAATACAACATTTCAGTTATAAAACATACTGAACCAATGTTAGGCTGCTGGTCTGATCACCAACCCACAGAACTAGATGGCGGAGGTTTTCACCTATAGCAGCCGCCTTTCCCTTGGAGCTTGTTACGCTCACCGGTACTCAGATGCCCCCAGGACTTAGCTCCAGATGTAGTGTGGGTTGGTAACGCAGACAACAGCGGCAGGCCAGGAGACTGGGTAGAAAGCACTGGATAGTCAAATGGTAGCCGAGGTCAAGGGTCACAGGCAAGCAAGGTAGTCAATAAACACGCCAAAGGTCAGGGTCACAGGCAAACTAGCAGAGCCCAAGGTACAGGCCAAAAGGGTCTGGGTCACGAGCAAACAGGCAGAGTCCAAAGTCCAGGCAGGGGTCATACACAGAAAATACAACAGAGTATCCACAGGACAGGGTACAGCAAACAGGAGCAGGTTAGCAAGACTGGGTCAGAAACGCTATAACCGGCAGTGAGGCTCAGTCCTCACTGCCTTAAATACATAGAGCAACCAATCAGGGCAAAGCCCTGTAACAATACACATACCTGGATTAATTAATCAAAGCCACATTAATCAGCCCACAGGCTGAGGAGATTTCAGCGACTGTGCCCGGCTGTCCTGTTTGTCGGGCAGGGAATTGGTGTCCGGCCGTTGTCTTGGCAACGGTTGGACCAGCTGGCGGAAGTGACATCCCGGTCACTAAGGAGACGGCCGGGACGCTCTGCGGGGTAATAGATTAGTCGCGGCGGTGCCTGTGGCCGCCGCAGCTCCTAACAACCATGTGCATTAAAAGCAATATTTCACACCTTATTTTTGCCTTATTTTTATATATACTGACTAGCCCCAAGATTAGAAACGCTGATGAGTGAAGTAAATAACATTGATTATCCTGTTACAATGGCACCTGTCAAGAAGGGGGAAAGATATTAGGCAGCAAGTGAACAGTCAGTTCTTGAAGTTGATGTGTTGTTAGCAGGAAAAATGGACAAGTGTAAGGATCTGAGCGACGTTGACAAAGGCCAAATCGTGATAGCTAGACAACTGGATCAGAGAATCTACAAAATGGCAGGTATTGTGGGGTGTTCCTGGTATGTAGTGGTCAGTGCCTACCCAAAGCGGTCCAAGGATGGACAACATGTGGAACCAGTGACCAGGTCACAAGAACCCAAAGCTCATTGATGTCCGAGGGAAGTGGAGGTTATCCCGTCTGGTCCAATCCAACAGAAGAGCTAAATTAGCACAAATTGCTTAAAAAGTTTAATCTGGGTGTGATAGAAAGGTGTCAGAACACAAAGTGCAACACAACTGTATTGTGCGGGCATTCATGTGGATGATACTTTGTTACGTATCACCTACCTAAACATTGTTGCAGACCAAGTAGAGCCCTCCAGGCTGGCGCACATAAATGTATGTGTTATTTTTCAGCTCTACTCCAAAGAGCAAAGATCATATAATTCCTCCCTCTCACATACTGCTTCGCTTCCTCAGATATGTTTGTGCGCATGGCCAAGGTTTTCAGACGGCACATGCACACATGGACTTTTAAGCCTTATGAAGATTGCATATGTCATTGGGAGAGAAGAGACAGTGAAAAAGATGAGATTGCAACTTTGCAGGAATAGCAGTTTTTTATGTCTGCTGTTCCTAATGAAGATTTTTAATCAATACTCATGATATTACAATCCTTATCTTTGCAATAAGGATTGAAATGGATCATGTTCAAAATGTATTAAATAACACAGGTCTGCGATGAAAAAGTTTTTTTAATGAATTTGTGATTTTTGGCTTCTGAACGCGAAAATGACTCCCAGTTTTGCATATCACATCACATATTTCTCAAAGACGTGTATTTATGAATAAGTCATTTTTTCATATTCTTAATAACTTAATCTCACATTTACAGCCCACTCTAGCAAATCTAGAGTTGAATACCTTGACCTGTGAATTTGTATTGACGACAACATACGTAACACCAAAACGTTTGTCAATCAAGTTGACTGCAATATGTTTATTCCGGAATTGAGTACCCACCACTACAGTTGGCTTAGAAACATTCCAAAAGGACAGTTCATGAGAGTTGAGAGTAACTGTTCAGAGGTGGAAATTTAAAAAGACAAAACAAAACCAGTCACGTAAGGATAGGTTTTTTAAAAGGAACTATGACCTAGAACCGGTAGAGGAAGCCTATCAAGATATACTCAAATTGGGGAGGGATCCTCTGCTTATTGAGAAAACGAAAGAAAAAATTCTATAGTTACACAGTATAATGATCATTTGAAATAATTTGAAAAAAAATTGTCAGAAGATACTGGCCGATACTTATGAAGGACGAGAAACGTGCACATATTTTACCTGTTACCCAAGTTACTCAAGTTTATGTACAAGAAAGCCCTGGATCTCAAAAACAAACTGGTTTCTGCTTTTGTACCATGTGGAACCAATAATACAAAACATTAAACATAGTTAGGAGAAGAGAAGAAGGGCTCTTATTACTAGAGGTGCTCACTGACCCCGTGTATTGGTTTTGGTTTTTTGGATCTGGATTACCTTTTGTGTTTTGCCAAAACCGCCTTTGTGTGTTTTGGTTTTGGTTTTGTTTGGTTGTGTTGTGCAGTTTTTAAAAAAATTCATTTTTTTGGGCTAAAATAACATAATTTAGGTATTATTTTGTACCTACATTATTATTAACTTCACTAACACTATTTTGCAGTCATTTTCATTAAATTTTGACCATCTCACAGGCAGGGCTGCCAAGAGGAATTCAGGGCCCCAGTACAACAAATTCATGGGGCCCCCCCTTATAGTTGAGCAAGCAAAAAAAAATTACGTGTGTATGGTCGCACAATTGGGGGCGTGGCAATGCGCCGTTGGGGCGTGGCTAGCACAATAAAATCAATAGGTCCTGAATTCCGTAGAGCGTGACATTTGTCCAAGCATTCCTGACTTTCAGGACATCTAGCACCCTTGTGTAGAATAGGAAGAATGCAGTGTGCACACAAAGAGTTCAGTCTTGGCCTGCGCCACTGGACTCACCAAACATTGACATTGTCCCTACTAGAATCACAACATTTCACACACTATGCTGCTCTGTCCTACCTGTTCTTCTTCTCACTTTTACCACATGTGGCTGCAGATTTCTTTAGTTGCGGCTTGTCTGGATCATGGAATGTTGGAGGACCTATTTGGAAAAAAATGGCTACATTTAGAAAATTACAGCCAGCCCCACCGTTAAATCAATAACATCCATTATTAATAATTAGGCCTTCCTCCAGCCCCAACATTAAAATAGTATTCCCATTACCCCGCAAACAAAATAGCAGCCATTAATTAGCCACCATCTACCTCACACACACTACATTGCCAAAAGCTCCATGCATCACACACACATTACTGTGCCCCGTTATCATCACCACGCTATGCCCCCTTATGATCACACTGTGCCCTCCATTCTGCCTTTGCCCCTTTCTTTAACCCCCTGTGCCATGCTGCTTGTCCTTTTCTTTAACCCCCTGTGCCATGCTGCTTGTCCCTCTTTTCTTTAACCCCCTGTGCCATGCTGCTTTTGTCCCTCTTTTTTTAACCCCTTTGTGTCATACTGCTATTGTCTCTCCTTTCTTTAACCCCTTTGTGTCATGCTGCCCCCCCCCCCGTTTTTTAACCCCCCCCCGTTTTCCTCCCTCCACTTACCTTTACTTCTCTCTTCCATCTTGTCTTCTCTGCTGCTCTGTGTTCCATTGCTCCAGACTGACTGAATGCTCGGTGTGACATGATGATGTCACACCCGGCATTCAGTCAGCCTGGAGCAATAGAGCACAGAGCAGCATAGAGGAGGGACGCCGGCGCCGCAATCACGTGAGTATGGGTTTGTTTTTTTTACTACCCTGCTCCCCCCACCAACGACCGAGCCCCCCTTCCCCCCCCCCCCGCCGAAAAAAAAGAAAAAAAAATTGTTTTGAAAAAAATAAAAAAATAAAAAAAAATCGTCGGCGCGAGGGGCCCCTGACATGCCCGGGCCCGGGTAATTAGTACCCGTTCCCCCTCCCTCTCGGCGGCCCTGCTCACAGGTCACAATATGCTTTTCATACACTTTCAGCCGAATACTGCAGCGATCTGACTGAATGGTAAGGGACAGAGCAATGACTCAAACACACGACAGTTCCTACCACATCTAGGAAACATTGCAACTGTAGAGGTGTCCCCGGGAGCCCTGGATCCTGTGCCCGTGAAGAAGGCGAAGATGGAAGCTGCTGGCGTGTCCCTGGAGGGACAGAAGAGGGCCCTGGCTGCTGTGCCCATCAAGCGGGTGAAGAAGGATGAGGACGTTTACTTACCGATCCAGCGTGGGTGAGTGTTCCCTTCGTCTTGCAGGTCTGGGCAGCGGAGGAAGGATGAGTCGATCAGGGCTCACCTTTCTCCGCTGGCCAATCAGCGGCTGGATAGGTGAGCCAATCACAGCTCACCTTCGGCCATTTGAAAGATTGGCATTGTGGCGAGCCAATCAGCGCTCGCGGGGGTGCCCAGTGATGACGCCGCGCCGGCGCCATCTTCTCAGAAGTTCGTCGGCGGAGAAGAGCGAGGACGTCGTGGGACATCCAGAGCTGTGGATCAAGACAAAGAAGACGCCGGAAGTGGCAGGGTGCCCATGTAAGAGCAAGGAGCTACCCTGCCACTGTCACTCAATGCCAGAAACGTCAGCGGGGAGCCCTTGTCTGGGCTAAGAGCGCCTCCGCCAAGAAAGGAAGCAAAGGGCCACGCCGGAAATGACGGCGGGGAGCCCTTGTAAGGGCTGATAGCGTCCCCGGATTTAGAGCTTCAGGAAGACCCGCGCCGAAGCGGGGAAGAGGCACTGCCGGCTGTATGGTCTGGAAGACCCGGCGGAAGAAGTCGGCAGGCTCAAGCTGAGTATCCTGCGAAGAGCAGGTAAGTATATTTAGTGTTAGGTCAGGCACAAGGCCAGTGGCTGCTGTCGGGCGCTAGGCCCGTGGTCGCTTGATAGGGGCACGAGGCCCAGGGAGCTGGGCAATAGGCCCTATTAAGTAGTGGGCCTAGAGGCCATATTAAGGAGAGGCCACAGGGCCTAGTCAGGGAGCTTAAAGCCCATAGTCTATAAAGGGCATAAGGCCCTAGTAATTAGGTAGTGGTCGAGTGCACAGAGTTAGAATGGCCACAAGGCCTAATTAGTCAGGGGCTGGTGCCCCTAGGTTAAAGGGCACAAGGCCCTAGTTAGTGGGCTCAGAGCCCAAGATAGAGAGGGGGCTAAGGCCCATAGCCAGAGCGCAAGGCTCTGTAGGCAGCTGGGCAGAGAGGCCCATGGTGTAGGGCATAAGGCCCTGGTGTAGTCAGTGGCGTGAGAGCCCTGAGCAGAGTAGGCACGGTCCTGAGAGTGAGGTGAGTACACTTAGAGGAGAAGGTAACAGCAGAGCAGAAGGCTCCTGTTGGTGCTCTGGTAAGCGGCTGGTTAGCTAGCAGCTGTGTACTCGTGTATTAGCTTGCCATATACTGTATTATTGTTTTATTCTGTCTGTGCGGCGAGTATTGCTTTGAATATCGTATTTTGGTGTGCTGCATATTTCTTTCCAGGTGCAAGACGTCAGGGCCCCATTAAAGGTAGGCTCTTGTTTCCTGTTGTTTTCCTGTCTAACCTGTACTGTGGGGATAAGTGTAGTTAACATCTTGTACACATAGCCAGGGAAGAACACACGTAGTCTTCCCGTCCCGTAGGTCCCTGGGGTTACGCTGGTTTCCAGAGGGGGTGATTGAGTGAGTGAGTGGCAGTGCGGCACAGCTCAATTGAGTTCCAGGGGCGGCCCGTGGTGCTGGTTGAGTGTCCCAGTCTTAAGTTCCGTGCAGGTTCTTTGGCGATTCCAGAGTGGGACACGTGTTCCGACCTGGGTGGAGGCAGTCGGGCGGTTCAACGTGGTGACTATCGCCTGTTCCATGCGGCAGTTGAATCTCAGGTTGGTGTGCTGTTCCAGTGAGCCTCTTTCGGGCCTTGTGCAGCCGGTCCTTAGGATTCCGTGGGTGACCCCATAGTAAGAAGACAGTCTTCTTGGTACGACCTGGGTGAGGGGGTTAGGAACCGTTCTCCGGAATATACAGTGAACACCGGCTGGTGTTCCCCGTAGAGTTCAGTGAGTAGTTCCTGTTAGTACACCACACCCAGTTAGTGTTATAGTTGTTTAATCTAGTTGCATTGCCGGCCATTAGAGAGTTGTTAGGGTCAGGTCGCTTGTTGTAATAAGTTTAGTGTTGTGGGTGTACACCTTAGTTTCACTGATAGCGCAGAGGGAGGCTGTGTGTTCCTTATCCGCAGGTGTCGGGAGGAGCAGGAGAACAGGACCGGAAGCGGGAGTGTCCCAGTGAGTATAACGTTCAATTCCCCCTTTCGGTTAGGCCCTCACCGAGAGGTGAGTGGGATACTTGAGGCAGGACTGTTCCTGGCCTCAAGTGCTCGTAGTCCCCCGCGCCTTGGCAAGAGGAAAAATGAGGAGGTAGCAATCGAGCTTGACTAAGAGTGTCTTCGCTCATTGCCGTGATCTCGGACAGCCCTTTCCTGGTAGGCACAGCTGTAATTCCTGTTTCTTCCGTAGAGGGAAGTGGTTGGAGGTAACAGAGGGTCGGCTGCTGATCTGCTGGGATTGGACAGTGGCTGGGACACATCGGAAGCGGACAGGAGGTGACCATCGTTTATAAGGTAAATTTTTCTGTGTGCGTTTTTCCTGTTCCCCGCAGGCGCTTACACAACGAGCACTCCACCTGTTTCTTGGATAAGTGAGATAATTCTACATGCAATACATGGCAAAGATCGATCGCTACACCTGTTTCTTGGATAAGTGAGGTAATTCTACAGCTAATAAATGTCAATGAGCGCTGACCCCCCCGGGATGTGTGCTTTTATCAAACACACACCACTCCAGGGTGCCAAACAATGCACAAAAAAGAGCTATTGCAATCCAAAGTAAAAACCCAGTTGGGTGTATATTACACCCTACACTTATTAGTGCAAATTACGAAAAATACAGTTTAATCCCTGCTAGACCCTTCTTAATTCTACAGCTAATAAATGTCAACGAGCGCGCCATCCTCTGAAGCATATACAGGGTAGAATTCCACCTTGTTAACACCTCTTGCTTAAGTTGGTGGCAGGGCAAGTTAAATTGTTCTTGTTGCTGTTGCAATCTCCTACGTGCTGTTGCAAAATGCCGGAAATGTCCCGAAATTTTACGGGCCACCGAAAGCATCTCCTGCACCGCACAGTTATTTTTCAAGAAGCTCTGCACCACCAAGTTTATTGTGTGCGCACATCACAATAAACTTGGGAATGTGATGGAATTCACCCAGCTGTAATGCTCACACAATATTGTTGGTGTTATCAGAAATGACATATCCTGGGGATAGTCCAAGTGGTATAAGTCATGTGTCAATGACATCCCTTAGTTTTTGTAACAAATTATCAGCTGTATGCCTGTTAGTGAAGTCGGTGATACAAAGAGTAGCCTACATGTGAGAAATGTTACGTAGTGGTGTACATGCTGCTACTGTTCCTGCTTGTGAAGGCAAATGACCAACCCAGTGGGCTGTCACAGTCATATAATCTTTGGTTTGATCACTACGACTTGTCCACATATCTGTGGTTAAGTGTACAGTTGTTAGAATGGCATTTTTGAGCCCAATTAGTACATTTTTACAAACGTTTTGGTGCAGTTGCGGAATAGCTTTTCGTGAAAAATGGTGTCGCAAATGGAATTTTGTAACAGGGACACAAAACATCAATTAACTGTGAAAAACCTGCTGCGCTTATAGTGGATATTGGACCCAGATCTAACACTGGCATAGTCGCCATGGTGTCTGTGATCCGCTTTGCAATTGGGTGACTGCTGTCATATTTGCTTACTCTAGAAAAACATTGTTTCACAGTTAATTGTTGTTTTATGGGAGGAAGATTCACCCCCAACAGCAACAGCAGTGGGACTAACGCTCAAACATTCTTCAGAGAAATCAACTATAGTGCAGGAGTCATCCAGCCTTACCAAGTTGGATGCAGTGCTACCTCTGATCGCTATTGAGGGTATTGATGAGGACAGTGTTGTGGGTGTAGATTGCAGTTGTCGGGATGTAGGTGAGAAAAGGGTCCTAGCTGATGATGGAGTGCTTGTTGTTATTTTTTCGCCATAACTTTCAGGTTTTCCCAACACCTTGCTATGAACTCTCGTCAAATGGCGTAACATGGATGAGGTTCCAAGATGATTAAGGTCCCTCCCTTGACTGACTGTGGCTTTACATACACTACAAATAGCTATACAACTGTTGTCAGGATTTGGGTAGAAATAATTCCACACATTAGTGGCTTTTTGGTCTTATGCCCAGGCATGACAATGGCCTTCTGCTTGCACTGGTGCAGGACTTACACAAACATCCTCATCGACATCCTCATTAGCGCCCTTGTCAGCTACACAAATATCCCCCTCATCCTCTTCCAATTCCAAAGTGGCATCCTCAATTGGTATATCACCAGCTACACTCGGGTTGTTCAGGCACACATCACCAGAAATGCTGAAAGGGCCCTTTTTTATGGGAACACTATCAGAATGCTCACGATTACACATGCCACTCGTGGATGGACTCTCCTGAGGGATTGGTGTCATTTCTGATTCTGAACATACATTTTCCTCTAATGCCTTACTGTTTTCTTGCAGCTCGGCTTTCACATATAACCGTAGTTGTGCACCACTTTTTGACTCCGAATTACTTGGTCTTGCTTGGTCACGAGTGACCTTACAAGAAGAAGCCTCAGTAACAATTTTAGATCTCGCATAGAGAAAGGCGAAGACCTCATTCTTTCTTTGCCACTGAGTGTGTGGAATGGCATGTTGGCAATTTTTTTTTTATCGGCCGTTAACTTTTCCTCTATTACAGCTCTTTTTCTCTTCAACACAGTAAAAGGTGATTTTTTTTGTGTGATGTTTTACCTGACTTCAAAAGACTATGTCCTTTTACATAGGCTTTACCAGATGACGTACAGGGAAGACTACCATCAGGACTGGTGGCAGCAGCTGCTTGCTTCTCCTGCTCATATGTGTACTGCTCTGAATCCATTTTAATGACACCCCAAACACTTTGTAGTGTAAATTCAGATATATACTTTGAGAATATTTTACTATTTCACAAGTCAGCAAATAGTTTTTTTCCAAGGGGGGAATATGACACCCCAAACATTTTGTAGGAAAATTAGGAAAAATGCCTTCTCTATACGCCTCTATACTGGTCTCTTCCTGCTCTATTGCTGCTCAATTACTGCTACCTAACCCTTCTCTGTCCCTCTCTCAAATGGCGCTGGATCTCCGTGGAGGTGGCTATATATTCATTCTAAAACTCCCAGGATCCGACGACGTCACAATGACGTTTTGCCTCGTTTCGGAATCAGAATAGGCGCGAGAGTACCGAGCCGACTCTGCTCGATACTCGGATTCCGGGAGTTCGGGCGGGTTCAGTTTCAAGGAAACCGAGCCCGCCCATCTCTACTTATTACTGTAACCGCTGTCAAGCCTGTAGGATTACAAAGCAAAATACTACTAAATCGATTAGATCTTTAATTTCTAACAACACTAATAGAGAATTTCCAGTAAGGGAGAAAATTACATGTGACACAGTAAGGGTGGTCTCTCTTTTTGAATGCCCATGTGTGGGGCGTACAATACGCAGTCTACACGTAGAGTCTCTAAAATCGGAGAAATATTAAGAAGCAACTGGACACACATTGGCATAAGTCATTAAGGAGAGTAAAGCACAAAAGGAGTAACTTTGCACCTGGGCAAAACCATGTTGCATTGGAGGGGGAAGTGAATTTAAAATGTGGGGACAGATTTATAGTTCAGGTAGAGCATGTCCTAGATCAAATAAAATTTTAATATAATAATAATGGGTCTGATTCCTTAAGGATCTTAAATGAAGATGATTCTTATTTCAGTCTCCTGGACAAAACTATGTTACATTGCAAGGGGTGCAAATGAGTGTTCTGTTTTGCACATAAGTTAAATACTGCCTGTTTTTTCATGTAGCACACAAATACTTGATAGCTTATTTGTACACTGAAATTTAAAGTTGATATGTGTGTGCTACATGAAAAAACAGGCAGTATTTAACTTATGTGCAAAACAGAACACTCATGTCACAGAATATAGCAGAGGTGGCCACTTGCTTGTATTGGCACAACTGAATAAGGAGGCGCAGAGTCTAACGCACTCCCACAATTCACCAGGGACTCCCACAAGGGAGCTTGGGCTTAGCTGCAAAAGGTGTGCAGGTTGCGGTTTTCTGAGACAGTCACCAGTGTAGTTACAGTAGTAGAGAGGTGTAGTCAAACAATCTGGGTCAAAACCAACCAGGCAGAACAATACACAGGGAGAATACAGAAAATAGGACAAGTCAGCAGTCAAAACCAAACTGAGCAATAAAGCACCAAATCGTAATCCAGGAGAATATTAGAGGAAGCAAGCTGAGTGAGAACTGATGTATGCAGGAGTCAGGAGCCACAGATAAGTGCTGGGGCAGATAGTGAACCAAAACTCTGGCACCCTAGTGGTACTAGAGGCTCCTATTTATGCAGAAAGGTGAAGGAATTCCAGCAGTCAGACAAAGCTGATCACCAACAAGTGAATGAAAGTAGCACCAGGGCGCGAGGTCCTCTGCGCATGGATGCGTACTGTGTGCCCAAGTGAAACAAGGTAGTAGACACTATAGCAGTGTCAGGGCAACAAGTGTCACAGCTTGACTGACTCCTGCCCTTGTTTAGTTCCTGTGCTTTCTCTACCTTGAATTTCTATCCTGTTCATTGACCACTTGTGTACCAGACCCTGGCTCCGTCCTGACACTCCGTCTGCTTCCTGTTTCTGCTACCTCATTGCCTGCCTGTGTACCAAATCCCGGCTCTGTTCTGACACTCTACCTGCCACCAGTATCTACGACCTCATGTTAGGGCAACCAGTGCGGCATAAACTTGTAGAACTATAGATGGAGAGGTCTTCACCTTTAGCAACCGCCTTTCCCGTAGAGATTAGTTATGCTCATAACTACTTGGATGCCCCCAGGAATTATACTCATTGTAGTACAAGTTTATGTTCACACGACAGCTCACAGGTACAAGAGATTCACGGAGTAGAGACAGGCCAGAGATCTGCGGACTGGACAGAGCACCGGTGGAGGCGTCAGGCACAAGCAGGGTCAGGGTCACAGGCAAGCTTCAGAGTCCAGGAACAGCCAGAGGTCATAAACGGAGAAAGCAATCCAAGGTTTCTACACCAATAAAGCACAGGAGCAGGCAGCAATACTTAGACAGAATGCTATAACCAGCAGTGAGGCTCAGTTCTCACTGCCCTAAATAGTGCTAAGGGCCAATCAAGGCAGAGCCCTGCAAGTGCTCCAGGTTTAGTATAATAAATTACTGGCACTGCTGCCACTGATAAAGCAGAGCACAGCCCTGCACGCATGCGCCCAACTGTTTGACAGCTGGCCGCGGGCAGCGGCAGGGAGCCTGATACGTCCAGGTTGTTGGACGCAGGAACCGGAAGTGATGCCCCAGTCGACATGGAGACGAACGGGATGCCTTGAGTAGGGCACAGGGAGTCGTGGTCGTGTCCGTGGCCGCCGCAACTGCTGACACCTCAACCTTTCGTGTACCAATTTGAGACTCAGTTACTCTCTCTGACTGCTGTCAGTAGCTGCTTACCATCTCAACACTGTACACAGTAGGAGTGTTACACCTAGTAGCAGGTCAGGGGACGGCGACCTGCAGGTTCGAGGCAGCTAAGTCCATCCTGCTCTGCGGAATTTCTTGGAGAATACCTGGAATTCCATTAGACTCTGCACCCCTGGTTGGCTAGTGCCAATCTAGGTTAACACAAGGAATCCTAACACTCAGTATGTTACAAGTACTTGGCAAAGAGATTGACTATATGCGCAGCGTTATGTCTTAAAACCTTAGGAATCCACAATCCGTTTTATCATATTTTTAGCTTGCCAACATCTAAGTTTATGTGCAAGTAACCTGCTAGCCCTATTATCTCCAGTATAAAATTTTTGTTGTAACTTAGTTAATGCTGTTTCAGTTGGTACTTAAAAAGATTGTGTAATTGTTTCCTGTTGGAGTTTAGCTCCTTAAGCGTTTTTGAAGGTCGTCTCTGATTTTGGGCTTCTAATTGGGTTAGTTTAGATTCAAGGTTTGGTTGGTTTTTGGCGTCTTTATTTATAGTAAAACTTGAATAGCTGTGCATCTAAGTACAGCTTTTAAAGCACACCAATAATTAACACCAATAACTAAAGACAGAGGTGTCTTCTGGCTGATTTGTTTGTGTAAATAACATCAGTGCATCCAAGACGGCCAGCTTAGGTTCTAGAGAAAATTAAACGTAGTTTTATAATCTTCAGTGTCTTGGAGAGACCTTGCTATGATTAATACATCACGTCCATTCTAGAGGGGCATGATTGAACCAGGTGATGTTTATGGAGTTGGTGTGCTGTGATGTCCATTTGTCTGATAGAAGGTCAATTCCTGAGTAATGGTTGTGGACATTCGAATAGAATGGTAGGGCTGAAGTGAAAACACTCTGCAAATCATACACAGAGATGCTGAGAAGAATTCTGGAGTAATAAAAGACAAGTCTGCAAACCCGCAGAGATCACAGGAGTATACTCTGGATGGGGGAATTAGCAGGGTTGTGTAAGGAAGGTACTGCAAATGGAGCTCCAAAGAGCAGGCCCAGCAAGAGAATGAGCCCCTAAAGTCAGCACGGGCCTGGCTCAGATAGGGAGCCAAATCACTAATGTGGGCGGAGAGGGAGGGGGGGTTCCATGGTGCTGTATACAATTTGAGGGTTCACGTATTCGGAACTAGAGGCCTCCATCCCCTCAATGCTGGGTACTCAATGGCTCCAGCCAATTTCCGTGGTAGGTGTTGTGGTAGTGAGGGCTGTGGACCCCACAAGGAGTTGGCACAAGCCACGTCCCCAGCTGTGGGTGAGTCGTGCCACTGGGAGGAAGGTCTGCAGGGTCCTCACAGTGTGGAGGAAGACAATCCGCAGTGCACGAGTAAAGCAGGGGGAGAATGCTCTGAAATCAGTCTCGTAAGGGCAATGTTCTGCAGTGCCCAGGTAAAAGACATCGACTCAGTTTGGCGTCATAGTCACTTCCCTCAAGTCTGCTCTTCTGATGCAAATATCTCCAACTCCAAATGATCCTCTTAAAGCTTAAAAAGGAATTCTGTTAAATTAACAAAAGCACCTGTTCTTTCTTATTGATAAGGAGAGATTTGCTTTAAAATGTAATAACGATGTAGTGCTACATGTACTAGACCAGTGGTTCCCAAACTGTGTGCCTAGGCTCCCTGGGGTGCCTTGGAGATCTCACTGGGGGGCCTCAGCCAGGGCCAGTGTTAAGCAAGGCGGGGGACTCCTTGGTAATTATTTTGGCTTAGGGGTGCCTTGAAAAAATTTTGGAGACCCTAAGGGTGCCTTGAACTGAAAAAGTTTGGAATCCACTGGACTAGACTGAAGTAAAGCAACAAAGTGTTCCCATAAACCTGTGTGAGCAGCATTTTGTTTGGCGTGCATTTTACTAATATATATATATATATATATATATATATATATATATATATATATATATATATATATATATATACACACACACACACATGTGTAGCACTATACCAATTTATAATGTGAGCATGCTATTGCAGTTGTTATTCTGAGCAACCTCCAACCTCCTCCCTTCCTGGAGCAGCTGACACTTCAGTCACAGACTGTGTAAAGGTGTCCTACTCCTGTCATAACTGACACTCCCCGAAGGAGGGAGGGGGGAGCATTGTGTGCACATAAGCAAGGAAGAAACTCCTCTCTGATTGAACATTAACTCCAGTGTCTTGATGTAAGGAGGGGGTAGATGGGTTATAGGTGTTTAGCAAAGATGTACTTTGCACCTTTCAAAGGAACATCACAGAAAATCAAAGGAGAAATGAAGAAACACTCAGGTACAGACCACATAGAATCTACCATTTATCTGTATATCATGGGCCAAATCTACCTATTCATTATCATAATCATCTATTCTGGATTTAGAGCACTATTTGTACTGTTTATTTAACCCCAAGTTATTTAACCCCCAGTAATATTCCTCACTGCACTGTTTCTTTGTTGTACTGCTTTGATGCAAGTTATTGCAATTGAGTGATATGGGACAGCTAAGTGGAGAAAAGAGAGATTATATTGTGGAACAGGTGTTTCATGAGAATGTGTTGCTGAAATGAAGGATTTATGTTTTGATACATCAATATTGAGTAATTGAACTAATTGAAAGCAGGACCATAACGCAATAGGAGTTAAAAGCAAATGTTGACTGCCCTCAGAAATAATTTAAGTATAATAGCTAATTTGTCATATAACTATTTACTTGTTTGACATATTTTATGTTACATTCTTGGAGCAAGAATAATAACGAAGATCCAAATGGTTGTTCGTTTTGACCAGAAAAAATAGCTGTTCTATTTTTTAAAAGCAGTCCAAAAATGCAAATGTACAAAAATCAATCAGAAAATTACTTTAATTTCAGCAGCCATGGCACAGCGTAAAACCACTTTGATTTTCCTGTGCACCTCATTTTGTGCAGAGGATGTATTTTTAGGTGATTCCTTGATTTGCAGAAGGGCACACAGCATAATTCTGGTCTGCAAAAACACTTTAATTTAGCACCAGCTCTTAGATGGCAGAGGTCACATCATCCTATACTTCCAGTGGAATGTATTTTGCACCTTCTAGTTGCAAAGAATTGCACTTCTAGATGCACTTTGCAAGATTAAAAAAAAAGCTTCAAACACACAAAAGTGGCACTCTCATGATTATTATTTTAAGAAATAAATAAAGGGCTCACCGTGTATGTTTCGTAAACCTTACATCAACCTTATAATTCTAAAACCTTTGCATGTAAATAAAGACACGGAAACTTGAATAAGTTATTAAAAATTGCCAGAACTTTTATTAGGATTTTAATTTTAACTAGACCTATGGTGGCGGAGAAAGGGCACTGCGAAACAACTCTCAAGCTGACAAACACTATCACGAGTGGACTGGCGCAAACCGCCGTACGTCCACCACCACGGGGAACAAATCCCAACATAACTTTTGCGCTGAGTTGGCGTCAGAGTGACTGCCCCTTTTAAAACTCACTCTGCCCTCCCTCACCGAATCGAACAGGGACCCTCCTCACCGAAGGGCCAAAAAGGGAGTTACTGGTGCCTCAACGGGGGGCAGTGACCTACGACAACTACCAATGCGCCCACAAATCAGCCGCTGAACGCAGTGCCTTCCTACCGCAACATAACCGGACATACCCTACCAAAGGAGTGGGTGGGTGGGATCTCGTGCTGTGGAATGAACCAGAACAGGAAGTGCAGCCTCCTATAACAATCAAGGTCCCTCCCACTGGATTACACATTGGTCGGGCCAACCCATGTTAACACCTTCAGGTCAGTGTTCAGCTTACTACAAACCCTGTCGCCCTTTAAGTGCATTCGTCCTATTCAGCCTCATTTGTCATTAGACCAAACCCAGTAATACTTAAGGAGAAAAACCTGAACATTTTAATCTAATGAAAGGGATGGTTTTAAAGTGGTAAAAGACTGGATTTTGATGTGACAGTTATACTTTTGTAGGGACTGTCTCTTAAGATTTATTTGCCTCCTTGCAAATCTGATTGATCTTCTATTGTAGGTCTCCTTTGAGAGCTTGGGCATGCGGGTGGACCATTTACACATAGAGAGGAAAAACCAAGGAGTTTTACTTTACACAGCCAGTATACTTCATAAATGAGGTGCATTGTCTAATTTGTCCTAAATCCAGCGCCAGCCCAAGCTACTCTAAAGTTTCACCGGGCCAGTCTCTGAGGTTATGTACATAAGAGAGCCGACCTCTGTACCTCTGTGATACTTGTTAGGTAGGCTTCCGCATGCAAACACAAACCCGGCAAACGCCTGTGAATTTTACTGTCTGTGGGGGGCTACCATTTGATGTATAGAGTGATACAAAAATTGGGTTTTCCTTCCTTTAATAAATTGGCTTGTGTGTTCCCCAATGATTTTAGCTGTCCAACTCAATGAGAGCTGCAACTGGACCATCTCTCTTTGTCTGCCTTGGTGCCAACTAACCTATAACACGGAGAATGTGTTAGGTGGAATCATAATGTTGGGGAGAAAACATTTTGATCTAGGGAAGAGTCAAATCGGGTATGAATTATGGGAGTTAAGATATGATTTGGAATAGAATCAATTAGTGTGGCATTGGTTAAGAAGGGTGTCAGAGGTATCCTACCACTGGACTTTAGAAAAGTCCTATTAACTTCTTGTTCACACGTATTCTGGTATAAATCACCCAAGGAGAAGTAATTAGGCCAGGCCTGAGAGTTACATATGACACAGACAAGAAATGTATGTATCAAGTTGTAAAAAAGCTCTACCTTTATTAGGTCACAGAAACATATATATACATTAGGACAAACGGTAGTGAGAGGGAGCAGCCCTCTTCTAAGCCAATAGAATCTATATATCAAATACTATTTCCAGTAAAAGCACGCCTATACAGTTATTTCTCATAAATGCATAGTTCTTAATTCCTCTTTTTTGAATTAACACCATATTTAGCCTAAGCTTAGTTGGAAACTACAGTTAGCACAGGAAGCACAGGATATTTGTTCAGATAGCTGGGAGTTACATTTTAGTATTAACCTCTTCATGCCTCCTTCAGACCCTTCTTTTAATATTAAATTAACTCCTTCCTATTCCCCAGAGGATAACCCAGGCTCCTTCCCCGAGAGTAGCAGGCGATACTACTGTCATGCACGTCTGACCTCACAAGTCGATACTAATCATCTGCTTTTAGAGTTCATAACTATCAGGTGAGGGGTAATGACCGTCCCGTGCAACAGGATCCTGGTTTATCTTGGGGGACTAAAACACCCCTTTCCTACAGGTGGGTCTCGGAGTCTGAGATTCGATCTTTTCCAGCACGTCTGTCAGCTTCTTTTTGCAGTGCAGCTGTACACTCATTAGCCTCTTGCAGCTGATTATAAGAGTCTCTGTTAGTGGTTCGCAGAGCCGGGTATGTGTCATCCCTGGGACCCTTGTGTTTGGTCTTTCCAACTCTCAGTATTTTCTTAGTCACATATGGAACACAACAGAGAAACAACCTGATTAGTACATATATCAATAGACCAAATCCTGCAAGTTTTGCTATGATTAACAGAATGCCTGACACCCATCCAAACATTCCAGAAAACCAGTTAGAAGGGTTCAGCCATGACCACCATCCCCCTGAAATTCATGCTTCTTCCTTATGATTACTAGCAAAGTCTTCCTTCAATCTTTTTACCTCATTCAAATGTTCTTCTATAGCAATTTCTACATCATATGTCTGATTAATGTAGTTACAGCATGCTTCTTTTACTATCATGCACATGTCACCTTCTTTTGCTGTGAGATAATCCAAGACTAGTCTGTGGGCCTGTACCTCTTTAGTAATCATTTGCATCTCCTTTATCATTAGTTTGAACGTTTCATCATACAAATCTGTTATGTTGTCAATCAGACTGGCTAAATCTATTATGTACGAGAAAGCCTTTTTTTAAACAACATCTATTTACCCAGGGGAGGTTAATTAACTCGGTGTTGGATTTCGGGGCTGAGGGCACTGACCTCTTTATTATATCATGGGCCTTTAAATTTGCGGGGTCATAATAACCTGGAATCATGTTATCTATGTAGTAGGTGCTGGGTAAGATCTTTCCTATTGTGCAGTTACCATATCCCCCATAGGGCAACCATTTATATGCTCTTTTTCCACATAAGAAATAAATATTCCCTGGGAGATAATAGGTACCTGGAATCTTTGCTATCAGTAGTCCAATTAATCTTAACAGATCTAATGCCTGGGTTCTATCGATACCTAACATAGTCTAATTTCCTCCACATTCTGACTGGTTTAACCATTCTGGGTATTTTCCCTGTAATTTCACCCCGAGTAGCTTGTGCCTTGACAATGCATATGGCCTTGTTTTGTTATCTTGATCGCAAACGTTGCACTGAATAAGGGACCCTCCTGCCTCCCCAAATGTTATGTTAGCCGCGTGACATTGTGTATTTCCAAGAGAATAATTCTTTGGTCGCAGGTCCATACTTACACTCCCCAGCGTGGCTGTCATTGTAATAGACTCGGATTTTGTTAACCGGGGAATTGTTAAACAAAAATCAACTGGTTTTGCATAAAGTGTAGTTAAAATTGCTACGGGGAGAGTTACATATTGCTCTACTTTTACTGTCCTTAATTTGGTCAGGTTTACCTTGGCCACTTCTTGGATACTAAGGGGAACCGCAATCCAATTCATGGATCTAGTCGACAAAGGGGAATGTGTGCAGATCCAACAGTTAGTCAAATTCAGCGTTTTTGCTGCCGTATAGTGCATCTGGACAAAGGCATTGCTCCATGGTTCATTTAGTACCTCATGCAACTGCCTGCTTTTGCTATCTACATTATTATTACTATTGGTGTTGGATTTCTCTGTTGGATGGCTACACCATTCTATACATCTTTTCTCAGGAGGTTTCCCACAGTATTTACATTCTTCATTATCTAATTCATCACAATTATTGCATACACATTTTTCATAGCCTGTGTTCCCCCTGCATTCTGCTTTCTCATGTGAAGAATAGACACATACAGCTATTTGTATAGCAATTACTAAAATTAAAGCAGTACTTCTCTTAGCCATTGCTTTGGCCTGTCTGGATGGTTATCTTTGTTTTCTTGCAGTGGGATGCGTGTACCCAGGAATCTTTTCCCTTTAGTTTTACTGAGGTCGGCGTAATCAACAACACTTGATAAGGACCTGTGTACCGCGGTTCCAAAGCCTTTCTTACATGTACCTTCAGATAGACCCAATCACCGACCTCTAGCCCATGCGGTTCCACACTTTCGTTCTCAGGCTGAGAATTCTGTACCTGGTGTTATGTGCGTATTGCCGCTAACCAATAACGATTGTCGAACCTCGATTTGTGTTTCCAAAGCACAATGATTTATTCGCAAATAAGTAGAATAAATATGCTCAAGCGAAGTAATAGTAAATACAGCCGTTACTTATCGCAGGCGCTCTGGATCCAGTGCAGTCATTCAATCCTGAAGTCTGGGGACAAGAAGTCTGCAGTCTGGATCACAAGCTGCTGCTTATATACACAATCACATACAGTAATACAATGAAGATGGAATAGCTTGCATCTATTGGTCCAGGTCTCAGGAATGTCCAAGGGGTCGTCATCATTGGCCAGGTTATACAAAGGAATCCAAAGGAGGGGGTCATCTCAGCAGGGGGTAGGCTCTGCTCTTCCCGCCACGATTCCTTAGTCTTAAGTAGTTCATAATTCCCTATCATTCATAACTTGTGTATGCACTCTGCGACTCCCTCGCAGAGTGAACCAAACAGTAGGATATGTAACAAGGTTCAGTATGATACCACTCATGATGTTATTCCTTCAACCCATTCCGTGTATTTCACTAATATTCATGTAACTCTGATATAACATATAAATACAACTATATTTCGACATATCTGACTATGTGTTGCAACTACCATTAATGTGTACTATTTTATAAGTATGCGTGTCTCTGCGAATGTGTGGTAAAAGACCAATTATTGTTGCTGCAACGTGTAGTGGATGCGCACGCCCTTTCACGCCGTAGCGTGCCCTTGTACGGCGTTGCGTACCGTACGCCTCTTTTCAGACAAAGACAACCAAGTTTGCTAGACTTTAATTGAAATGACTTTATCCAATTTACTGACTTCGACAGTTCCACCCTTTGATAGTGTAATAAACTATCACCCAATCACCGTTTCAAGTTCAGGATTGTACAATACTTCTCCACAGACCATGATCTTGGTATCTGGTACCACCCTTTCAGTCTCTTTCTCAGTGTTACTCTTATGAGACCGTTTTCCACACTTCAACACAGTAGGAACACATTTGACAACTAAACCAATTGCTAAGATGACACCCAGTATAAGGAGAAGGAGCTTACCTACACTTGCAACCATTTCCTGTACCCACTCCCCCAGACCGGAGAACCATTTTGCTGGGTTCAACCATGAGAACCAACCCGCCACCTTTTCCCCGACCTCATATAACGAAGAATTATGGCTCTTTCGAAATTCCCATTTCAGCTGCAAAATTTCATCCATCTTCCGGTCTATGACCTCTTTAGGATCATCCGTATTATTAGTAATGTACGTGCAACATTTGACACCGAACTGGGTGGCCAGTGTCACACAGTACCCACCAGTAATAGAGGTGAGGTAATTTAGTACCAGTCTATGTTGCACCAACTCTTTCTTGTACGCTTGTAGCTCCCTTCCAGTATACCTGAAAGTGTCATCATATATCTCGGTGATATTATCTATTAATTTAGCTAGGTCTTGGATATATTTAAAGTTTAATGTTCCCCGAGCGGTCCTGGTGAGATCTAGAGCAACCATAACTTGGAAACCAGCAGTTTCACTAATCAATTTTGTAGCTATGGGTTCCTCACCAGGAATCATGTATGTATGGTGGTGATGTAGTCTTGTGAATACCAACCATTTCTTCATGAGTAATAGTCATGATTTCAGGAACCAGTTTAGCTAAGAAACACAAGCCCTTGGAACTCGGAGTCACCCAGGAATAGGCTTTCCTTCCACAAACAAAATACACATCATCAGGGAGAACATAAGGAACAGTATGTCCATGAATTATGTCGCACAGAGTTTTGATAAAACTACCCATGCCTAGTGTCTCCATCTGCTCTTGACACGTGTCGGCATTAATGACATTTTCACATTTATCTGTAGAGACTTTTCCAATGGATACCTTCTTATGTTTGGTTATACGCCCTAACTTGTGACTTCCATCAACATTCCTGCCTAGTAGTGACCTTGTAAGTCTCTCTCTAAAATGAGTGTGGCGAGCCATTGTCTGATCTGATAGGTCAGCCTCCCTATTCTCCAGGCGCTTTGCATGAGATATGTTTAGGCACAGCAAAGATCTGCCTATGGAGTATTGTCGAAGCGTCAGACTAGGGGACCTAGTGTTATTGTACCTCCCTTCTATGGGCCTCCCACCCCTTAATTTGAGTACTTCGGATATGTTTAAAAGGGAATGGCACTAGTCCTATGTTATGCTGCCCTTGAGGCACGTGAGAGCACACCCAACACTCGGTTTGGTTTAGTACCTTACCCACCAGGGAGTGATAATTCTCCAAAGGATGCCCGCCTATATTCAGAGTACTGGGGGACTGGCATCGTTGGATGCATCTCTCTTCAACTAGGGAGTTGCAGAACTTGCAGATACAATACTCATCAGACAATAGCCCCTCACACTGCCTCCGAGTTCCCGAGCTAGCAGACCTTTTCATAACCCCTGAACCAAGTTTGATAATGGGCTGTTCAGAGTATCCTATTAACTTTTCTTCGGCCTCCATTTCATTCGTATCACTCCCAGAACTCTCCTCCGTCCTCCATCCTCCTTCACAAAAATAGAATGTCCTAGAAAAAGTAAAAACAAGGAAAATCCTGGAACAAAAGAAAAACAAAAACCGCCACTCCATCGCTGGAAAGATAGTTCTGAGGCAACGTCTCTGGTTCAGGTGTCTCAACTGCAGGCTTTAGGTCTCCCGGAACAGGCTCACAAGTGACAGCTCTATGTCGTCGGTCTGAGTTTTGTCTTGCACTTTCTCCAGATTATGGACTCTCCTGCAGTGGGTGGAATGGACCCAAGTGTCTCTCTCTGCAACCTTCAGTGATGTAGTACTGGTCAGCAGCACTTGGTACGGGCCTTCCCATCGGTCTGTTAAACAACCTGAACGTAAGAAATTGCGGATCATAACATAGTCTCCAGGTTCAACATCATGACAGTTTGTTTCTGGCATACCAGGTGACAGCATTTTTAGTTTTTGTTGTTGTTGTTTTAGCTGTCTACTCATTCTTATAAGATATTGTACAGTCACCTCATTATTATACTTCAAGTTGTCTTGTGGACTCACGATCAAATGAGGTTGTCATCCGAATAGTATCTTAAAGGGGAACAGATTAAGAGGAGGTCTAGGATTGGTTTGAATGCTATGGAGGACCAATGGCAAAGCCTCAGGCCATGCGAACCCAGTTTCAGCCATTATCTTACCAAGCTTGTTCTTTATAGTACCGTTTACTCTCTCCACCTTACCACTGGCTTGTGGTCGGTAAGGGGTGTGAAGTCTGCTACCGATTCCCATGAGTTTACACATATTTTGGAAGATATCACCAGTAAAATGGGTACCCCTATCACTTTCAATGATTCTAGGGATACCGAACCTACACACAAAGTCTTGTACAATTTTCTTTACAGTGAACACAGCAGTATTAGTGGCTGCCGGATATGCTTCTACCCAACCGGAAAACACATCAATACACACTAACACATACTTTAAATTCCTGCACGGTGGTAATTGGATATAGTCAATTTGTATTACCTGAAAAGGTCCGTCTGTAGGAGGGATGTGGGATGGCTCAGTTGGAATAGTTTTCCCAACATTTTTCCTCAAACAAGTAAGACATGACATTACTTTCTTACCAGCCTGAGAGTAAAATCCGGGAGCAACCCAGTATGCTCTCACCAGTTTGCACATACCTTCTTTACCCAGGTGAGTCAGACCGTGTGCTGCTTCATCCAGGCTTGGATAGTATGTTCGGGGAGCTACAGGCTTACCTTGTCCATCCCTCCAGAGTCCTGAGGACTCTTGACCACATCCCTTCGCCTTCCAGACCGCCTTTTCCTGCAGGGAACACAAATCTTGCATTTCAATTAATTTCTGCATGTCTAATGTCTGAAAAACCATCATAGTCTCGGTCGATACAGTCATAGGTTGCCCCGCTGCCCATTTAGCAGCTTCGTCTGCCCTGTTGTTGCCCAATGACACTGGGTCTTCTTCAAAGGTATGGGCTTTGCACTTTATGACGGCTACTGTTCTGGGTAACTGTATCGCTGTCAGAAGTCCTTTTATGTGTTGTGAGTGTGCTACTGGTGTACCTGCTGCTGTCGTAAAGTTTCTAAGACGCCAAAGGGCCCCAAAATCGTGCACTACCCCGAAGGCGTACCTAGAGTCAGTATATATGTTGGCTGATTTACCCTCTGCCAATTCACACGCTCTCCTTAGTGCTACTAGTTCCGCCACCTGGGCTGAGTGAGGTGGGCCAATGGGTTCAGCTTCTACCACATCCTGATCGTCTACAACAGCGTAACCAGTACATAGCTCTCCTGTCTCTGTTTGTCTATGGCAACTTCCGTCTGTATAAAACGTAAAATCTACATTTTCTAAGGGGGTGTCACGTATGTCGGGCCTTGCAGTAAAGGTCTGGTTCAGGTGTTCCATACAGTCATGCGTGTCAGTATTCTTGCCTAACTCATCATCAACCAGGGTCTCCTCACCTCCCACCCTTTGTGTCTCTTGAGACACATACGGAAGGTATGTAGCTGGATTTAAGGTGTTACATCGTTTGATGGTGATGTTTGAGGGTGCCATCAGGGCTAGTTCCCATTTTGTGAATCTAGCTGAAGAAACATGTCTGGTTTGGGCTGAATTTAACAGAGCTGATACAGCATGGGGTGTATAGATGGTTGAATTATGACCTAATACTACATCCTCGCTCTTACTTACTAAAAGGGCCATTGCTGCTACACTTCTGAGACATGTTGAGAGTGACCTTGCCACATTGTCTAATTGTGCACTGTAGTATGCTACCGGTCTGCTAGCGTCACCATGTTTCTGTGCGAGGACACCTGCTGCACAGCCATCAGCTTCTGTACAAAATAGCTCAAAAGGCTTTTCATAATCAGGTATTCCCAATGCAGGTGCTCTTGTCAGACTATCTTTAAGGTTAAAGAACGCTTGCTCTGACTCTTCTGTGTGTACAACACGTTCTGGTTTTGAGGAAGAGACTAGCTCCTGCAATGGTAATGCCAGAATAGAAAAACCTGGGATCCAGGACCTACAGTATCCACACATCCCCAAGAAAGTACGAATCTGCTTCTGGCTCTGCGGCAGGGTCATGTGTTGTATGGCCTCAATTCTGTCGGTTGTCAGGTGTCTTAGCCCCTTAGTGAGGCAGTGTCCTAAGTATTTGACCTTAGTCTGACATGGCTGTAATTTATCCTTTGCCACCTTGTGCCCTGTTTGTGAAAGATGAAGCAACAACAATTTAGTATCATGCAAACATGACATAAAAGAATCGGAGCACAACAACAAATCGTCCACATATTGAATTAGAACAGACCCTTTGTGGGGTTGAAAGGATTGCAAACAGTCATGTAAGGCTTGGGAGAAAATACTGGGGCTGTCAATGAACCCCTGGGGTAGTCTGGTCCATGTGTATTGCACTCCCCTGTAGGAGAATGCAAAAAGGTATTGGCAGTCAGGGTGAAGAGGGACTGAGAAGAAAGCAGAACATAGATCAATGACAGTAAAATGACTGGCAGACGGTGGAATCTGCATGAGGATGACAGCTGGATTCGGCACTACAGGGAATTGGCTCTCAACAACTTTGTTAATTCCCCTTAAGTCCTGGACTAATCTATAGCCCCTCCCCCCACTCTTCTTCACAGGGAAAATGGGACTATTTGCTGTACTGGCTGTACGAATTAAAATC
This sequence comes from Mixophyes fleayi, assembly GCF_038048845.1. Lineage (NCBI taxonomy): Eukaryota > Metazoa > Chordata > Amphibia > Anura > Limnodynastidae > Mixophyes > Mixophyes fleayi. The sequence continues at coordinate 46,286,048 of NC_134412.1, forward strand.
CCTTGTTGTAACAGCCTCTCAATAACAGGATATACCCCTAGTTCCACCTCCGGTTTTAGTGGATACTGTGGGATTTTTGGAGCTATCCTACCACTTTTTAGATTGACCATGACAGGGGCTACGTTTGCCATCAGTCCAGTGTCCTGTCCATCTCTGGTCCATAGGGAACCTGGTATTTCCAGCAACATCCCCTTTACTTGAGATGGACTTTGTTCTATAACAGGAGAGTGTAACATTAACCTTTGAGGGGTGTCCAATATGTCCTGTACCTCATGTGCAACCTTCTCGGGTATATCTAGGAACACACCATCTGAAGTACAGTATATGACACATCCCATTTTACATAACAAGTCTCTCCCTAGCAAGTTAGTAGGAGCCGCTGCAGCTAAGAGAAACAAATGCTTAGTATGCAGAGGGCCGAAAGTAACTTCAGCGGGTTTAGTTAGAGGATTACGTAACACCTTTCCAGTTACCCCCATAGCTGGAATAGTTTTACTGGTCACCTGTAGGTTGAAAGGAGAGGTTATCACAGATCGGGCCGCCCCTGTATCTACAAGAAAAGTTTGTTTCCTACCAGCTATGTCAACTATCATTGTTGGTTCTTCTCTTAGACTCTCAGTTAACCTCACTGGTTGTAGACTACAGGTATGACCTGACCCCTACCGCTGACTATTGATTTCCCGCGCAGCATTTGCTGCCGTAATATGCGCGGGTAGATGTGAGTCTTCTAGTCTATGTGAATCCCTCCTTGGAGGATATCTATGTGACCCACCTTTCTGTGTATTGAGTCTTTCCTTTTTACACTCTCTAGCATAATGTCCTTCCTCGTTACAGTTGAAACACCTGATCACTTTAGGTTTCCTGTTATATGGGTTGTATGCTGGTGGTCGTGTATGCACCCTTTCTAGAGCCTGTATACTTACCATCATTAACCTATCACTTTTCTCCTCCCTTTTTCTAAAAAGGTTTTTGTCATGCTCCACAGCAGACTCCCTAAGAGAGTCTACCGTGACGCCTCTCCAATTAGGTAATGTGGTTTGTACTCTCGTCTTTAAATTTTCTCTAAGGCCATCCATCAGTACCCCTACAGCTACCTCTCTGTGATGTGGGTCCTCACTTATGTTGGATATCCCAGTAAATCGTGCGATCGCTGTTATAGCTCTAGCAAAGTAATCTGAGGCAGTTTCACTATCCTTTTGTTTAATGGTGAAAATCTTACTCCAATTTACTACTACTGGAAAACAGATGGCTAAGTGTTTGACAATTTGTTCTATATTCCGTTGGTTAATCTCATCAGTCAAGGTGTCATCTTCCTCCAACAAACAATCTTCAATAAATTTTTGTATGTTAGTATTGGGAGGAAGACACGCCCTCGACACTACCCGACAATCCTTACTGGTTGGTCCGTGAGCATTTCCTAAGTCTTTAACAAATTTCTGACATTTAGCTAACTCTTTTCTAGGATCTGGGAATTCAGTCATAATGGAACGTAATTCTGATCTAGTCCAGGGACAATGCATTGTAACATTTCTTAAAGGAACTACACCATCCTTATCCGGTTTCCCATTGGGAACCGATATTGTGCGGACCGGGAACACACCCTCTGGTACACTAACTTCAGGGGACGCTACAGGATTTACAGGCCCTAGATTTAGAACACTTTCACTCCTAGTGATCACGCTACTCTCACCTATCTCAGCCATTTTCTCATACTTGCGCTGAGCCTCTAGTACATTAACAGCATGGGCAATGGCCGAAATCACAGTGGGTTCATCTTCATTTTCAGATACACTTGATTGAAACTGATTTAAAACAGGGTACAACTTAGTAATTTTTCTATTTTCAGTTTTAACAACGGCTGTACTTACCCCTCCCGCCACATAAGGTGGCGGGGGGCGCGCTTGCGCTGAGTTCGCCACGCTTCTCAATGGTTACATCCGCCTCGCGCGCGCTTTTCGCCATGCCTACTTCCGGTTTGCATTCGCTGCTCTGCCACGTGTTACCTTCCATTTGCCACAATTTTAAACAATCATTATGTCTATTTCTCTTTTTCGTTGACTTGATCAACCATACTTTATCTTTTACAGTATTTAGTACCTCTGCATTAAAACTCCCTATTGTTGGGAAAGGCCTATCACAAGCTTTGGTCATCCCGACCCACATGTCACAATACACAGTTGCATATGCACCATATTTCTTACACATGAGAAACCTAGCTGAACCAATAGGGCCTTCCTTAGGCAGTACACTGACCATCTCTAGCGTATGCTTAGCACCCATGTTGAACAATATACCTTCTACCTGGAACACAGACACACCGCAATGCTCTGTTCTTTCCACCTAATAATTTCAACTCTGTTGCTATACTCACCGCTAGAGATCTATAATGCTCGGTGAACGTATTTCCTTTAGCCGCGTTCACTCGCTTTTCTCGCCCCTGGCGAGGATCCCTAATACAGAAATATCACTGTGGGCCCCAAGGGCTATCACGATACCCTGGCTCAACCACAAAAATCTGCTGAGTTTATTATCGCTGGGAGCGCAAGTTAATACAATCAACCTGCCTTTCCAGTATAATTCCTCCTAGCTGCTTCACCAATTCGCACTAACGGTGCGATCGGATCGCACTGTCTACCAATACTAATCATTAGCAAACCTTGCGATCTATTGGTAGCGCTTTGCGAAAAACACGTTTTCGCATTCGGTATACCTGCCCTGTATACCGTCCTTCAGTTGGGCAATCCGCCTCGTCAGACAGCAACTGAGCACAATCCACAATAAAACAGTGTATCTACGTTACAACATCACACACTATACACCTTTTCTGCGCAGAAAATCAAAAGTTCCCAACAATAGTAATAATGTCTCAGAGGCTTTCACAAGTAATTATACTATGCATGTATAATAACTATCAAAACGATTGTTTAACCACGTGGCAAATCTACCGGAAGTTCACGTACGCACAGCAGGAAATACACATACGCTAAGCAATGCAATACAGTTAAAACGCACAATGACAGAAAAAATAAACAGTTTTCTCTTTTGTCCCTAGGTTCTAGTTAGCGTGCCCTAGATAATGCAAAACGGACATTCGGTTTCGCAACACAGAGTAAAATTCAGGTTTCGAACACCATGCGTTCTTACCCGTTTATGACGCGTCTCCACCCTTTGTTGAGGAACCGAAATCCGTTGGTCTTGCGTATCATCGGCAACGAAACCTCCAAAGCTCACGAGCCCCCAAATTGTTATGTGCGTATTGTCGCTAACCAATAACGATTGTCGAACCTCGATTTGTGTTTCCAAAGCACAATGATTTATTCGCAAATAAGTAGAATAAATATGCTCAAGCGAAGTAATAGTAAATACAGCCGTTACTTATCGCAGGCGCTCTGGATCCAGTGCAGTCATTCAATCCTGAAGTCTGGGGACAAGAAGTCTGCAGTCTGGATCACAAGCTGCTGCTTATATACACAATCACATACAGTAATACAATGAAGATGGAATAGCTTGCATCTATTGGTCCAGGTCTCAGGAATGTCCAAGGGGTCGTCATCATTGGCCAGTTCATACAAAGGAATCCAAAGGAGGGGGTCATCTCAGCAGAGGGTAGGCTCTGCTCTTCCCGCCACGATTCCTTAGTCTTAAGTAGTTCATAATTCCTTATCATTCATAACTTGTGTATGCACTCTGCGACTCCCTCGCAGAGTGAACCAAACAGTAGGATATGTAACAAGGTTCAGTATGATACCACTCATGATGTTATTCCTTCAACCCATTCCGTGTATTTCACTAATATGCATGTAACTCTGATATAACATATAAATACAACTATATTTCGACATATCTGACTGTGTTGCAACTACCATTAATGTGTACTATTTTATAAGTATGCGTGTCTCTGCGAATGTGTGGCAAAAGACCGATTATTGTTGCTGCCACGTGTAGTGGATGCGCACGCCCTTTCACGCCGTAGCGTGCCCTTGTACGCCGTTGCCTACCGTACGCCTCTTCAGACAAAGACAACCAAGTTTGCTAGACTTTAATTGAAATGACTTTATCCAATTTACTGACTTCGACACTGGGTGTAAATGTCAGACAAGTATTTAGTAAGGGACCTCACATATGATGTCATGTTCCAATGTTTGTGCTGTAGTTCTTGGGGAAAATAACATCCTGTCTTGGGTCTGGTTCCAAACAAAATCTCATAAGGGGAATACCCTGTCTCTTTCCCCGGGGTAGTCCTCACTGCGAACAGGGCCAAGGGAAGACATTCTACCCATGTTTTGCCAGTTTCTGCCATTGCCTTCTGGATTTTTAATTTGAGTGTACCATTTAGCCTTTCTACCCTCCCACTGGCTTGTGGTCTGTATGCGCTATGGAATGCCTGTGTGATCCCTAAATCCTTCATGATCAATTGCATGGTTTCACCTGTAAAGTGGGTACCTCTGTCTGACTCGATTACCTCCAGCACTCCATACCTACATACCACTTCTGCTAGGATTTTCTTTGCGGTAGTTATGGCATTGGCTTTTGCCACTGGCCATGCTTCGGGCCATCTACTGTAAATATCACTACAAACTAGGACATACTCATATGTCCCACTTTTTGGCATCTGTATGTAGTCTATTTGTAGTCTTTGAAAAGGGAAAAATGCTTTGGGTATATGACCCATCTGTGTTCTAGTTCTCCTACCTGGATTGTTTTCTGCACACACCCAACATTGATCACAGTACAACTTAGCTGCCACATAGAATCCAGGTGCTATCCAATGTTCTTGGACTTGTGAAGTCATCTGTTCTTTTCCTTTGTGGTCCGGTCCATGAGCAACCTGCAACATAGGAGAATAGAGAGCCCTAGGGAGACACAACAGTTCACCTTTCTGCCAGAGTCCTGTGGATGATTCTAATGCTCCCACCTTCTGCCAGGCCTTTTTCTCTTCTCTGGATGCTTGTTGCTGCATGTTCTGTAAGTTTTCCAGATTTGGTTGCTCTGGTGTCGCTGGTAGGAGAGTGTAGATGGTTGGTATTTGCTTTACAGCTGCCTTTTTTGCTTGTTCATCTGCAAACGCATTTCCTTTCTCTTCCTCACTTTTTCCTTGTGTATGTGCCTTTACTTTCAGTATTGCCATTGCTTTTGGCAGATCTAGTGCTCTAGTCATTCTTTCAATTAGTTCACCATTTTTTATGGGTTGTCCAGTGCTGGTTAGGAAATTTCTCTGTTTCCAAATTGAGGAGTAGTCATGTGCCACACCCCAGGCATAACCTGAGTCTGTGTAAATGTTCACTGTTTGTCCCTCTGCCAATTCCAGAGCTCTGATTATTGCCATGAGTTCTGCTGCTTGTGCAGAGTAGCTTGGTGGAAGAGGTTCCGCTTCGATCACTTCCTGCAGAGTGACCACCGCATAACCCGTGTGACGTTTGCCATCTATGAAATAGCTTGAGCCATCAACGAAAAATAAAAAAATTGGGTTATTTAGTGGTTCTTCAGACAGGTTCCATGATGGTTTTACCTCTTGTTCCATTAAGGATAGGCAATCATGTTCCTCATGCTTCTCATGTCTCTCTTCGTTTTCTTCATTACTCCCTCCTTTTGTACCGTCAGGTACAAATTCAACTGGGAGAAGCGTGGCTGGGTTCAAAACGGTGCATCTTTTTATTGTCACATTGCTGGCACTGAAGAGAGCTACTTCATACTTGGTGATGCGGGCTGCAGAGAGATGTTTAGTAGAAGCCTGATGAAGAATTTCAGTTACAGCATGGGGTACCTGTATTATGAGTGGATGGTCTAGAACGACGTCTGCACACTTGTCCTTCAGTACGGCTGCAGCTGCTACAGACTTGACACAGTTAGGTGAGCCTTTCATTACATTGTCCAATGGTGTGGAGTAGTAGGCGGTGGGTCGTTGTTTGCCACCGTGTTCTTGGGACAACACTCCCAGAGCGTGGTTCTTTGTTTCATGACAAAATAGATTGAAAGTCTTACCATAATCAGGTAGTCCCAGAGCTGGTGCTGAGCAGATGGCTTGCTTGATCCTTTGCACTGCTTCCTCATAAAGCCGTTGTGTTGTTTCATTATTGTCTGCATCTTTCTTGGTAGCATCATAAAGGGGTTGCAGAAGTAATGATGCTCCTGGCACCCACTCTCTCACATACCCAGTGAGGCCGATGAATGCTCGGATTTCTGATACCGTCTTTGGTGTGGGAGCATCCATAATAGCTCTTGTCCTGTCACTGGTAAGATGTCTGGTGACCTGTGAGATACAATGTCCAAGAAAAACAACTTTTGTACTTACAAATTGCAGTTTTCTCAATGAGGCTCTGCAGTCTTCCTGTGCTAGAAAGCAGAGTAGGGATATAGATTCCTCTCTGCATTTTTGTTCTGTGGTTGATGCCAGCAGTAGATCATCTACATATTGTAGTAGCTGTGTCTCATCTGGATAGAGAGGGAGCCATCTTCTGAGGACTTGAGACATTGCAGCAGTAAATTCAGATGGGCTAGTGGCTCCCCCTTGTGGAAGTCTAGTCCAACAGTACTGCTGTCCGTCATGTGTGAAGGCTAGAAAAAGCTGAGAGTCTTTTGTAATGGGCACAGAAAAGAATGCATTTGCTAAGTCTATTACTGTAAACCATGCTGCCTGAGGAGCTACGCTGTTCAAGAGGGTGTGTGGATTTGGTACAATAGGTGTAGGTACCACCAGTCTTTTGTTTATTTCTCTCAAGTCATGAATCATCCTAAAATGGGCTGTGGTGTCGCCCTCCTGTGGCTTCTTGCGTACTGGGAACAATGGCGTGGAATAAGGGGATTGACACTTACGTATGATCCCTTTGCTCTCTAGTTACTTTACTAAAATTGTCAGGGCCTCTCTTTGCTGTTGACTCAGTGGGTACTGGCGGACTGATATAGGAAAAGTATTTGGTTTCATTTGCAGACTCACCGGTTGCACCTTTAGAAGTCCAACATCTGTTTTCCCCGTTGCCCAGAGTTTCACCGGGACCCCTAGTTCAGTCCAGTCTTCCACAGACAGATTCTGGAAGGTCTGTTCTTTTTCTCCTTGTTCTGTACTGAGAAACAAAAGCACCGCTCCACCAATTTGGGAGCATTGATCATTTGATAGGGGTGTGGAGAAAACAATACCATTCGGAGTGTATTTAATAGAGGCTTGTAATTTAGACAACACATCAGCACCTAGCAAGTTGACAGGGCAAGTAGAACTGACAATAAATTCAACTGGAATCTCTTCTGGATGATTTGCTATCTGCACGGGTAAAGTTCTAGTTTTTCTTAAAGTGACAGGAGCCCCTGTCAACCCTGTAGCTTTAACCTTCTTTGTGGACAACATTTGAGGTAGTACATCCTCCTCCTTTAGTAAAGATTGGCTTGCCCCTGTATCTATTAAACAATTAACATTCCTTCCCCCAGGCAATGTCAGCGTGACATATTTTTCTGTGATTGATGGGGGACTAGGGTCAGAGACAAAGGAGACTAGAACAGGGGTGCCTGCGCTTCAATCTGAGGTTGTATTTGGGGAGTTTGACGGCTGTACCTCTCTATCCCTATTTTGCATCTGTCTCTTATTTTTCCACTGACAGCAGTCTTTTCTCATGTGTCCCTTCTTCCCACACTCAAAACAAATCCCAGACTGCGCACTTATCCACGGTTTTCTACTGCTGCGGGGTGGGTAATTTCTGTCAGTATTTATCACATAAACCTTACGTCCTGCCTTGTCTCTCTTTTCTGCCTCCTGTCCAAACCTTCCAAAGTCTCCAACAGCTGGTTTAAAGGGAGAGTTTTGTAGGCTGGAGATGACTTCTTAAGTGCATCTGCTAATGATGGGCGTAATCCCTCCATGTATTTTAATCTCACCAGCCTTTTTCCTGGCCCCTCTATTGTTGGATTTAAACCTTCATTTCTCACGTATTGGGTCATTTCATGTAAATACTGCCTACATGATTTGGATCCCTGTGGTCCTAAATCCTCAGGGTTTCTTGCTTTTCTTACCATAACCCATTTTCTAACCCGTCTCAGGAATTGTACCCCACTTCCTTCAGTGTCTGTGACTGCTGGAACAGCCTCAAACTGCTCATACCCCTCTGCTCCGGCATCAGCAGCATAATTACTGATTTCATGGAGATCAGTTGACATTAACTTATTTGTACAAACATTCACCAAATCACTCCATGTTGCCCGATGTATTTGCTGCATTGTGGTGATATATTCAGAGAACTGTCCTGGTGTTTTGTAAGGATCTGGACATTTTTCTAAGATGGTAGCCAATTCCATCATAGTAAAAGGGACATGATAGGGATGTGACACTCAAGCCTGCCCCTGTTGATTATATTGATGTATGTCCCTAACTGGGGCCATTACCACCATAGCGGAGGATTCTGCATTAGTATCTGTGTCATGTTTAAAACTTAACTCTTTAAGACCAGGTTTATTGTAAGGTCCTAAATTGGCTAATTCTTTTTTTATGCCTTTTGGTCTGGTTGCCTCCTGTTTACTTTCTGACACCAGACATTCACTACAAAAAGTACCGCTGTATTCATTTTTGCATTTTGCACACAATTTGTACTGTATACTTTTACTTAAATCACTATATGGGGATTGGGCTGAGGTTGAAGGAGAATCCTCCATCTGATTCTCTGGGACTGAGACTGACTGACCCCTGCCTATGTCTGAGCTTGTGGTTTCGTTCGTGTCATTATACGGGGGAGGCAAGTAGCATGTTGATGAATTATACATTGCAAATTCCGCCTGTCTCCTGTTTTGTTCCTCATTTTCATTTAACACTTGTTCCTCACTCATTACAATCCACATATGAACCATGTCACCAAAACCATGTTTATCAATCCATTCCTTATGATTGGATCTAAAATCCTTCCATTTCTTCACGTCAAATGACCCATCTTTTTCAAAATTACCTCTCCGTAATACTTTCTCTATACCTCTCACAGCCGGCGTGCCAAACCTGTCCCTCATCCTTTCAATTGGATTTGGGCCAGGCATGACGACTTTTGAGCTAGAACCCCCCATAATCAAGAAGAAATCACGATCTTCAACACAATTTTATGAGAGTAACCTCTATTCTGCCCAATCACAAATAATAACGTCTTATTATTTAAATCTAGGTAAGAGACCAAGTATTTTCACCACAACAAAACTTCCCTATTTTTCACCCTCCACAACGTACTTAAAAACAATCCATCTAAAAACAGCCAAAATGAGTGAGAAACAAATGCTGTTGATATCTCTTTATTAGAGGATTCAGACAAATATTGCAATGCAAATTATAACAATTCTGTTTGATAACATTTACAAATTAGACTGAAACATTTTATACCAGGTGAACAGACAGGGTTTACGGGACCGTATAGACACATAAAAGGGGTAACATACCATCCGACAGACAAATCTCAAGTACGAAGCATATTTTTGGCTAAAATCGCTTAACAAAAATAGCTTACCGCACGGATTTGTCGTAGTTGGGAGTTGTCAGCCGTTGGATGGTTCCAGATGTCCCCTTAACCGGTCATCAGGTTCCCGGGATTTCGGCACCAAGAAATGTCAGAGGTATCCTACCACTGGACTTTAGAAAAGTCCTATTAACTTCTTGGTGACACGTATTCTGGTATAAATCACCCAAGGAGAAGTAATTAGGCCAGGCCTGAGAGTTACATATGACACGGACAAGAAATGTATGTATCAAGTTGTAAAAAAGCTCTACCTTTATTAGGTCACAGAAACATATATATACATTAGGACAAACGGTAGTGAGAGGGAGCAGCCCTCTTCTAAGCCAATAGAATCTATATATCAAATACTATTTCTAGTAAAAGCACGCCTATACAGTTATTTCTCATAAATGCATAGTTCTAAGTTCCTCTTTTTTGAATTAACACCATATTTAGCCTAAGTTTAGTTGGAAACTACAGTTAGCACAGGAAGCACAGGATATTTGTTCAGATAGCTGGGAGTTACATTTTAGTATTAACCTCTTAATGCCTCCTTCAAGGGTGACCCAGCCTTGATCAGTGAAACATCAATTTGGTTTTTATCATGATCTTGAGGATAGTTAAATCAGGGGAGATCAATTCCAGGGTGGTCACATAATGAAGAATAAGGATGTAATAATAATGTCTGCCTGGGGTGCAAAAATGGCCCAGGCTGGTCCTGCCTCGATCAGTCAAACTAATTGCTGTTGTGTCTTTACTCTTTTGCACTGTGTTAGTATTTGTGCCAGTTGTCAGGGGCTGGCTGGGCTGATGGGTATCTGCCTCCAGGCCCAGTCCCATAATGGGCTACCTTAGGCTGGGTCACTGAGCTACCTGCATTTTTCTTCCTTTAAAATGTACCTAATAGGCCATACTTGCCAACTCTCCCAAAATGTCCGGGAGACTCCCGCATTTCTGGTGGGTCTCCCGGACTCCCGATAGAGTGTGGTAATCTCCCGCATCTGCCAGAATTAGGGCCAAAATTCCGCGATTCTCTAGGAATTGCAGCATTTGGCCCCGCCCCCGACACAATTTGCGTCATTACTTCACGGGGGTGGGGCCAAAATTACGCGATTTCAGAGCCCCATTGCCCGCACGCCCACCTGCCCCAGAGAGGCTCCCGGACACCAACTCAAAAAAGTTGGTAAGTATGTAATAGGCTGCTGAGACGAATCTTACCCCCAGGCTAAAATTTGCCATCCAACCTATGCTAGTTGTTACCAAATTATTGCACAATCATTGATAACCAATAGATTTAAGTTTATATGTGTTTGGGGTAGAAACAGTTTAAACAGTGCAGCCTACCTAATTTACTTTTGACTTCATGGTATAAATAACTGCCTATATTCGGTTAGTCAACTCTGTACATTGTGCATTTTGTTTTGTGATCAGAAAATAAGTTATTCAGTTCAAATGGTAACAGTAATATAATTAAATCCTCTTCTAAACCAACAGTTTTTAGCCTAGGCACACCCTCATCCACTCTTGTTCTGCTGTAACATACCATAGCATAATGGGTCCCACATATGTACATACACTGTGTTATACAGTAAGCACTTGTTTTCCGAAGAAATGCATAGCACACCAATTTATTGCTTTTAGTAAACAACCCCCTTTATGTGACCTAGCTGAATAAAAGCTAGATGAAGCTTGAACATGCAGGAGCCAGTTAAACTTATGCAAGTAGTGATGGTACAGTAAAAATTAGGTGTTGAAGATGGTCCTTACTGCTACAATGCTTATTTTTCTGGAGCGCTGTTAAAAATGATGATGATGAAGCATCAAGTTTTTATATAGTGCCACTTATTCCTCAGGGCTGTACAGAGCACTCACTCACAACAATTCCTGCCCCATTGAAGCTTACAGTCTAAATTCCCTAACAAACACAGAGAGTAGGGTCAATTTGAGAACAGCCAATTAACCTTCTAGTATTTTTTGGAGTGTGGGAGGAAACCCACACAAGCACAGGGTGAACATACAAACTCCACAGAAGCCATAGTTGAGATTTAAACTCATGACCCTAGTGCTCTAATGCAGAAGTGCTGAGCCACCGTGCTGCCCAAAAAATGTATTATAGAATCACACATGCTATGACATACACTTCTCATTCAAAAGTAGAAATCAGTGAAAAATGTTTTTATTGCCTTTTTCTAGAGCTGTAGATATCCCAGTAGTCAATGTTTCAGGCCTAACAAATGGCCCTTTTTTAAGACAGTGCCATAACCATTCATAATTCCCTGTCCACCACAGACAAAATGCTTTAATATTTCCCTACAGAACCCAGCCCTGTGCTGACCAGCCTAGGGTTGTTTGTCACTATGGCAGCATGACCCAATGTTGCGGGTTTCCCTGCTATTGTGCCACTAACCAGGGCTGCAAAGCCTAGCGCTGGTACTTGCAAATTCAGGGAGACACCGGTTTTGCAAGTACCAGCCTGCATTGGTAACACTAGGACTGGTTAAGCTTCTTTTGAGGGGGGATGCTTTTTTCTTTCTTTCTTTATATAAACTAGCAAGGACCGTGCTGCTGATGACCATGTTCTTTCGGTTCCAGACTTGACTTTTCCTCACCTCCCTTTTGGATCTCCCTTTGGCATATACAGATTTCCTGGCTTGACCCTTGGCTTCCTGACCACGCTACTGTTTGACCATTCTGTACCATTCTGCTCGCATGGCCTGACCTCAGATTGCACAAACATGTTTGTTCACCTACTACTTTGCTGGTGACTATCTAGGAGGGCTGTAACGTGCAGCAAACTACAAACTCCCTTGCGAGGGTCCCTGGCGAAGACCAGAGGCGCAATTAGACTCTGCGTCTCTTTGTTTAGCAGCACAAATACCAGTAAGTAGGCCTCAGTTTCTATTAAGCCGTGACAGACAGTTTGCCACAACATCACGTGAACTTCCAACAAATTGGTATTCTGCCATATCTATGTTTGAGAGATTGCACTAGCAAAAGAAATTGTGGGAATTGTGTTTCACCATAAGCAATTGCACGGGTGAAGGAAATTTGTAAGCTGCTATATCACTTCGATGGGGCAACTAAGTGTTTGCAGGCACTCTTTTTTGGTATAACTGTCATTAAGCTGTATGTAGCAGGACCATTAGGGTAATCACTGCAATGAGCTGCTAACCTCTCCAAGCCAAAGCCATGGTGAAATAATGTTGATGAAGGTGCTGGTCAGATTAGTATTGATGGTGGAAGTCAAGAGCTGATAATTAGAATGGACCAAACACAGAAGATAGCATTGTAGCAGTCATGACACACAATATACTGATATGCATTCAAACTGACAAACATGCAGCAATGATCAAGAAAAGAGATTATTTATTCACATTGTTGCTGGATATCCTTGCCACAAGCTGGTCAGGGGCCCAGTTCCCTCCTCCCTGCCTACCTGCACTGGTTCCCACGGCTCGCTAGTTCTGCCTCTGCCGCCATGCTTACAAGAACACCATGTCAGCCCGCCTAAAAAGTGTTTTTCTTGGCCCTAGCTACTAGCATACATTTCAGAAACTACATATTTGCATTTATGCCATCTCCAAAAAGGAAGTCTTTGCACTACCAAGAAATGCTTACACAAACTCTTCAATTGTTCACAGAGCAAGAAACTGAACTGTGTCACAAAAATTGCTTTAGCGTGTTCATAATAACCTCATGATGAGTGTACCAATGAAATCTTCTAAAACTGTCACCAAAACGGCTTCCTATTATGTGGTCATTGATTAAAACATCATCCCGGGACAACACTTCTGAGAAGAGGCTATCCCAGCGATGACTCTACCTTGCTAACAACTCTGTCTTCTGTCCCGGAGTCCTTAGGTCATGCATGCATAAACCATTTTCATTAGTTAACAGAGGGTAGAGAACATGACTGCTGCTGGAGAGGTATCCTGCAATGCTCACCCCAAAGAAGAGAACAGCTAACGCCATAATTTAGGAGATTGTTAAATTGGCCCAGGCCGCAGTCCCCATTGAAAATTAATGGGACTTCGGTTTAATGTGATACTTGGTCTAATACAAGGCGGTGGTAGTCAGCATATCAATGCTGACTACACCGACAACACTTACCACGACATCTGGAGTCCGGTTGGTTGCTTCACGACTAGGATCCATCACGACTCTTCACTGAAGCGACTTCAATCAATCCAGAAGACAGAAGATGCCGGTTGCACTGGATGACGTCATTGACCTTGCCAACGCTGTTTACGCTGCTCTTAAGGGGGTAAAGTAACTATGGGGCCATGTACAATGTACTTTGCAAAGGGTTGTACATTGTAATGAGCGAACAAGTATGACATATGATCTAAGAAATGTATGAGCGCATCTATGTGAGTTGCGTTGAGGTTAGTAATTATAAATAGAGCTAAATATTTTAACACTCCTTGTCATACTTTTCAATGTATACATTCTGATGCTGTTAGAATTGTAAAAAGTTTGAACACAGAGCATAGGCTAACAGGTCAGTAAGAATTGTTTGGTGGCAATTTTTATTTATCTTTATTTATTTTCTTTATTTTGCTTCCCCAGAGGTTGGTACTGAGCGGTGGTAATCAATATCTAGACGCTTGGGATATTGAGACCCACTATACCTGCAAAAAAAAAAAACGGAGGACTGAAATAACGACCTATCTAAAATATACACTTACTATCCCTTTCTTCTCATTTTCTTTAATACAAATATGTGTTCATATGTCCAAGTTATAGCAAGAAAGCTAAAGGTAAAGAAAATTCTGTCTGTGATTTTCTTCCAGCTCAAGTTTGTCTTTCATTCCATGGCCCAACAGAGATGAAATCAAACAAATGTTAATCTTCATGAACTACTTTGTTCACTGTAGCTAATCAAATATATTTTTCTTTTTTATAGGAATTGTGAATGAGCTTGAATTAACCATGTAAGTACACAACATTTGGATTAAGTATTTGAAAACAATTATGAAGGATAACAGTAATACTATAAAACATTACTTTTAAAATACTTTATAAAATGATACAATAGCCTGTATTCCATACTTTTTTAGGAAAGCAAAATATTCATGTCTATATTTTTTCATGTTCATCATAGGCCACGTTTTATCAAAAAGAGATAATGAGGAGCTCACAACATTTTTTTGAATCCCTAAGATATAGTCATACTAATTTTTTAATTTTTTATAGGAGCAGTTACCTTTTCAAATATGATTCCGTCAATTCCATACATATTTGGCACCTCAAGTTCCGATACAATGATATTTATTTGGGGGCTAATCCATTGCACACCCAGTCATGGAACACTGCCTATAATTTCAAACAGCCAAATAGTCTCTTTATAGAAGACATATATGTTACTTTATACTGGACCATGTTGTAATCATTATTCCTACATAATAGCAGTTTGTTTGATTCTCTATCTATTGGTGAACATTGGGGTTATATGCTAAAGACCTGTGGGCATCTGAGTGCTAGTAAGACTGTTTTCTTTAAAGAAAAGGGGGCTGCTATAACACATACCACACAGCCAACAACCATCTGGTTGCCCCTATCATACTTCATACTTCATAATGCCCCTATCATACTTCATCAACACCATTTATTTCTATAGTGTCACTAATTCTGCAGCGCTGTACTCACTAGCATCTGTCTCTGCCCCATTGGAGCTTACAGTCTATGTTCCCCAACATCAGGGCCGGATTAACCATAGGGCTAACTGGGCTACAGCCCAGGGGCCTTGGGCATCCAGGGGGCCCTTGAAAGTGCTCAGCAGCAGTATTGATCGGTTGGGGGCGGGAGCGCCCCCGACGCGATCAGTGCTGCTGAGCACTTTCACTGCGGTCCTTTCCCGGTGCACTGTAGTCTCCTTACTGAGGAGATCTCGTGAGTCTCACTCTCACGAGATCTCCTCAGTAAAGAGCGTACAGCGTGCCGGGGAAGAAGGAGAAGGAGGTAAGTGCCGGGGAGGGGGGCATGGCTCGGATCACGGGGGAATGGAGGCCCCCTTAGCCCAGGGGCCTCCATTCTCTTAATCCGGCCCTGCCTAACATACATGCACACACACACACACACACACACACACAGATTAGGGCCAATTTGATAGCAGCCAATTAACCTACCAGTATGTTTTTGGAGTGTGGGAGAAAACCGGAGCACCTGGAGGAATCCCACGCATACATGGGGAGAACATGCAAACTCCACACAGATAAGGCCATTGCTGGGAATCAAATTCATGACCCCAGTGCTATAAGGAAGAAGTACTATCCACTAAGCCACCATGCTGCCCCCATAATTTTTAAATGGAAATTCAGTACACCCACCTAGCACGCAGTTTGCTTAAACCATAAAATCCATCCCACACTTCCTTTTAGGTCTCAAAAAAAGTAAGAGTTAAATAAATCTATCCCATCATTGGCAAAATAAATATTGTGAGTTAAATATTTTGGGTGAAAATCTGGAAGCATGTAACCATAGCCTGGATGTGTGCATACGAAAAAGTTTAGGCATAGTGAGAATATTATTATTATTATCATAGATTTGTAAGGTGCCATAGGGCTCCGTAGCACTGTACAGTAGGGAAAATCCAACATACATAAAACAGGGACATACAAGGTAGACAAAATAAATGCAGACATGAAAATAAAGGTATGGAGAACCCCGCTCATTAGAGAGCCTACATTCTGCGTGGAAAAGGGTACAAAGGGTACAACTGAAACAAGAGGCGCAAATGTGACTCAGAGTGGAGATTGTGACAGTTGTGAGGGTGCATGAATGTGAATAGTATTATTGAGAATAAGGTAAGCTCTAAAAAAAAAAGATGGATTTTCAGAGAGGGTCTAAAGATTTGAAGTCTGTAGGAAAGTCTGATTGGGCATGGTAGGGAATTCCATAAGTGGGGAGCAGTATTGGAGAAGTATTGTAGACAGGAGTTAGAGGTGCTTACCAGAGACGAGAGAAGGCGCAGGTCAGAGATAGATCTAAGATGGTGGAAGCGAGAGTATTTTGATTTGAGATGTATGATGGGGTGGTGAATTGTATTCTGAAGGACACAGGGAGCCAGATTAGGGATTTGCAAAGTGGTGCAGCAGATGTGGAGCAGTGAGAGAGGAAGATTAGTCTTGCAGCAGAATTTAGGATGGATTGAAGTGGGGATACATGGGTGTCTGGAATGCCAGGTAGTCAAGACGGGAAATGATGAGAGAATGGATAAAAGTTTTGCTAGCATGTTGAGTAAGAAAAGGGCGTATTCTGGCAACTTGACTGGAAGAGAGTCTGGATGTGAGGAATAAAGCAGAGGGAGTTAACTGTGACACCAAGGCAGCTGGTTTAGGAGACACGGGCAATTGAGGTGTTATTGACAAGACATTTGGTTACACGAGATAGTACAGAATGGGAAAGGTCAGAGGAAGTAATATAGATTTGAGTGTCATCAGCGTATAGGTGGTACTGGAGGCCGAAGGAGAGAATTATTTCCCTAAGAGAAGAGGTGTACAATGAAAAAGAAAAGGGCCAAGAACAGAGCCTTGTGGGACCCCAACAGATAGTGGAAGTGGAGGGGAGGATGTGCAAGATGTAGAAACACTAAAGGAACGTGTCAATAGGTAGGAAGTGAATAGGATAGAACTGTGTCACAAAGGTCTATGGAGTGAAGGGTGTGTAGGAGAAGAGGGTGATCAACAGTGTTAAAAGCAGCAGAGAGGTCCAGGAGAATGAGTATGGAGAAATGACTCCTAGCCTTTCACAAAAGTGATCAATGATCTACTTTCTGCAGAGCAGTTTCAGTGGAATGTTGGGGGCGGAAGCCTGATAGCATAGAGTCGAGAATGGACTGAGAGGTGAGAATGTAAGAAAGGCATTTGTACACTAATCATGCAAGTAGTTGGGAGGCAAAGGGGAGGGAAAAAATAGGGTGGCAGTTGGAGAGAGTAGCTGGATCGAGGGATGTTTTGTTTAGATTTGGTGAGATCTGCGCATTTTTAAATGAGGATGGAAATGGGCCAGTTGAGAGAGACAGGTTGAAGGTGAGCCAGAGATGGGCATGCACTGGAGGAGAGGGAACAGAATTGGGTCGAAGGGACAGGTTGTAGGATGAGGTGATGAGATGAATGCAAAGACTTTGTCTTCAGTTACTGGAGAGAATAAAATAAGGGTGGATTGGGAATTGTAGGTCAAGGTTGGTAGAGTGCGTTCAATTTGGCATGGGGAGATATCTTGTCGAATGGTATCCATTTTGTCAATGAAGTGGATGTCAAAGTCATGGCTGTGAGGGAGGAAGTGTGAAGAGGTGCAAATGGGCAGAGAAGTGAGTGGAAGGTGGCTAAATGGTGACGTGGTTTAGATGACTGGGCGCATATTAGAGATTTAAAGAATGTTTATTTGGAAACTGAAAGGGCAATGCTGTAAGAGGAAAATAAGAATGTATAGTGGAGGATATCAAGACAATTTCCTTCAGTGACGCTCTGCAGTGTGGGAGCTCTTTTGCAAGCAGCGGGTCTGTTTGGCGTCGCATGGTTGGGGTTTGGATCATCGGAGACTGTAGTAGCTGGAGCTGCATCATCGAGGGCTGAAGAAGACAAGGTCAAGGGAATGTCCATCACAGTGGGTGGGGGATTAGGTCCACTGGGAGAGACCAAAAGAGGAACGAAGTTTAGTGGCAGAAGAGACAATGGGATTATTAATGGGAATGTTGAATTAGCCTGTAATGAGAGTAGGTAGGTCAAAGGATAGGAAATAAGTGAGTGAGGCTGTAACGTTGTCAAGGAATTAGAAAACTAGTCCTGGAGGGGCAATAAATGATAGCAACATGAAGGTGGAGAGTATAACACAGAAGCATAGTGTGGACTTCAAAAGAAGAGAATGAAAGGGAAGGTTCAGAGGGTATGACTTGAAAGGTGCAGCTTGGAGAAAGTAGAATGCCTTTTCCACCACCTTGTCTGTTTCCGGGTCTGACAGAATGGAGATTATGCTAAAATGTATCCAAATACATATTGTCAGCCAACCAGTAGGAAATTGCTGCATTTTGGTTCACATTTTCTTGAGATATCTCTTCTATGTCTTGAATCTGATATCCTTGACTGGAGGATCATTACTTGCAAGTATTTCTCCACTCACAGGTACCTACAGAATACATTGCGCTAGAGAGCCAGGTTTGGTTTCAACTAGTTTTGGTTCATAATGATTCTGCCGATTCCAAAATTCAGCTGAATTTAAACAACTCACGTTGTAAATCGAATAGAATTGGTCCAGATTGTAACAAAATTCCCTAATCACAGTTTACTGAATGTAAAGAAGTCAGTCAGAAAGGATCAACAAATGTCACATGTGTTATGCTGGCGGGTCTTGTTATAAACTTACAGAACAGATGGTAGAGGTCTTCGTCTATAGCAGCCGCTTTTCCTGTAGAGCTTGATGTGCTCACAGGTACTCAAATGCCCCCAGGTTATAACTCTCATGTAGTGTAAGTTTATGAGCAACACCACAGCAGACAGGTAGGAGGAGCGAATCCTAAAAGTAGCAAGAAGTCCGAAGGCAGGCCTAGGTCAGGGGTCCGGAGCAGACAGGATGGTCAGGGATAAGCAATAAGGCCAGGGCTGGCAGAAAACAAAAATATCCAGGAAACGGGTCCAGAGGTCAGGTCAATCAGCAAACAAACAGAGTCGAAGTAACGAGTCAAGGCTCGCAACGAAAGGTCAATCCAGAGAATAGCAGGGCACACAGTAAACATGAGCAGGTCAGCAAACAGAAATCCAGAAACCATAACCGGCAGGGAGGCTAAGACTTCCCTGCCTTAAATACAGAAAGTGGCCAATAGTGATTAGGTGAGGGGAATGCACTAATAGCCCCCCCATACTGTGCCTGATTAATTAAAACGATTTGCACAGGCACCCGGCTAGCCCAGATGCCGGGACGCGTCGCTGAGTATGGAAGCATCCCAGCCGTTGCCCTGGCAATGGCTGAGATGGAAGTCCTGGAACACAGGTAAGAGCGGGCAGCAGGGAACCACTGCTCGGCTCGTGACAGTAACCCCCCCTTGTGAAGGGATTAAGGAAACTCTGTTACCTTGGCTTGCTGGGAAATTTTCTGAAGAATTTCTTGATAAGTTTGTCAGCGTGTAGGCCTCTCCGAGGACCCCAGGATCATTCATACAGGCTGCGATTCTTCCACTGTACCAAGAAATGGACTTGTCCCTGGACTCTCTTAGAATACAGAATTTTTTCTATCCCCAATTCCTGGCGTCCATCCAATTCAAGCGACCAAGTTCTTAGTGGCTGAAGACATCTTAACTGATTTAAATAGAATACAGGTTTGAGAAGGGAACAGTGAAAAGTGTTTGGAATTTTCAGGGAATGAGGAAGCTTTAGCCTGAAAGCCACAGGATTAACTTGCTTGCTGATAGAGAAGGGTCTGATGAACTTAGACCCAAGTTTTTTACAGGGTTGTCTGAGCTTAATCTTGCGAGTAGATACCCAGATCTTCGGACTCACTTTGAAGGAACAAGTTGTACGGTGATGGTCAGCAAACATCTTTGAATAAAACAAGGCTTGCATCAAGGCAGATTGAACTTTCTTCCAGTGGAGGGGGTATGTATCCCTTTTGGGGGGTTCACCTTGGACGTCTGTACTTGTGATGTGTGGGTTTTGTATTGTGGCGGTTGCTGTCTTTTCAGGTGTTTCAGGCATTCCTTTTCCTGTAGATTTGGTCTTTTGTGTGGGTTCTGCTGTGGCGCAACTTCTGGTTTTGTAGGTATCTTGGTAGGTACGATCAGAGACAATGTCTGTGGGAATGCCATGGAGCCGAAAGATATGTTGAACGAAGAGTGAGGCTAAACTCTGTGCACTGGGAAGTCTAGTCAAGGAAATAAAATGGGACATTTTACTAAATCGATCAATGACCACCCCTATAGTGTTGTGTCTCGCAAAACTTGGAAGGTCTACAATGAAATTCATAGACAAGTGCGTCCAAGGTTTTGAAGGAATAGACAGAGGCACAAGCTGGCCTAAAGGAGAATCTTGTTATTAGCACAGTTCTTACAACACAGAACTAACTTTCTGACATCTGAGGACAAGGAAGGCCACCAGAGCGTGGAAGAATCTCGTCAGTCTTGGAGATACCGAGATGTCCAGCGGTCTTGCTCTAATGAGCTTCAGAGAAAACTGCTTTTCTTAGGTGGACTGGAATAAACAGTCGGTTCACCGGAGACTCTTCGGGAGCCAACTTTTGAAATCTGAAAGAGTTTCCCCCAAGTCTTGGGTTAATCCAGCCTAAATAACGGTAGATGGAATAATAGGCAGTGGTTCAGAAGCAGGTACATGATGTGATCTTAAACTTCTGGATAAGGCATCAAACTTAATATTCTTGGATCCGGGCCTGTAGGTAATAATGAAATGGAAACGGGTGAAATGGAGTGCCCATTGGGCTTGTCTGGGATTCAACTGTTTTGCAGACTCAATGAACTGAAGGTTTTTGTGATCGGTAATAACTGAGATGACATGAATGGCCTCTTACAGCCAATGACGCTATTCTTCAAATGAGCAAGAGTTCCCGATTGCCACGTCATAATTAGTCTCTGCAACAGAAAAGAATGCATGGGGATGTAAACAGTGAGTAGGAGGGTTCTTTTGAGAAAGGATATCACCAGCTCCTACCTCAGAGGCATCAACCTTCAACAAGGAGTAAATCCGGATAAGGGTGTCCTAGGACTGGAGCAGAGATGAATTCCCTTTTGAAGGCTTCAAAAGAGGTTACCACCTCAAAATGACCAAGTACTGGAATCAATTCCCTTACTGGTAAGAGAAACAAATAGGAGCTACTAAATGTGAGAAACCTCAAATAAATCTTCAATAATAATTTGCAAAGTCCAAGAACCTCTGGATGGCTCTTAAGTTGTACTCACTCCAGGATGGCTTGGCCTTTGCTTGGATCCATAGAAAATCCAGTAGGGGATCTTATGTACCCTAAGAAGGATACCTTCTGTACCTCAAATTCGCATTTCTCAAGCTTGGCGAAAAGATGGTGGTCATAAAATTTATGTAGAACCAGTTTAATATGGAGCCAATGTTGTGACAAGGACAGTGAATATCAAGATATCATTCAAGCATATAACCACAAATTGGCCAAGGAAATCACGGAGTACTTCGTTAATGAGATCCTGGAATACCATGGGTGCATTACAAAGACCAAACGGCATGACCAGGTATTCATAATAACCAGAATGTGTGTTGAATGCTGTTCTCCACTCATCCCCTTCAAGATTATATGCTCCACGGAGATCAATCTTGGTAAAGATGGTGGCAATCTTCAATTGATCAAATAACACTGAGATGAGGGGAAGTGTCACTCACCGGACTGTGAGTGCTTCTTCCCGGACATTTAGGAACCGTGGCCGTCCTCCATCCTGAGGGACTGCGCATGCGCAGCCCTTTCTAAACCTTCAGTGTATGTTCCTTTAACTTAATTGGCAGATCAGGCAACCTCCCTATATTAAGCACCTGTGGTCAACACCACGTTGCCTGATCTTGGAGTCTCATTCCCCATGAGTCTCTGAAGGTGTTCCTGTGTTTCCTCGTTTATTCAGCCCAGCTGATTCCTGTGGTTTCCAAACCACTTCTACCTCTGTGGTTTCCAAACCACTTCTACTACTGTGGTTCCCATACCACAGCTACCCTTCTGTGTATCATCGTGACTGTGAGCTGATTCCTATCCGCTGCCTCCGTGCACTACAGTCTTCTAACCACTTCAACTCTACCATGTATTATTGGGACTGTTAGCTGATGCCTATCCGCTGCCTCCGTGCACTACAGTCTTTTCATCCACATCCACTCACCTGTTCATGATTGTGACTGTTAGCTGATTCCTATCCGCTGCCTCTGTGCACTACAGTCTTCAACCTGCAACTCGTCTGTGTTTCATCATCGTGACTGCTAGCTGATTCCTATCCGCTGCCTCCGTGCACTACAGTCTTCAACCTGCAACTCGTCTGTGTTTCATCATCGTGACTGTTAGCTGATTCCTATCCGCTGCCTCCGTGCACTACAGTCTTCAACCTGCAACCCGTCTGTGTTTCATCGTGACTGTTTGGCTGATTCCTATCCGCTGCCTCTGTGCGCTTCAGTCTTCAGTCCTTGTCAACTCTCCCGTGTTTCCTTGAGTCTGCTGCCACTATTGCTACTCGCTACTCTCCGTGATCAACAGTTCCAGTTCAACTCTGCTCTCCTGTGTCCCATCGTTACTGCACCTGCTGGTTGCTATTGGCTACCTCCGTGTTCCCGCAGAGACCCGCTGCTGCTACTCCTCAGCGCTACTCATCCATCTACTGCTGATCCGCTCTCCACGCTTTCCTGTGTTCCCTGCTGGTCTACCTACCTGTGCGCTGCACCTACTAGACCACCGCTTCACCCATCCAGGGACTTTGCATCCTGCCGGCCTCCTGCCGTTCAGGTATCTCTGCACTCCTGTCTGACTGCCTTCTCCTGAACCACGGTATGCATACTTCTCATTGACTGTGCTGTGTATTGCATACCTTGCTGGACTGTGTTGGTTCTCCTCTGGAGTTTGCTATCCGCTGAGTCTATTGCCATCATTGACTGTGTTATCTCGTGCTGGATTACTTCAAGAGACTTTCTATATTGGCAGTGTTGTTCAGTCATATATACATTTATATTGTGCATATTACTGTGGATCAAAGTCAAGGTGCCCGTGTATATCTTGTGTTGCAGTCTCTCCCCGTGCACCCCCTCACATATATATTCAGTGGTACAACTTGCTAGTGGCAGACCACTGACCCCTGTTTCCAGTTTCACCTGTTCCAGTATCCTCTCACATAGCAGTGGTACAACTTGCTAACGCAGACCACTGACTCCCCGGATACCTCCACTTGGATTCCATTCCTTCACTCAGACAGCGGTACAACTTGCTATCCGCAGACCGCTGACTCATCACCTCCTCATTTCTGTTGGACATTCCTCCTCACTATAGCAGTGGTACAACTTGCTACCGCAGACCACTGACTACCTTCACGTGTCCTTTGTCCATACAGTTCCTCGTGTATTACTACCTCCATATTGCCAGTGCTGCTAGTCATAGACTTTCCTGAGCATCTCATCATCTGCTATTTCCTGTTCCGTGATCACCCTGCTACCAGAGTACCATATTACCACCTATACTGCTCTGGTAAGCCTATCACCTGGTGATCCCTGGGTAAAGACTCCTAGTGCCCGTGACAGGAAGAGGATAGGTGTTTTTAATCGTGATTTTATTAAGACCCGAAAATTGATGCAGGGACGTAGCCCGCCATCTGTATTTGATACAAAGAAACATCCGGCTCCTACCGGTGACTTTGAAGGCCTAATAAA
Source organism: Mixophyes fleayi (assembly GCF_038048845.1). Classification (NCBI taxonomy): domain Eukaryota; kingdom Metazoa; phylum Chordata; class Amphibia; order Anura; family Limnodynastidae; genus Mixophyes; species Mixophyes fleayi. Next base: position 46,309,860 of record NC_134412.1, read on the forward strand.
GTGTTTTTGCAGATTTTCCTCCATATACATTTGCATGGCCTTGGTTTCTGGACTTGAGAGTGCATACAACCTTCCTTTAGGTCTGGGAATTAACTCAATGGCACAATCAAAGTCACAATGTGGAGGCAGAGTGTTAGCTGCTTTTTTTTATAACACATCCCAAAATTCATGATACTGCGTGGGAAGCTCTTTTTGATGAAGGCTACATCACCCAGACAGGCCTGAAAACAATAAAAGCTCCATTGAGTAATTTTCCCTTTAGCCCAATCCACTACATGGTTATGGAGATAATACTAGGTCATCCCTGGCTCTAATGGCACAGAATGACAATTAATGAGGTAGGACAGAGTTTCTGAGTGAAGGGCTCCCACTGTTAACTGCAGCGGGGGTGTTACAGAAGAAATCTTGTTGCCTGCCAATGGACCTCCATTGAGGCCACAGACTGTAATAGCAGAATCAAGTCTAATAGAAGGAATCTCAGAGGAATGAGCAAATCCGCTGTTCAGATAGTTACCAGTGGCACCACTATCCAAAAAGAACGTGAACAGTGAGTGATATGTGCAGGAACAAAGACTGCATTTTTGAAGGAGATGATCTGCAGACTTTGGGCGAACTCCCCCTCATTTCCTAGGCCAGCTCTTTTGCCAGTTTATTAGGGCAGGAGTTGGAAAAGTGACCTTTGATGCCACAGTAAAGACAGAGACCTCGAGTCCGTCTTCTGTGTTTTTCCTCTGGTGAGAGACGAGAGGCACCCAATTGCATAGGCTCTTCCGTGTCCAATGGTGCAGAAACAAAAGCAGATTATGAATAAGAAGGACTTTCCTTTACTGCCTTTCTCTTCTTGACTCGTCTGTCAATTTATATGGGGAGTTGCATAAGGGTCTCCAAAGATGTTGGAGTAAGACACTGTACAAGAGCATCTTTGTTCTGTTTCGACAAACCTAAGTGAAATTGACTGCGTAACGCTGGATCGTTCCTTTTGCTGTCAGAAGACCATCACCTAAATTCAGCACAGTATTCCACAGCGGAGCGCCAACCTAGCTTCTAGGCCCTGAGTTGAGCCTCAGCCGAGGTCACACGCTCCGAGTTGTCATATAGCAGACCAAAGGCCATAAAGAAAGCATTCACAGATTGCAGGGTTAGACTTGTCGGGACCAACCGAGAAGTGACGTCCCAGCTGTTGTCATGACAGCCGGGACACAGGTAAGAGCAGGCGGCGGGGAGCCACCCACTCTTAAAATGTCTGTAGCCTTATAAAAGGAGCTTACAATTTGTTCAATTTTTTTTTTACACTTCTTTTTCCTGGATTGTTCTAGGGGAAAAGAATACTACTATTCGTGTCTGGGATATGACAAGAGACGTGATTTATCAGCAATCTGGCTTCTGACTATTTTAATCTTCATCTTCACTTTTGTACATTTCAGCTGCTCTATTTTGTACACACTGACTGGCAAAAAACATCCATATTTATTTAATTATCACTAGTTAGTCTATAAATCCACTCGAATTAAACCACTTTTTGTTTTGGAAAGACCCAATTTTAAGTTTATCTTATTGACTGTCATCACTCGATAGAGAATGATGACTTGTGTGAATAAAAAGTTTGATCTTTCTTCAAGCCAAAGAGATGATTTTGCAGATATAAGTGAAACCCATTTCATTATTGAATGACTAGCCCATGTTTGAATGATAATCTCTATCAGTCCCTTTTTCAAATCATGTCACAAAGCTTTCTTTATTTAGTCACATCTTTTATCATATTGAGGGCATTAAGTCAGGTCCTAGTAGCGGTAAACAAATACTTCTGAAATTACAATTTAGTGCCAGTAACTGTTCACAGCAGTTTGAGAATGATCATAAACAAACGATAAGCCTAAGGGGTAAATTTACCAAGCTGCGGGTTAAAAACATTCTACAAAATGACAGCTAGAATCTGATTGTAAGGAAAAGTAAAAGAAAAATAGTGTCGCCAGGGAAAAACAGTTTGTAATGTCATCCTTGATCCAGTATATGAAAAGGCATCATAGTCTTCTTTGGGAGAAACGCGCAATAACTGAGAAACCAGATGGCAGTTTCAAAAATAAAAATTATTATTATTAAAATTTTACCTATAGTATTGTTGTTCGTGTTAATGGTGACAAGGGTAATGATAATGTACATCAGGTGTTGTAAAATCAGTCAGAGACCAAAAGCCCAAAAATATCTATAGATACCGCAAAGAGCCAACTTTACCTTTTATATATTTGTACATATACACAGTATAAACACACACATACATACAGTACACACATACATTGAAAATATAACAATTTATAATACCTTGCCAAGCAAAAATGACATATCTAACATTGCCAAAATGTTCAGAATAATCATCAAATCAGCACTACTCCGCAGTGCATATTTCATACCTTACTGCTGTGTCCAGTAGATGAGGATTCAAATGAATACTTAGTCTTTTCACAGAGCTCACACTGCTTCCGTATCCACAGTCGCTGTGAAGGTAGCTGATGAAGTGGACATAGCAAAAAAAGTAATACATGGACAACATGCCCCACAAGCCCTTTACATGCACATCAGCTTTCCTATGTCATCAGAGCTCTCCACATGCCATCAAATCTACCAACATGGCCCAGAAATGCCCATCAGATATCCCCACATATCCATCAGCCTGTCCAAATGCCCATCACATGCCATCAGACCTCCCCACATGCCCCTTACACGCCAATCAACCTCACCTCATGCCATCAGTTCTATCCACATTCCCCATACATGCCTTCAGATTACAAATGCCCCTTACTTACCTCTCACACCTCCCACTTTTAGCTGCTGGACCCCTCGCAGAGGAAGGTGAGAGAGCACACTACATGCTCTCCTCCTCCTTCCGTGACACTCTGAACTCCTCTGTTGTGCGCAGGAGGTCACGTGAGGAGACTGTTCTCGGTTAGTTGAACAGCCTAATTTTTTCTGATCTGCATCTGCCAGAGCCCGAAGCATTATGCTTCAGTGATGCTCCCACCAGGAACCTCATTTCAAAGATCAAAGACCGGCATGCGTCTCGAGAGCTGTGGGTTGGCCAACGCTTATGTACATTTGATTACTGTTGGACTGAAGCTGCACCTGCTAACAATTGCAAAGTGAAAACTATAAGTTCTCAGTTATCATCATATAATGCTTATATTAATTACTGTGATAATTACAAACTAGCAATATAAGCAATTACAAACTGACACTATGGCTGTCAATCATAACTGCTGTAAATATTAGAGGAAAAAAGAACAAACGGATACTTCCTACATGCTAAAAGACAGTTGTTGTCAGTACTTCTTCTTAATGAAAACATGAGGTTTTGGTTCATATTTTTATACAAACATTTAAGCCTGCATCCAAGTGTCAAGGGTACCTCATTGTATACAGATCCTGCCCTGACCTATATGCTGCAAACACCAATTGGGAGCACATATTAAATGCGTATGCTATTAAATTAATGTCAGGGCTGTGTCACAATCTCACTTGGAAAATAATGGACATATACTTGCCAGCAGTTAGGCACAAGCCAGCTGGAGCACAAGTAGAGAGTAGTGTGGGTAGCAGAGGTTAGAACCGGCAGATCCCAACCAAACTTAAACATGAGGCAGAAGATTCATCAGGAATATGCAGAAATTGGAACCAGGATATCAAGTATGAATGCAACCAGGAAGGAACTAGAACAATAGGACACAGAAATCAGGAACAGCCTGAAGTTGTGAGACCTAATACTCTGGCATTGGAGTGGTACCACAGTTTGCCTTATATACGAAATTCAATAAGCATGCTGACAGTCAGGGACGTCACTTGATGATTAACTGCTGTCGCCTCACCAGATACCTCTCTGACCATTCCCTCCTCGACCCTCTCCAATCTGGTTACCGCCCTCTCCACTCCACTGAAACTGCCCTGGCCAAAAGTTACCAATGACCTCCTATTAGCCAAATCCATGGGTCACTTCTCCATACTCATCCTCCTTGACCTCGCCGCGGCCTTTGATACCGTGGATCACCCCCTCCTTCTGCAAGCTCTTCTCTCTCTCGGCCTCTCTGGCTCAGTGCATGCCTGGTTCTGCTCTTACCTCGCTAACCGCACCTTCTCTGTCTCCATGTCTGGCTCCTCTTCCACCCCCTCCCCTCTCCCGGTTGGCATCCCCCAGGGCTCTGTTCTCGGCCCCCTTCTCTTTTTGCTCTACACATCCTCCCTCGGTGCTCTTATCACCTCCTTTGATCTTCAGTATCACCTTTATGCTGACAACATTCAACTCTACATCTCTTCTCCTCTCTCTTCCACTCTCCTCTCTCGTGTATCTGACTGCCTCTCCGCCATCTCCTCCTGGATGTCCTCGCGCTTTCTCAACATCAATATCTCTAAAACTGAACTTATTGTCTTCCCTCCCGCCAGACTCCCCTCCCATCACAACCTCTCTATCGTTGTCAATAACACTACCATCTCCTCTGTCACCCAACTCCGATGCCTAGGTGTCACTCTTGACTCCTTTCCCTCCTTCACCCCCATATCCAATCCCTTGCCCAAGCCTGTCGCTTCCAACTGCGCAACATCGCCCGCATCCGGCCCTTCCTCTCTCAAGATGCCACCAAAACAATCATCCACTCTCTCATCATCTCCCGCCTCGATTACTGCAACCTGCTCCTCACTGGCCTCCCCCTCTCCCATCTTGCCCCCCTCCGCTCCGTTCTCAATGCGGCTGCTCGACTCATCTTTCTCTCACGCCGCTCATCCTCAACCTCCCCTCTCTACCACGCCCTACACTGGCTCCCCTTCCCCTACAGGATCCTTTTCAAACTCCTCACCACCACTTATAAAGCTCTCTCCCAGTCTACTGCCCCCTATATCTCTAACCTCCTCACCACTTATACTCCGGTCCGCTCCCTGTGCTCGGCCAATGACCTTCGCCTCTCCTCCACTCTGATCACCTCTTTCCAATCTAGAATCCAGGACTTCTGCCGAGCTGCCCCCATACACTGGAGTGACCTCCCTCGCTCCATCCGTCTCTCTCCCAACCTGTGCTCCTTCAAACGGGCACTTAAACCCCACCTGTTCCTTAAAGCCTACCAACCAGCCAGCTAACCCCTCATCCACTCTTTTCGTTCTCCCTCTCTCCCCTGGCCCCTCTCTTCTCTCCCCCTGCTTCACTGGCTCCCTTTCATGCCTGTTTTTGTTTCACCCTCCCTTAGGATGTAAGCTCTTATGAGCAGGGCCCCTCCTCCCCTCCTGTCTCCATACCGGTTCTTCTGCTCTGTCTTTACTCCGTATGTCTTCCTGCAGTTCCTGAAGCATTGGTACTTTGTGTTTATTGTTCTGTACTTTGTCACCCTGTTTTGTACTATTGTTTGTACTGTGTACGGCGCTGCGGAAACCTTGTGGTGCCCAACAAATAAAGGATAATAATAATAATAATAATAATAATAATAATAACAACTGATGATAGGAAGCACTAAAGTCATGTCCCGTTGCTTAGCAATCGACGCCTGCACAATCCGGCTGATGGGGCACCTGAAAAGCACTAAGGGAGGAAGGCGCTCATCCATGCGGCAGAGAAGGTAAGAAGGGATGGCATCTGACAGCACCCTTACTCTTAAAGATACATCCATGATCAGCCAAGCCTCTTCTCTGAAAGAATTTTCTCTTGAATTTGTCCAAAATGCATGGGGAATGAACTTCTTCTGCATTGACCCACAATCTATCTTCAGAACCACAGTCCTCGTTGAGTAAACACTGAAGTTTACCTTTGAGAATCCGGGACTCTAAGAGTTACTTGACCTCAAAAACTCCTCTCCAAACTAGGGGCCTGATTCATTAAGGATCTTAACTTGAGAATCTTCTTATTTCAGTCACCTGGACAAAACCATGTTACACTGCAAGGGGTGCAAATTAGTATCCTTTTTTTCACATACGTTAAATATTGCCTGTTTTTTCATGTAGCTACCCCTCCCCCCAACCCACCACACCCCATGGATGCAATACTGGCCGAATACTACTGTCGGCCGCATCGCGTGACAAGTGATGCGGCCGTCTGTGCCCCCCCCGGGCTGCAACCTGCCAGCCCGCGCCTGCTTGCAGACATTGGAGAAACTGGGCCTGATTCTTGCCGATCCACCCGTATTGGTAGATATTGAAGTATAAAAAAAGCTGATGGTTCTCCAACACCGTCCATATCTTTTCAGGGCCAGAGTATACTGCCACAAACTTGCTTGGAAAATAGTGGATGTATACCTGCCAGTGGTTGGCACTACTGAGCAAAGAGGTGCAGAGTCTATCATGTCCCAAATGTGCCCCAGGACCCACGCAAGGAGGTTTGGTCTTCGCTACATCAGTTGTGGCGATCGCGGCCTTCTATGCCAATTGCTAGTGATGCAGCTGGAACATAAGTAGAGAATAGTCTGAGTAGCTGAGGTCAGAACCTGGAAATCCAAACAGAACTAAAACATGGAGGCATAAGAATAGTCTAATGAGACTGGGCCTTACATTGAGAATTTTTGGCCAGCCCGGTTTGTCATTCAGTGGGCCAATTGAACAACAGCAGCCCACTCGGTTATTAAACACCATCTGGTGACCTGATCCAGTATTGTTGTGGTGGCCAGAAAGGGATGGGTGAGCAGCACACAGAAAGTGTGAAACAGCTATGGACCCTGTGACATCAAAAAAGAGTGGATGATGTTAAAAACAGGAGGATCAGAACTATATATACATTCAGGAGGTGAACTGTGCCTGTTTACTGACTATTTCTCTCCATCTGGGGGACACTCCTTAACCATGGGGTTGAGTCGGGGGGAGGAGTCTGGCACCCAAAGAGTTAACTTTTTTCAGCTGACAGCATATCACCCCCACCAAATCCCCACATACCTCAGTTTGAATTGGGTGCCCTTGGAAGAAGGTCGCACCTGAAGAGCTCCAGGACAAGTTGAGGTTCTAGATGGAGTGGACAGGCAGCATCCTGTCAGACAAGAGGCTGTCAGTAGCCAGGTCTTTGAAGCTGCTGGGAAAGATGGTGACATCTTTCGTGACCTTACCCTGAGCAGGGTTCCACCACAGAGGAGCATTCCCGTGTTCGAGGTACCAGTGGAGGAGGTAGGTCCTCAGCTGGTGTTTGCTGGACAAAAACCAAACAAGAGACAGGAAAGTCCCAGAGTTCTGCGCAAGAACAAGGGATCCACTGGTAGTGGACGTCCTAGCAAGGCCTTGGGGCTGCAGGTAAATCCTGCCCCACAGGGTCCCGTGGAGAGTCCGTCCGGAGGATCGTCCAGTCTTTCTGGTACTGCCAGTAAGGCTGTGAAGAGATCAGCTGACCCTGGGACAGTTCTTGCGTCAGAGGCTGAACCAGCTGTATTTAATGGCAGGGCCTTAGAATCCAGTCTGTGGAGAGTGAGAGGGTTCTCGGGGGGTGTAATAGGCACTTTCCTGAATGCCAGAAGCCAGTTTCAGCCAGAATTTACCACCATATTTGGCATATATATATAAAGTGGTGTAAGAAGAAGTCTTACAATTCTAAAACCTTTAGTCTGGCTAGATTTCTCGTCTTCTTGCAGTGTGGTTTAGAGGCGGGGCTTAAACTTGGAACCTTAAAGGTTCAGGTATCTGCTTTGTCAGTGTATTTCCACAGGCGGCTGGCGGAGCTTCCGGATGTTAAGACCTTTCTACAGGGAGTGCTTCACATCCAGTCGCCCTACGTGCATCCTGCGGAGCCTTGGGATCTTAATCTGGTCCTTAGCATGTTGCAGGAGCCTCCCTTTGAACCTCTACTCTCAGCAGAGTGGCGGTTCTTGACATGGAAGACAGTCTTCCTGCTTGCTATCGCCTCGGCCAGAAGGGTCTCTGAGCTGGGAGCTTTATCCTGCAAAGAACCTTATCTGGTTTTTCATGAGGATAGAGCAGTTTTAAGGACTGTTCCGTCTTTTCTCCCTAAGGTGGTCTCAGGTTTTCATATTAATCAGGATATAGTTGTTCCAGTGTTCAGAGAGGAGCCTCAGACTCCTGGAACAAAGACAAATAAATATTTGGACGTAGTGAGGGCATTACGTATATATGTTAAGAGATCTGCAAAGATACGTAAGACAGATTCTCTATTTGTATTTGACTTTTCCAAGCGGGGATGGCCAGCATCTTAGCAAACTATTGCCAGATGGCTTACCCTGACTATCAGGGAGGCTTATGTCCATACTAATCTCCCTGTGCCAAAGCGTATTGTTGCCCATTCTACCCGGTCGGTTGGGGCACCTTGGGCGGCTCGTAATGGAGCCACGGCGGACCAGCTGTGCAGGGCAGCCACCTGGTCCTCGGTACATACCTTTACAAAATTTTACCAATTTAATATATTTGCGTCTGGGGATGCCTCCTTTGGCCGTAGTGTTCTACTTGCAAGGAGATCAGAGCGGTCCCACCCTTCAGAGGGATTGCTTTTGTAAGTTCCCATGGTTAAGGAGTGTCCCCAGATGGATGAAAGAGAAAACGGGATTTATACTTACGATAAATCTTTTTCTCTGAGTCCATCTGGGGGACACTACGATCCCCCCCGTCTTTTAGTTGTTTTCTTTTATCTCCACTCCCCCCTCTGTTGAGTGGTGTGTCTTGGTTGATTGGCCTATCATCCTAAGGGCTTTGGTAATCAAACTGAGGTATGTGGGGAATTGGCGGGGGTGATATGCTGTCAGCTGAAAAAAGTTAACTCTTTGGGTGCCAGACTCCTCCCCCCGACTCAACCCCATGGTTAAGGAGTGTCCCCCAGATGGACTCAGAGAAAAAGATTTATCGTAAGTATAAATCCCGTTTTTTCCAGCACATTCCCAACCCAGACTGGATAGCACGGAAACAGCAGGTGGTAAACCATTGATGTCATGTTCTGCCTCCATCCTTGTTACCACCTAGATTCTACACACCAATAAATAAGGGGGGGTATTACCCAGGGAGGGCCAAGGATTGGGTGACTCTGTGGAATAGATAAAAAGGAACTCACGGAGGGGAGAGGTGGTGTTGTTGGAGACTCTTGGAAGAGAAAGGACAACTATCATTTATTCCCCACATCGACTCTATATCTAAATCATGTTACATACATCTAAAGAACATTTCCAGAATACACACATATCTCACACAGGACACTGCAAAAACCTTAATGCATGCACTCATCATCTCCCGCATCGAATATTGTAATTCCCTCCTTACTGGTCTTCCCAAAATCAGACTTGAACCCCTACAATCTATTTTGCATGCAGCGGCTAGATTGATTTTCCTTGCAAACCGTTCTTCCTCTGCTGAGCTACTCTGTCAGTCTCTACATTGGTTGCCTGTATTTCAACGAATCCAATATAAAATTCTTCTACTTACATACAAGGCTGTCAACAAAATTGCACTGGCATACATCCTCACTTGTCTCAAAATATCTCCCAACTCGACACCTCTGTTCTGCACAAGATCTGCGTCTCTCTTCGACTCTCATCACATCCTCCCATTCCCGGTTACATGACTTTTTGGGGCTGCACCCACTTTGTGGAATTCCCTCTCTCGTACTTTCCTCTAGTCTTCAAACCTTCAAGTGTTCTCTGAAAACCCACCTCTTCAGACAAGGTTATAATATTCCTCAACCAGCATCTTAATCTCTCTAGGTTACCCTATTACCACCCTTTACATATCTAACTCTGACCAACATTGCTGTGTGACTGATCACACAGTCCACTCAATACTTTTACCTTTGTATTCTAGCTGGTCCAATGTGCAATATGATGTAGCACATGCCCTTGTGTTTCAAACTCCCATTGTCCCATAGATTGTAAGCTTGCGAGCAGGGTTCTCTTATCTCTCTGTCTGTATGTATTACCCAGTATTGTTATATTAATGTTTGTTCCCAATTGTAAAGCGCTACAGAATTTGCTGGAGCTATATAAATAAATGTTGATGATGATGATGATAGAGAGTAACCGTATTCTTTCAGGGTCAGAAAGGATTGCCTGAAGGAGGAGCTTCTTCAGACAGATCGGGCAGTGTACCTCTAGGACTGATTCTGTCCCACTCCATCGGGAGACACTTGCAGATCCTGGGGAATTGGTGTGCCTACATCGGTAGTTAGATTAATACCCAGGGTCCCACCAAGCTGGTGGAGAGTTGGCCGAGTGGCTGGGATCAGCAAGATACACAGAAACACCTTGCGAATCAGAACCCCTGGCACACTTGGATTGTCATCTGTGGACTTTATTACGGGTAGTTTGTGCCTGTTAAGACTCTGTGCTGGGCGGTAACTTGCTGGAGACTTTGTTGGGGAGATTTTACTTGCACTGGAGACTTTCTGACACTTGATATATTTGGTTGGGGAACACGTTTCTCCTTGGGGAGCACTGCTGTATTCTACTTAATGTGTGCAGTTTGTTAAATAAAGGGGTTATTATCTCTTTCTTGCCTCCTTACCTGTGTGATCTGTGAACCTAGAGGGACGGGTAACTAGAGAATTATGGTTCCAACCTCCAGTGACCTCACAACTGAGTAGTGGCGGTCATTACCGGGAAATCCAAACAGAACCTGAAAGTCAGGTAGAACAGTAGTCAGGAATATGCAGAAGTCAGAACCAGGATGCCAAGAATGAATAGAAACAGGAAGGAACTATAACAAAAGCACACAGGAACCAGGACCAGCCTTAAGTTGTGAGACCTAATAATCTGGCACTGGAGTGCTGCCACAGTTTGCCTTATATAGGCAGTCTTATAGGTGTTCAGTGGTGTTAATCCACAACACTTTTTTGTAACTTAAACAGGTTGCTGTTTATTTAAAGAGAATGACAACAGTAGAATGCAGGTATTCACAGTTGCTTGTAGTACAGCAGGAAATATACATTTTATGCAGTACAGGTCCCTGTACTGTGCAGTAGTTACACAGTTGTGTATGGTGGTACACTCTTATACAGATATGCATATGGATGCAGGCATGTAAATTAATTATATATACATACACACACACACACACACACATATATGCGTTTGTCTCTCTATAATCTTTATCTATGTGTGTGTGTGATAAACTGTATGTATGTGTATATATATATATATATATATATATATATATATATATATATATAAATCAAGATACAAATCGTAACGCTTTAATGGTGAATGTCCAAATAGTCCAAAGTTCATAGAACACTTGCCAATGTACAGGCGGCTGCCGATTCCCAATACCAGAGGGTAATTCTGCAATAATTCTGAAAATAAATAAAAAAGGAATAGGGCGCCTATCGTACTTTCACACATGCGCAGAGAAACCAATTTCTGTGTGTGTAGGGGAATGATTGAATGTCAGTTGTCACATGACTGAAGTCAATCGTACCTCGATCAATCCCTCAGTATGGGATTGCGCCCGCATTAACCCAACAGATAATGTCAGCGGATGGTAGCCAAATCAACAATGCAGTCACATGACCGGAGCTGCCGGCATAATTATCCTACATCATGTCCCCACAGTGCTCTTGGTCATTGTACAAAATATTCATATAATAAAGTTATTCATATAGTAAAATAGTCAGCTAATCACAATCATAAAACATATATTACCTAAAAACCTATGAAATACACATATCATAATATACATTATATCCTAAAAATTCCTAATTATAAATATGATTAAATATTAAAAAACAGAATCATGAATATATAAAATTATAAAGCTAATGGAAACAAGGTTATATTATAAAAAAGGGGCTAGTTAATATCCTTAATTCAAACCTTGTGGAGTTAGAGTGGCCAACTCATATATCCAGAACATCTCGCGCTGTGATAGCCTTTTTTTGTAAATCCCCTCCTCTTGGGCCTAATTCTACATGTTCTATAGCCATAAATTTCAAGAATTGTGGGTCAGCTTGATGTTTTTCCATAAAGTGTCTAGAAACTGAGTGACTCATCACTTTATGTTTGATATTCCTTATATGTTCTTGTGTTTTTTTTATAGTGGTGGTTTTGTTTTTACCACATATTCGCCGCCATCTTCACTCGGGCATTGATCAGGGTAGAGGGAGGGTGTGTTAGGTGGTCCTCTGTTCTGCTATATCTCGTGCTGTTCAGTTAAGTTCTGTGCTGTGCTCTGTCCTTCTGAGGTCAGTGGTGCTGCTGGGTCCTGTGCTGTGTCCTGTTCAGTCCAGTGGTGCTGTGTCCTGTGCTCTGTGCTTCTAAGGTCATAGTTATTTCCCCAATATTCCCAAGTATTTAAAAAATAAAAAAAAAGTTATTTAAAAAAAATACAAAAAACTAATTACATTTTTTTTTAATTACAACAAAATTTGCACAACCAATCCTGCAGTATAAGCTCATTGGTACTGCAATATTACCAAGTTCACACATTCAGCAGTAAAAGTCCAGTGGTTCTGCAATATTACAAAGTTCACACATTCTGCAGTTTCAGTCCAGTGGTGCTGTGTCCTGTGCTCTGTCCTGCTGAGTTCAGTAGTGCTGCTGGGTCCTGTGTTGTGTCCTGTTCAGTCCAGTGGTGCTGTGTCCTGTGCTCTGTGCTTCTAAGGGCATAGTTATTTCCCCATTATTCCCAAGTTTTTAAAAAATAAAAAAAAAGTTATAAAAAAAATTAAAATAAAAATAGATAGCCACCAAAGTAACGTGGTCCATTTAATTTCACTTTCTAGCTCCACAGTCTGTGCAGCCTGCTTTTTTTTATCTTCAAAGTATTTATATTTACAAGCCTTGCAATCTAAATTAACTAGAAGTAGTGACGTGGTAGAACTCCAAAAGGCAGTTTGGAAGCCCCTGTACAAACTGGCTCTATTTTTTAACTGAGTTGTCCCCCCTCCAGTGTGTACTCGGAAAGAGTTTTTAGTGCAGCGGGGAACCTGGTCAGTGAGCGGCGAAGGAGGTTGCTTCCTCACAACGTTGAGAAAATGATGTTTATAAAAATGAATAATCAATTCCTCAATGAAGTACAGCACTACCCTCCAGACAGTACAGAGGGACCTGTGGTTGTGGAGTCCAGCGGGGACGAATTGATAATGTGTGAGGAGGAGGAAGTACACACTGTAGGGGGAGAGGAATCAGAGGTTGAGGATGAGGACGACATCTTTCCTCAGTAGAGCCTGTTTAGTTTGTACAGGGAGAGATGAATTGTTTTATTGGTGTGGGGGCCCAAACAAACCAATCATTTCAGCCACAGTTGTTTGGTAGGCCCTGTCGCTGAAATGATTGGTTTGTTAAAGTGTGCATGTCCTATTTCAACAATATAAGGGTTGGTGGGAGTTCCCAAGGACAATTCCATCTTGCAGCTATTTTTTTGGCATTATGTGACCATTCAACAGTCGTTTGCCATGTTCAAAAAGTAAAAGAAAATGCCTACAAATTCAATAAATTAAATCAAAAGTTAAATGCCCTGTCATTATTTAAAACAAGAGGTTTTGACGTGCTAGAATTAGTGTAGTGTTAAGATGTTATAAACACTACACTTGGAACTTGGAGGAGGTATTGTGGCCCCGGTATCAAATTGGGTACCGGGGCCACCCCACTACGCAGTCCAGATACTTGTTTGGTGGAATTCAGACCAGTTGAGGGTGTATTTATTTTATTGTGGTACCGGGGCCACCCCACTACGCAGTCCAGATACTTGTTTGGTGGAATTCAGACCAGTTGAGGGTTTTATTATTATATTGTGGGGACCACTCTATACCACACTACCACTCTATACCACTCTATTTAATACTTTAATTCTATTTAATACTTTAATTCTATTACTAATTCCCATAGAGGAACTGCCGCTTCTATTTAATACTTTAATTCTATTAGTAGTTACCATAAAGAGGAACAAAATAAACAAATTTTACCAAAAGTATATGACTTACAAACACTACACTTGAAAGATGGTGCCTTTAAATGAAAAAGTCAGTCTTCATTGCACGACTATGTGCAACAGGGACAGTTTTTTGGTTTACAAAGTCAACCAATAACACTTCGACCCTGTCTGTCTTTAACATACTTGATGGGATCTCAATGACGAATGGTCTGTACCATGGTTGGAGGAGGTATTGTGGTACCGGGGCCACTCCACTATGCAGTCCAGATAGAGGTGTATCAGATATTAAACAACGTTGACTGTTGCTGCAAAATTTTTAAATAATATCGTGGGGAACACTACACTACGCAGTCCATAAACTTTTTGGGTGGAATTCAGACCCGTGTAGGGTTTTTTAATAATATTGTGGTGACCCACTCCTCTACGCAGTCCAGGTACATTATTCGGTGCGATTCATACCAGTTGATGGTTTTCTTATTATATATATTGTGGTGACCCACTCCTCTACGCAGTCCAGGTACATTATTCGGTGCGATTCATACCAGTTGATGGTTTTCTTATTATATATATTGTGGTGACCCACTCCTCTACGCAGTCCAGGTACATTATTGGTGCGAATCATACAAGTTCAGGGTTTTTAATTTATATTGTGGTAACCCACTCCTCTACGCAGTCCAGATACATTATTCGGTGCGATTCATACCAGTTGATGGTTTTCTTATTATATATATTGTGGTGACCCACTCCTCTACGCAGTCCAGGTACATTATTGGTGCGAATCATACAAGTTCAGGGTTTTTAATTTATATTGTGGTGACCACTCCTCTACGCAGTCCAGGTACATTTTTTGGTGCGATTAAGACCAGTTGATGGTTTTCTTATTATATTGTGGGGACCACTCCACTACGCAGTCCAGAAAGATACCTCGTTGCAACGTTTTGGACTAATAACTATGTTGTGAGGTGTTCAGAATACAAGGTAATTTAGTGGAAATGCTTGTTATTGAATGTTATTGAGGTCAATAATAGCGTAGGAGTGAAAATAAGCCCAAAAACTTGATTTTTTAACTTTTTATGCTTTTTTCAAAAAAAATCCGAATCCAAAACCTTTCGGCAGGTGTTTTGCGAAACAAATCCGAACCCAAAACATCGAAAAAATCCGGATCCAAAACACAAAACACGAGACCTCAAAAGTCGCCGGTGCACATCCCTAATTTTAAGCCACATGTGCATTCCAAAAGATATATTACAGAAATTGACATACAATTCAATAGTCCTTTGATAGAAAACGTCCTGCTATTATTTTGGAATGTCTTATTTTTTGGGGCAGTGTATTTACATACATTACAATGATTACATCTTATACTACCCCTCATATCAAGAGAAGTGGAACTTTTAGCCTTATCAGTCTTCAAAATACTAGGAGCCAAGATATCCTTTAATTATTATCTATATGTGCACATGACAGAGTATCATCCAACTCCAAAATATAGCGCACTGCCTCAATACCTTTTTCGTGTTCAATACATGTATTTAGTGATTGGACATCTATTGTTACCCATATTAAATCATTGCTCCATCTAAAGTTATTGAAAATTTGTAATACATTTGTGGTGTCCTTTATATAAGATCTTAAATTAACAACATATTTTCTTAAAAAAAATCTACATACTCTGAAATATGTGAAGCTAATGAATCAATGCCTGCTATAATGGGTCTTCCCGGCGGGTTTTTCAAACTTTTATGGATTTTGGGTAGGAAATAAAATATCGGTAATGTTCTATTATTCACCATCAAAAATTGGACTTCATCCTTTACAATTAAACCCTCATGAAGGGCTCGAATTAAAATTTCCCTCAATTAATCTACATATTCACCAGTGGGAACTCCAATCAGACAGGTATATGGTGTTATATCATATAATAATCTCTCAGCTTCCTTGATATAATCCACTCTGTTTTGTACTACAATTCCCCCACCTTTGTCCGCCTGTTTGATCACTATTTCAGTATTAGCTTAAAGGTCTTTTAGAGCTCTTTTTTCCTTCACATTCAAATTGCTAGATGCACAAATATTTAATTTGTGTTCACATATATCTTCAGTAGAGATGCTCACTGACCCCTGTGTTTTGGTTTTGGATCTGGATTACCGTCGTGTTTTAATTTTGCCAAACCGCCCTTGTGTGTTTTGGTTTTGGTTTTGTTTGGTTTTGTTTTGCAAATTTGTTTAAAAAATCAATATTTTTGGCCATAAAATACCCGAATTTAGTGCTCCACATGTTTCTTGGATAAGTAATGTATTTGTAAAGCTAATAAATTATCAAAAAAACTGTTTAATTCCTAGTAGGCCATCATTAATTCTACACACAAACCAGATTGTCTTCCTCTTCATCTATGCATATTGGCAATGCAGCCATCGTCTTTGGGTGTATATTACACCCTACACTTATAGTTAAATATGTAAATAAATGGACAAAGACAGTTTGGTTTCTGTCTCTATAAGGCCCCCCTCCACTTGTAGAAAATAGTAAAAAATTCAGCTGTTATAGACTGTACAATATTAATTGAAATAGACAAAGCCAGTTTGGGGTCAGTCTGTGTATGACACCCTACCCTTAATGAGAAATTGCCAAAACAGCAGCCTTTCAAGACGGTACGTGATATAGAAATGCCCCAAGTCCCTTTCCTCTTTGGGTGTAGCTTGCACCCTACACTTAAATAGAAAGTTTTAAAAAGATGTTATCGTCTTCATCTTCAGCTTTATCCTCACCCTCATCAGTGTGTACATCATCATCACAGACTATCAATTCATCGCCGCTTGAATCCGCCATTAGAGAACAGTCAGTGCTTGGATGTCTTTGATGGTGAAGGCCTTCCTCGTGGAAGATGTAGTTCATTTTTATTAACATAATTTTCTCCACATTTTTTGGAAGTAACCTTCTACGGTGATCACTGACTAAGTTACCGGCTGTACTGAATACTCATTCAGAGTACACACTGGAGGGTGGGCAGCTTAGGTATTGCAAAGCAAGTTTGTATATGGGTTTCCAAATGGCTTGCTTTTCTTCCCAGTAAGGAAATGGACTCCTGCAGAGCATTTCTCCCTGCAAGACTGTGCCTGCTTCTAAAAGATACTTGCAGAACTTAGCTCATCACGCAACAGTATCACTTCCGAAAGATCCCTGCAAAGCATCCCTCCACTCAACATACTACTGCTCCTGACAGATCCTTGTAGAGCATTCCTCCCTCCAATATTGTCCCTTATCGTAAAAGATATCTGCAATACATTCCTCCTCACCAAATATGGTTCCTTTGGCTGATGGATTCCTGAAGAAAATCTCTCTATGCATTTGGATTACACTATTTGCAATTTACTAAAATAGTCTTGATGGCTTTATATATCCTTAAAAGTTAGCTTAGGGGTTGTGAAAGAATGTAATGTCAGACATTGCTCACTGAAAACAAAACTAAGTAGAGGCTTATACATCAATTTAACTTAACTCTATTGTTATTTTGTAGTTCTATTTTTTATGAAGTTGCTTTACTGTCTCTTTCTAAGACACCCAGGCCCTAAACTACGATAAAGCTAAACTAAGAAAATGTAACTGTATGTGTGTATTCCAGTGAACACACAAATCTGTGAAATAGCAGATCCACCATTTTGTGAGTGACAGCAATCTCACTACGTGATAGTGCTGAATCTGCAGCTAACCGCAGGATGTGATGGCATACCATGTCTGTATTGCTCAAGAAACACGTCCATTAACGCTTCTGCCTTAATCGTCATAATTTCATTGCTTTTTGGAGTTTGAGTGAAAGAGTTTCAATAGTTTTTTTATGTTTTAGATGGTGTGTAAGGAACCTTTATCCAATATGTTAAACCGTAAAGGTTTTTTGTTTATGGAATTTCATAGCTTTTTGTAAAGTTAAAATATTTATAATTTTCAAATTCTATGTATCTAAATGTGAAATCATTCACCCTCGGCCCACCAACAATACTCTATCACAAGCCACCCTGCCCCCTAAATTATTACATGCCCCTCCCACTGCCAACCAGGTTCTCTCACATGACACCCACTTTTCTGACATGCCATCTCCTGCTCATTAGCCTTTCACACATCTGGGCCCTTGCTGACCAGCTACTTTTTTATATGCCAACACCTATCAACTAGATTTTCTCTCAAATGCCACTCCCTGACCATAAGCTTCTAATATCAGCCCTGCACACCAGCTATTCTATCACATGCCACCTCATGACCAACAGCTTTTCGCTGACGTTACCCCATGTCCACCAGCTTTTCCCTCACATGTCTCCCAACTCACCAGCTATTCTCTCACATTCCAACCTCTGCTCCGACAGTGACAACTTCACAATTCAAAGAGCTTTCTCCGATCTCTGTACAAAATAAAGCCTTTTAGTGAAACCTGCACCACACAAAAAAAATCTTCTAGTGACCCATACACATGATAGAGAATCCCATAATAAAGAGAATCTTCATCTGACTGCTGCACAATAGGTAGTGCCTTCACTTATCCATATACAACACAAGGAGCCATCCTCTGGCCATGCAAAACACAGAGAGCCATCCTCTGACCCTGCACAACACAGAGAGCCATCCTCTGACCCTGCACAACACAGAGAGCCATCCTCTAACCCTACACAATACATAGAACCTTCCTCTGACCCCTCCACAATACATAGAGCCATCCTCCGACCCCTCCACATTACATAGAGCCTTCCTCTGACCCCTGCACAACACAGAGAGACATCCTCTGGTCCCTGCACAATACATAGAGCCTTTCTCTTACCCCTACACAACACAGAGAGACATTCTCTGACCGATGCACAACACAGAGAGCCATCCTCTGACCATGTACAAGACAGAGGTCATCCTCTGACCCCTGCAGAATACATAGAGCCTTCCTTTGACCCCTGCACAATACATAGAGCCATCCTCTGACCCCTCCACATTACAGAGAGCCATCCTCTGACCCCTGCACAACACAGAGAGCCATCCTCTGACCCCTGCACAACACAGAGAGCCATCCTCTGACCCCTGCACAACACAGAGAGCCATCCTCTGACCCCTGTACAACACAGAGAGCCATCCTCTGACCCCTGTACAACACAGAGAGCCATCCTCTGACCCCTGTACAACACAGAGAGCCATCCTCTGACCCCTGTACAACACAGAGAGCCATCCTCTGACCCCTGTAAAACACAGAGAGCCATCCTCTGACCCCTGTAAAACACAGAGAGCCATCCTCTGACCCCTGTACAACACAGAGAGCCATCCTCTGACCCCTGTACAACACAGAGAGCCATCCTCTGACCCCTGTACAACACAGAGAGCCATCCTCTGACCCCTGTACAACACAGAGAGCCATCCTCTGACCCCTGTACAACACAGAGGTCATCATCTGACCCCTGCAGAATACATAGAGCCTTCCTTTGACCCCTGCAGAATACATAGAGCCATCCTCTGACCCCTCCACATTACAGAGAGCCATCCTCTGGTCCCTGCACAGCACAGAGAGCCATCCTCTGGTCCCTGCACAATACATAGAGCCATCCTCTCACCCCTGCGCAGCACAGGGGGTCGTCCTCTCACCCCTGCGCAGCACAGGGGGTCGTCCTCTCACCCCTGCGCAGCACAGGGGGTCATCCTCTGATCCCTGCACAGCACAGGGGCCGTCTTTTGACTCCTGCGCAGCACAGGGGGCCTTCCTCTGACCCCTGCACAATACATAGAGCCATCCTCTGACCCCTCCACATTACAGAGAGCCATCCTCTGGTCCCTGCACAGCACAGAGAGCCATCCTCTGGTCCCTGCACAATACATAGAGCCATCCTCTGACCCCTGCGCAGCACAGGGGGTCGTCCTCTCACCCCTGCGCAGCACAGGGGGTCGTCCTCTCACCCCTGCGCAGCACAGGGGGTCATCCTCTGATCCCTGCACAGCACAGGGGCCGTCTTTTGACTCCTGCGCAGCACAGGGGGCCTTCCTCTGACCCCTGCACAATACATAGAGCCATCCTCTGACCCCTCCACATTACAGAGAGCCATCCTCTGGTCCCTGCACAGCACAGAGAGCCATCCTCTGGTCCCTGCACAATACATAGAGCCATCCTCTGACCCCTGCGCAGCACAGGGGGTCGTCCTCTCACCCCTGCGCAGCACAGGGGGTCGTCCTCTGACCCCTGCGCAGCACAGGGGGTCGTCCTCTGATCCCTGCGCAGCACAGGGGGCCGTCTTTTGACTCCTGCGCAGCACAGGGGGCCTTCCTCTGACCCCTGCGCAGCACAGGGGGCCGTCCTCTGAGCCCTGCCCAGCACAGGGGGCCGTCCTCTGGGCCCTGCCCAGCCCAGGGGGCTGTCCTCTGGGCCCTGCCCAGCCCAGGGGGCCATCCTCTGGGCCCTGCCCAGCCCAGGGGGCCGTCCTCTAGGCCCTGCCCAGCCCAGGGGGCCGTCCTCTAGGCCCTGCCCAGCCCAGGGGGCCGTCCTCTAGGCCCTGCCCAGCCCAGGGGGCCGTCCTCTAGGCCCTGCCCAGCCCAGGGGGCCGTCCTCTGGGCCCTGCCCAGCACAGGGGGCCGTCCTCTGGGCCCTGCCCAGCACAGGGGGCCGTCCTCTGGGCCCTGCCCAGCACAGGGGGCCGTCCTCTAACCCTACACAATACATAGAAATCTTCCTCTGACCCCTCCACATTACATAGAGCCTTCCTCTGCACAACAGAGACATCCTCTGGTCCCTGCACAACACAGAGAGACATCCTCTGGTCCCTGCACAATACATAGAGCCTTCCTCTGGTCCCTGCACAATACATAGAGCCTTCCTCTGACCCCTGCACAACACAGAGAGCCATTTTCTGGTACCTGCACAACTGAGAGAGCCATCCTCTGAACCCTGCACAATACATAGAGCCACACTATGACCCTGTACAACACAGAGCCATCCTCTGACCCCTGCACAATACGTAGATCCAATCTCTGACCCCTACACAACACAGAGAGACATTCTCTGACCAATGCACAACACAGAGAGCCATCCTCTGACCATGTACAAGACAGAGGTCATCCTCTGACCCCTGCAGAATACATAGAGCCATCCTCTGACCCTTCCCAGATTTTCACGGAACCAGCAGTGGGTTGGCAGCACTAGAGTTAAAAGTGAATAGAGGGGGGCCCCACGCTTTTTTTTTTTAAATTCACGGCAGGAACCACAGAGCACGTTTAACTCTCCTGTCCCTCAGCTCAGTGCAGTGAATAAATTAACTGACGTCACTGAGGGGGCAGGGAGTTTAAACGTGCTCGGAAAGATTATTAATCTGTGAAATGAGAGCGGTGCCAGGGCTAATACTAGTGTAGTGTGTCCCTCCTCAGCCCCAAAACACCAACCAGCTCCCCTGTACCTAATAAATATGGCTAAATTCTCCTGCTCACAGAAGAAAATTTCTAAGCGAGAGGATCAGTCAGCCATGTTTGTGCTCTCAAGTGAAGCCATTTTCAGTACACCCAGCCCAAGACTCTATCTGACATGTGCAGCGTTATGAAATTTTCTGAAATCCCCTATCTTTAAAAAGGGGCATGTTTTACCAAATTGTAAAAAAACTGTAACTTACTTAAACTTCTGAACCCTCAAAGGCACTCCTCAGCCCTAATAGATTTCTAACAAAACTTACTGCATGTCTTTAAACGCCCTGTACACTAAGTTACGCTCCCCTAAAAAAAACAGAAAAACTGCGACTTTTGCGAAACAGGAAGTGGGAAAAAAAGGAGAGATTTTGAATTTTAGATTGCTCCTAAATTGTCATTTTTTTATTCTTTTTTTTCTGAAATTTCACATGCGGCACCTGTGGACAGTTCTACATTTGCATGCCAAGTTTCAGTTTAATAGCTTTAATATGTTTTAAGATGTAGACCCTCAAACACCATGCTCCCCGTCTCACAGATTCCCTATGGCAAAATGACGTTTTTTAGATGTAACCTTAATATTAAGGCACGACTGTGCCCATATATATATATATATATATATATATATATATATATACATATATAAACATATATACATATATAAACATGCACAGTACGTCTGTGCAGAAGCTTGCTATGTGGACACAGACTTCTAATATTATATTGGGAGTCAAGAGAAAAATGGTGAAAAGAATCACCTAAAGAGATTGTTAATTGAGGCACTCCAGTCCCTTGGAAAATATTTAAAAACAAATTTTATTGAAAATTTATTAAAAATTGATATGCCAGCATATCAATTTTTAATAAATTTTCAATAAAATTTGTTTTTAAATATTTTCCAAGGGACTGGAGTGCCTCAATTAACAATCTCTTTAGGTGATTCTTTTCACCATTTTTCTCTTGATAGTAACTTCGGTTCTGAGAGCACCCCCTCATTTTGAATTATATAAATAACTCTTAGATACAAATGATGAGGAAGTCCTAACCTTAGAGCGAGATGGATTTGCTTTTCTCTATGTTATATTGGGAGTCTCGGGTCACCTTCTGAATTAGTTTGGGGACTTTATATGAGCAACAGTACGCAGCTCTAGACAGTACGTCTGTCTCTCTCAAGCTCTCGTGGAAGAACGGCATGAAAAAGCCGAACTTCCTGATATCGTGGTCTGGGCATGCGCAGTAGCGCAAAATTGACATAGGTGTCCTGCTCCACTTCCTGTTTCCTCCTAGACCACCGGGTATTCGGGTTACCTAGGAAACCAAGGAGATGGAGCAAAGCGCTCCTATACTAACACCCCACCCACCCTTGCTTAATAATGTCTTCTTTCACAAAAAAAAACAATTATACCTTATAAAAAAACACATTTTTCAATAAAGTCTTTGTCTTGTAACAAGCATTTAAGGGTTAAGTAAAGCAAAATAAGCATATGGTAAAATATATCAACATTACAACATTTTCTCAGGAATACAATTAGGAAGTGAGATGGTAATCCCTTCGTTAACATGTCAGCAGGATTGTCCTCACTGGCTATATAACTCACACTGACAGGCTTCTTCTCTACTAACTCTCGGATGAAGTGGTGTCTTATGGCGATGTGTTTGGACTGTCTATGGTGCTTTGTACTTGAAGGCAAATCAATTGCTCCCCGGTTATCACACTTCAATGTTGATGGTCTCACTCTGGTTAAGAAGACCAATTTCACATAAAGTCTCATTTATCTATAAAGCTTCTTTTGCAGTTTCTGTGAGTGTCATGTTCTCTGACTCAGTGGTGGATAGGGCAACAGTTGGCTGTTTTCTGCTTGACCAGCTGATGGCTGCGCTTGCTAAGACAAACAGGTACCATGTGTAGAAGCGACGATCATCCTCATCAGATCCCCAATTAGCATCACAGAAAGTCTCTAAAGTTAAATTCTTGGATTTAGTAAATCCTAACTTTAAAGAACAAGTACCTTTCAAGCATCTTTGAATTCTTTTGACTGTGATCCAGTGTTGCCTTCCTGGGTTGATTGCAAATTGGCTCACACGACTCACTGTGTGTGTGATATCGGAGCGAGTCCCAATATTTGCGTACATTAAGCTTCCAACAGCATCTCTGTAAGGGATTTTACATATTTCCTCTATCACTTCACTGCTTGTTGGTGACATTTCCTTTGTAATTTTTAAGCTTTTATCTTTTTTTTTTGCTGGTTTTGCGTCAAACATCCTATGCTTGGTAACTATTGTTTCGTTTGGGAGGCAGACTTTACCTTCTTGGTAGGCACCCATGTTGCAGTGTTCAGGTGGCTCCATGTAAATATCCTCTAACAATTCTCTATTCAAGAATGCAGAGTCAAAGTCAGGCTGATACAACAACAAATCTTGGATAGTGGAGATGGCAATCACTAACCTCAGGGTACTGTATCTGGCAACAGGCGAGAAGATTTGTCCATAGTTGATCCCGGATTTGTGTGTAGCCCTTGGCAACAAGGTGGGTTTTATAGCGTGTGATGGTTCTGTCCGCATTCACTTTCTTACAAAACACCCACTTGTTCCTTATCTTTTTGCAGGTTACTTGGCCTGTCAACTAAAGTCCAAGTATGATTGTCATCCATATCTTTTAACTCTGTATCAATGGCCGTTTTCAACTGTTTCCAGTTGTCACTTGATTTTGCCTCTTCAAAGTTTTGCGGTTCACAAAAGGCCAGATTAGCGAACACCTTGCTATATTTCCTAGGGGAATACCTTTGTTGCTTCTCATAGAACTTCTGTTTTCCGGGTGGGTATCCGCAATTACATTTTCTGACTCAGATATGCTGCCTGAACATCCAGTGTCATGAACTTTTCTTGTGGTTGCTGTTCCACTACTCCACTGGTGGCGTGTTTTCATGAAACACCACATCTCTTGGTTTGATAAGACATTTGTTGTTAATGTCCCAAAGTCTGTATTCTTTACTCTGTTGGCAGTACCCGAGCATGACTTGGAATCCAACTTACATCACTTATTTAAGAATATGTGCATACGCCTTACAGTCGAATACATGGAGATGAATGACACTTGGCATTGTCCTGGACCACGCCTCCAGTGGCGTTTTACCTTTCACAGCTACTGTGGGCACTCGGTTTTTATGGTAGACTGCAGTGGACATTGCTTCCGGCCAAAAACATTTTCTCCAGACCTGCGTCATTCAACATAGTACATGTTCATTCAACAATTGTTCTGTTAGCTCATTCACTCACACCATTCTGTTCTGGTGTGTAGGCAATTGTTAGTTGGGGCTGTACGCCATATTTTCTTAAGAATTCAGCTAAAGTCACGTTGTCGTATTCTCCACCATTGTCGGATCACAAGACTCTTAGTTTCAGACCCATTGAGTCTCTATGTCACGGTTGGCTTACAGGAAATTGATCCCTCTGCTGAACATGGCTAAGCCCACCCACGGGCGCAGAGTCTAACAGACAGGTGGTTTTCACCAGTAACCCCCGCAAGGAGGTATGGTCTTGGCTGCACCAAGTCTGCAGGTCACGGTCCCGTGAGTGAGTGTACAGCAGAACGATGTGGAGGAGCCAGGTGAAGTGGATGGAGACTATGGAGTCCACAGATGAGGGGTATAAATACAGGCACAACAATAATATAGGCTGATGGCCAGCAGCCAATGAGTCACTAGGAGAATAGGTGCTCTGTGGTATACGAGAGGACAGAGGCTGTCATTATGAAGTACTCTGGAGATGGTAATGGAAGTACTGAAGAAGCAATAGTTCAACACAGCCAGAGACTGAAGGCTGACTGGAGTGGTGGAGGTAACTCGTAGTAATAGCTGATGAGTCACAGATGAAATAGCAGCTCTGAACGGTAGTGATGAGAGAACTGGAGCTGTCACAATAGAGTACACTGGAGATGGTAATAGAGGTACTGGAACAGCGATAGTTCAACATGACTGCATGCTGAGAGTGAACTGGAGTTGTGGAGGTAACTCGTAGTAACAGCTGATGAGTCACAGATGTAGTAGCGGCTCTGAGTGGTAGTGATGAGAGAACTGAAGCTGTCACGATGATGTACACTGGAGATGGTAATAGAGGTACTGGAGCAGTGATAGTTCAACGCGGCCAGAGACTGAGAGCAGGCTGGAGTAACAGAGGTAACTCGTGATAGCAGCTGAGGAGTCACAGGTGTAATAGCGGCTCTGAGTGGTAGCGATGAGAGAACCGGAGCTGTCACGATGAAGATGGTAAGAGAGGTACTGGAACAGCGATGGTTTAGCACAGACCACGAACTGAGAGCAGACTGGAACACAGGCAAACCACAAGGAGAACAGGAACCAGAACCACAGGCTGCAGGAAGTGACCTGGAAGAACAGGCATCAGACGGGTGAATCCAGGAGGTTTAAATAGTGCTCCAGAAGTGCTTAGCCAATGAAAAGGAGGGAGGAGGTCCTGAAGTGCAATAGGCTTGCACCTGCACAGATCTGAATATAGCTGAATGAATGAACTGGAGAATGTCTGATGCTGGCACATGGCAGTTTACAGATGAATGGACTGCAGGTAATGAGACAGGTACTATCTGTTGGCCCGGATCGTTACACTCTACAAGGCTCTTGTATTTCGTAATTTTCTCTACAACTTCACTCTTATCTCTTGTGAAGTAGTCATCAATGAGTGTCATAAAATATCTGTAGCCACTGACCGATTTCACCTCCATTGGCTCACACACATCAGTATGCACTAGAACTAGTGGTGCTTCAGCCCTAGTTGCTGACTTGGGTAAGGGACAACGAGTTTGCTTACCCTTTATGCAGCTCTCGCATGTCTGTCTCACAGAACCACCGACAGTGAACCATCCCATCAGTGAGTTTCTGGACGTTTTCATATTCCAGATGACCTAATCTCCTATGCCATAGCTCCATTGATTGACTGTTATCTGGATCCGCCATCGCATGACATTCTTTGGTGTCTAAGACATAAAGTTGGTTACAGAGGGTTGCTTTTGCAATTACAGTACCTCTCTGGTATTGAACCACACATTTGCCATCAGCAAATTGGACCTTGTACCCTTTTCTCTCAAGAATGCTTATAGTGATAAGGTTGGATCCCAACTCTGGTACCTACAGGACCTCTTGGATGTTTGTGACAATAGTTTCACCTTTTATATTCATTCGGACTGTGATAGTCCTGACTTTAGTTTGTTGCAGTAAGACCTTTTCCACCAATTTCTTTTACTGTAACTGGATAACATGGTTTCAATGTAATGAACCATTGTTGATTGCAGCTAAAAAGTCTAGTGGCACCCGAGTCCATATACCAGTAGTTTTTCTTATGACTATCTACTACATTCAATGCTGACTCATTAGGTTTTTCATACTTCTTCTGTTGCGCACCACATGAAACTTTTATCCTACATTCAGATGCTTTATGTCCCATCCAGGGCCGGACTGGGACTAAAAATCAGCCCTGGCATTTAAAACACACAGGCCCACCTGCTGTCGGCTCCATGCACAATTTTGTTGCATGCTGAAGTGGCATTGCTGGTGCAGTCCAACATGAAGCATCAGCACAAACTTGTATCACACTTTGTCTTCTGCCCACCCTAATCAATTCCCTTGCTGTGCAAATCATCGTCATCAACACTTATTTATATAGCGCCATATTCCGTAGCGCTTTACAATTGGGAACAAACATTGATAAGACAATACTGGGTAATACATACTGACAGAGAGGTAAGAGAACCCTGCATCTGGAGCACCGTGAAAATGCACAAGACTATAATTTTGTAAAATAAGTTTATTTATATATATATATATATATATATATATATATATATATATATATATATATATATATATATTATATACACACAATAAAAAAAAATAGGTAAAACATTTATAAATTACTCTTTTGTGATGAAGGTGAGGGACAGAGCAGGATAAAACCTGTAGACAAACTATGACTTTTGACCAAAGACAACGCGTGTTCGTCATTGCCATGCAATTCTGACTCCTCAGCAAATTGCCATAACAGAGAAAACAGTCAAAGAGGGAACAGGATAGAGATAATATCACGTCAACGCCTACAAAGTAGATGAACAAGATGCCACGTCATTTTTGATGTCGACAACTTTAATTAAACAAATATTATTGCTTATAACTGTGGTCACATGAACAGTATTTGTGAATTTTGCCACGCTAAGCATTTTGTGGCTGAGCAGCCATCTGACAAACTAGTCATTCAATGCTGCCACAAGGGTAAACTCAAATTTGGAGCAATCAGGTCTGCCCCGGTTATATTATCTTTATATTATTTTTTACCGTCATGGTAACGGGCTTTTAACTACTGTACCTATATTTCCCAAAGGAATGACTCCATGAAAAAACACCCTTTGTAATGACTTAAAGCTGCATTTTCTCACGTTTCTCACTTTGCAATTGAATAAGAAAGAAGAGGACAGAATACTCTAGCGGGGCTTATCTCCAAACTATAACAAACAAGCATAATAAAATATATATATATATATAGATAGAGAGTATTAAAGTAATTCTATCGTTTTAAAATAAGCATTGCCCAATCAATTGAATGTGTGTCCAAAGCACAAAGTAATTTATTTTAGCAGATGTAAATAGTCAACAATTCAATACATTATTATATTATGATAAAGTACAGTACAGCACAGCCAATACCAAAAGATAAGTACATACCAATGCAATCGCTTGCACACGCTGCGCACCCACCGGACCCGATGGACAATATTCTGTATAGAATATTGTGTCAGAGTTGACTGAGGCCCCAGTGAGATGCAGCTAATATATATATACAGTCAGTGTTTCATTGTGAACAATAGAGATGACGTAGATTGTTTCTATAGGTCCAGACGTTGGGTGGGTCCATGCCAGACAGGTAATAGGTTGATTCAATCTAAGGAATCCAAAGGTGGGGGTCTTCTCTCCAGGGGGTCTGCTCCTTTTCATAGCCAGTATCATACAAAGGTTTACTCTCTAATATCAATAACTAAAGTATGCAATGTGCGATCTCTTCGCCGACTGCACCGGACAGCTGCTGATGATTAGGGCTTCAATATGATATCAGGCATGACACCTTTCCTATTACCTAAACCTTTAATAACACTACAATGTACATATAATCACTATATACATATATATATATATATATATAGACTAATAATAAACCGAATACTATCTGCTCCTGAATTACAGTGTAACAGAACCAATATGAAATTATATAAATAACTAACTGTTGTAATGCGAGTGTGTGCGCGCGTATTTTACCGTGCGAATGCACCACGCCACATAACACGTGGCGTACGCTTCGCAATACGCACGGCAAACCAATATTAAACCAATATACTTTCGTTCATCCAATTATACGACTTCAACAGTCCACCCTTTGATAGTACAATAAACTATCACCTTAAAGATGTTATAAGCAGGATCTCAGTACCACGTTTCATTGTTATGTAATACAAATCCCCCTTGGTGTATGTCCACGCTGTTTGTAGATCTAAATAAGTTATCATAAGAGAGAGTCTTAATCCTCTAAACGACTTCTTCTTTTACTATAAACCGTACACTTCTGGAGCTTGGAGATAACCTTTTGTATGCCCTTCAAGGGTGCAATAAAACACTTAATACATTATTTGGAAAGGTACACGGTACAGTAGAACGTGTATCAGCTATACAGAATTCTCTACTACAGTTCTACAAGTTTAACAGGTTCTTCTGTCCAACGCATGTCTTCAAGCTCAGAATACATTTAAACACTTCATGTTCATCAATAGCATCATCCTATGTCTATCAATAATGTCATATGCAATCTCCTTCAACTTGCGTTAACATACACACATCTAATAAAGTCACCAGTTCTTTTCATCAACACTTGTGGGCGGGCTATTGTATGTTCGTTCTTCCCAGTCTCTCAATACTCAGATTTAACAGTGATCGGCTTGCAAAGCATTGGGAAACTTCAGACTAAGGGACCTAGGTGTCCTACTTTTTCCCTTAGTGACCTCCCGCCTATAGTTCGGGTACCTCAAGAATATTTAGTGGAAAGAGAACTAATCCTACTTGATATAATCACTGAGGCACGTGTGAGCACGCCCTGCACTTTGTTTGGTCTAAAACCTTACCCTCCCAAGAATGATAATCATTCTCAAGGATGCCTGCTCAAGTCCGAATATTACTGGACTGGCATCGCTGGGTGTGTCTCTTTTTTAACTATGGGGTCGCCGTACTTACGGACGTAATGCTACTCAGACAATAGCCCCTCGCACTTTCTCCAAGCTCCAAGGTTTCTAAATTTTCCTTTACCCCTGAATTGAATAGAGTAATTGACTGGACT
Organism: Mixophyes fleayi; assembly: GCF_038048845.1. Taxonomy (NCBI): domain Eukaryota; kingdom Metazoa; phylum Chordata; class Amphibia; order Anura; family Limnodynastidae; genus Mixophyes; species Mixophyes fleayi. The sequence continues at coordinate 46,339,455 of NC_134412.1, forward strand.
GATTATGCTACTAACTTCTTCCTCCCCAATACCTCCTTATCATTACCTGAACCAGTCTCTGTCACCTGCTAATAATCGAAAGAATTAACCGCCCTGAGAAGAAAATGTAATGAGAGAACACAAAACAGGAAAAACTACAACTTCATGCTGGACAACAGTCTTAGCCTTTGGCTCAGGTGCTACTAACTGCATTCGAGGCCTTCCAGTACAGACTCATGAGTGCCCTTGGACCCTTCTCTGAGTGTTGGCCCCTCTGCAGTGGGTGGTATGGGCACCAGTGTGTCTCTGCTACCCTTGAAGCCGTGAGGCTAGTAGCCTACACCAGGTACCTGTCTGGCAAATAACCTAAGCTTAAGAAATTTCTGCTCCACAACTTACTCTCCTGATCCAACATCCTGACAGTTAGTGTGACCTTTCAGGAAACAGTGTTTTGGACGTTCTCGGTTGCTGTCTCACTATTTACCTTCTCTCAAGGTCTAACCTAGCCTCCCAGTTACAATCTCATCTCACGAGGGGTCAAAAACATTTCAAAAACTGACAGGTTAGGAGTCTGCCCAGGGGTGATCTCTTGGTAGCGGGAAAGGACTAGTGGCACTTCAATCAAGTTCCAACTCTTATTCTATTCAATTCATTCTACCGAGTACCACTACTTTATGTTCACACTGGTTTATGGCTAACTGAAAGTATGTGATTTGTTACCACTACTCATACATTATACATCTATTATCAACAACATGAATACCCCTATCATCTATTATAACTCTAGGACTATCACATTAAATAACAAAAGCTTTGAGTATGATACAGTAATACATTAGACACATTTCAATACACCTCTACCCAGACATATTTCATTGGTACACCTGTGTATACTTGAGGACCCTGCATGGTGGTAATTGGATGATGTGTATTTGTTTTACCTGGAGGAAAACCCATCAGCAGGAGGGATATGGGATGGCTCTATTGGTCTACCTTGTCCATCTCTCCAGAGTCCACCAGACTCCTCACCTTCCAGACAGTTTATCCCTCGGGTAACACAAATCTTCCTATATTAACCAATATGTGTATGCGTGCATGTGTGTGTGTGTTCACCTTTTTAAAACTAAAACAATACAACAAAGAACAAAACAAAACATAGATTTGTTAGCTGTCACATAAAACCCTGCTGTCTATTTGACAGCTATGTTCTCCCTGGTGTGACAGCCATGTATGGTTGTGCGTGTAAGTGTGGACCTAACTAGCAGCTACTTCAGTTGGTAACTGTGTCACTGTATAAAGTCCTCTATGTAGTGTCCTAATCATGTGCTGGTATTGCTATAAAACGATTTCTCAGTCACCTCAACATCGCCCTCTAGACTAGAAAAATGCTAAAGACCAATGTATATCAATCGATTTTCCCTCTGCCAACTCACATGTCATTCTCAGTACCTCATATTCAGCTACTTGATTAAGTGGGAAAGGCAAAGGGGTCTCTTTCTATAACACTTTCTTCAAATATAACAGTATCCAGTACATGTCTGTCTAACAGTGAAAAAATATAAAACATGAAAATTCTACATTTTCTAGGGTTTCACATAATGTCGTATCTTGTGGTAAAAATCCTACTCCAATGTTCTATACAGAGATGCATATCTGTATGCCTCACCTCTAGCATTCTTCTGTCCTCCTGTCCTGCCCACCCTTTGTGCATCCATATAAAGGCACATTTTTGTACAGGAGGCACGAGCCAAAACAAAAAAAACAAAACAGATATGCAATCTATAACACATGAATCGTATTTCCACAACAGAACCTTTCTGCTTAAAATCAGCAGTTTCTATAGACATGAAAACAAAACCCCTGACTGTTTCTGTAACTCATGTCAATCTAGTGTGTGTATCTCTGAATTTGTCTTATGTAAAAACATAAAATATGTTTTAGCCCCATTGTTGAGACTGTCTGATTTTATCTCTACCAGAGCAGAGAGAGAGAGAGAGAGAGAGAGAGAGAGAGAGAGAGAGGGTAGAGAGAGAGAGAGAGAGGGTAGAGAGAGAGAGAGAGAGGGTAGAGAGAGAGAGAGAGGGTAGAGAGAGAGAGAGAGAGAGAGAGAGACTAGCATTTGTGTAAAGAATGGGAAATAGGAAAGCAATGAATGATGGGAATACAAAGGTTTGAATACAAACATACATGTAGAAAGGGAGATTTTTACAACAAACTGACAGCTGGATTGGACTCTGACTCTATGGGGAAATGGCTGTATTCATTCCACTGTTCCCCTTAGCTATTTTCTAACTATGACCCCTCCCCATACTTGACTAGGGGGTCTTAACAGTGCAATCCAGTGTCGTCCGTCATTTGTTCATTAAGAACCTGGTATCTCATTGACTACATACCTTTTCAATGGACTTTTCTAATTTATGATAGAGAAATGAAAAAATGTACTCTTAGTGACTCATATTTTCTCTGAAATACATAAAACGATATTTTGGAGCAAAGTATGTACATACTTCATTGTTGGATAATGATTCTCAGCCAAACAAATTATCATGAGACACTGCAGCCTAAAACAAAAGAGTGTTCCAATTGTCTATTGTTAATTTGTCTTTCAAGAGTGATTCTTCTATTTCTCTATCTCCCCTTTTGATCACTAAGTCTATACTCCTTTTGTGTCCCCTTTACCTGCGAGAAGAAAAACAAGATAGTTATCTTAAAACAGCAAACACAACAAACATTTCTATTCTTTGCCATCGGCTAGCAATTTAGGAAAACAAACATTTCACAACATAAATGAACAAACAAAATCAACAAAGGTTACCTTTTAGAAATCAGTTTCTTGTACACTACTACTTACCACAGTTTAAACCCCACCTGTTTGTAGGACTACAGGTCTGACCTAACCTCCAGGGTTGACTATGGTTCTCCCCCAAGGCATTGGCTGCTATGAGGTGCACAGGAAACTGTTGAGAAGTCTCCGAGACTTGTGTGCGCCGTCTCTGTGGGTGTCTATGTGATTCCCCCTTAGGTGGGCTAAGTCTCTTTTCTTCGTGTCCCATTTTCTTAGCCTTGGCTCTAATATTTTCTTTGCAATCTTTCCTCAAATGTCCCTTTTTAAGACAGTTAAAACACTTCAAAGATTTCTGTTTCTTTCGTCCCTTATAGTGGTTTTTATAATTCTGAGGTTGTGGATGTAGTTTTTCTAATGCCTGGATACTCAACATCATTAACCTATCACTCTGTGCTTTTTCCTTTTTACATATATTTTTATCATGTTCTATAGCATGCTCTCTAATATCAGTTACCGTGAGACCTCTCCAATTAGGAAAAGAGGTTTGTATCCAAGTCCTTAGATCCTCCCGGAGGCCGGCCATTAGTACTGCAACAGTTACCTCCCTGTAATGTGGATTTACCATTATATCCCATATTCCTGTGTACTTAATAATGCCCGCTAGCGCCCTTGAAAAATAATCAGTTGTATTCTCATTACCTTTTTGTTTGATGTTGTATATTTTGCCCCATTCCACAGTCACTGGAAAATATACGGCCAACTCTTTGATTATACGTCTAATATTATGCTGATTGTTATCCTCAGTTAAGGGTTTATCCTTCTCCAAGTTACAACCCTCAATGAACATCTGTATATCAGTATCGAGAGGAAGACAAGCTCTAAACAGCACTCGCCAATCTTTATTAGTAGGTTCATGTGCATTACCTAAATGTCTAATAAATTTCTGACACTTGGCCAAATCTTTTCTAGGATCAGGGAAATCAGACATAATTGTAAATAGTTCCGTCTTAGTCCATGGAGAATACACTGCTACCTGTTTCATGGGAACTACACCATCTCTGTCCGCTTTCCCATTGGGAACTGCTGTTCTGCGGATAGGATATAAGCCTACTAAATCACTCTGTTCTGACCTAGTTGCTGGAATTGCTGTTGCAGTACAATGAATGTCTCCCCCTGTGTTAACCTTTTCATTATTCTCACCACTTTCAGCAGCTGCCCCTGCTGGTGGGACCGTTCCTCTTCTTTGTCCTGAAACATTACTTTTAACATTACTTAAAACACCATACAAGTTACTAGTTACCATTTTTACATTTTTGGTATTGGCTGTACTTCCCGCCCCAACCGAATTTATCGGGGGCGTGTTTGCGCTCAGTTCGCCACGCTTTGCAACGCACACTTCCGGAATGCTTGTTTCCGGTACGCTTACTTCCGCTGAACACGTGTTTTTCCTTACACTCACTTCCGCTGTGCGTTCGCTGCTCTGCCACGTGTTACCTTCCATTTGCCACAATTTTAAACAGTCATCATGTTCAATTCTCGTTTTTGTTGATTTAATCAACCGCACTTTATCTCTAACATTATTTAACACCTCTGAGTCAAGAGTACCTATGTTTGGGAAAGGTTTCACACACTCCCGGGTCATCTTGACCCATTTGTCGCAGTATGCCGTAGCATACGCACCGTATTTATTATACATAACATATTTTACCGAACCAACCGGCCATTCATTAGGTAGCACAACATGAACTATCTCTAGCGTTTGCTGCGTATCCATTGTGAAAACAACCTATTTCTCAACGCTACACAAAAAGACTTTTACCTGTTCTCCTTTGAAACAGAACTTACTAGAGATTTTTTTTATTCATGGACATTTTCAACAGGCACGTCCCCTTAAGATATCAATGCCCTTCCTAGTTTTAGTACTTTACCACTGTCAGCACCAGATATCAATCAAGAATATCAGTGGTTGCTGCGTATTTCCTCCCACATCTCCCAAGTCGCAATCACGGCTGCACTAAATCAACCATGCGGTCCGATCGCACGGCTTACAGGTACTATCGGTAAGCTTTGCGATTAATATTTGGGAATGCCGCGAAAACCTGTTATTTTCGCTTCGAGTATGCCATGCATACTCTGTGGTGTCTCTTTATCACCTGCTCTTATTAGAACAGAACACCACTCACACAAAGGTTTCTTTATATCCTGCTCAGCCCTAGAACAGAACCTTTGTTGTCAGGTCACCTTTTTTTTAACATGCCCCGTCAGACACACCTGAACTACAGCGCTATGAATTTTTAAATAGTACCACACTGCCCTCCCAATACTCAATCACGGCCTTGCCATGCGGTCGATTTGCACAGCTCAATGATTCATTATGCGAACCACAGATAACACCGCAATGCTCTGTCCCTTCCAGCAAACAATACCCTTTATCAGTGAATGTCGTGATTAGTATTGGGTGCACGTGCGAAAACCTATAGTTGCCTATAGTTACCAGTATATTTTTGCCTTTATGTATTTATTCACATACACACACATAACCTTTGTTTTCTGTACAGAAAATAACTTTCCCAAACAATGGCACTATCTTTTCAGAGACTTTACCAAGTGCTTCCAGTATGCATATAACAACTATCAAAACTATTGTTCAACCACGTGGCAAATCTACCGTAAGTTTGCGTACGCACAGCAGGAACTACACATACGCACAGCAATGCAATACACTTTAAAACATAAAACGACAATAAAAAGAAACATTTTTCTTTCTTGTCCCTAGATTCTAATTAGCGTTCCTTCAGTCTATGCAACAACGGACATTCGGTTTCGCAACACACAGTGAACCACAGGTATTAGACGCATTACACAGATGCCAATTGCTGGGATATTGACAGCAATTTGTCTATGCACTCATCCATGTTTTCACAAGTACTTAATTTAGTCCCATACAATGTACACCTCAAGTTTATCCTTCTCATCAGACCTTTGTCCTCATACCCATTTTTCAGAGCAGTCAATTGCTCTGAAAAATGTCACTTGCCGAATCTTTATCATTAATGATCAAATATATGTGCTGTTCTACAGCTAAGCCAATGGTGCCCATGACTCTATTCACCTCATCAACATTTGGACTGGCTTCTGGATCTACTGCGATTTTTCACAACGTTTCCCACATTAATTGCATTTGCATTGCAAATTTCTACGTTGCATAATTTTCAGAACTTTTTAATTTAGCAAAGTTCTTACAGATGCCTGTGCTGTGCAATTTTCTTTGTGAACTTATAGTAAACGACTATTCTGTAGGGTATCGGCTTTCTTTTATTCTCTTGTTCTTCTGTTATCGTTCTTTATGTTTAAGCGTTTACTTTAACCCACGGTGCTGGCCCCATAATCTATTGGTTATACCTTTTGATGTTTATATAGATGTTCAGTGGTGTTAATGTGGATGTTAAGCCACAATGCTTTTGTAGCTTAAACAGGATGCTGTTTATTGAAAGATGATAACAGTAGAATGCAGGTACAGTTGATTGTAGTACAGCAGGCAATATATACTTTATGCATTACAGGTCCCTGTATGCAGTAGTCATACAGTTGTGTATGGTGGTACACTCTTATACAGATATGCATATGGAGGCATGCACTATAATTACATAAATATAGATATGTGTGTGTATATATATATATATATATATATATATATATATATATATATATATTGTGACAGAGTCACTGAAAGGAGGCTAAATGACAGAAGTATATGTCCCAGGCTTCCAGCATTGTGTACATTAAAACACTAGGGAGAATGTGTAGATGTGTGGGCAAAGCTTCCCACAGGGTATTTCTCTGCGCTAACAAGACATGGTAAGGGTCCATGGTGTTATGTATGGAGAAAGAGAAGGGTGGGCTCCATCGATAAGGCCCAGTCTGGGTCTTCTGGCCTGCCAGTACAGACTGATCAAGAGATGCGCCTGTGAAATGCAACCACTGTCTCAGACCTGGGGAGGAGGTGAGTTGCCTTCTGAGACACTCTGATGTGGTATGCAATAAAATGTTGAATGTGTGTGTCACAAATCCGTTGGATATTTAGTGGATCCCTTGTATCTGCTAAATGATAGAGATAGAGCTCATTCAGGGTAGCGAAGTCTAACGGGTAGGTGGTGTTCCCCTGCAAGTATGAATTTCGCTGCTCCTATCCCGCAGGTCGCAATTCCTGTATGAGTGTTGGCAGAGTAATAGGTGGAGTTTGATACAGCGGAGTGGTGACGATAAGTCAGAGAAGTACTGTAGGTAGTGGCGAGGGAGCCAGTCTCATAGGAATGCAGGGTAATGGAAGAATAGCGGAGAAAGTAGCAACGGAGTAGCTAATCTGTAAGTAGTAACTTGAAGCAACAGCAGGTGAGTCACTGGTTCAGCGGTAGTTCGAATGGAAGCAATAGCTGAATAGAATAGCTGATCCGTAGATGATAACTCAAAGCAACAGCAGGTGAATTACTGGTACAGCGGCAGTTAAAATGGAGGCAGTAGTGGAGTAGAACTAGCTGATCCGTACATTGTAACTCAGAGCAACAGCAGGTGAATTACTGGTACAGCAGCAGTTCAAATAGAAGCAGAAGTGGAGTAGAACTTAGCTGATCCGTAGATGGTGATTCAGAGCAACAGGTGGTGAGTTACTGGTACAGCGGCAGTTCATATAGAAGCAGTAGTAGAGTAGAACTTAGCTGGTCCGTAGATGGTAATTCAGAGCACGGCTGTTGAATACTGGTGCAGCAAGCAATTCTATTAGACGCAGGAACTCAGCTGATCAAAGGACGTTCGTACAGAGCAACAGCAGATGAGTCAGACCGAAGGAAGCCAGATCCTTACAGAGAGTGAGTAACTCGAAAAACAGGTATCGGACAGAAGGAAATGGGAGGTTTAAATAGTGCTCCAAAATGCTAGGACCAATGGGGACAGATAGGAGAGAGGGTAGTTGGTTGCACATGCGCAGAACAAGAGACTAGATGGTGGATGTTGATCCGAGAGTAAAGTCAGGACACCCGGGAATTTGGGTTACCTAGAAAACCAAGGAGATGAAGCAAAGCGCTCCTATAGTAACAAGTCCAATAAGCATTCCTGCGGTTAGTGACGTCACCTGATGGCTGACGGCCCTTAGGAACCCCTAAATTCGCAATGGACACGCATGCGCAGTCCGGCTGACGAAGCACGCAGATGTCACATCCCATTGCTAAACAACGCACGCGCACTGTCGACACTGAGGGAGTAAGGTGCGCATCCCTGCGGCAGAGTAGGTAAGCAGAAAGGCAGGTTGGAGGGAAATAGGTCTATTAATTTAATGTGAATATTTTTGACCCTCCAACCAGTCCTACCATCAATAGAATGCATATTTAATAAATAGCCCTATCCCCCCCCCAAACCCAGCTCAAATTAATAGTATTTCCATTTAATAAATAAATCTATTTTCCTCCTCTCAAAACATACCTGGTAATAAATTAAAAGTATTTACATTTAATAAATATACCAATTTCCCACAACCCTCCTCAACATTAAATAATTCATTGAAACCAAGTTTAGCTTCTTTAAATTACTGAAAGGTGTACAAGTGAATAAGTGCAGTCAATACAATCAATACCACTGTTATCTTAAAACAGCAAACACAACAAACATTTCTATTCTTTGCCATCGGCTAGCAATTTAGGAAAACAAACATTTCACAACATAAATGAACAAACAAAATCAACAAAGGTTACCTTTTAGAAATCAGTTTCTTGTACACTACTACTTACCACAGTTTAAACCCCACCTGTTTGTAGGACTACAGGTCTGACCTAACCTCCAGGGTTGACTATGGTTCTCCCCCAAGGCATTGGCTGCTATGAGGTGCACAGGAAACTGTTGAGAAGTCTCCGAGACTTGTGTGCGCCGTCTCTGTGGGTGTCTATGTGATTCCCCCTTAGGTGGGCTAAGTCTCTTTTCTTCGTGTCCCATTTTCTTAGCCTTGGCTCTAATATTTTCTTTGCAATCTTTCCTCAAATGTCCCTTTTTAAGACAGTTAAAACACTTCAAAGATTTCTGTTTCTTTCGTCCCTTATAGTGGTTTTTATAATTCTGAGGTTGTGGATGTAGTTTTTCTAATGCCTGGATACTCAACATCATTAACCTATCACTCTGTGCTTTTTCCTTTTTACATATATTTTTATCATGTTCTATAGCATGCTCTCTAATATCAGTTACCGTGAGACCTCTCCAATTAGGAAAAGAGGTTTGTATCCAAGTCCTTAGATCCTCCCGGAGGCCGGCCATTAGTACTGCAACAGTTACCTCCCTGTAATGTGGATTTACCATTATATCCCATATTCCTGTGTACTTAATAATGCCCGCTAGCGCCCTTGAAAAATAATCAGTTGTATTCTCATTACCTTTTTGTTTGATGTTGTATATTTTGCCCCATTCCACAGTCACTGGAAAATATACGGCCAACTCTTTGATTATACGTCTAATATTATGCTGATTGTTATCCTCAGTTAAGGGTTTATCCTTCTCCAAGTTACAACCCTCAATGAACATCTGTATATCAGTATCGAGAGGAAGACAAGCTCTAAACAGCACTCGCCAATCTTTATTAGTAGGTTCATGTGCATTACCTAAATGTCTAATAAATTTCTGACACTTGGCCAAATCTTTTCTAGGATCAGGGAAATCAGACATAATTGTAAATAGTTCCGTCTTAGTCCATGGAGAATACACTGCTACCTGTTTCATGGGAACTACACCATCTCTGTCCGCTTTCCCATTGGGAACTGCTGTTCTGCGGATAGGATATAAGCCTACTAAATCACTCTGTTCTGACCTAGTTGCTGGAATTGCTGTTGCAGTACAATGAATGTCTCCCCCTGTGTTAACCTTTTCATTATTCTCACCACTTTCAGCAGCTGCCCCTGCTGGTGGGACCGTTCCTCTTCTTTGTCCTGAAACATTACTTTTAACATTACTTAAAACACCATACAAGTTACTAGTTACCATTTTTACATTTTTGGTATTGGCTGTACTTCCCGCCCCAACCGAATTTATCGGGGGCGTGTTTGCGCTCAGTTCGCCACGCTTTGCAACGCACACTTCCGGAATGCTTGTTTCCGGTACGCTTACTTCCGCTGAACACGTGTTTTTCCTTACACTCACTTCCGCTGTGCGTTCGCTGCTCTGCCACGTGTTACCTTCCATTTGCCACAATTTTAAACAGTCATCATGTTCAATTCTCGTTTTTGTTGATTTAATCAACCGCACTTTATCTCTAACATTATTTAACACCTCTGAGTCAAGAGTACCTATGTTTGGGAAAGGTTTCACACACTCCCGGGTCATCTTGACCCATTTGTCGCAGTATGCCGTAGCATACGCACCGTATTTATTATACATAACATATTTTACCGAACCAACCGGCCATTCATTAGGTAGCACAACATGAACTATCTCTAGCGTTTGCTGCGTATCCATTGTGAAAACAACCTATTTCTCAACGCTACACAAAAAGACTTTTACCTGTTCTCCTTTGAAACAGAACTTACTAGAGATTTTTTTTATTCATGGACATTTTCAACAGGCACGTCCCCTTAAGATATCAATGCCCTTCCTAGTTTTAGTACTTTACCACTGTCAGCACCAGATATCAATCAAGAATATCAGTGGTTGCTGCGTATTTCCTCCCACATCTCCCAAGTCGCAATCACGGCTGCACTAAATCAACCATGCGGTCCGATCGCACGGCTTACAGGTACTAACTATCGGTAAGCTTTGCGATTAATATTTGGGAATGCCGCGAAAACCTGTTATTTTCGCTTCGAGTATGCCATGCATACTCTGTGGTGTCTCTTTATCACCTGCTCTTATTAGAACAGAACACCACTCACACAAAGGTTTCTTTATATCCTGCTCAGCCCTAGAACAGAACCTTTGTTGTCAGGTCACCTTTTTTTTAACATGCCCCGTCAGACACACCTGAACTACAGCGCTATGAATTTTTAAATAGTACCACACTGCCCTCCCAATACTCAATCACGGCCTTGCCATGCGGTCGATTTGCACAGCTCAATGATTCATTATGCGAACCACAGATAACACCGCAATGCTCTGTCCCTTCCAGCAAACAATACCCTTTATCAGTGAATGTCGTGATTAGTATTGGGTGCACGTGCGAAAACCTATAGTTGCCTATAGTTACCAGTATATTTTTGCCTTTATGTATTTATTCACATACACACACATAACCTTTGTTTTCTGTACAGAAAATAACTTTCCCAAACAATGGCACTATCTTTTCAGAGACTTTACCAAGTGCTTCCAGTATGCATATAACAACTATCAAAACTATTGTTCAACCACGTGGCAAATCTACCGTAAGTTTGCGTACGCACAGCAGGAACTACACATACGCACAGCAATGCAATACACTTTAAAACATAAAACGACAATAAAAAGAAACATTTTTCTTTCTTGTCCCTAGATTCTAATTAGCGTTCCTTCAGTCTATGCAACAACGGACATTCGGTTTCGCAACACACAGTGAACCACAGGTATTAGACGCATTACACAGATGCCAATTGCTGGGATATTGACAGCAATTTGTCTATGCACTCATCCATGTTTTCACAAGTACTTAATTTAGTCCCATACAATGTACACCTCAAGTTTATCCTTCTCATCAGACCTTTGTCCTCATACCCATTTTTCAGAGCAGTCAATTGCTCTGAAAAATGTCACTTGCCGAATCTTTATCATTAATGATCAAATATATGTGCTGTTCTACAGCTAAGCCAATGGTGCCCATGACTCTATTCACCTCATCAACATTTGGACTGGCTTCTGGATCTACTGCGATTTTTCACAACGTTTCCCACATTAATTGCATTTGCATTGCAAATTTCTACGTTGCATAATTTTCAGAACTTTTTAATTTAGCAAAGTTCTTACAGATGCCTGTGCTGTGCAATTTTCTTTGTGAACTTATAGTAAACGACTATTCTGTAGGGTATCGGCTTTCTTTTATTCTCTTGTTCTTCTGTTATCGTTCTTTATGTTTAAGCGTTTACTTTAACCCACGGTGCTGGCCCCATAATCTATTGGTTATACCTTTTGATGTTTATATAGATGTTCAGTGGTGTTAATGTGGATGTTAAGCCACAATGCTTTTGTAGCTTAAACAGGATGCTGTTTATTGAAAGATGATAACAGTAGAATGCAGGTACAGTTGATTGTAGTACAGCAGGCAATATATACTTTATGCATTACAGGTCCCTGTATGCAGTAGTCATACAGTTGTGTATGGTGGTACACTCTTATACAGATATGCATATGGAGGCATGCACTATAATTACATAAATATAGATATGTGTGTATATATATATATATATATATATATATATATATATATATATATATATATATATATATTGTGACAGAGTCACTGAAAGGAGGCTAAATGACAGAAGTATATGTCCCAGGCTTCCAGCATTGTGTACATTAAAACACTAGGGAGAATGTGTAGATGTGTGGGCAAAGCTTCCCACAGGGTATTTCTCTGCGCTAACAAGACATGGTAAGGGTCCATGGTGTTATGTATGGAGAAAGAGAAGGGTGGGCTCCATCGATAAGGCCCAGTCTGGGTCTTCTGGCCTGCCAGTACAGACTGATCAAGAGATGCGCCTGTGAAATGCAACCACTGTCTCAGACCTGGGGAGGAGGTGAGTTGCCTTCTGAGACACTCTGATGTGGTATGCAATAAAATGTTGAATGTGTGTGTCACAAATCCGTTGGATATTTAGTGGATCCCTTGTATCTGCTAAATGATAGAGATAGAGCTCATTCAGGGTAGCGAAGTCTAACGGGTAGGTGGTGTTCCCCTGCAAGTATGAATTTCGCTGCTCCTATCCCGCAGGTCGCAATTCCTGTATGAGTGTTGGCAGAGTAATAGGTGGAGTTTGATACAGCGGAGTGGTGACGATAAGTCAGAGAAGTACTGTAGGTAGTGGCGAGGGAGCCAGTCTCATAGGAATGCAGGGTAATGGAAGAATAGCGGAGAAAGTAGCAACGGAGTAGCTAATCTGTAAGTAGTAACTTGAAGCAACAGCAGGTGAGTCACTGGTTCAGCGGTAGTTCGAATGGAAGCAATAGCTGAATAGAATAGCTGATCCGTAGATGATAACTCAAAGCAACAGCAGGTGAATTACTGGTACAGCGGCAGTTAAAATGGAGGCAGTAGTGGAGTAGAACTAGCTGATCCGTACATTGTAACTCAGAGCAACAGCAGGTGAATTACTGGTACAGCAGCAGTTCAAATAGAAGCAGAAGTGGAGTAGAACTTAGCTGATCCGTAGATGGTGATTCAGAGCAACAGGTGGTGAGTTACTGGTACAGCGGCAGTTCATATAGAAGCAGTAGTAGAGTAGAACTTAGCTGGTCCGTAGATGGTAATTCAGAGCACGGCTGTTGAATACTGGTGCAGCAAGCAATTCTATTAGACGCAGGAACTCAGCTGATCAAAGGACGTTCGTACAGAGCAACAGCAGATGAGTCAGACCGAAGGAAGCCAGATCCTTACAGAGAGTGAGTAACTCGAAAAACAGGTATCGGACAGAAGGAAATGGGAGGTTTAAATAGTGCTCCAAAATGCTAGGACCAATGGGGACAGATAGGAGAGAGGGTAGTTGGTTGCACATGCGCAGAACAAGAGACTAGATGGTGGATGTTGATCCGAGAGTAAAGTCAGGACACCCGGGAATTTGGGTTACCTAGAAAACCAAGGAGATGAAGCAAAGCGCTCCTATAGTAACAAGTCCAATAAGCATTCCTGCGGTTAGTGACGTCACCTGATGGCTGACGGCCCTTAGGAACCCCTAAATTCGCAATGGACACGCATGCGCAGTCCGGCTGACGAAGCACGCAGATGTCACATCCCATTGCTAAACAACGCACGCGCACTGTCGACACTGAGGGAGTAAGGTGCGCATCCCTGCGGCAGAGTAGGTAAGCAGAAAGGCAGGTTGGAGGGAAATAGGTCTATTAATTTAATGTGAATATTTTTGACCCTCCAACCAGTCCTACCATCAATAGAATGCATATTTAATAAATAGCCCTATCCCCCCCCCAAACCCAGCTCAAATTAATAGTATTTCCATTTAATAAATAAATCTATTTTCCTCCTCTCAAAACATACCTGGTAATAAATTAAAAGTATTTACATTTAATAAATATACCAATTTCCCACAACCCTCCTCAACATTAAATAATTCATTGAAACCAAGTTTAGCTTCTTTAAATTACTGAAAGGTGTACAAGTGAATAAGTGCAGTCAATACAATCAATACCACTGTGTACGTGCAAACAAAAGAAAATAAAGTCCGGTGCTTGGAAACAAACCATATATAAATCACTATGTATCAGCATATACATAAATAGGAGACAGCAAAAATAGAGGCCTAGGACATGGTGTTAAATCTGAAATAATTAATGGACTCTGCTGCAAAAATTATTTGTGTCAATTATCCTGTTACTATTAGTCTTAATAAAAATGTATGTTGTTGTATGCCTTGTACGTAAGTGAAAAAATTCTACTTTATGACCTTTTAATGTTTTATTTAGCAAGATGTGCACCATGAATAAGGGTGCTAAGACTTTTATGAGGGTATGAGTACAGCTATGGTACTGCACATGTATTTATATTTTGTTCTTTTAGGAGATTTCAATTTAACCCAAAGTTGGGGATTGATAATCCTGCTTTGTGCCTTGGAGAAGACCCAGGTATGTTACTTAACTAATAACAACAATTTGTGTTTCCATGAAAGATTACATCTGGTCATAACTTTAAGCATTATATAATGTATACAATTTAGTTGTAGCTCCACCACTCCTGGACAACAAAGTACTTGTCTTGCTTTACATGAAAACTATTTCTGTCTTATCAGCTGTATACTAAATGTATTTGCGCTTTGGATACCCTTCTAAGGCAATGTTGTAAAAGTTTGATTTTTAATATGAATGGCAGGATTCTGCTTTACAGTAACCACACACATACTCCCCCCACCATCAGCTACAATTGTTAACCCACTTCCACTGCCTTATGTATCGATACCACACACCTTTTAGATTGTAGGAAGGACCATAATTACCTTCTATTATGTATTTTTATGTTATTTTTTTGTATCATGATCTCCTCCATCAAGGGAGGGCTGGCAAACGTTTGCACTGGTGGCGAGACTAAGCTCCTCAGCCTATTCGGAACATTCTAAAGAAAAATAAATGAATGTAGCCCACTATGGGAGCGGCCCTGAGGGCATATGCCCCCTTGCCCCTGCCCTCAATATACAGCACTGTTATGTTGGTACTTTGTAAATAAATAATAATAATAAGCAATCTACATGCTGCAATTTGTTTAGCTACTATTTACAATTTTTTTCTAATCAAAATTTATTTATAAAATGTTTTCACATAAAAAATATATATTTGCTTATGTTTCAGTAAAACATACTGGGCCTGATTCATTAAGGTAAGTAAAGCAAAAAAATGAGTAACTTTACACCTTGGCAAAACCATGTTGCATTGAAGGAGGATATAAATTTAAAATGCGATGGCAGGTTTATATTTGGAGTAGGGCATGTCCAAGATCAACTTTAAATATCAGAACAAATAAGATATCAAGTGTTTGTGTGGTCCATGAAAAAACAGCCAGTTTTTATCTTATGTGCAAAATAAAAAAACTAATTTGCACACCTTGCATTGTAACATGGTTTTGTCCAGGAGAAAACTTTTTAATTTTTTAGCCTTACTTTCCTCAATGAATCAGGCCCACTGTGTTTCATTTGTCTAACTATCTAAGCAATATCGAACTGTGGCATGAAGGGCCCACCGGGTGACTGCAATGCTAGGGGCCCACCAGAGGGGGCCAGCCATCAAAGAGGTGAAACCAGACACTAGAGCGAGAGTGGTCAGCCCACGAAGGACAGCTATCGCCAGTATAGTAGGGCAGCACGGTGGCTAAGTGGTTAGCACTTCTGCCTTACAGCACTGGGGTCTTGAGTTCAATTCCCGACCATGGCCTTATCTGTGTGGAGTTTGTATGTTCTCCCCGTGTTTACGTGGGTTTCCTCCGGGTACTCCAGTTTCCTCCCACAATCCAAAAACATACTACTAGGTTAATTGGCTGCTATCTAGTCTCTCTCTCTGTGTCTCTGTCTGTGTGTGTGTGTGTGTGTGTGTGTGTGTGTTTGTTAGAGAATTTAGACTGTAAGCTCCAATGGGGGAAGGGAATGATGTGAATGAGTTCTCTGTACAGCGCTGCGGAATTAGTGGCGCTATATAAATAAATGGTGATGATGATATAGTATATAAAGAATGTAGTGTGTATATAAAGAGTACACAGTCTTGACCTGCCCCTTAGAATTGGCAGAACAGTCACCGACAATTGGGATTGTCCCACTAGAATCAGAACATTTCATATAATGTCCAACCTGTTCTTGTCACTTTCACCACCTGTGGCTGCTGGTTTCTTTAGCTGCAACTTGTCTGGATCCTGGAATGTTGGGGGCCCTATCTGGAAAAAAAATGGGTACATATAGAAAATCCCAACCAGCCCCAGCGTTAAATCAACAGGACCCACGATTAATACATTAAAGTAACAGTATTCCCATTTAATAAATAAACCTATTTCCCTCCATCCAAACAGCCCCAGCAATAAATTAATAGCATTTACGTATAATAAATATACCTATTTCTTGCAACCGTCACTGCCATTAAATAATTCATTTTCACGTTTAATAAATGGACCTCATGCTCCTCAAACTCAGCCCCACATTCACTTAATACCCCCCAAACTTATTTGCCCCACCATCACCCCACAAACAAAATAGCACCCATTAGTTAGCCACCACCTACCACACACATTACATTGCCATAAGCCCGCTGTGCCATTACACACACATTACTGTGCCCCTTCATCACGCATGCTGTGCCCCCTTATGATCACACTGTGTCCTCCATGCTGCTTTTGCTCCCCCCTTTCTCCTAGCCACCCTTCATCACACTGTGCCATGCTGCTTTGGCCCCCCTTCACACTCTGCCATGCTGCCTTAGCCCCCCTTCACACTCTGCCATGGTGCCTTGGCCCTCCTTCACACTCTGCCATGGTGCCTTGGCCCCTCTTCACACTCTGCCATGCTGCCTTGGCTCCCCCTTGCTTCTGTTCCTTCACTTACCTTTTCTATTGGCTTCTTTCTTTTCTTCTCTTTTGTCTTCTTGCCGACTCCTCTCTGCGCCGCTCCTCACTGAACGTTGGGCGAGGAGGGGCACCGACGCTGCGATCACGTGAGTATTTATTTATTTTAAAGTATCCACTCCCCCCACCAACGAAGAGGGTAGTGATCAGGGTCGGGGCCTACCAGGGGATTCCCTGGCTCCCCGGCAGGCCAGTCCGACCCTGTATCTAAGACAACTCATCAGACATTTTGCTGATTTAATCAAAAGTAAAATACATTTTTAGAGTGAAGTATAAATGACCCGCAAAACTAGGCACAGAATGCTATGGGTATTTTAAAAGACTGTAGAGTAGGAATTCATCTTGAAAAGCACTTGGTGGACACTTGAGCACACAAAAAGCTTTGTGAGTGGTCAGCTTTTGCATTTTGGAAATGCTGTTAGGGTTAAATGCATTAAACCTTTTTAAAAAGAAAAATGGACCCATAGCAACCAATCAGATTCTAGCTATTATTTTCTAGAATGTACTAGATAAATGCTAGCTAAAATCTATTTGGTTGCTATGGGCAACATATACACTATTCCTTTTCAGAAAGTGTGATGCATTTACCTGTTAGAATGTTCAGCATGGTGGGTGGAACTATAGTTCTCTAGGTACCCGGCCTTTTTGGTTCACATATCACACAGGTAAGGAAGCAAGAAAGAGATGATAACCTCTTTATTTAAACAAAGTGTACACACAAAGTAAATGCAACAGTGCTCCAGAAGGAAAAACGTGCTCCCCCACCAAAAATAGACAAGTGTTAGTAAACTCACCAGTGTCAGTAAAAGACCCCAACAAAGTCATCGGCAGGTTACCTCCCAGTTCAGAGTCCCAACAGGCACATACTCCCCCCAATAAAGTCCACAGTTGGCAATCCAGATGGGCTAGTGGTCCTGATCCGTTAGGTAGGTCTGTGTGACTTGCTGATCCCGGCCACTCGACCAACTATCCACCGGCTTGGTGGGGATCTAGATATCAGTCTCCCTACCGATGTAGACACATCAATTCCCCAGAATCTGCGAGTATCTCCAGATGGAGTGATGACAAATCAGTTCTCGAGGTTCAGCACCCTATCTGGCTGAATAGGTTCATGGTTCAATCAATCCTCTCTGGCACTGATAGAGTACAGCTATCCCAACATCAGTCTACGTCCTCTCTGTCCAGAATCTCGCAGCAACAACAACCTCTCCCCTTCGGCTTTCACTTTTTGTTCAACCCCAAAATCTCCCGATTCTTGCCCCCTCCCTGGGCCATACCTTCGGGCCATGATCCATTTACATTGGTGGTGGATGGTAACAGGGGTGGAGGTAGAATATGACCTCAGCAATAGCCCACCTGCTGTTTTACTGCCAGAATGACTGGGCCAGTCCTATGGAAGATAATGGGTAATTGGCCTACCCCATCTTCAGATCTTAGATAGCACTCAGTCCCTCCTAAAGTTAACCCCTTCCACTACTTTGTGATGACACAGGGTCCCCATCTGTTGCATGCTTCCTGTGGGCTTCCTCCCCCTCCCTCTTTGGTCACCAACACTATGCTGGATCCAGCCAACGGGCGGCATTTAATAACTGGATGGGCCTGTGTCACCCAATTGGCCCACTGACTGACAGACCAGGTTGGCCTGATATTCCCACTGTGGTGCCCGATCTCGTCACAAAATACATGTAAATGAAGTTATAATTATTAATATGGAGTCAAATATATATAACCTCATTCTTTATGACAATATTGCTGACCCCATCACTCTCCTTTCCTCTTCCACCCCTGTTTTACCCCTCATCTTTATATATTATATTCATATATTATTAAAACAATGTATTGTTTTCTATTATATTTATTTTAATATTATATTGTACAAACATAGTATTTCAGCGTATTTGTTTATAATGTTTCTCTAATGTTTCTCTAACTTGTTTTGTTATCATTGACGATGAATAAAAAAGATTTGTGAGACATGCATGTAAAAATTATAGGTATAATTACATAGTAAGTTTGAAAAAGACACAAGTCCATCGAGTTCAACCTTTCATAAATTCTAATTGTATTGGCGTCAAGGATTGCAAAACAAAACCCAAGTTGCATCAGATGCTAATTTAGCCTCACATGGAGAAAATTCGTTCCTGACTCCTCTTTCCAAAGTAAATAAACTTAGTGGCTAGGAACCCCTTCTCAGGATTGGAACTAGTTAATTATTTATGGGGTTGAGAACTGTGCCTTATATGTGGACAGTGTATCTTTTCAGTAAAATGAAAGGAAATGGGGAAAGTCACACAGTGTCCTTCATACAACAAGATGCTTAACTGAGTAGCTCCCAATACCCATGGAATCCCAGAAGCATTCTGAAGTCATTAAAGTGCATAATTCAGCCCAAAACACACTTTCTAAATACCCGACAACCTAATGCTTCAAAAGCTGTTCTAGATAGACTTCACAATTGATTACTTGCACAGATAGTGTCCCTCACAGATAAATGCACAGATTAGAAAATTGGAAGTGCACAAATAATGTGCAATTTAGGAACATTCCAGAATTGTTCGCAGTAGGATTGCTCCACTTTCTATTAACTAGTATTCCTTTACTATCTTGGTTTTCCACAGTTGTATTAATGTATAAGTCATACTTGCCAACTCTGGCAGCGCGATCTCCAGAAGGGAAGGTCTCACGCCTGTGTCCTGGGAACGCGGCTATACAGTTTGCGCCTGTGGCCAGGTCCTGCACTGTCTGGCCACCACATTTGTGTGGCAACCATCTTTAAATGGAATCCAGTAGGGGTTAAAAGCACCGGTGCAAATGTGAATGTTTAAGTGGACTAGTCATTAAAATAAAAATGTATTTTTAAGTGTGTGCTGTGATGCTGGTAGAGCAATACCTGGCACCGCAGCAAATGAAGGGTTAAAGCCCGGTGCTAGGCAGAAGAAAGAGTACAAATGTATAAATAAATAAATGTATTTTGACTGTTTGTGCGCGCTGCAGCGCTGGTAGTTAACAGGCTTGTAGCATTGAATTGGTTAAAAATGTATTTAAATAAATTAATGAAAATGTATGTCTATGAAAATGTGTATTTAAACTAAATATGTATAATTAATAAAATGCACTTACCTGCCACTGGTGGTCCAGCGGGGCTACATGAGCAGCCCTGGATCCTTTACTCCCAGACAGCCAGCTTCAGTGGCTGCTGGAGGGACTTCCACAGCAGGCTCCTGGAGTTAAATAGATTCAGGAGGTGCAGTGCCTTCTGGGGGACCCAGGAGGCTAAGTCGCATAATGGAGCTCAAAGAGCTTCAAGTAGTGGCAGGGCAGGAACTGCTATCCAGGGATGTGGCTGTCATCCCCTGGTACTGTTTTCAGCCAGAGGGGAGAGCCAGATTCCGGTGCAGGATCATTGGAAGTAGTTTTAGGCGGGATATTTAAAAGAAAAATCTCGGGGGGCGTGGCCTGGACGCCATCGCGGCTGGTCGCACTTCAGAGGAGTTCCGTGCACTAATCTCCTCTAGACGCTGTTTCCAGACACCTCACAGCCGGCTGGCGTACAGAGATTGGTGAGGACAGTGACGGTGAGCAGCGGGACCTGTTATCAGCCCAGTTTTGCCCTGAAACTATAAAGAGCTTTATGGCACTTTAGGTCGTGGACCCATTTTCAGGCCAAGCCCCGGGACTGACAAAACTGCAGTGGGGCACAGAGGTGAGAGATTATGAGCTACCAGGACCCTATACTCACCGAGTGCGCAACACACGGGTGACTGGTGCCCTGCCTGGTGAAATCTCCCCCCCTGGGAGCTGGGGTTCTTTCCCGTGCTGCCGCTGACACAGGGAGCTCTGGCACCATCTTGTATGTCCTCTCCGTGAGACAGTGATCCCTGCAGCACAAGGTGAGGGGGCAGCAGCTAAGCAGTCTTGAAACAGCGGGCAGGAAGATCTTGCTGGGACTCACAGGTTGCTGTTCAGGCTATCAGCACTGGAGTGTTGTGGGCTTCTGGAGAGGCTCTGGATACCTGTTTCTATGAGATGTGAGACCATCTAATAATATTATAATTGTAGGATCCTCTGACACGGACTGCCTTGGTTCTGTATCCACAATTATATGCTCTCAGAGCGTCATAGTTTCACTTCAAATAACCTCTTTGCCATCTTGTGGTTGTCTGAGAAATTGCATACTGAAGATATTTCTCTTATTTTTTTTTTAAACAAATACACTGCCATCTTGTGGTTGTCTGAGAAATCACTTACAGAAGATATTTATCTTACTTTCTCATCAACACATAGTCCTGCGTATAATGTGTAGTGATGATATCCTCAACCTAGCGTGAATGGAGATCTAGGCAACTATGAGGATAAGTGGCCAGCGATGATCACCAAGCCTATAGTACCTTTCAGTATCACTCTGAGTTCTTATCATAACCTAACCTGGTGAACACCCCGATTTATAGATGGGCTGAGACAGGAGAGGCTCTTACAAAAAAGGTTCTACAAGCCTATCTAGCTCTTCTCAGCGTTCTGATCTTTGGCAATTCTTGAAATCTCCCAGTCCACCGACAATATCTGAAAATCAGCAATCACCATCTCCGGCAGCATCAGTTTCATCTGGTTCACCATCCCTAAGTGCGGGTCAGCTTTCTAATCTTCCAACAGGTTCTCATGATACTAATGAGTGTCAGACGCCGTCCCCACTGATTCCCTGTCAGACGGGGAACGGACGTCTGATCCCCCCGTCGGCTGCCGCGGGCTTCCGGATTGCGGGCGCATGCGCCCTGGCCTCAGTCCCATTGCTAGGCAACGGGACGCTGCTTCAGTTTCCGCCTCCGCTCTCCACCAATCACCTCAGTTTGGATTCTATTTAAACCTGCCTCTGGCGCCATTAGGGTGCCAGAGTAACAGGTTCACGACCAGTGTTCCTGGCTTCCTTATTTCTCCATACTCCTGAGTATTCTGATTCCTGATTACCTGTTGTGACCCCGGCTTGGCGACCATTCTACTCTTCTGTGTGACCCATTCTGTACTGTGACTTCGGCTTGGCGACTATTCCTTTGGATTACCCTTTTGTACCTGATATTCCTGATTGCTGTGACCCGGAACCGTCTGACCCCTCTACGCTACACTGGTAACTGGCTAATAGGACCGCGACCTGCGTGCTCTCTGCTGCGAAGTCCAAACCTCCTTGCGGGTGTCCCTGGTGAACACCAGGGGTACGTTAGACTCCGCGCCTGTTTGACCAGTTGCACCAATACCGGTTAGTGTCTTATTATCTTCAGCCTCATAGGCCTACAGCGTGACAATGAGATTCTACAGCTGCTAAAATCTATGCCTACTAAGCAAGAATTACTGAGCAAGGCAGACTTTGAGAAATTGGAAACTAAGCTGCAAGATATTGTGTGTAAAGGAGTGGCAAACATCCAGGTTGATCTCTCCCACATTACCTTAAGATTATCGGTTTTGGTAGGAGGAGGGAGGAAAGGGTTGAGAACCATAATTGCCTTAAAGAAGTGGTTTCTTGCCAAGCCACAGAATTGAAGCTGATACAAACAAGGATGGATGATCTAGACAACAGAGGCCGCAGGAACAACTTAAGGACACGCAACATTCCAGAAGACATAACAACTCAAGGTCTAGTTGATGTACTGACTAAAATCTTCAATGAGATTCTAGAACAAGATCCAAATGAGCTCATTACATTCGATAGAGCTCATAGAGCCCTTCGTCCAAGAGGGGTAGCATCTGATAGACCCCGGGATGTAATATGCAGACTTCACTACTTTACCCAGAAGGAGGAGATTTTAAACAAAGTCAGACGTTTGGAGAAGGTGGAATTAGATGGGAACGTTATACAGATTTTCCAAGACTTATCGTGGTACACTCTGCAAATACGCAGGATGCTAAGACCTCTCACATCTGAGCTAAGTAAAAACAACATCAGATATCGGTGGGGTTTCCCTATGAGCCTTCAGGTTACTCTCAAAGGTCAATCATTGACTCTCCGGGAACCCTCAGAGCTAGAATCCTTTTGCAAGGCACTTGACATTCAAACGGACACGCTAACTGAATGGCAATCCCATCACCAGCTGCTCTCACCAAATACATCTTCAGCAGGCTCCGATAATATGCAGCGAGTGGGAAAATCAAAGAAGAATGCCAAGAGAAGACAGAGCTTGTCTACTGAGGAGATCACTTGAAAATAATCGCAAATGCTATTGTGTCTTGATATACTCCTGAGTTCTTGGACGCTATGCTGTTTTTCATGACCACATAGCTGTGACCTTCAGTTACAAGTATACTGTTAGATTATATCATATTAGGATATTGTTTGTGTCTTTCGATCTCCTTTTTCCTCTTTACAGATGGGGCAGACGGATGAACTTCTACAGGACTTTGGGTTAGACTGTTTCTAGTTATAGCTGTCTTCCCATCTGTTTTATAATCTTTTGACAAACCATAGAGTTATTCTATATGTATTGAGATATAAAGTTCATTTAGTTTATAAGGGTGTTTACTACAATTACACTACCTAGTGTCTTTAGGTTGTTTTTGAGGTACGTTTTTGTTTTTTTGCAGAAAAAAAAGAAAAGAAAAATAATAATAAAAAAAATAATATATATATATATATATATATATATTTTTCTATGTGTTTGAATAGATTTGTTATTTGGTGGTTATCACTGTCACCAATCCTCTGTGACCCCCCTTAACCGCACTTTCCAATTCGGACACATGCATGACCTTTTTTCATCCTTTTGTGTCAGACGCGGTTTAACTCCTTCCACATTTTTAATGTGGTTCGGTTCTTTCTGGTTATTATTTTTGTTTTTTCATTCTTCCCCCCCTCCCCTTTCTCCCCTTCCCTTTGGCCTCTCCCTCTCTTCTCATATCCTCCAAGAGTACAGTCAATATGTGTACTTTAAGATGTAATAGATATTTTTTTGCGTGGATAAAAATATTCTCATGGCAATGAAACTCAAGATTGCTTCTATTAATGCAAAGGGGCTGAATATACCAGAAAAAAAATCGAGAGCCTCGTGGGATCTCCAGGCTGATAAGGTTGATACAGCTCTTTTTCAAGAAACCCATTTCAGACAGGATGCAGCTTCCCCTTTCCGTAATTAATTTTTATCCCCACGCCTACTTTAGTAGCAACAGTAAAGGGAAGACTTTGGGTGTGGCCATCCTTTTTTCTAAACGTCTTCCACTTCTTAATGTAAAAAAAAATAGGTTGGATGAGGGGTATCCTACTGAAGTGTAAAATCTATAACCATTCATTTACCTTTGTCAATGTTTATTCACCGAACCAGGCTCAGCCTGGATTCTTCTAGAAAATTATGGAGCAAGTGGACTCTCTCCGAGAGGGAATTCTGGTGGTTGGCGGGGACCTGAACTGGACTCTTCACCCAGAGCTAGACTCATCCTCTAAGTCGCATAGATACTCAGACAAATTGTATCGCAAGGTAAGACGCACCCTTCATACCCACCAGCTGGCTGACGTTTTGAGGCTACACCATCCCTCAGATAAGGATTACACTTTCTATTCCCATCCACACGATGTTTACTCAAGAATAGACTATTTGTTCCTTTCTCATAGACACCTGCATATGGTACAAGACACGGTAATTGGCCAAACTACCTGGCTAGATCATGTTCCAGTCTTCCTCACGCTGCACTTAGGTAACCCTCATAAGAAGCCTTGCTTTTGGAAACTTAATGAAACCTTATTACAAAACCCATAGTGTAAAACCCAGATTGCGGATACTATTAAGGATTACATTTCACATAATGACATCCCAGAATCTTCTAAAATCTCAGTTTGGGAGGCTCACAAGTGTGTCGTGAGGGGGAAGCTGATTCAGCTAGGATCATCAATGAAAGCTGAAAAAGAAAGGTCCAAGACTTCCCTTTTGAATAAACTTAGAATATTAGAAATAAGACATCCCTATCGAAGGATATTTTGGCTGAATTAACAGAAACTAGAATAGCTCTTAATAATCTTTTGTCAGACAAAATTAAATGAGATATGCGTAAATGCCGAAGCCGCTTCTTCCAATGGGGTAATAAACCGGGAAGGATGCTTGCTAAGGTCCTACGAGCGCAGAGAGCCACCACGTTTATTCAGGCGATTTCAGATGAAAAGGGGACTAAACACAATACTAGTCAAGACATCGCGAAAGCATTTCACACATACTTTTCCAAGTTATATAACCTCTCACAGGATGCTAAGGACACTCTTCTTGAGAAACAAGCAAATACGGCTACCTACATAGCTGATATTGACTTTCCCACTCTCAGATCCAGAGAAGGCCATGCTTGATGCCCCTTTTGCCTCTTTGGAACTAGCAGAGGCCATCAAATCCACGCCATCTAGAAATAGCCCGTGTCCGGAGGGATTCACTATTACATATTACAAAACTTTTAAAGATATCTTAATTCCCCTAATGCTTCAGGTCTTTAACACGGTCTCTGAAAAGGAAAAATTTACGACTCATGCTTCTTGAACTAATTCACTTGGCATCCAATTCCTCCACCCAGTCTCTGCTGTTGTCAACTGATGCTGAAAAAGCATTTGACAGAATAGAATGGACTTTTTTAAGAGGTGTCCTTACCCATATGGGCTTAGGTCAAACGAGTCTTCACAGAATATTATCACCGACCCTTGGCTAGAATAAAGATAAATGGTGATCTTTCTGACCCTGTTATAATATCTAATGGCACGAGACAAGGCTGCCCTTTATCACCACTTGTCTTTGTTCTATGCATGGAAGCACTGGCAAGGGGAATCAGATTAAACCCTGATATCTCTGGAATCCGAGTGGGTAACTCAACCTACAAACTTGCTCTTTTTGCTGATGATTTGTTAGCAATTATTACTAACCCAGTAATTTCAGTTCCTAATCTGGTTTTAGAGTTCCATAGATTTGGAGTCTTGTCGAACTTTAAGATCAATTATTCTAAATCTGTTGCACTCAATCTTACTGCTCCCTCAGAGGTAGTCGAAGGACTTCAAAGTGCGTTTGCCTTTACTTTGCACTCGAACCATATTAAGTATTTGGGAGTAAACTTCACCAAAGACCCTTCCCAACTACTGGAGGTTAATTTTCAACCCATATATAATGGACTTCGAAAAGATCTGAGAGAGTGGCTGGGGAAGAAATCTTCATGGATAGGTAGAATTAATATTGTTAAGATGAACATTCTCCCACGTGTCTTGTACCTTTTGCAGACCCTGCCGATACACATACCACACAAATGGTTCTCAAACCTGAACTGTGTAATTAAGAACTTTGTGTGGGGGGACAGAAACCTCGCTTTAAGCACGATATTTTATTCAAGCGGAAACAACTTGGCGGGCTCCAACTCCCGCATTTTGAGACTTATTACGATGCTGTTATGCTCAGTAGAATACTTGATTGGACAAGAGTTAAAGCAGACATGCAATGGGTCGCAATAGAGGAATGTTCTCTCGGACACTGTTCGAGCTCCTGTCCCTGGTTTGCGAATCTACCAAATCTTCAACACCCTGTAATAAAGCCTACTATGAGGTGTTGGACCAAACTCCATAAATTTAAATATATCTCTTCGTTTTTTTCGCCTTTGACTTCACTATTTGACAATCAGTCTTTTCCTCCTGGGATCAGGGAAATGGGGAATCTTGAAGTGTGTTTCCTGTAAGAAAACGAGATCTGCCTTAAGGCGTTTAAAGTGCTGGAGAGCCATTGTGCGTTTGGTGGGAGAGTTGAGGCCATTAGCATTGAGGGAGATAATTTTGAGAGTCATGGCGGGTCTGGAGGCTTGGAGCGAGTAGGAGGGCTAGTGAATAGGGACAGAGGTGGGATAGAAAAGGGAAAGTGGGAGACCATCTTCCCCGAAGGGAAGCCGGTCCAGAATAGAAACAAAAGGTACAACATAGGTACCGGAAAAGGGGGGCAAGGCACGGACAGCCAAGAGTGAATGGAAAAATCAACCGCTAGAAGGTCGTGGGAGCAGGACAGTAGGTCAAGCGAGGAGCAATGAGACTACCAAATGAGGAAAAATAACACATTATACATGTAAGCAACTCAAACACTTTTTATGCACTGAAAAGATGCGTTTGGGTGCTAATAAGGAATTGAAATCATATGAAACTATGTGCATCTCCCCCTCAAGCCCTACACATATCCTCTCCGGGATTTATACAATCCTGGTTGAGAACCATTTCTCCTCTATGCCAAAGTTTATAGGGACAGGCCAGAAATCTGCGGACTGGACAGAGCACAGGTGGAGACGTCAGGTACAAGCTGGGTCAGGGCCACAGCCAAAGGTTCAGAGTCCGGGTTCAGGCAGAAGATCAGGGTCACAGGCAAAGGTTCAGAGTCCGCGTACAGGCAGAAGATCAGGGTCACAGGTAAGATTCAGAGTCCAGGAACAAGCAAAGGTCATACACTGAAAGCAGTCTAAGGTTAAACACCAACACAGCACAGAAGCAGGCAGCAATACTGAAACAGAACACTATACCTGGCAGTGAGGCTCAGTCCTCACTGCCTTAAATTGTACTGAGATCCAATCAGGGCAAAGCCCAGCAAGTGCTCCCAGAGCTTGCTTAATTAATTACTGGCACTGCGGGCCAATGAAAAGAGCAGAGTACCCAGCTGCACATTAATCTAATCAGCCATAATTGGCTGAGCCTAAACAGCCCTGCACGTGCGCACGGTTGTTTGACAGTGGTCGGGCACGGTGGCAGAGAGCCTATAGCGCCCCTGTTGTTGCCTAGGCAACCGCGATGAGGGAGCCGGAAGTGACTCCCCGGTCGTCATGGAGACGGCCGGGACGCCACCAACAGAGGACAGACAGTTGCGGCGGTGCCCGCGGTCGCAGCAGCTGCTGACAATGACTCATACACTAACCATGATTACTCTGAAGAGTTATTGAGCGTTAGTCCCGCTGCTGCTGGGGGTCGATCTTCAACCCAGAAGAAGACTACTAGTAGTTTACAACAATTGACTGTTAATCAATCGTTTGCTAGAGTAAGAAAGCTGTCACCCAGTCGCAAAGCGGATCACAGATGCCATGGGGACTATGCTATTATTAGATCTGCGTCCATTACCCACTATTAATGCAGCAGGTTTTAACAGTTACTTGAGGTCTTCTGTCCCTATTACCAAATTCCATCACAACACCATTTTACTAGAAAAGCTATTCCTCACTGTGACAGGATGGTCCGCCTATGCAACCCTGTCTGTTTTTGCTGGGAACCGGCTGAGCCACGTCCCCTTTCGTTATCCAAAAAGTACCCTCTTGCCACAGTAGGAGGGGCTCATAATGCTGCCACCACTGGACTCCTTACCGGCATTCATTTCCGGGTTTCTTCTGGGTCCCTGACGCTGCTAGTGTACCTCGTTGCTGATGTACCTGGGCTGGTAACTCTGGGCCTCTTACTATGGATCCGAGTTGCTGTGAATGGATCTCCCCTGGCCTATCACAATAACCAGGGCTGCATGGGTAGCAGGTAGAGCGGTGGCACTGGAAAACTTGGGTCCAAACCGCAGAGACAGCCGGAGAACCGATTAGATTTTTTGGTCTAATCTGTAGATCACAGGAATACAACGATATTGAAGATGTTTCCAACCAGGTCTTTTAAGCAAGATGGTTTATTTGCTCACACGCACTGGTGGAATATACCAGTGTGCTTAGGTAAGATGAAAAATCAGAAGAACATTTACATGCTCACACAGCTCATCTTTTATACAGTTCTGACATAGGCTATTTTTAGAATCAGGATGTAAGCCTGTTTACCAAAACATTGATTTACATACATTGCAAAGCCTCTAATATTTATACTTAGCTATGAAATTCTTAAAAAACTTGCTGTGATATCCTGCAACTTTGTTTGAGATGCAGAAAATGTAGCAGCACGTTTAAATTAAACCTTCCTGTCTCCAAGTTAAACTTCACACATCAAAAGCCCTGATTAGCATGTGGCCTGTCATCAGACCATTCGGAATACATATTCACACAGAACAACAAAAGGACCCACAACAAATCACTTCCCAAAATAACAAAACACCAAAGGTTTGGTAAACACAGGCTCATTGTATCAGATATATACATCAGAAATAGGCATTTCCTATAGCAAGGTTAGACAAGAGACTAATTTCTGGTCTCAGAAATAGCGATTTCCTATCTTGCAATATACACAATATCAAAAAATAAGTGCAAAAGCAATTACATAAATAAGTGCCCTGTGCTATTCGCTTTAAATAAATTTTTAACAAAAGTTATTTAATAGTGATCCAGTCACACTCACCTCTACCAGAAAGTTGATAAAATGTAATTATTGGGCTACAAAATGCCATTCTACCCACTGTACACTTAACCACAGATATGGGGACAAGCGGAACTGGGCAAACTAAAGATTATATGACTGTGACAGCCCACTGGGTTGGTGATTCGCCTTCACCAGCAGGAACAGCAGCAGCATGTACCCAAGTATACATCACATGTTTCAGAAGTAGGCTACTCTGTGTATCAGCGGCTTCACTAAGAGGCATACAGCTGACAATCTGTTACAAAAACTAAGGGATGTCAATGCAACATGGCTAATCCTGCTTGGACTCTCCTGAGGATATGTGATTTTTGATAACGCCACCAATATTGTTAGAGCATTACAGCGGGGGGGGGGGGGGGATTCCATCACATTTCCTGTTTTGCTCACACAATCAACTTGGTGTTACAGAACTTTTTAAAAAATACAGGAGATGCTGTCTGTGTCCCGAAAAGTACAAATTCCATGAGGAAGGCCATTATCGGCAATTACATCAAAGTACACAGATTTCTGTGATGGTGGCTTCCAGCGGGGATGAATTAGTGTTGTTTGAGGAAGGTGTACACAATGATGAGGATGAATATGATGACAGTGTAGATTGCAGGTGCTGAAATCCAGCTAAGAGAAGGGAGCTACCTGATGATGGTATGCCTGGTAATATTTTTGGTAGAATGGTATCTTGGCAATTGTATGTTTTTCTACAGTAAACTTTCACCTTTTTTAGAGAGGTTTTTTTTTTCTTTAAAAGGGTACAAGCTTTTTATTTACATTTTTGTTTCCCTGACTTAAAACCACTACGCACTTGAACATTGGCTTTAGCACATGAGTTAGAGAGATTAGAATCATCATGACTGAGACTGGAGAGTGACACCAACAATGTCACCCCTCCTGTTTCTGTATGAGCTATGGCACAATATAATGTCACTGGAGACTTTGAAGAACATTGACAGCCCTATTATTACAATTTCTGTTTCAGCACTGAACCCTGCCAACTCTCCTGTTTCTGAGTAAGCTATGGTACAGTAAAATGTAACTGCAGATTTAGACCAAGCCAACCAGCACTATAATTTCTATTTCAGCAATGACTCTTAGCAATGGAGCACTCTTCTTTGTCTGTTAACTATATAACACAGTATAATTTGCCTGCAAATTCAGAAGACAAGCCTGCAAGGACTAGTATTTGTATTTCAGCAATGACAATTAGCAATGGAGCACTCCTCTTTGTCTGTTACCTATATAACACGTCTGAATTTGCCTGCAAATTCAAAAGAAAACCCTGCAAGGACTAGTACTTGTATTTCAGCAATGACAATTAGCAATGCAGCTCTCCTTTTTATGCTACCTATATAACACTGTAGAATATTTTCTGCAGATTTACACCAACCCTGACAGCACTAGTTTTTTTTATTTTTATGCAATGAGAAATATCAGCACAGCTTTCCTTTTTTGTGTTCCCTATATAACACAGTAGAATTGGACTGCAGAATTACATCAACCCTGTAAGCACTATTATTTGTATTTTTCTGCAATGAGATTTAACACTGGAGCTCTCCTATCCATGTGTTACCTATACAACACAGTAGAATTGGACTGCAGAATTACTCCAACCCTGCCAGCAGCACTAGTATTTGTATATTTCTGCAATGAGATTTGGACACTGGAGCTATGGAGCTCTCCTGAATGTCACTGATTACGGGCCTGATTCATTAAGGATCTTAAATGAAAAGGATCCTTATTTCAGTCTCCTGGACAAAACCATGTTATAATGCAAGGGGTGCAAATGAGTGTTCTGTTTTGCACATAAGTTAAATACTGACTGTTTTTTCATGTAGCCCACAAATACTTGATAGCTTATTTGTACACTGAAATTTAAAGTTGATATTTGTGTGTTACATGAAAAAACAGTCAGTATTTAACTTATGTGCAAAACCAGCCCATAATGTACAAACTTTGTCCCATAAGTAATATTACTGATCATAACAATAACTTGTAGGGAAGAGCAGTTAGAAACCGCCTCCTCTCCAGCTCACAACCAACTATTATCAAGAGAACATCAAAGAGACACTGAAGTGAGGGGAGACCAGAGGGAAGAGACAAAACAAATCTCCTTCCTTATAATAAAATTGTAGGGTCTTGAAGAAATATTCTAGTTTCAAACCAAAGTGTTTGGTGGAAATACTCATGTAGCTGTGTTCACAGTGGGGTAGGTAGAATATTTATATAACTTTCCCATGTTTCAAAAAATTTACAAGTTAATTTTCCTTTCTGGAGAGACGCCTCCAACCAATCCATCCGTAAAAGGAAATACATCTTTCCCTTAAATAAGTCCAGTGTTGGAGGGGAATTCTGAATCCACACATGGAGAATCGATTTTCTAGCCGCTGCCGAGATTGCCATAAGCAACTTTCTCCCTCCTGTTGAAGTACGTGTATCAGGTGGCAGTATGCCCAACGCTGTCCAATCAGGGGTAAGTGGCAAATACTTTACTAACTCTGTTGTTGCAAATCTCTGTATTCGGGTCCAGAAGACCCTAATCACAGGACAAGCCCAAAAGCAATGATACAAGTCTGCTTGCAATTCACCACATTTGGGACATCTAGGGTCATCTGTTAACCCAATAATTCCTCGACGATGGGGTGAAAGATATCCTCTATGAAATATGTTGAGGAACATTTCTGTGTATGTGGATGCTGGAAGGATTTTTATTGATCTAGCTAGTTCCTTTAATAACATCTGTTCTGTCAATCTAGGGAAGTATTGTACCCACCCACTAAGACCCGATGACATTTTGGTACGATCTTTTATGGTTCTTAAAAAAGTATAATTTGCCATATATTTCTAACAGAAAGTACAAGGGGATTTTCAAGAGTATGAGCAGGTAATTACTGATCATGTAAATGAAGAAAGGCCTTTATGTGAATATTAGAGAGAAATTGTTTCTCCACTGCTAGATTAGTTAGATGCTTAGGTCTGATAGCCAGTCTTTCAGGTAACGTAGTTGGGCTGCGTAGCTATATTGAACCACATCAGGAAGATTTATGCCCCCATTTGTCCTAGGTTGTTGGAGTTTAATGGGGCTGATCATAGGATGTTTCCTATTCCATATAAATCTAAGATACAAATAATTAATGCATTGTGAATCTTTTTGTGTTAGCAGGAGTGGTAATGTTTGTAATTGGTATAACATATGAGGAAATTATATAATCTTCAAGAGGTTCTCCCATCCAATGTATGAAAGGTTGAGTTTTTCCCAGCCATTCAGTTCCTTCTGCATATCAATTATGGCTTTGCCAATATTAAGATTATAGAGAGTGGCCATGTTCCTCGGAAGTCGGACCCCAAAATACAATATCGACTTAGCCACCCATTCCAAATTAAGAGTTCGAGCCCAAGTAGGTTTCGATGGGCCTTTTCCTAAGAAAATAGCTGTTGATTTCTCAAAGTTCACCTCAAATCCTGAAACTGATCCAATCTCCCCGATTTTATCCATTAATAGACTAAGGCAGGACTCTGGATTTGAAATATGTAATAAAATATCATCAGCAGACGCCGTGATTTTAGTAAATTCAGTCCCTACAGCTATGCCCTTGAGTTGGGGCCATTGCTGAATTATTCTCAAAATTGAGTCTAATGCTAGATTAAACAGTAATGGGGACATCGGACATCCCTGTCGAGTACCCCTTGTCATCACCATTGAATTACCCAATGTTGTGTTAACCATTAAAGATGTTGATGGGGTATCATAAAAGAAATCTATCAATGCTATAAAGTTCGGCCCAAATTCCCTTCTTTGCAGTACAGCCGATAAGTAGGACCATGATACTGTATCAAATGCTTTATGAGCGTCCAGACTGAGAAGCATATTAGACAAGTGAGATTTTTGAGACAAAACTATTATCGAGGCTATTGCAGTGCGAATACCGCGCATCGAGTGGCGCCCATGTACAAAACCTAACTGATGTGAGTTTAATAAAGTGGGCAATATTGCTTGGAGGTGCTTAGTCATTATACGAGAGAGAATTTTGAAGTCTAGATTTAATAATGTTATAGGGCGGTATGAGGACATTAGCATAAGATCCTTATTTGGTTTCGGGATTAGTGTAGTATATGCTTGATTAAAAGAAGAATATTGTGGGCGCTGACGATTAATTGTTCGATAAAGTTCTAATAAAGTCGGGATTATTGCTACCTTCAGAAGTTTATAGTACTCCCCAGAGTACCCGTCAGGGCCGGGGGATTTATGAAGCTTCAAGTCAGAAATAGTATCTGAAATTTCTTGAGCAGTAATCTCAGTATTTAATAGGTCCTGTTGTTCCGATGATAACTTAGGTAGGTTAGCTTCTTGCAAAATATAATTTAACAACGGGTTATTAGGTGGAGTGGCTGTGTAAAGAGTTTTATAATATGTAAAGAAAGCCTCGGCAATTTCTTTGGATTAAGTTAGAGGTGTTGGGGAATTTGGATTTTTAATGGCTACTATATGACTTCTGCGTCTAAAAGGTTTAGATAAATTTGCTAAAAGTCTGCCCGCTCTATTTCCCCAGAGCCAACAGATAATTTTCTAGTATTTGTTTTGCCTGCCTATATAGAGCTAGATTTGTATCTTTGGGGACAGAAAGATCAACATTATATTGGATACGCATTGATCTTAAGAGGGATTGATATAATTTATTTGATTCCTTTTTCCTATTTGCCATATGTGCTATTATATTCCCCCCTCATAACCGCCTTCGAGGTTTCCCAAAATAGTATTGGATTATCAAAATGATCAATGTTATTGTCTTGATATTCTATCCAATGATATTTAAGGTGCTGTTTAAAATTTTCTGATGTGTATAAATACGATGAAAATCTCTAGGTGGAGTTCCGCTGCCCCTTCAAAGGGAGGCGGATCGACACTGTTACAGGGGCGTGGTCCGTTATCAATATAGAGCCAATATCCGCCTCTACTACCTCAGTAATCAAAGAGTCTGACACAAATATTTAGTCAAGCCTAGATAGGGAACTGTGGACTCTGGAATGAAAAGTAAAAGATTTATCTGATGGATTTAACAATCTCCATGGGTCTGTGAGACCATGGGTTAAATGTATCAATCTGCGGGTTCTTCAACAACCGCGTGTTCAGCCTCTTCCGCGATTAAATTTCAAGCGGCGCTGCATTGTAAAGGGTTAACTTCCCTTTACAATGCAGCGCCGCTTTAAGAGGAAGAGGCTGAACACGCGGGTGTTGAAGAACCCGCAGATTGATACATTTACCCCCATGTGTTATTTTGAGAGTAGAAATCTGAGTCCACATTTCAGACCTAAGATTCTGAAGAATAGGGTTTTTGTCAATAGTTGGATCATCGACTACATTAAAATCACCCCCTATCTGCAGATTTGGTGTTTCTCTTGCAATAAACTGGGAGATAAAATGAAAAAATAATTTTTGATTGACGTTGGGAGCATAGATGTTTAGTAACGTGTATTTATAATCATGGATTTGTACGTCTAATAGTAAATATCTGCTGTTTGGTTCTATTATCTTATCTAAAATTGTGTATGGCACACTCCTTCCGAACAACACGGTAACCCCCTATATTTGTTTCTGTATTGGGCTGATATATTTTCGACAATCCATGAATCTTTAAGACTAGAATCATCTCCTATCTTCCAATGCGTTTCCTGCAAGAAGATGACATCAGGTTTATGCCGTTTAAGATGAGTTGTATCTCCTTTTCGTTTTATTGGAGTGTTTAACCACCTACGTTCCACGAGATTATTTTAAAAGGTGGGGGAGGTCGGGGAAGAGAGGTAAAGTCTGAATGAGTAGATGACATGGTCAGCTCGCCCCCCTGGGGATTGGTTACTCACGGACTGTAGCATTTCCCCGTGTAGTCTTACGGTATTAGAAAGCCTGCAATTCCTGAAAGTGTAGCTGGATAAAGTAAGGAAAAATTTTGTTGCTGTCTATCAGATCTTTACATACAGCTGAGAACTCTTTGCATTTTTGTGATACAATGACTGAGAAGTCTTGAAATATTAGGATTTTCCTTTAATAATCAATGACCCCTGTTTTCTATAGGCCCCCAGTATTGCTTCTTTTGCCCTATAATCCAGAAACCTGGCTATAACTGGGCGGGGTCTTGATCTCTCTCCCTCTCTCTCCTGACCTGTCCTTTGTGCTCTTTCAATATGAGGTTTATCCATGGATTCTTCAAGCTCTAGAGCCAAAGGAATCAGAACACTCAGGTAATGAGTAAGTTGTGATGCTTTCATTTTCTCTGGTATTCCTATGAATCCAAGGTTATTCTTCTGATTCCTGTTTTCCAGGTCATCAAGCTTATCTCTGAGTTGTTGGAGAGTTTGGGAGTGACTATCTACATTGGCATCACGTGACTAATTTTTATCTTCTATGTCACTAGTTCTTTGTTCCAATTCAGCAATACGGGTTGTATTAGCCGAAATGGTAGACAGAACATTCTCAACCGTATCACACAAAGCTTGGGACTGTTTATCAATCTGAGGCATGAATATGGCTGAGAATTCCACTGCCGCTATGGAAGGGGATGTACTTTGCGATGGGACCATTGCAGGTTCAGAATTATCAGATTGGGCCATCTCTGATCATGGGGGAGAAGGGACAGGTTTAGTAGTTTGTGATTTCAGTTTTCCCATTGTAGGAAGGGAAGTTTTAGATACACTTGCCCCTGTTTTTTGTTTATGTAAGAATTTTTCCATGGAATGCACAAGATAGGTTTTAAGAGAGAGTCCCTCTCATTGGTATGTGCCTAGGTTGTTAGATTAGAATTAGAGATTTAAATTTTCTTCTCTTCTTGAGAAACTACATTTACAGTACTGGACTAAGCCTCACATGTACCAGTACTGTTTCTTCAACTCTGATTCACAAATTATCTGTTACTGACACAATTAAGGCATCACCCACAAGTTGTGACCTTATGATTCTCTTAACTGTTTAACCCTATGATTTTAATTTTAGTATTTTCAAAAGTGTTTGGGCACTTGTCCCCACTAAGTGGTAGCAGAATCCCAAATATGCAGGGTATGTACCTAAGTTATTAGTTTTGAAAAGATAATTTAGTTTCTTTTACCTTTAAGGGATTACAGTTGCATTATTTAACTATACAGTAGTAACATAAACAATATGTTCGAGATTCTCACATTCAAGTTAAATAGTCACTAATACAGTAAGGTTATCCCTCATAAACCTGTTGTTAATTAAGTGACTACAAATTTTGGCTTGTGGTATTTAAGAGCGCTATACGTCTACCACCAGGTGTCAGCAGGGTTATATAATGAGAACTTATCACGTATAAAAGTTAGCACAGATATGGGTAATTTCAACAAGCATGTAAGAAATCAGTTTTCTTGAATCACACACTTAGCATTACATAAACTGTGATAAGAGAAAGGAGAAACTCACAATAGGGTTGAAATTTACGACCTCTTGCTTCTCAGCTGTAACATGAATTACTCTAGGAGAGCATGTATTGCTGGTTATAGAAAGTTTGTTCTATCCAAATCAATTGTGACACAATAAGAAAGTGCAGAGATGTTTAGTGTTTCCAGCTCTTGTTATAATTTCACCCCACTGAAGATGTTTGTGCGCTAGAGGATGATAGACATCGGGATTCTCTATATCAAAATAGGTTAGCCCCCGCTGGTTCAGGCTCTCCTCTCCCTTCTCTCGTCTCCGCTCAAATGCACTATAAGGAACAGGGGGTGCCTCCAATATAACCACCTCGCCCACCGCAAGAAGCCGTCTGTCACCTATCGATCTCCCGATCACTCCAATTCTGCGCCTCGGCTCTCCACCTGCAGTCTCCGCTCGGCCTCCACCACTGAACCAAGACCTTTCAACGTGGCCGGCGGACGAACACAAGCACCTCCAGCCACGCACCCTCTCTCAGGCCTGTCACCGCCTCCTTCCGCTGGAGTCTCGCCGGTAACTCCTCTCACTCTTGCCGCCCCTCTTCCACCACTGAAAAGAGGCTTCTTTCGGCAAGATTTCCAGGTAAGTGTCAGCCCTTCAGTTTTCGCACCTTTTTCTCAGTCGGGTCGCCGGCTCTGTCCACAGGGGAGGCTAAAAAGGTGATCTCGGCTTCCACTCCGACTCAACGATCTTTTAAGGGGCAATCAGCTTCTTCCCCCACACAGATGTTTCACGATCAGGCTGGGCAAGGATTTTCACTTTGGTTCATAGATGAATTTCAGCCTAGTGGCAGGTGAGTTAGCGTGGCTCTCATCTAGAGCCTGACTCCGGAGATATTTAGCAAACCAGCTCTGAAGCACCATACAGTTCTCACACACTCCTTGGTCTTAATATAAGCCGTATTTTGTTGGTTTCAGAGTGTACCAATTCACTGATGGCTATGGATAGCAAATAATTGTACAGAGCCCATCTAAAATGCGGCCATTCTCAATGCCCCGCCCACCGGAAGTCAAAATACAGTTTTAAAAAAAACAAAAAACAAATATATAATACCAAAGCACAATACTAAAGCTGCAGTCATTGTCATTACAGCTGTGAGATTTTGCATGAAAGGTAGATCATATAAATAATAATCAGTATTTTCTGAAAAGGAATGGGGAACATTACGTTCGCTGTCCAACCATTGCCATTAAGGTGCTGCATGCACTGTTTTGATAGCAGAATCGCTATGGGGATTTCCTTTTATTTTCATCCTAACTGAGCATATCATTGAGTCTTCTTCATTGTTTCTTGGACAAAAACTGTACTATTTGAAAATATCGATTTGACATTGCCCTAATAATTAAAGGTAGACCCTTCCTACAAGAATCTGCATCTGTTACCAAGAGCAGTGTGTAAAATCCTTTTACTTAACTGGTGGAATTCCAAACACTAATCAGTCACAAATGCATTCAGCGAGAGGACCAGTGTTTGGATTTTTAGTTTAGAATATAGATTTGATCCATTAGAAGGATCATCATCATCACCATTCATTTATATAGCGCCACTAATTCCGCATCGCTGTACAGAGAACTCACTCACATCAGTCCCTGTCCCATTGGGGCATACAGTCTAAATTCCCTAACACCCACACAGACTAGGGTCAATTTGTTAGAAACCAATTAACCTACCAGTATGTTTTTGGAGTGTGGGAGGAAACCAGAGCACCTGGAGGAAACCCATGCAAACACAGGGAGAACATACAAACTCCTCACAGATACGGCCATGGTCGGGAATTGAACTCATGACCCCAGTGCTGTAAGGCAGACGTGCTAACCACTTAGCCACCGTACTGCCCTGCAAAAATTCACTAATATCCTTTTTACCTAAAAACAATTTGTAATTCAAAGACCTTTATCGTGGAAAAAATGTGTCTACTGCTCACAACTTACTAACATTGTTTTCAGTGTGTCCTGGAGAAGGCAACTGTGTGAATTTTAAAGTTATTTCCTGGTTTACTACAGATCCAACCGCCTTGTCAATTTCTCTCTCTCTGGCACATCCTCCCTATTAAGCACACCCAATGTCTCTCACAGTAATGTCTCCTTCACCTTTGAAATACTGCTTTTTTCTTTATCAAGGTGAAACCAAAACACTTATCAATTCTCTCACCATCTCCCGCCTCGACTACTGCAACCTCTTTCAATCTGCCATTTCCCTCAACCATCTGTCTCCACTTCTATCCATCCTAAATTCTGTAACCAGGGCCTATTTAAGGGTTCCAGCTGCTCTATGCTAATACACCAGTAGCCCCTCACCCCATAACCAATGTTTACATTCATATTCAGATACAAATATGTTATTATGTGTCTAAATTTAGTACAGATTCATTTATTGATTGCTGATACAAAGTGTATTTTTATTCTAATTCTTATTTTCTTTACTGCCCTCAGTAATATAGAAACATAGACTAATGACAATAATAAGGAATTATAAATTAAATATGGTCGTCAAATTCACTATTTAATGGTTACTATAGTACATAATAAATCTACCAGGCTACAAAACTGCATAGAAAAATTGAATTATAATTACCCAAATTATTTCAATAGATAGACACAAATGCTTCACTGCTGCTGTTCAGAGAAGCTGTGCATACATTTCAAACTATACAAAAGAAACCACTTAAAAGAATAGTACTGTGAGAATAATCTAGACCATTCACTATATATCTTTGGCACCAGGATCTCCCCTCTGGGATCTCCACGAGAGGAAATTCTAAAAATTGGAAAGTATGATGTACACATTGCTACTGTGTAATCAATACTATCAAAAAAGTGTATTAAACATTTTCCCTGTTTGTTTAGTACACTTGATAGTATTGAACAGCTGTCATTAAGCACAGTATATTGCACCAGTGTGAATGGGGGATCAATGGGAAGCAACGGACTGGCTAGAGCCACAGCCTTAATTAATAATATGCTTTCCTGCACTATGCAAGCTGACTTCTATTTAAATACCTTCCCCCATACCTGTTACTGTTGTATGTGGCTCCTTCAACCTAATTGACACAATGTACTTGATGCATTAGTACTCACTACTGCATTAAAGAGACTTTATTTCTGTTGAATTTAAAGCACCTATTTAAAGCACCTGTTGTCTATACCTCGTTGCCTGATCTTGGAGTCTCATTCCCCATGAGCCTCTGAAGGTGTTCCTGTGTTTCCTCGTGTATTCAGCTCCTGCTGATTCCTGTTGTTCGTTTGTGGTTTCCAGACCACTACAATCCTGTGTTCATCGTGACTGCACCAGCTGATTCCTATCCGCTGCCTCCGTGCTTCTACAGTATCCTGCTCACTTCAACTCTCCCGTGGTTCATCGTGACTGCACCAGCTGATTCATATCCGCTGCCTCCGTGCTTCTACAGTATCCTGCTCACTTCAACTCTCCCGTGTTTCATCGTGACTGCACCAGCTGATTCCTATCCGCTGCCTCCGTGCTTCTACAGTATCCTGCTCACCTCAACTCCCCCGTGTTTCATCGTGACTGCACCAGCTGATTCCTATCCGCTGCCTCCGTGTTTCTTCAGAGTCCTGCTCATCGCAACTCTCCAGTACTCATCGTGTCTGCCGCCAGCCGAGCCGCTGTTCCCGTGCTTCTACAGTGTTCCCACTTGTGTCAACTCGCCTGTCTGCATCGGGTCAACGCACCGCTGCTTTCATCTCAGCTAGACCGCCTCAACTCTCTTGTGTTCTCCAGGTGTCCAGTTCTATATACTACTGCTTCCTGAGTATTGTTTAGATCCTTGCTGGTCTACCTACCATGCGCTGCACCTACTTGGTTACCGCTTCCACCCTCCTGGGACTTCTCATCCTGCCGGCCTCCAGCCGTTCAGGTATCCCTGCACCTCTCACTGACAGCCTGCTCTCCTGAACCATGGTATGCATACTTCTCATTGACTGTGCTGGTGTATTGCATATCTAGCATATCTAGTTTTTTCAATCTATGCGTTTTTACAGTAATCAATGTGTACATCTATGTGTATAATTTTATACCAGTTTTATAACTATTTTATCAATCACCGTGTATTTTTATGTATTTATGTGCTTATATAAAAGTATCTTTTCACGACACGTGCTTCCTGAAATCATATCAATCCACAACCATTATTTAGGTCTAGCGCAGAATATTTCTGTGTATTTATATGTTGACAGGTTGGACTTCCCTGATATTCTGCTGCTGACCTATTTATCCTGTAGTGTGCTTCCCTTCCCTGTAATCTATTCACTGGGATGTAGCTTGAGAGCAGTGGGTTGGGTAGTGCAGCAGCTTAGTGGTAAGCATGAGAGTTTGCAATAAACCTTTTTAGGTTGGACATGGGTTACTTGGGGAAACCCTAAGCCCTCTTCTATGTCAGATTAAGGCACATTGTTTTATTCATATGCCACCATATCCTCAGCACTCCACAACTTGTTATTAATAGCAGTAAGGAATTAGAGAGGTCTTGTAAGTTATCTGCACATTACCGGTTAGGAAAATTGCTTCCCATCCCATCATATCCCAATGCTGTACATCACCCTCCTGGCACCATCCAGACCCTCAGTACTGCCAGATTTCTTTATTATTATATCAATGTGATATTAAAATGCCTTACATTGATTGACTGCCCAAGAATTTCTGTAAAGCTTTGGCAGAAATTTATATTAGATCTAAAATTCTGATCCAAGTTTGCCTGTGGTGTCAAGTATATCTGGAAGCGCTTCAATCAGCTGGAGAGAATTGACACAGACCAAGTTCTGTATAAAAGGAATATTCTCTGATTTATTGATACAAAGATACAAGGTTTTATAGCCTACTGAATAAATGAATCCTACGTCATAAGCATACTAAGTCTATGTGAAGTGTTGCTAATTAACTTTCTCACGTATTCTTGAGGTGTTTACTTTCTCCCCCTTCTAAGGACAGATGAGCCTATTATTATAATCTCAAGGGGATCTGGAGGTTCATCTCCTGTATGCCATGTCCAACATCAAGGGCACAGCTCCCACACTACGAGCTGAACATGAAGCTACTTATTGTTCTCATATCTTGATACATTCTTCAGGTGTTCTCTATGTCAGTTTAACCTCAAGGCTTACATCTTGTAATATTGCATATCAGCAGAAAAATGAATAATCTCTTTTAGCAAATAATATTTCTATGCAAGTTACAATAAATGGCTGAACAAAGGCTTTATTAGGCCTTAACAAAAAATTATATTTAACATTTCCCATCTTTTATTCAATTTTCGGCCTTTTCTCCTCCTACCTATCTAGCCTATCTGTAGAACCACATTCTTACTGTCGATTAAGCACGTGCGTGTACACATGTAGAAGGCCACATGTATAGAGTTGTTCCTCTTAGGGATCAGTCAACTCATCCCCCACTAATAATAAGCCTGTGATCCTCCCTGTCCTAACTTGATTTATGAGGAGATGCAATTTGGCAAATGTCCATGTCTAGAAAATATAGTTTCTTAGTAGGTAGTTAATGAGTCTATAGAAGTTCTGCAGGCCTTGCATGTTCTTCGTTCAGTCTTTAGTAGTTTCTTGTTGCAAACTGTGCAGTTTTTTGGCTTTGCTTGTCCAAATAATTCATGACGCTCATCTTCAAGTCTGGTTTCAGCTCTAATTTCTGTGATCATCAGAGGTTCGGGATTTTC
The DNA here is from genome assembly GCF_038048845.1 of Mixophyes fleayi. Lineage (NCBI taxonomy): Eukaryota > Metazoa > Chordata > Amphibia > Anura > Limnodynastidae > Mixophyes > Mixophyes fleayi. Next base: position 46,381,886 of record NC_134412.1, read on the forward strand.
AGTGGTTCCTTTTTTGGAGAGACAACAGTCAAGTGTCAGTAACTTCTTTATCAGCCATATATTTAGTTTCATTATCACATATACAATCAACAGGATTGACAAACCCTTTGCTACTAATGCCAATATTCCCAATATCCAACATGAATCATTACTGACAACTTTACCATTGAGGTTATACATCTGCACATAGGCATTTTCAGAGTTTACTCTACTATGAGTGCAAATTCTTGAGCACTCCTTCCCATATGTTCTCACAGTGGCATAGACAATTTGTCACTTATCGGTCTGTTTCACACTAGGTTAGGGAGGCCTTAATCCCTACTTCAGTCACAACTATTCTGGCAAGACATATCAATACCATAAGACAGTCATTTCTATTTATCAAAACAAGATTCCCCTGATTTGAGGACTTTGCAGTGTGATGCGTGAATCCAGGTGTCTTTTTCCTGTACTTTCACTGCCATGGGAGTCGTCAACAGGACTTGATAAGGATCCTTATATCTAGGTTCAAGACTTCTTCTAATGAACTTTTTCACGACCACCCAGTCCCCAGGTTGCAGTTTATGGGTACCTGTATCAAAATTAGGGTCTGGAATGGAGGAGAACATTTGACCATGTATTTCAGTTAGTTGTTTCTATAATAAAGCAACATATTTCAACAAATCACCATGTACATGCTGTGGTTGCTATGGAAAATAACAACCTGTTCTGTTTGCTGTGCCAAACAGTATCTCATTTGGTGTTAAACCTGTGTCTTTTCTAGGATGTTTCTTACTGAGTGCAGGTCAGGGCCATCTTTCCCATTGGGCACGATGGGCAGGTGCCTGGGGGCCCAGGGGGAAAGGGGGCCCTGGCAGGTCTGCTGTAAAAAAATCCTGTAAAGAAAAAAAAAAGAAACTTACCTTTTGTGGTCACCGTTCAGGTCAGGTGACGATCCGGCTCACTCCCTGGTCCTCTCTTCCGTGATGCGCTCGCAGTGAATGTCGGGCATGATGACGTCATCACGCCCGACATTCACTGCGAGCACAGCATGGAGGAGCACAGCGACGAAGTACAGAAGAGGATTCAACGCATCACGATTGAAAGGTAAGTTAAGATATATATATATATATATATATATATATATATATATATATATATATAATATATATATATATTAGATATAATCCTTTTTTTTTACTTATATATTTATATATAGGGGCCCCGGTGCACTGCTGTGCCTGGGGGCCCATACTGTTGTTAAGGTGGCCCTGGTGCAGGTAAACATGAGATCCATGGCAGACCTGTTTCAGACATTATATTCTGCACTTTCAATTTCAGAGTACCATTAAGGCGCTCCACACATCCCGAACTTTGGGGTCTGTGAGGGGTGTGATGGGCAGATATGATTCCTATGTCTTTTATTGAGTTCCTGGATTCCTTGCCCCGTAAAGTGTGTCCCTCTGTCACTTACAATGACCTCTGGTACACCATATCAGCAGATTACCTCATTCGCAATTTTCTTGGCTAATGCTTTAGCATTTGCTTTCCTATACAGCCATTCCTCCAGTCAGTGATTAAATAAGTCGACACAGACTAGCACATTCTCAAAGCCTGAGCATTTGGGAAGTTGTATAAAGTCTATATGTATCCTCTTATAGGGATACTGTGTCTGGGGTGTGCTTTTCCATGGGACAAACTTACCCGGGTCATTCTGTGCACAGATTGGGCATCCTGCCACTAACGACTGTGTTGCTTGGGCACACCCTGGTGCTATCCATAACCTGCTAGTGAGTACAACCATTTCATCTTTCCCCAGATGCACTTTTCCATGTGCTATATTGGCCATAAAGGGATAATGTGCTTTTGGCAGCCGAAAACGCTGACCTTTACACCACTCTCCTTGCACTTATAGTGCTCCATGTTTTGCCCAAGTCTTTTTCTCATTCTCTGTTACTTGTCTCTGCATAAGTTGGAGTGTGGCACAGAACTTGGGGTCAGGGGGTCACCGTGTAAATAGACTCCCCTTGGGGTACTGGGGCTATGGCGGCTCGTGCGGTCTGGTCTACCATGTCTATTTCCCTTAGCTTCAGGGGTAGTGTCTGTGTGTGCCTTCACCTTCAATCAGTTTGGAGGACAGTTGGAATGCGGTGAATAGTGCCCTGGTATGTTCAGCATATTGACTGGTTTGCTTGCTCAACCCATAAGGTCCCTACTTTTCTATATAGGGCCATAATCATGCGCAATTACAAACGCATAACTTGAATCTGTGTAAATATTTACTCTTTGTCCTTTTACATGTATGCATGCAAGTGTCAGGGCCTTTAGTTCAACTTCTTGTGCTGACATGTGACTCAATAGAGTCTGTTGAATCACTATTTCTGTATAAGGGACAGGATCTATGTAATAGCGTGAACCATCTACAAAAAGAATGATGTTTGTATCTGGTAATGGTTTATCTTTAATGTCAGATAAAACCAGAGATTCTTGTCTCAGTTCTATACAATTATGTTCAGAAAATGTTCAGAAAAATGTTGTATTTGCATTTTTTTCTACCTGTTCAAGCTGGGATGGAATACCCCCAAATCCCTAGGGGAAACCTGATATATATAGGTACTTCTCCCATCTTTTGAAACTTGCGCAATAAGGCAGCAGGATTCAACATTGTGCACTGCTTAAGTGTAACATTAAAGGGAGTTAGCAGTGATACTTCATAAGGATAGGTTACACTAAGGAGCATGTGGAATCCAAGGAAAAGGTTCTTGGTTTCTGAGTTCCACAAGGTTCATACTCATTAGATGGGGTGTACAATACAGCAATTAAGACAGGTGTGGTAACTTTAATTTATCTGGAAGAGAAACACTTAGTTTTAATACACTTGATAATAAGCCACATCATCAGTTTTATTAGTGTATATAATAATATTAATAATAATAAGGATTAGTAACAGTCCTTGAAGTATAACATGTATAAGACCTGATACCAATCCTCCTATACCCTTGACCCAATCGGCCAGGTAGAACCATGAAAACTATCCTTCTAGATATGGATCTCCAGTGTGCTACTTTAAAGATTTATATTTCATGTCTTAATTTTTTTGTAAGTGTTCATCAAACATTTTCTCTGGATCATCTGCGTCACTAGTTAAAAAGGTTCAACCCTGGGCTTCAATTTGAATATTTAGGGTCAGGCAGTACCCTCCAAACTAAGCTGTCAGGTAGTCCAATTTTAACCTATTGTCCTGTGTAAATGTTAGGAACATACACACAACATTTTTTCCCCCAGCACACAAGGAATATTCTCTATTTATTGATACAAAGGTACAAGTTTGTATAGCCTACTGAATAAATGAATCCTACGTCATAAGCATACTAAGTCTATGTGAAGTGTTGCTAATTAACTTTCTCACATATTCTTGAGGTGTTTACTTTCTCCCCCTTCTGTGTAAATGTTATAATGTGTTGTGCCACAATACTCACAAATACATTTCTGGATTAGGTGTAAACCCCTACAGTCATGGGTTGCTCTTTTCTTTATTTGGTTGGGTTAAACTTTCATATTAGAATTTTCTCATTATGTATAATGATTTCTACATTACTATTTGTGTCAGTACCCCTTGTAAATGTGCACTGACTTCATGACTAAATAGCGTGAAAGGCTTGTCATAATCTGGCAAAGCCAGTGCTGGCGCTGAAGTTACTTCAGCTTAAAATTGGTCAAACATTTGGTTTTGCTCAGAGGAAAGTGTAAATGACTTGCTATCATCCAGAAATGCTAATGCAGGAGCACAGATAATAGCTCTTAAAGTCTTAAATCTTTTTCATTTCTATACAAACATTGAATTCCCATCAATGCACTACCATACCCATGATACAAAGAATTATTTACAGTATATGACTATTATAGCACAGTAAATAAGGGCAGTGAATGTCTTTACAACACTGATTGACTCAAAACTGTAATGAGGATACAAATAAAAACCTTTTGCTTTCTACCATAATTTGACATTACATTGCATTACTTTCTTTCAAACCATCTAATATATAATTTGGTTAAAAAAGCAAACCAAACCAAACACTATTTCTTATTCATCTATGTTAGTCCATTTCTTCTTTTCTCTTTAAAAAAATACCTTCTCACGTTCTATGACATACAGAAAAAACACCTAATTCATGCATTTGCTATGCTAATAGCCCATAAACTCTAATATCTCTTTCCAAAACAAGGTAATCATTACTCAGCAGAGTCTACGTTATTTAAATCCTTCATTCAAACTTCTATTCTTTGGAAGTTGGCTGGAGACCTTCTGTGAAGAAAAAACAAAACTTTTGCATAGTGATTAACATTTATTCACTAGGAATTACTGTAACTGTAACATGCGTGTACCCCATTATCAGGAAACCAGTAAACATTTTTTTGCAGTGAACAGCTGCTAATAAGACGCTATGCATTCCATGGCATGAAAATATGGTTTCCTCAAAGGAGCAGTCCCCAATATCACAAACAGAGTATGTCAAAGCCGCTCCTTTCTCATCATCACCTAGTACAGCTCCCTTGAATGACTCCATTGAAATCCAGGAAAAAACAATCATTCATCACCAACAGCCCGTGGAAAACTTTCCAAGCATTCAGCCATTTTAAAAGCAACACTGCTCATCTCATAAATCAGAGTACTCTCGTTAGACACCACACATTGTGTCTGCAAATCACTCAACATTTTCTTACCAAAATATCCCATCACCAAATATTCACACATATTTCCAGATTCTGTGATTTCCATGTTGAAAGTACAAATATATTCACTTAAGTCTCGCTCACAGACAACATTTTATCTCGCAATATTTCTTTAAAGGCATAACAAACCCTCCTGATTTCTAAAAATATTTATCAGCACCATTTTCACACAGATAAAAACAGCTTGTAATATCTGCATGTAAAAGCTCACTCCCAAAATTCTCAGCTTCATTAAAGAGAAAGTTATTTTTCTCAACTTCAGAAACAAAATTATTTTGTTTAAATACAGAAACGGCTTGTTGGACCTGTTTTCTTCTCACACGATCTTCATTATTTACAATCTTTTCCGTCCACAGATTCGTGCAGTGACGGACCAGAGAATTTAAAACTTGTTTTGCATCTCTTCAAAAGCTTACAATTAAGCAATGCATTATATTTACAAAATGTACAACTTTTTCAACCTTGAAACATGCATCTTTTAAAAACGGACAAGACAGACAAACATTGTGATTTAAACTAAATCACACCTCTCCCTTACAGAGCAATACGACAGAGAACAAACAGCGTGAACTTATCATGGATCTCCCTCACACGCAGTAAGACAGAACATACACAGAGAGAAAAATTAGCTGATATCTTCCAGCCTACTGATGTGGAACTACAAGTCCCAGCATTAGACTAAATACAAGTTAGCTTCAACATGTTATTATCACTCAGCTCTCGACATATTTTATCAATTTTACATACATTGTCAGATAAAAAAAACAGAGTGCTTCTTATCTCAACACACTGAAAATCTTTTACACAGTATAAGGGAGGGCACATCTTACTCTTTCAGCTGCGCAGCATCAAACATACATTTATAATATACAACCTACTTGATTCATTAGTTTAGTCATTATATCATTTGGATCAGTTTGTGAACAGTTGATTCATCATTCAGCTTCTGATGCACTTAACATATCCACATATATTGTGACTTTACAGATCTCTTAACCACCTTGCCACCTCAAGCATTCTCTTGGGGTTTAATCTCAACACCCCTTTGTTCTTGTCACATTACCACTTGCAACACCTTTGTATCTCCATCCACATATATCAATTCCTTCTTTGGCTATCCCCGCTTTCTTGAAATATTCCCTGCAGACCTTCTACTCCCCCATTTCCTAAAGTCTTTGTGCATAATATCTATGAGGGAGCTGCTGTCATCTATCTGTTTACTATCTATATTTTCCATATTGACAGTATTCTGTTGAGTCCAAATCGGGACTCTTATCTAGTTTCTGTGGGTTGTCCTTGCAGTGGACGTCCCGTTCTTTGGACTCCTTGTACTGGATGTCCGTGCAAAATAGCTTCTTTGACAGTATCTGGGATGAAGATCTTTGAAATTCTTCTATACTTTGGGCAGATTACAGAATCTCCCTTCTTTGATATATCTCTGGGGATGGTGTCTAAAATGTTCACTCAATGTTCAAAACAGTAACTCTCTAATCCTCTCTATTCCATTACATGCTTTTTTGATCAATGTCTTATGTGACTTTTTATCCTTTATACATAATACAATAGGTACAGACACATGCACTCAAAATTCACTCATCTTTCAAAAATCTATTCAACAATACAATTACAGTAAACAAATTGGGTTAGTACTGTATTATATTAATGAAATGATACTTGAGACTCACAAATTTGCGTGTCAGGTGCCTCAGACAGACATGAGGTGACTTAGAATAGGAAGACCAACGAGTAGAAATCTACTGACCGCGGATGTTGGGGTTCAATGTTCTGGGAAACCTCCATTGTCTGTCTTGTAGCCTGCTGGACAGCGAATCTCGGTGGGACCTCCAAGTTGTTAGATCTAAAATTCTGATCCAATTTTGCCTGTGGTGTCAAGTATTTCTGGAAGCACTTCAATCAGCTGGAGAGAATTGACACAGACCAAGTTCTGTATACAAGGAATATTCTCTATTTATTGATACAAAGATACAAGTTTGTATAGCCTACTGAATAAATGAATCCTACGTCATAAGCATACTAAGTCTATGTGAAGTGTTGCTAATTAACTTTCTCACATATTCTTGAGGTGTTTACTTTCTCCCCCTTCTAAGGACAGATGAGTCTATTATTCTTATCAAAAGGGGAGCTGGAGGTTCATCTCCTGTATGCCATGTCCAACATCAAGGGCACAGCTCCCACAATACGAGCTGAACATGAAGCTACTTATTGTTCTCATATCTTGATACATTCTTCAGGTGTTCCCTATGTCAGCTTAACCTCAAGGCTTACATCTTGCAATACTGCATATCAGCAGAAAAATGAATAATCTCTTTTAGCAATTAATATTTCTATGCAAGTTACAATAAATGGCTGAACAAAGGCTTTATGTGGCCTGTCACAAGCAAGGTAATCGGAAAGCCTTACCTGCTGGTATCAGAGCTGCTACATAAGGAGGCGCGCAGTCCAACTACACCCCAGGTCTTCATCAGGGAACCCCGCAAGGAGTTTTGGGCTTAGCTGCTGAGACTTGTCGGTCACGGCCCTCCCAGGTAGCTACGAGTGAAGTCTGGTGAACAAACGAGTCGACAAAACCGAGTGGGCAAAAAGGTACAGAGGCATCATGCAGAAGGGTGGTCAGGAAGCCAGGGGTCGAAGCCAGGATATCAAAACAGGAACCAGGGAGAATCCGAAATAGAGTGGTCAGGTGGGCAGGGGTCAGAAGTCCAGAAGGAGCAATCAAAATATATATATATATATATATATATATATATATATATATATATATGTCTAACAGGAGCCAAGAGATAAGGCTGGGAGACAAGATACTCTGGCACCCTGGTGGTGCCAGAGTCCAGCTTAAATAGTGGCTCATAGCCTCTCATTGGTGGGAGTGGAGGTCGGCGGTCAGCTGGTCTGACCGCTGACAGGAAGCGCCCCTGAGCGTCTCCGTTGCCTAGCAACGGAAGCGCAATATTCGGGCGCATGCGCTTGAACATCCGCTCTGGAAAGCAGAAGTGACGTCCCGTTGCTAGGCAACGGGACGAGCTGCAGAGAAGGCGTCCGTCCCGGCACCAGGTAAGAGTGCAAAACGGCGCCTAACAAGGCTTTAACAAAAAATCATATTTAACACTTATGTGAAGAGCGCTGTGATTTGCATCATTTTGTTGAAACAACTCTGTAGAAATAGGATCAAATAGGAGAAAATAATAAAATCGAATATAAAGGAAGGAGTCCGGTCTGATAGGAATAAGTGCATGAGGATTTCCCGGCTGATATGTGAGCCTTGCCAGGATCTGCCCTTAAGCTGCTGTCCCAGGTTAGGCAGGGGATCCTGCCTCTGTGATGCTGCAGTATTATCCAGCTTGAGTGCTGCTTACACCCCTGGTAGTTTCATTCATCCACACTGCAGGAGCTGCCCTTTCGTAACTGCATGCTGGATAAACACGTCCCCTCAGCAATCTGATACAGAGACGTGCATCTGATTTCTCCATGAGTGGATATTAAGAATACAACATGTGTGATCTGCATTCAATTGGTAGCAATTTCTGATCACCACAATCCCACAGGCTTCAAGTGCAGCAGTAGCTGTCTGTGCTCACACCATAACCCTACTGCCGCATGCATCCACAGACCCCTTTACAGTTCAATGCTAAGAAGTGCCAGCCTATCTACTAACAATCCCACTGCAGATTAATGCTCATTTGCAGCACTTTTTACTTGAAGTCATGTGTGAAAATAAAAGAGTTAAATAAAACCTATTATGCCAAATCTATGAAGAAGTGCTTCAATCTCTGTTTTGTGTATTCATCAAGGTGAACAGCATTTCCAGAGAGCAAATCTTTCCTATGTGCAGAACCACTGCTTCCAGTGCCTAGTTATAAAGATTTGACAGAGTGCATGGGGAAGTGCATGACATCACTTCCATTACACATTTTCATCTCCACAAAATCTTTTCAGTTTGTGGCAGCAAAGAAGTTTCACCTCAAAATGCTCCCATAGTTCAATCCGTTGTACAAAATCTTACATTTTGTCAAAACCTTTACTGGAATAAACTAATATTTTTCATGTAGCAATCCTAATTATCTGTCTCCTGATTAGAGATGCTCACTGACCCCCGTGTTTTGGTTTTGGATCTTGATTATCGTTGTGTTTTGGTTTTGGTTTTGCCAAACCGTCATTGCGTGTTTTGGTTTTGGTTTTGTTTGGTTTTGTTTTGCTATTTTGTTTAAAAATCAATGTTTTTGGGCCTAAAATAACCGAATTTAGTGCTCCACCTGTTTCTTGGATAAGTAATGTAATTGAAAAGCTAATAAATTATCAAAAAAACAGTTTAATTCCTGGTAGTCCTTCATTAATTCTACACACAAACCAGATTGTCTTCCTCTCCATCTATGAATATTGGCAATGCAGCCATTGTCTTTGGATGTATATATTATGCCCAACACTTATACTTAAATATGTAAAGAAATGGACAAAGGCAGTTTGGTTTCTGTCTCTCTAGGCCCCCCTCCAGTTGTAGAAAATACAAAAAAATTCAACCGTTATAGACTGTACAATATTAATAGAAATGGACAAAGGCAGTTTGGTTTCTGTCTCTCTAGGCCCCCCTCCACTTGTAGAAAATACAAAAAACTTCAACCGTTATAGACTGTACAATATTAATAGAAATGGACAAAGGCAGTTTGGTTTCTGTCTCTCTAGGCCCCCCTCCACTTCTATAAAATACCAAAAAATTCAGCCGTTATAGACTGTACAATATTAATTGAAATGGAGAAAGCCAGTTTGGTTTCTGTCTCTCTAGGTTCCCCTCCACTTGTATAAAATACCAAAAAATTCAGCCGTTATAGACTGTACAATATTAATTGAAATGGAGAAAGCCAGTTTGGTTTCTGTCTCTCTAGGCCCCCCTCCACTTGTATAAAATACCAAAAAATTCAGTCGTTATAGACTGTACAATATTAAGAGAAATGGACAAAGACAGTTTGGGGTCACTCTGTGTATGACACCCTACCCTTAAGGAGAAATTGCCCAAACAGCAGCCTTTCAAGACGGTACGTGATATGGAAATGCCCCAAGTCCCTTTCCTCTTTTGTGGTAGATGGCACCCTACACTTACATAGAAAGTTTTAAAAAGATGTTATCGTCATCATCTTCAGCTTCATCCTCACCCTCATCAGTGTGTACGTCATCATCACAGACTATCAATTCATCGCCGCTTGAATCTGCCATTAGAGAACAGTCAGTGCTTGGATGTCTTAGATGGTGAAGGCCTTCCTCGTGGAAGATGTAGTTCATTTTTATAAACATCATTTTCTCAACATTTTTGGGAAGTAACCTTCTATGGCGATCACTGACTAAGTTCCCTGCTGTGCTGAACACTCGTTCAGAGTTCAAACTGGAGGGTGGGCAGCTTAAGTATTGCAAAGCAAGTTTGTACATGGGTTTCCAAATGGCCTGCTTTTCTTTCCAGTAAGGAAAGGGACTGTCTGACATTTCCATATCAATTACCTCTTGAAAATAATCCTCCACCATCCTTTGCATGTTAATACTCATATTGGATGGAGTTATGGGCAAGGTCACATATATATTTGAAAAATCCTTCAAACCAGCCCAGATGTTAAACTGTTCTGGTCTGCCCTCTGCGTCCTCCCTACTTCTTTTTGGAAAATTAAATTTTTTACGAGCAGCAGCTGCTTGAGAATCTGAAGGAGGACACGTCGTTAAGCCAAGGCCCAGTTCAGCAGACAACTTGCTGAGTAATAGCTCCTTGCAAAAGTTCACATCTTGTTCATTTTGAAGCAAATACTCAATGTAGGTCTTAAACCTTGGATCAAGCACAGTGGCCAAAACATACTGATCCGAGCTCAAGATCTTAATAACTCGAGGATCATTGTGAAGTGAATTAAGAACTTGGTCGACAAGGCCAACATACTTTGCGGAATTGCTTGCTTTCATCTCCTCCTTCAGTTTCTCAAGCTGCTTTTCCAATAGTTTAATTAAATGACTTGGCTCAAACTAGCAGAATCTGCACTCACTTCACATGTCACAACTTCAAATGGTTTCAGCAACTTGCACAGCACTGAAAGGATTCCCCACTGTGCAAGAGTGAAATACATGCCCCCTCCTTTCCCAATGTCATGGCTTGTGCAATACGCTTGGATGGCTTTGCGCTGTTCCTCCATCCTCTGCAGCATGTACAGGGTGGAATTCCATCTAGTTACCACCTCCTGCTTAAGTTGGTGGCAGGGCAAGTTAAACTGCTCTTGGAGCTGCTGCAATCTCCTACATGCTGTGGCCGAATGCCTAAAATGGCCTGAAATCTTACGGGCCACCAAAAGCATCTCCTGCACCTCACGGTTATTTCGAAGGAAGCTCTGCACCACCAAGTTGATGGTGTGAGTAAAACAGGGAATGTGCTGGAAATCACCCAGCTGTAATGCTCGCACTATATTGTTGGCATTATCAGAAATGACATATCCTGGGAAGAGTCCAAGTGGTATAAGCCATGTATCAATCACATATCTTAGTTTGCGTAACAAATTGTCAGATGTATGCCTTTTAATGACGCCGGTGATACAAAGAGTGGCCTGCCTGTGACAAATGTTACGTAGTGGTGTGCATGCTGCTGCTGGTGAAGGTGAATGACCAACACAGTGGGCTGTCACAGGCATATAGTCTTTGGTTTGACCACTTCCACTTGTCCACATATCTGTGGTTAAGTGAACAGTAGGCAGAATGGCATTTTTCAGCGCAATCTCTACATTTGTAGACACTTTTTGGTAGAGTTGTGGAAAAGCTTTACGGGATGTAGGTGACCAAAGGGTCCTAGCTGATGATGGAATGCTTGTAATTCTTTTGGAAGAACTTTCAACTTTTCCCAACACTTTGCCATGAACTCTCGTCAAATGGCGTAACATAGACGAGGTTCCAAGATGGTTAAGGTCCCTCTCTCGACTGACTGTGGCTTGACATACACTACAAATGGCTATACAGTTGTTGTCTGGATTAGGGTAGAAATAATTCCACACATAAGAAGTGGATTTTTTTGATTTATGGCCTGGCATGACAATGGCCTTTTCTTGTCACGTGCCAGAACTGCTGCCACTGTTGCAGGACTAACACAAACAACCTCATCCTCATTAGCGCCCTCGTCGCCTACACAAATCTCCCCCCTCATCCTCTTCTAATTCCAAAGTGGCATCCTCAATTTGTGTATCACCAGCTACACTCGGGCTGTTCAGGCACACATCAGCAGAACAGCTGAAAGGGTCCCTCTTTATGTGTACACTAACAGAATGCTCACGATTAGACATCCAACTGTTGGATGGACTCTCCACAGGGATTGGTGTCATTTGTGATTCAGAGCAAACATTATCCTCTAATGCCTTACTGTTATCTTGCAGCTCGGCTTTGACGCGTAACAGTAGTTGTGCACCACTTGTAGGCTCGGTAACATTTTTTGATCTGCCACTAATAGACAAAGGTGAAGGCCTCATTCTCTCTTTGCCACTGCATGTGTAGAATGGCATGTTGGCAATTTTTTTTGTATTGGCACTTAACTTTTCCTCAGTTACACTTCTTTTTCGCTTCGACACTGTAATTTTTTTTTGGTGTGTGTTTTTTTGACTGATTTCAAAAGACTGTGTAGTTTGACATCGCCTTACCCACATGACGTACTGGGAACACTACCATCAGGACTGAGAACCTGGTTGCTGATCTGCTCATATGTGGACTGCTTTGAATCCATTATGAGCCCAAAGCACTTGTAGTGCTACAAATTGTTTTTGATACTGCTGACAAATATGACTTTTGACAGCCAGAAAAATGAATGCAAAAGAATGAGGGACACCCCAAAAGCACTTGGAGAGCTAAATTTTATTTTTTTAGACTGCTGACAAACAGGACTTTTGACAGCCAGAAATATTAATGCAAACGAATGGGGGACAACCCAAAAACACTTGTAGTGCTTTTAGTATTTTTTTAGACTGCTGACAAACAGGACTTTTGACAGCTAGAAAAATGAATGTAAAACAATGGGGGACACCCCAAAAGCACTTGGGAGTGCTAAATATATATATTGACACTGCTGCCAAATAGGACTTTAGTTTTGAAAGCCAGAAATATTAATGCAAAAGAATGGGGGACACCCCAAAAGCACTTGGGGGAAATGTTTCCCTTTACAAGGCAGCACCGCTTTAAATGTAAGCTGTCATCTCGCCGAACTCCCGCTAGTTGACAAAACCGGAGATCGATACATTTACCCCTTGGAGTGCTAAATATTATTTTTTAGACTGCTGACAAATAGGACTTTTGACAGCCAGAAAAATTAATGCAAAAGAATGGGGGACACCCCAAAAGCACTTGGAGTGCCAGAAACTGAAAAAAAAACCCTCCTCTATCTCCTCTTACTGCTGTAACAACTGGTATTAAGATTACAATGGTATTGAATAGAAACAATAATGTGTCCAATTACTGCTCTGTCCCTGCATTGATATAGCCAGTGTGACCTAACCCTGCTTTCTCCCGCTGTCAAATGGTGATGGATTGCTGTGAAGGCTGGTATTTATGTTTTTCAAATCTCGCGAGAACCAAGCTCAGAAATACGAATACGTCAGGATGACGTTTTGCCTCGATTTCGAATTCGAACGGCCGGGAGAGTACCGAGTGTGCTTGGCTCGGTACTTGGATAGGCTTAATTCGGATCTCGGGGAACCAAGCCCGCCCATCTCTACTCTTTATTAGCCTGTTTACATCTGCTTTGGTATAGAAATCATCATCATCATCATCATTTATTTACATATTGCCTGCATAATCCGTAGCACTTTACATACTTATACCACAAGAAGTGTGCAGTACAAGTTAACTTTGTCTAAATGTAATGCAAGGAATATTTTAGGCATACTTGCCAACAGTCCCGGAATGTCCGACCGTGCACTTCAGGGGCAAGCTCTGATTGGTCTGTCTGTATAGCAGGCAATAAGCCTGCAAGTGTGCATTCCTCAGGGGCAAACCCTGATCGGTCTATGTCTGTATTTAAGGCAGTGAGGTCTGCAGCCTCACTGCCGGTTATAGCTTACAGTTACCTGTTCTGCTGACCTGCTCTGCTCTTTGTTCTTGTCCTGTGGATATTCTGTTGGATTGCCTGTGTATGACCCCTTGCCTGGATTTGGACCCTGCCTGTGTTTCTTGTGACCCCGACCCATGGCATGTTTACCGACTTTCCTGTTTGCTAGTGACCCTTGACCTCAGCTTGTTTATTGGATTCTCTGTCTGCTGCCGGCCCTCGACCCTTGCCTGGACTTCACCCCGCCTTCCTGTGTTCTCCCCAGCTGGTTTGCACTTCATGACCCTCTGTTAGTCTGCGGCCAAGTCTGTTCCCACCACCAGGGGCTCCAGTGAACACCAGACTGGAAGAGCAGACTCCGGGTTGTGCTGTACCGGCTAGAGGGGTTCCTAACAGTTATCACCATTTCTTCCAGTAAAATTGTTGAAATTAAAAAATATTTTGGTATCTATATATGTATATCTTTGATTTGCAGTGGAAATTTACTATGCTGTAACTTATTTCAAACAGAAATCCTTAAATGGGCTGAACAAAATTATTGACACCTTTTATAAGTAGTTAGAAATAATTAGATTTCAACCATGTGATTCTCCTTCACTTTGGAACTGAACTTACCTGTGGTGAGGGGCAGATGGCTGCAATATTAAAATCACACATTACACATGCTTGAATCTGAAAATCTCCCATTTCACCACAGTAAGTTTGTAACCATTTTTACTACTGCATCTCTGTTGGAGTATTGTGCAATGTGAACAGAAAGAATCTAATTTGATAGAAAAGTCACCTAGATGCTTGCCATAAGAACAAATCACTTGGGAATCTGTTAGTTAATGATAAGAGAAGCAGACAGGCATGTTGAAGTTGAAAATAAATATTTTTACTTCAGATAATCTGCTACTTACACTGCAGTTACACGCTTTACACCAACTATCAGTTTCTAGTTTCCTGTCTCTATGCCTTAGAAAACAACTTTATTAACACAGATACAAAATCTTGGCAGGGGAGGAGTAAAAAGTTGGTAAGTATGACTAACCTATCAACAGGGCTGCCTTCATTTCCAAGTGGCTATTATGTATGGGATTTGTGCCCAATGTAACAATATATAAAATACAAATATGTCACAAAAAAAATACTATTTATAGACCCTTATAGGTGCAAATGTAATCTCATAAAAGGAATATTTATATTTTGGTATATAGATGTCTTCAAAATGTTAGTACATCTCTGGTGAAGCAGGTCGCTCAGTATGATCACAGTCACATAAAAAGAAAAAATATATATAATAGTGTGATACTGTAAGGAATATAAACCTCTACACAATATTAATGAATACTAAATAGTTCATTCAATGTTCATAGAAAAAATATACAATAGTCCAGAATCTTTTCCCCCAATGTTAGGGTACTCACAAGACGAAAGTGGAATGTAAGCCAAGGGGCGTATTCAATTGTGAGCGTTAACTCTGAAAAAACGAGCGCTCGAAAAATATTACAGTTTATACGGTAATATTGCCCGCGAAAAGCGTTAATACGGTAGTTTACTCGCGAAATTTGACTGCGAGTTGAAATTCTGCGAGTAATTACCGTATTAACGCTAAGATTTTTCGAGCGCTCGTTTGTTAGCGTTAACGCTAACAATTGAAAACGCCCCAAATCTTTCTAGCTTCATCCACCTGCTTCAGTGTACCACAATATCAAATTATGGTCAGAGGTAGTATGGATGTTTAACAGTATGCAGAGATATAATCACATGGACCCTGGGATCAGTCCAAGCAACTGGAACCTCCTCACATTCAAGATGGAACAAATGAAAGGGTGTAGTCTCGAACAAAATCTAGTCTTTATCTCTTTGGCTCCAACATGTTTCGACTATAGAATTTTTTTTCAAGGTGCATAGAGAGCTATTAAAATCCCTTCCTTAAATAATACCCCCAACCAATCGGCTGAGGGTGTACAAAAGTGGGAAAAATTTATTAGTGACATATTAGTGTTATTTATTAAAGTTATTTTATCGTTTACCAATTGCCTGCTGCGATTTCTGTGGTTCCAACTCACAAAGCAATTTATTAGCAAAAGCAAAAGAATACCAATTAAAAAAATAAGTACAGCCAATACATGCGCTGCGCCCTGCTGGATCCAGCATACAGTCATTCAATCCTGAAGTCTGTGGTCAAAGACACTGAATGCTGGTTACAGAGAACAATATATATACATTTGGTGGTACAGTAAATAGAATACAGATGACTTGGAACGTTTCCATAGGTTCAGGCTCCAGGACAGTCCAGTATAGTGTAGTTCATATGTCAGTACAAACAACGCCCTCCAAGGGTTGGGGTCAGCTCTCCAACAGCTGCATATTAATCTTCCCGCCGAAAGCTAGTTCAAAGTGGACTATTTACATTACACACACAATACCATTCTGATCATTTATTCCTTATAATCCATATCTTGTATACGCAAGGAGATCCTTTATGCGATTGAACCGGATCACTAAGGATAAATAGGGGATTAGAATGACACAAAACATGATATGTTTCCTGTAACCTGAACCTTAAATGTCATTAAAAGTGATTCTAACATTATCATATTTAACTATAAATTCAATAACATCTGTTAATAAACAACTGTGGGTTGGAACTATTATAAAAATTAACTATATGCAAGTGAATGTGTAAGTGTATGTGTGCGTTATTTATCGTGTGACTGCGTCAGAACACATGGCGTACTGATCGCAATCACGCGGTAAACCAATATTAATCAATGTAGTTTATTTCATCCAATTATCTGACTTTGACATAGTAAACTGGTGTATGCTTACATAGTTTTATGAAAACCTACAGGCGCTTATACATATTCTTTATAAAGTAAATAGTATAGAGTGGAAAAATACTTAAATTTGCTGATGGAAACCCTCCGATTCTTACTTCTCACAAGTTGTTCATGTGGTCATAGAACAAAGAGAGAAGAGCAATATAGTGTAATACAATCAAAATAGTTCATAGAATAATAAAGCTATGTTGCATTCAATTGACACAGAAGATTTTCTCTTATATGTAGACACCCACTTTGGTGGGGTACTCACAAGAGTTAGGTGAAATACAGGCTCATCAGATGATGACTTTTCTTTTCTTTTCATAAGATCTTTATCCATATGTTGTTTCCATTGACATAAGTAATAGATGTTTCACCAGCAGGAAAAAAAAAAAAAATATCTCTAGTGTGATATTGCTTCAATAAAATGTATTCATATAATCACAAAGATATAAGATATAAAACAAGGTATATCTACTCATACCAGATAGATGAAATATTCAGGCAGTTAGTAAAAATTCCACAGAGCTTCCAAACTGGTCACAGTGTAGAATAGGCTGAAAATCAACATCCATTCAGTGTAAGAGGTATTCTTAAAATCAACAGTGAACAAGCTCCAACATGTTTCGTCCAGAACTGGTCTTTTTCAAGGTGCATAGTTTACTGGTCCCTCCCATGGGCTATTTATATTTGAACCCTCCAATGGGAGCATTCTCTCAATTAAGCTGGTAAAATATCTTAATATTCATAGAACTGCAACTCTTAATCCAATTAGTTTAATCAAATAAATACAGGCATTTATGAAAAACATCTGATCATTAAAAATAGTCTTTTAAAAGAAAAAAAGCATTTCTAGATATAACAACGCTATGTCACTTCTGGTTTTCCGACATAGCGACATCATAGCCGGTTTAGCGATATTGTGTCTGAAATTATTTCCACTAAGAATCCTTACAACAGGGACTCTTTCAAAGAGTGGTGTATTACATACATAACAGCAACATATATGTATATCATGAAAAGATGTTAAAACAAAACTTCAGAGATAACGTTACATCACTTCCGGTTATGGGCATTTCCAGTTTTGTGAAATAAACTCCAACATACAGATGTTTATATATCAAATTTCTCTGTATAGTTCCTACTTCATGTTAACAAGCCTCAGTTAGAGATGCAGAGATAGAAATACATATAATTCATAACAATGAAATGACAATCACGTAACATCACTTTCGGTTTAGGAACTAAAAGATGTCATTTCCGGTTTAGCAATATCACAATAAAGCTGTTTACATGTAGAGAAGACAAATATCAACCATCAAACGCAGATACAATGACATAATACAAAGCATCTGAAGTCATCAAAGGGACACATAAATAACATAAAAAAATAACATAAAAAAATAGCGCTGGGTTCCTTTCTTGCTTGAGATGCTGACATCTCTTATGGTCTTGTAACATAATGAGAAGTTTCTTAAAGGTGTATTGTTTACATTGGTTGCCATAGAAATAAAAGAAAAAAAAATATAAATATAATCAGAAGTACAGATAGCGGTCTATCGTCATACAGTGACAGAAAAACATGTCAAATGAATGATAATTCAAGTCAAGAAACACTTTAGTTCAAAATCCCTGTTTAACCCTTTGGGGATTAAACTATCCATTTTATAAATCCAAGACATTTCTGTTCTTGCCAATAAATTGTCTATGTCTCTGATTTTCCAATTACTCTGTATAGAGTCTATAGACATAAAAAAAGTCAATTCAGAGGGTGAACAGTTATGTATATTTTTAAAGTGTTGGGAAACAGAGTGTGTAATTAAACCTTTTTTAATGTTTCTCACATGTTCACTTATGCGAGTTTTTAAAGGTCTTGATGTTCTTCCTACATATATGAGACCGCATTTGCATCCCAAAACATATATTACGTTTTTAGAGTTGCAGGTAAGAAAATGGCTAATAGGGTATTCTTGTTCATTTATGAAAAGCTTTTCAAATTTGCTTGTCTTAGAATTTACTACCCTACAGCCTTGACATATTCCACATCTAAAAAACCTTTGCTTAAAATTTTACTATCGGTCTAATTTGTCTTTGATGTTGGGGGTTCTTCTGTATATAAAGAACGGTTCTGGAAGTAATTCATTAAGAATTTCATCCATTCTTAATATATGCCAATATATTTTTCTATGCCTTTATATTGGCTATTATATCTTATAATAAATGCCGTTTCATAATTTTTCTGATTTTTTTGATGGTTAAATGCCTTATCATTTTCTTTTTTATACAGTAAGTCATGTCTATCCATTTTGAGGGTTCTTTCCATTGCTTTCTCTAAATGATGTTGACTGTAACCTTTTACTTGGAAAATTTCTTTTATATCATTCATTTGTTTATTCAAAATACTAGGATCAGTACAATTGCGTTTTAATCTAAGGAATTGACTATATGGAATTCCATTGAGCCATGCTTCATGGTGCTCACTATCCTTGAAAATATATGAATTACTATCCGTAGGTTTCCTGTATCCCATAGTTTGTACTTGTAACAGATTCTGGATACTTCTACTACTAATCTTGATTAGCGCTGGCTTACCTGAGGTGCGGAGTCCAACGATCTCCCCGGTGTTCACCAAGAACCGCCGCAAGGCGGGGTGGGCTTCGCTGCCAGGAGTCTCAGGTCGCGATCCTCAGGTTCGCCCCAAGATGTAGTACAGCGGAGGTTGCGGAGTCAGACAAGCCGGTTCGGTACACAGGAATGAAGTCAGGCAGAATCAGGAGGCAACTCGGAGTCAACAAGCCAGGTTCGGTACACGGGTCACAAGAACAGAGGAATGGTCAGCAAGCCGGGTCGGTACACAGGGATAGGAGAGCCAGAGTAGTCAAACAGGCAGAGATCAGCACACAGGAAAACACAGGAGACTGGAAGACACAGCAATCCACGAAGCACAGGAGCCAGGAACTGGTAAGTGTTGCTCTGACACTCAGCGAGTGTCAGAGTGAGGTTTTTATCCTGACAGGGATTCAAAATCCCCCCCTCTAGGTTGTGGTCATGTGACCGCCTCCGGGTGGGGTCACGTGGTATTGGATGCGGAAGTGCGGCTTCCGGAGCGGCGGAGAAGGTAAGTCCGTTACAGTACCCCCTGCCATAAAGGTGGACTCCGAACACCTAATAGGGTTTTAAGGGAAATTTTTTATGGAATAATTTAAGTAGATGGGGAGCATGCAGATCAATGACTCTTACCCATGAGCGCTCCTCAGGGCCGTAACCCTTCCAATCCACCAAGAACTGTATAGCACCTTGAACTTTACGAGAATCTAGGATAGTTTTAATCTTGTATTCGACTTGATCCCGATCCACAACAGGAGGAAGAGTTCTAGATGAGGTGGAGAATCTGTTGGTTACCATCAGTTTTAACAAGGAGACATGAAAAACATTAGGTATGCGTAAAGAGGGAGGCAGACTCAATCTAAAGGCTACGGGATTAATAATCTCAGAAATGGCGAATGGGCCAATGAATTTGGGAGCAAATTTTTTACTGGGAACCTTTTAAACAAATGTTTTGGGTGGATAGCCATACCCCTTCACCAACTGAAAAACTTGGGGGTCACTCTCCTCCTTTTATCGTAGAATTTTTTGGAACGAGTGGTTGCTTTCTTTAAATTTATCTTGGTCTGTTCCCAAATAGCGGAGAAGTTACGAAACAGAGAGTCCACCGCCGGAACTTCAGAAGATGTGATTTGCGAATAGGTGGGTAGTCTAGGATGGCAGCCATAAAGAACAAAAAAGGGGGAGTTAGAGATGGCCTCATGGAAATGATTGTTATGGGCAAACTCGGCCCAAAGGGAGAAGGTCCACCCAGTTATCTTGGTTACTTGAGATAAATATTCTTAGAAACTTCTCTAATTCTTGGTTATTTCTCTCTGTAGACCCATTGGACTGGGGATAATATGCAGAAGAAAAGTCAAGCTTAATTCCGGACTTATTGCAAAAAGACCTCCAAAATTTTGATATGAATTGTGATCCACGATCGGAAACAATATGTTGAGGACAGCCATGGAGGCTAAATATTTCTTTAATAAAAATGTCGGCTAAGGAGGAGGAAGAAGGAAGGCCTTTAAGAGCAATAATGTGGGCTGTTTTAGAGAAGCGATCCGTGACCACTAGCACCACAGTACAGGATTTGGAAGGAGGAAGGTCTGTGATAAAGTCCATTGAGATCTGTGACCACGGGTTATCAGGAATGGGTAATGGGAGCAAACATTCATAAGGCTTTTTCCT
Source organism: Mixophyes fleayi (assembly GCF_038048845.1). Classification (NCBI taxonomy): domain Eukaryota; kingdom Metazoa; phylum Chordata; class Amphibia; order Anura; family Limnodynastidae; genus Mixophyes; species Mixophyes fleayi. The sequence continues at coordinate 46,402,748 of NC_134412.1, forward strand.
AGAGGTCTTGTGTTGAGCACATTTGGAACAAGCAGAAACAAATCTCTTCACATCGTCCAGTAAAGAAGGCCACCAGTAACTTCGGGACAACAAGTCCCAGGTCTTGTGGATGCCGGCATGCCCAGAGAAGAGAGAGTGATGAGCCCAGCTAGGAAGTTGAGTGCGTAGACGTGGCAAGATGAATGTTTTGCCCGGAGGGCAACCCTTGTTCAGGTGTGTAGTTCCCAATACTTGGCAGGGGTCTACAATAAATTTATTGTCTTCCAAGGGTTCTATGTCGGCTGGATCAAAAGAGCGAGATAAGGCGTCTGCCTTCGTATTCTTGGATCCAGAGTGAAAGGTGATGTTGAAATCAAAGCGTGAGAAGAATAAAGACCACCTTGCTTGCCGAGGGCTTAGACATCGGGCAGTACGTAAGTAAAGCAAATTCTTGTGGTCGGTATATATGGTGATTGGAAATTGTGCCCCTTCTAGGAGATGTCTCCATTCGGAGAGAGCCAGCTTGATGGCCAGGAGCTCTTTGTCGCCAATCCCATAATTCCTCTCAGCAGGTAACAAGCGACGGGAAAAGAATCCGCAGGGATGAAGTTTGCCAGAAGGGCTTCGCTGTGACAGTACGGCTCCAGTACCAATGGAAGAGGCATCTACCTCCAGGAAAAACGGACGTGAACAATCCGGCTGTTTAAGAATGGGTGCAGATGAGAAGAGAGACTTTAATAATATAAAGGCTTGGATAGTCTCAGTGGACCATATACTAGCATCAGCAGATTTACAGGTCAATGCCGTGATGGGAGCCACAAGAGAAGAATAACCTTTGTTAAATTGACGATAATAACTGGAGAATCCTAGGAAGCGTTGGGTGGCCTTAAGACCAGAAGGTTGGGGCCAGTCAAGTATGGCTTTCAATTTCGTGGGGTCCATCTGCAGACCGATGCCAGAAATAATATATCCCAGGAAAGGAATTTGTTTCTGCTCGAAGGTGAATTTTTCTAATTTGCAAAACAGATGATTTTCCTGGATACGAGAGAGGACTTCCAGTACATGACTGCGATGAGATACTAGATCTTGAGAAAAGATGAGGATGTCGTCCAAGTAGATGACTACGGATTGATACAAGAGGTCTTGAAAAAGCTCATTCATAAAGCCCTGAAAGATGGCCGGGGCATTGCATAATCCAAAGGGCATGACCAGGTATTCAAAGTGGCCGCCTCGGGTATTGAACGCCATTTTCCATTCATCCCCCTCCTTAATGCGTATGAGGTTATACGCTCCTCTGAGATCAAGTTTAGAGAAGATGGTGGCACCCTTAATCCGGAGGAAATCAGTGGCAGAGGATATCGATTTTTAACAGTAATGGCATTCAGGTCTCTGTAATCTATGCAAGGGCGGAGGCCCCCATCTTTCTTTTTTACGAAGAAGAAGCCAGCCCCAGCTGGGGAGGCAGACTTGCGGATGAAGCCCCTTTTTAGATTTTCTTGGACGTACTCCTCCATAGCCTTAGACTCCGGGAGGGAAAGGGGGGTAAACACGGCCCCTGGGAATGGGTTTACCAGGTATCGGATCAATGCCACAATCCCAGATTCTGTGAGGAGGAAGTCTAGTGGCCTCTTGTTGACAAAAAACATCAGAGAAGATTTGGTGTGGTTCAGGCAAAAGAGTCACAGGAAATTCTTGGGAACGTCTGGGACTATTCGGAGGAACCACTTTCTGAAGGCAGTGAGAGAAGCAGGACTGTCTCCAGGACAATATGTGACCTGATTTCCAGTCTAAGGTGGGGGAATGGAGACGAAGCCATGGAAGTCCTAGGATGACTGGGTTGGTAGATTTCTGAATTACTAAAAAAGAAATCTTCTCCCGATGAAGCACTCCTATCTGAATAAGGAGGGAAATGGTGCGTACCAGAATGGACCCCTCAGGAATTCTTCCCCCATCAATGGCCAGCAAAGAGATGGGTTGTTCCAAAGCTTGTGTGGGAATAACGAATTGTTTAACTATTGCGTCAGAGATTAAATTTCCTGCGGCTCTGGAATCAAGAAGTGCGGGAAAGTCTTTTGTCCTAACTGAAGGGAAATGGGAATAGACAGGCAATCATTACTACCAGGAACTGACTGACACTGAGAGAAGAGGCCCAACGATACAGCTCCTGAACTCGTTAGGCCCTGTCGTTTCCCAGGCATTTGGAACAAGAACTCAGAAGATGGCCGCTCTCCCCACAATATAAACACAACTTGTTCCGAAATCTCCTCTCCCTTTCTTTGGCTGACAGGCGGGTCCTCCCCAGTTGCATGGGCTGATCGGGAGGAAGAACAGGTGTTTGGAAGTTGGTGGCCAAGCGAATCATACTACGCCGAGATTGTTCCTTCTCAGAATTACGTTCCTTAAAAAGCAAATCAACCTTGACACAGAGAGAGATAATATCATCCAAAGACGTAGGGAGTTCCTGAGATACCAGCTCGTCTTTGATCCGGTCTGAAAGGCGCTGCCAAAACGTAGCTACTAGGGCCTCATCGTTCCAGCGAAGTTCAGAGGCCATAGTTCTGAAGTGGACCGCATACTGTCCCACAGACTGGTTTCCCTGGCGGAGACGTAATAAGCCGGAAGCGGCATTGGACACCCTTCCTGGCTCATCAAATATTTTCTTGAAAGTGGACAAAAAGACGCTGAAGTTATATAGAGTGGGATCATCCCTCTCCCATAAAGGGGAAGCCCATGCTAAGCCTTGACCGGACAACAAAGAAATCACATAGGCCACTTTCGTTTTTTCGGAAGGGATGTTCCCTGGTAATAGCTCGAATTGTATGGAGCATTGATTTAAAAATCCTCTGCAATATTTGGGGTCCCCATCGAACTTGGGTGGGTTAGGTATCCGTAACTGTAAGGAAGAAGCTGCTGCTAAGGCCTGAGGTTCAAGGGCCACTGCCGGCCCAGGTGGTCCACCAGCCACTAGGGTGTTCTGGACAACATCCAACCGGGTAGATAGACTATTGAGGAATTTTAAAAGTTGCTCTTGGTTAGCCTCTTGCTTATCCATCCTTCCCACTAAATGCTCCAACAGATCTTTAGCTGCGGCATCCATGGTCAGAGCAAACTGTAACAGATTCTGGATACTTCTACTACTAATCTTGATTAGCACTGGCTTACCTGAGGTGCGGAGTCTAACGATCTCCCTGGTGTTCACCAAGAACCGCCGCAAGGCGGGGTGGGCTTCGCTGCCAGGAGTCGCAGGTCGCGGTCCTCAGGTTCGCCCCAAGATGTAGTATAGCGGAGTGGAGCGGAGGTTGCGGAGTCAGACAAGCCGGTTCGGTACACAGGAATGGAGTCAGGCAGAATCAGGAGGCAACTCGGAGTCAACAAGCCAGGTTAGGTACACGGGTCACAAGAACAGAGGAATGGTCAGCAAGCCGTGTCGGTACACAGGGATAGGAGAGCCAGAGTAGTCAAACAGGCAGAGATCAGCACACAGGAAGACACAGGAGACTGCAAGACACAGCAATCCACAAAGCACAGGAGCCAGGAACAGGTAAGTGTTGCTTTGACACTCAGCGAGTGTCAGAGTGAGGTTTTTATCCTGACAGGGATTCAAAATCCCCACCTCCGGGTGCGGTCACGTGGTATTGGATGCGGAAGTGCGGATTCCGGAGTGGCGGAGAAGGTAAGTCCGTTACAGTACTATTCTGTTCTTAACATAAATTTGTAGATCTAAAAAGTTAACTGCAGTTTTACTGATGTTAAATGTTAAATGTTTATTGATGTTAAATGTTAGAACATTCCAGTCATTTTCGTTCAAGTAGGAACAAAATTGATCTAAAGAGTCTCTATCACCACGCCAAAAAAATATGATGCCATCTATATTTTAAGCAAAGTTTTTATAGATGTGGAATATGTCAAGGCTGTAGGATAGTAAATTCTAAGACAAGCAAATTTGAATAGCTTGTCATAAATGAACAAGAATACCCTATTAGCCATTTTCTTACCTGCAACTCTAAAAACGTAATATATGTTTTGGGATGCAAATACGGTCTCATATATGTAGGAAGAACATCAAGACCTTTAAAAACTCGCATAAGTGAACATGTGAGAAACATTAAAAAAGGTTTAATTACACACTCTGTTTCCCAACACTTTAAAAATATACATAACTGTTCACCCTCTGAATTTACTTTTTTATAGCTATAGACTCTATACAGAGTAATTGGAAAATCAGAGACATAGACAATTTATTGGCAAGAACAGAAATGTCTTGGATTTATAAACTGGATAGTTTAATCCCCAAAGGGTTAAACAGGGATTTTGAACTAAAGTGTTTCTTGACTTGAATTATCATTCATTTGACATGTTTTTCTGTCACTGTATGACGATAGACCGCTATCTGTACTTCTGATTATATTTATATATTTTTTTTCTTTTATTTCTATGGCAACCAATGTAAACAATACACCTTTAAGAAACTTCTCATTATGTTACAAGACCGGAAGAGATGTCAGCATCTCAAGCAAGAAAGGAACCCAGCGCTATTTTTTTATGTTATTTATGTGTCCCTTTGATGACTTCAGATGCTTTGTATTATGTTATTGTATCTGCATTGTGTTTGATGGTTGATATTTGTCTTCTCTACATGTAAACAGCTTTATTGTGATATCGCTAAATTGGAAATGACATCTTTTAGTTCCTAAACCGGAAGTGATGTTACGTGATTGTCATTTCATTGTTATGAATTATATGTATTTCTATCTCTGCATCTCTAACTGAGGCTTGTTAACATGAAGTAGGAACTATACAGAGAAATTTGATATATAAACATCTGTATGTTGGAGTTTATTTCACAAAACTGGAAATGCCCATAACCGGAAGTGATGTAACGTTATCTCTGAAGTTTTGTTTTAACATCTTTTCATGATATACATATATGTTGCTGTTATGTATGTAATACACCACTCTTTGAAAGAGTCCCTGTTGTAAGGATTCTTAGTGGAAATAATTTCAGACACAATATCGCTAAACCGGCTATGATGTCGCTATGTCGGAAAACCAGAAGTGACATAGCGCTGTTATATCTAGAAATCCATTTCTTCTTTTAAAAGACTATTTTTAATGATCAGATGTTTTTCATAAATGCCTGTATTTATTTGATTAAACTAATTGGATTAAGAGTTGCAGTTCTATGAATATTAAGATGTTTTACCAGCTTAATTGAGAGAATGCTCCCATTGGAGGGTTCAAATATAAATAGCCCATGGGAGGGATCAGTTAACTATGCACCACCTTGAAAAAGACCAGTTCAGGTCGAAACATGTTGGAGCTTGTTCACTGATGATTTTAAGAATACCTTTTACACTGAATGGATGTTGATTTTCAGCCTATTCTACACTGTGACCAGTTTGGAAGCTCTGTGGAATTTTTACCAACTGCCTGAATATTTCATCTATCTGGTATGAGTAGATATACCTTGTTTTATATCTTATATCTTTGTGATTATATGAATAAATTTGATTGAAGCAATATCACACTAGAGATATTTTTTTATTTTTTTTCTGCTGGTCTAACATCTATTACTTATGTCAATGGAAACAACATATGGATAAAGTAAAGATCTTATGAAAAGAAAAGTCATCATCTGATGAGCCTGTATTTCACCTAACTTTTGCGAGTACCCCACCAAAGAGGGTGTCTACATATAAGAGAAAATCTTCTGTGTCAATTGAATGCAACATAGCTTTATTATTCTATGAACTATTTTGATTGTATTACACTATATTGCTCTTCTCTCTTTGTTCTATGACCACATGAACAACTTGTGAGAAAGAATCGGAGGGTTTCCATCAACAAATTTAAGTATTTTTCCACTCTATACTATCTACTTTATAAAGAATATGTATAAGCGCCTGTAGGTTTTCATAAAACTATGTTTATTCTGTAAATTGTTGGGAAGTTGTGTATATTCCCTTTGAATTCCAGCGGGCTGCTGTTAAAAGTGAAGCACTGTTTGGATTTCACGTTTTTATTACTTTATACTTGGTGTATGTTTACATTTGGAAACTATTAGGCTGCAATTGGAAGTGAAGCGCCTGTGAAATTTGATTTTATTACTCATATAAAATACAAAGTTTAATAATCATGCAAAATGCATAAACCTATTTTTATTAAGCACTCAACAAGCTGCTACTTCTGTAAAAATATGCATGCTTTTCTGCCATGTTTCACAATTTACATGTGATGTAGCACACATACTATAAGATTAACATTATGTTTTAAAATAATAAGTACAAGCCATTCATTTTATTCAGGTCAATCATTCTTCAGTTGAGCCCATGTGGAAGAGACTACAAAAAATTCTCACTGAGGAGAAAAATTTGGTGGTTGGACTATTTTGGTGCACTTGAAAAACATTACTTTACTCAACTGAGTGTGTAATCTTCTCTTCAATAGCATGCCATGTGACATGTTATTTGTGTAACACTTTCATTATGGCTGCTTAGTTCAAAACTTGGTCAAGTAACCCTTGGGCATTCTTTTTTGATATCTACAAATGATACTACTACAATTGTGACAGTTGATATTGGACAAACATGTATGGCAAAGTAAATTAACAGTACTCCAGTCAATTAATGCATTAAAAAGTTCCACTTCTGGATTTCCATTTGCTGCTCAATGCTCTGACATATACTTGCATTATGAAACCCTTGATCTTGACTGTAAGTTCTTTCTAGTATTACCTTTATAAACGGTTATAAAAAGGTAACCTGGGTCTTGCTGTAAACTTTTCTTATGTTATAAGCATTGATATATATATCTATACTGCTATAATCACTAGGACATGTTTTTCTATGTTTATGCTTTCAGGGCTTCCCTTATTTTTTTTTCTAATTGGGCCTTGATGCCTTTTTTTCCTTCTCAGGTTCAGACCCTGAGCCAGCAACTCGAAACTGTGTGCTGAGAAAAGATGCTAATGGTATGTTTGGATTCCATTTGCGGATGGAGCTAAATCAAGATGGTCACATTGTGAGCCAGGTTGTTCCTGGAGGACCTGCTCATCTTGGGGGACTAAAAGATGGAGACCAATTACTGCAGATTAATGGGGAGTATGTCCACCAACAGGAGCATATAAGGGTGAGACCACAGTGACGTTACCTGTTAAAATGTATTATTTTGTATAATCTTATATGTCTATGATTATGCACATGTGTGATGTATTATTTATTTTTCTAGTTCTTATTTCTGGCTCCTTATCTATGAGTGTCAAAACACATGCTTTTGCGGCTTTTAAAACTCTGGTGGGTAGACCGTCAATGCACATCTGTACAAAAACTAGGCATTTTGTGCTGTGCTTTTAGTACACTTCTTAAATGAGGTCCACAGAGTGATGACAGTGCAGTTGCAGTTTACATTTACAGTAGCAGGTTAGTATGTGGGTTATTAAAGCCTTGCACACAGCTGTCATGTTATTGAGACCAGGTGCAGTTAATTATTATCCAGGCATTGTCCTGGAGCAATCATAAGTTAAAGCAAACACATACATAAAACACAGTTTCTCTCATTAGTTAATATATCATTTCCTGAAATCTCTTTCTCTAAGAATGTCTTAGAAACCTGAGGGAAAATATACAACCTGTCAGCATCTCAAAAGCTTAGTTCTCTGATATAGGCACCAGCTTACCAGATGTTTTGGAACTAGAAGTCTGCTTAGTTAACTACAAAATTAGTGAATTTTAATTAGCACAGTGGTAAAACAAAAAAAATTACATTTTGAACGTATTTATTAAAAAATATTTCCATAGGAGCTAAGCTGTCCCAGCGATACTGGCCTGGAGGGTTAATAGTTAATTTACCATGTGCATATACAAGTCAACTTGCTGGCTTGTGCAAAATCAATTAACAAATAATGTAATGAATATTGAAAAATAAAATGCACACGCAAACAACTATATAGATGATAGATAACGTAGTTTCTATATAATGCTGTTTTTCTAATATATAAAAAATAATATAAACATTACTGCATTCCAAATGTTTTTTCCTAAGAATTTTTTTTAATGCTCTAGTTCTGGTAACACTTCCAGCATAAAACAGCTGTGTTGTTGGCAGTGATAATAGGTTTATCATTGGTAGTGATCACATTGATGTATAGGACAATGTGATAATGAGTGCTATAGGACTCTTCATCCTTTTATAAATAGAGGCCATAGATTGCTAGTAGAACAAATATTGGTAAGTTAATTGTAGTGTGTGTATGTGCATGTGTACACTTTATTAAAGTAATTCTATCGTTTTCAAATAAGCATTGCATTAACGATTGTATTGTGTTCCCAAAGCACAAAGTAATTTATTTTAGCAGATGTAAAATTGAGCAGTTCAATACATAATTATAATTGTAATTATAATACAGTACAGCCAATACCAAAAGATAAAAACATACCGCGCTCGCTTGAGCTCGCTGTGCTCCCACACGGACAGTATTTCACTCCAGAATACTGTGGTCAGAAGAGACTGAGGTCAGTGGGAGTACAGAAACCAGTTTAAGCTAGTCTATTTACACATTACAGTCAGTATAACTTTAAGTATTTATTCCCTAACATCACTAACTAGAGTATGCAATGTGCGATCACTTCGGCGAAAGAACCAGACAACTGCTGATGAATAGAGGATTAAAATGATACCAGACATGACACATTTCCTATAACCTGAACCTTAAATAACACTAAAGTGTACATATAATCATAATATATAAACTAATAATAAACTAAATACTATCTGCTCATAAATCACTGTGGATTGGAATCATTATAAATATGAAATATATAAATAACTAAATGTTGTAGTGCGAGTGTGTGCGTGCGTATTTTACCGTGCAATCGCAGTATGCCACGTGTAGCATGGCATACTGAGTGCAATCGCACGATAAAACAATATTAACCAATATACTTTCGTTCATCCAATTATACGACTTCTAAAAACTTGTATTCCTACACTTGTGGTGATATTGACCTGTTTACACATCAATAATATGGGGACCTCAGTCGTAGCGGAGACATAAAATGAATTCCCCATTAAACTGACTAGGCTAGTCAAAGCAGGAGACCACCAGCTGTCAGTAGAACTGCAGGATCATAAACACATTCGATTACTTTTGCTCTGCCATGTCATAGACCTGCCAGTGTGAACCAGAAGAAAAAGAAATCACAGCTTTCCCTCTTTCTTACACATAACAGGAATCAGAGAAAGATCATAGCTTTCTCCTGCGGAAAGGAAGATTGGAACAGTAGGGTATGACACAGACCATTCGTTGTGGCTCAGATTACAGCCTGGAGAGCAGTGGGGACGAATATGTCACTGAACCTTCATTGCTGGGTAACGGAATTAAAAGAAAGAACATAGAGACATGTTCTAAACATGATTCTCTTCCTGATGGCACAGTGTTTTAAGCACCGAAGGCAAACATCTGATGTGGTGTCTGTCCAAACACCTTCCAGAAAATGGGATGGATCCAGAGCATATAACAAAAATTGCCTGTACTGTGAGAATCCTGTGTCAAAAATAGCCGGCATATTGAGCCTGTTCAGCGTAATTAGACGCATGTTGCCTGTGCACTTAAATTTCACAAATACTTGAAGGAAAGGCATATGGCATTTGACATCTTTGGAATAGAGACAATTTTGCAAGACACCCACTTGTATATCACACCTTCAGCACTGCTTTCTATATGTGTTTTGTCTTTCAGTAGGTTCTAGCATTTAACCATTTTTTGTTCCAGCTGCACTCGTGTGAATCTATTGTGGTGCAGGCCAGCGTGGGATTTGTTTATTTGTAATTGTGTGCACCATTCTGATGTAATGAGGACAGAAAATGGTGTTCAGATTCCTTGCAAACAACCAAAGAGAGACATGGGACCAAATTTAGGCACGCAAAACAAGCGCAATGTGCGTTTTTAAAATAAAGTGATTGAAAAGGGTTATACGCATGTCCGTTTTCAACAAGGACAAGATATGGAGATAAGTGTTGTGATGAATGCGGATGTAGGTCTGCTCTGCTCTTCTAGACAGAACACTGCAGGATATGTCCAATACATATAAGAAATGTAAACTCACAAAAGAACGCACAGAAAAAAAACTATTAAATTAATGGTATCTGTTAATTATGTAGTCATTAGTGACAAAACGTTGAAAAAGCAAAAAGGTAAATGTTTTTCATGAAAAAAAGTTATTAGGATGTAATTAATGTCTACTGTACATACAATACATTTTTACAGTTGCTCCTTATTGCAGACATGTTCTAGCTAGAGATGCTCGGGCTCGGTTTTCGGAAAACCGAGCCCACCCAAACATTGTGTTGTCGGATCTTGCAACTTTTGGATTCTATAAATACTGCCCTCTATGGAGATCCTGCGCCATTTCACAGAGAGACCCAGAAGGGGTAGCAGGGTTGTTGGCAGTCTCCAGTGCAGTTGGGCAGCATCTTAACTAGAACAGAAAGAGGAGGGCTGGCAGTGTTCTTCAAAGGCTCCAGTGACATTCTACAGAGATATAGCTCACACAGAAACAGGAGAGGTGGAAGATTTCAATGCTGAAAGATAAATTATAGGGCTGGCAGTGTTCTTCAAAGGTTCCAGTGACATTCTACAGAGATATAGCTCACACAGAAACAGAAAAGGTGGCAGTGTTTAGTGTTGAAACAGAAATTTCAGTGTTGTTAAGAGTCTACAGTGACATTCTACTGTGCCATAGCTCACCCACAAGCAGGGCCTGATTATGGGTTCTGACCGCCCTAGGCTAATACACCAGTACCCTCCCCCCCACCCCCCAATGTTTACATTTGTATTCAGCAACAAACAAGATATCATTCTGCACATGCACAACACCCAATTAATGCACATAAGGAGCAATATGTTGACATTCAGCATATCATATAAGACATAAATCTGTGACTCATTGAGTAATATTCAGGTGTATAGGAATACTCCTGAATATGATTATCCAGGATTCAAATTCTCTTACTTTTACCTTTCTTGTAGCTTGGATTGCCTGTGGTTCTCTCTTGCTTGTACTTGCAGCTTTGCTGTCATCTAGCTGGCTTCTGGAAAGTTCAGGTCCTGTTATGCAGAAACTATATTATAATGCAAAATGTTAACAAACCCTGAATGACTATGCTCTTTAGTTCAAACACTACACTCCTTTATGGCCAGATAAAACTACCCCATAGCACAGGCATTTATATACAATAAAATATATGAAATTGTGTTATCAAACAGCTATAATCAAATGCTAACATCTACCAGCCCCATCTGACTAGTATTTGGCATTCTAGTGACAATACAGAGAACATTCCTTATATCCGCCACACAATACAGACATCATCCCTGTAACCGCCACACAATACAAAGATCATGCCACCCTACACAAAGTTGCTCTATTTTCTAAATTCCCCCCTTCAGCCAATACATCAGCCCCTTTCTGCCATTTATGCAGTCCCGTCAGAACTTTTTACAGCCCCCTTCTGTCATTTTTTACAGCCCCCATATGTCATTTATACAGCCCCCATCTATCATTTATGCAGCCCCATCTGCCATTTATACAGCTGACTCCTGTAATTTATCCAGCCCCCATCTGCCATTTATACAGTCCCCTTCTGTCATTTTTAGAGCCCCCTTCTGTCATTTATACAGCCCCCTTCTGCCATTTTATAGCCCCCTACTGCCATTTTTATAGACCTTTTCTGCCATTTATACAGCCCTCTTCTGCCATTTATACAGCCCCTTCTGCGATTAATACAGCCCCCTTCTGCAATTTTTATAACCTCCCTCAGACATTTTTATAACCCCCTTCTGTCATTTTTATAGCCTCCTTCTCTCATTTTTATAGCCCCTTCTGTCATTTTTATAGCCCCATTATGCCATTTATACAGCCCCCTTCTGTCATTCTTACAGCCCCTTCTTACAGCCCCCTTCTGCCATTTATACAGCCCCCTTATGCCATTAATACAGCCCCCTTCTGCCATTTTTATAGCCTCCCTCAGACATTTTTATAGCCCCCTTCTGTCATTTTTATAGCCCCCTTCTGCCAGGAGGGGGCTTTTAGTCCCCTCCTTCCATTTTGTCACCTACCACCACTGCCATTTAAGTGACAGCACTTACCTTCCTCTCGTTGACCAGGCGCTTCTCCACTCTCTTCCTCTTGACCGGGACAAGACAGGCAGCCTGACCTCAAATGCAACTGCTGTCAGCTGCCTGTCAGAGTGGCTGCGGATGGTTCTTGCTCTGGTCTCACAAGCTGTGTTAATCTCATGAGACCAGAACTGCGACTGCACTGACAGGCAGCTGACAGCAGTTGCATTTGCTGTCAGGATATCTGTCTCCAATAGAGACTGTCGGGACCTCCCCCTTTAGACCAGGAGTATTATCCACTGCGCTAGACTAAAGTACATTCCCCCTCAAATTTGATTCTTCTTGCAGCAGATGCAATCTTCTATATGCTGTTGCAGAATGCCAAAAATGACCCAAATTATTTTGGGACACAGACAGCATCTCCTGCATGTCACTGTCATTTTTTAAAAACCTCGGTACCACCAAGTTGATTGTGTGAGCAAAACAGGGAATGTGATGGAATTCCCCCTGTTGTAATGCTCTAACAATATTGGTGGCGTTTATCACAAATGACATATCCTTAGGAGAATCCAAGCGAGATAAGTCATGTTGCAATGACATCCCTTAGTTTTCCAAACAGGTTGTCAGCGGTATGCCTCTTATTGTAGCCGGTGATGCACAAATGTAGGATACCACTTTGCAGTTGCAATAGGATGAGGGGGATATTTGTATAGCTGAGAACGCCGCTAATGAGGATGTTGATGAGGATGATGTTGTTTGTGTAAGTCCTGCACCAGTGGAAGCAGTTCTTTCCAGTGATAAGAAGAAGACCATTGTCATGCCTGGGCATAAGACCAAAATATCCACCTCTTATGTGTGTATTTATTTTTACCCAATCCTATCAACAGTTGTCTAGCCATTTGTTAAGCCACACCAACAACACCTTCCTCAACAATAACCTCACTAATGAATGGAATTAGTCCTGCATCTAAGTTGCTAAGGCTAGATGACTTCTCCTCTATCCAGGATTACGCTGAAGAATTCTTGAGAGTTAGTCCCACTACTGCTGCTGCTGGGGGTGGACCGTCAACCCAGAAGTAGACCAAGAAGAAGACTACTAGTAGTTTACAACAATTGACTTAAACAATCCTTTCCAAGAGGAAGCAAGCATGAAAACTGTCACACAGTTGCAAAGTGGATCACAGACAACATGGCGACTATGGCAGTATTAGATCTGCATCCAATATCCACAATTAATGCAGCTGGTTTTAGACTGTTAATTGAGGTCCTGTGTCTCTGTTACCAATTTCCATCACAACACCATTTTACTAGAAAATCAATTATTTTCCTCTACCAGAAGGTTCCATAAAATGTAATTATTGTGCTACAAAATGTAATTCTACCCAGTGTACACTTAACCACAAATGTGTTTACAAGCAGAACTGGTCAACCTAAAGATTATATGACTGTGACAGCCCACAGGGTTGGGGAATTGCCTTCAGCAGCAGGAACAGCAGCAGCATGTACCCAATAACACCAGATTATTCAGAGGCATGCTACTCTGTGTAATGAATCGTGGTCTTAGTCCTGTTTACACCACTCTTCAGTACCATAACACCATACATCTCCCTCCTGGTCAAATACAGCATTCTATCCTGGGACAAGAGTGACTTCTGTCTGCAGTATTGGAGTCTGCCATCTTGGGTGAGACATTTGTTAAACATCCTGCTGAGTCTGAACACCTGCCTATTAACTCAGCTACACAAGGACTACAGTCAGTATTCACTTGAAACTCAATATTCAACCTCTGATGTCTTCAACTCACCCTGGCCACAAGCTCCATGCAGCATGAGGACTGTTTTGGACTCTGAACTTATTTTCTTCTCATCTCATGAAAGTTTGTTTTATCTTTTAGTTTGTTTTCACTGCAAAATCCACTATGTTTAATCAGCCTGCTGTACTACTTGCTCAACCACTCCCTACCCATGCTACAGTTATTTCAGTCCCCTATCTCATCACTGTGCTCTCAGTTCTACTTAATGCTTTGTCTGCCATCACAAGTAGGAAGAATTGATACTGATTTTGAACCACTCTCCTCTCTCATAACTCTGCAAAAACTCAGCTATTCAATCACCTGCTCTTTATTACTCTCCATTCAACCCTTCCACACATTCCCCCACATGGCTCCCACTTCATTACTCTATACTATCCAGACATCCATGGATAAACTACATTTGCTGCAGCAAAGCTCTGCACTACTTATCTGATTACACTGGACATTGCAAGTAGGTAATTCCTTAATTCCCTCATTTTTGCTATTTGACTCATAAATCCCAATGCTTGCCAAAATATTTTTCTTTCTCTCTTTTCATGGCATTATCTTTAGGACTATATCATCCCTCACCCATCCTGCAACACAAACCTTTGTCCACATTGCCTCTTCATTACTTCAGTCAACTCTAGTGAACACTCATGAACTGTTTTCCTATTTAAATTCAACAACAGCTGCACCCTGCCGCCAGAAACTAAAAAAAAACACACATCTTACAATCATCTTTCCTACCTTTCTTCCTCCCTGCTTCTATTAGCTGGTGATATATCACGTAATCCAGGTCCCCCTCAATTCAACCACACGCATATATCTGAACACTACAGAAATCCGGCAAACCTTAAACACATCACCTGTCTCCCCTCTCTTTCAAAGTCCATTAAATGTACCCTTTGGAATGCACGTTCTGTTTGTAACAAACTTCCTCCATTCATGATCTCTTCCTCTCAAACAACCTCAAACTTCTAGCAATAACAGAAACATGGCTCACACAATCAGACACTGCCTCACCTGCAGCCCTTTCACATGGTGGTCTCCATTTCACCCATACCCCCAGACCTGGAGGCAGACAAGGAGGGGGGTTTGGACTACTTCTCTCCCCACAGTGCACATTCACAGTTCTACCATGTGTCCCATCACTCACATTCACATCTTTTGAAGTACACGCTGTTAGAATTTTTAACCCATTCTCTATGCGTGTTGCTGTCATCTATCGCCCCCCTGGTCCACACCAACAATTTCTTGAACACTTCTCTGCATGGCTCCCTCACTTCTTATCTACTGATATCCCCACCATCATCATGGGTGATTTCAACACCCCTATTTCTAATGCACGTTCCAATGCTGCTTCCAAACTACTCTCTCTAACCTCCACACTTGACCTCTCCCAGTGGATTGAATCCGCTACTCATCAGGATGGCCACTGTCTTGATCTTGTTTTCTCTAGACTATGCTCAGTTTCACATTTCCTTAACACTCCTTTCTCCCTCTCGGATCATCACCTTATTAGCTACTCACTCACCGCCAGTTCTTTACTCTCCCTAGTGTCAAACTCTTCCAAGCCTCCTCACAACCGCAGGAATTTCAACTCTATTGATTTTCAACTGTTTTCCACCTCTCTCCAACACTTTCTCTCCCCAATTTCTACATTTTCACTACAGTAACACGAACTCTACAAAAACTTTCTCGTAAAGCAGAACGTCACTGGCGTAAATCTTGTGCCTCTAATGATTTCATCACATATACTGATATCTACCACTCCTATAGAAATGCTCTGGACACTGCTAAACAAGCATACTTCCAGTCTCTCATCTATGCTCAGGCTTCTAACCCCAAACGCCTCTTTAACACATTTAACTCTCTTCTGAATCCTCCTGCCCCAAATCCTCCAACTAACATCAATGCACAGGATCTTGCTTCCTATTTCAAGGACAAAATTGATAAGATCAGGCTTGAAATGGTATCATCTCCCTTGACAAGCAATCGGCTCAATTCCTTTGTAGCACCCTCTGACACTCTCTCTTCATTTGATTTCACAAATGAAGAGGAAGTTCTCTCTTCTCATCTTCCTACTCTACCTCCTGTCCTCTTGATCCTATTCCCTCACAAATTGGTTTGTCCCTGTCTCCTGTGCTCATTCCCCCTCTAACTAAAATCTGTAATCTATCTCTTTCTACGGGTATTTTTCCATCACTATTCAAGCATGCAGTGATTACTCCCATTTTAAAAAAACAGAATTCTGACCCTAACTCTCTCGTAAATTACCGCCCTATCTTCCAGCTCCCATGCCCCTCCAAGCTTCTCGAGAGAATTGCCTACACACGCCTTACACACTTTCTTACAGCAAACAACCTATTGGATCCTCTTCAGTCAGGCTTTCACTCTCAACATTCCACAGAGACAGCGCTGACCAAGGTTGTCAATGATTTGATCACAGCAAAAAATAATAACCATTACTCTCTTCTTATTCTCCTGGATGTCTCTGCTGCATTTGACACTGTTGACCACTCTCTCCTCATACAAACGCTACAATCCCTAGGTCTTGAAGGCACTGTCCTATCCTGGTTCTCATCCTACCTATCTAATCGTTCTTTCAGTGTTAATTTCTCTGGATCCACCTCTGCTCTGCTTCCTTTATCAGTTGGAGTAACACAAGGCTCAGTTCTAGGTCCTCTGCTATTCTCTATCTACACCACTTCTCTTGGAAAACTAGTAAGCTCCTTTGGATTTCAGTATCATCTCTATGCGGATGATACACAAATCTATCTATCCTCTCCTGATCTTTCACCATCTGTGTTGTCTCGCGTTACTGACTGTCTGTCTGCCATTTTATCTTGGATGTCTTCTCGCCAAGTCAAACTCAATGTCTCAAAAACTGAATTAATAATATTACCACCCAAAAACAGAAGCTTCCTGCCTGACATTTCTATTTCTGTTGATAACATGACCATAAATCCCACCCCGCAAGCTTGTTGCCTAGGTGTAATCATTGATTCACAACTGTCGTTTATTCCCCACATCAACTCTATATCTAAATCATGTTACATACACCTAGAGAACATTTCCAGAATATGCACATATCTGACACAAGACACCGCAAAAACATTAATTCATGCACTCATCATCTCCCGCATCGACTATTGCAATTCCCTCCTTACTGGTCTTCCCAAAGTCAGACTTGAACACCTACATTTATTTTGCATACAGCGGCTAGATTGATTTTCCTTACAAACCGTTATTCCTCTGCTGAGCCCATCTGTCAGTCTCTATATTGGTTGCCTGTATTTCAACGAATCTAATATAAAATTATTCTACTAACATATAAGGACATCAACAAAATTGCACTGACATACATTTCCTCACTTGTCTAGAAATATCTTCCTACTCGACACCTCCGTTCTGCACAAGATATATGTCTCTCCTCCACTCTCATCACATCCTCCCATTCTCGGTTACAGGATTTTTTACGGGCTGCACCCACTTTGTGGAATTCACTCCCACGCAAAATAAGATTTTCCTCTAGTCTTCAAACCTTCAAGCGTTCACTGAAAACCCACCTCTTCAGACAAGGTTATGATATTCCTCAACCACAATCTTAATTTCCCTAGATTACCCTATTACCATCCTCTACACCTCTAACACAAGACAACAACCCTTTGACCAACATTGCAACACACACAGCCCACTCAATACTTTACCTCTCTGTCTGTATGTATTACCGAGTATTGTCTTATCAATGTTTGTTCCCAATTGTAAAGTGCTACGGAATTTGCGCTAAATAAATAAATGTTGATGATGATGATGATGATGAATCACCCATTGGCTTCCTCTGCAGACTATAAGAGTCTCTTCCTACACTCAGCAAATTGTCAGTGCAACACTTTCCTAGTTCCTGGTATTCACAGTTGCTGTTGTTTTGCTGCCTGCTGCATATAGATCTCAACCCTTCATGTGAATTCAGCTACATCCTGGTTGCTGCTTCAATCGTCCTGCTGTATACAGATCACCACCATTAATCCTCTCAGGGAATTCAGCCACACCCTGCAGCTGTGTTATGGACTTCTCTGTGTGAGTTCAACTTCATCTTGCTGGCTGTTATATGAACTGCAAACTAGAGATGGGCGGGTCCGGTTCCCCGAGAACCGAACCCACCCGAACTCTGCCTATCCGAGTACCGAGCTGAGTAGCTTGGTACTCTCCCACCCACTCCGAATCCAAATCGAGGCCGAACGTCATCGTGACGTCATCGGATCTCGGGGCTCGGTTCTCGCTATACTTCAACATTATAAATACACGCCTCCACAGCAATCCATCGCCATTTGACAGAGGGAGAGAGCAGGTTGTAGTCACAGGCTGATTAGAGCATGGACAGAGAATCCAATATTCTTCTTGCAATTGCTCTAACAAAAATCGCTAGAGAAGAGAGGAGGATAGAGGTTTATTATTTTTTTTTTAATTTTTAGCACTCCTCAGTGCTTTTGGGGTGTCCCCCATAATTGTGCATAAATATTTCTGGCTGTCAAAAGTTATATCTGTCAGCAGTATCTACCAAATAATTTTTAGCACTCCTCAGTGCTTTTGGGGTGTCCTCCCTAATTGTGCATAAATATTTCTGGCTGTCAAAAGACATATCTGTCAGCAGTATCTACCAACTAATTTTTAGCACTCCTCAGTGCTTTTGGGGTGTCCCCCATTATTGTGCATAAATATTTCTGGCTGTCAAAAGTTATATCTGTCAGCAGTATCTATCAAATATTTTTTAGCACTCCTCAGTGCTTTTGGGGTGTCCTCCATAATTGTGCATAAATATTTATGGCTGTCAAAAGTCATATCTGTCAGCGGTATCTACCAAATAATTTTTAGCACTCCTCAGTGCTTTTGGGGTGTCCCCCCTAATTGTGCATAAATATTTCTGGCTGTCAAAAGTCATATCTATCAGCAGTATCTACCAACTAATTTCTAGCACTACCCAGTGCTTTTGGGGTGTCCTCCCTAATTGTACATAAATATTTCTGGCTGTCAAAGTCATATCTGTCAGCAGTATCTACCAACTAATTTTTAGCACTCCCCGGTGCTTTTGGGGTGTCCTCCCTAATTGTGCATAAATATTTCTGGCTGTCAAAAGTCATATCTGTCAGCAGTATCTACCAAATATTTTTTAGCACTCCTCAGTGCTTTTGGGGTGTCCTCCATAATTGTGCATAAATATTTCTGGCTGTCAAAAGTCATATCTGTCAGCAGTATCTACCAAATAATTTTTAGCACTCCTCAGTGCTTTTCGGGTGTCCCCCATAACTGTGCATAAATATTTCTGGCTGTCAAAAGTCATATCTGTCAGCAGTATCTACCAAATAATTGTTACCACTACAAGTGCTTTGCGCTCAGAATGGATTCAAAGCAGTCCACATATGATCAGAATGTGCAACCAGGTTCTGTCACCAGTCCTGATGTTAGTGTTCCCAGTACGTCATCTGGCCAAGGCGATGTCAAACAACAGAGTGTTTCCAAATCAGTGCAAAAAACAAAACCCCCCAAAAAAATTTACTGTATTGAAGCGAAAAAGAAGTTTTACAGAGCAAAAGTTAAGTGCCGATAAAAAAAAAATTGCCAACATGCCATTCTACACACACAGTGGCAAAGAGAGAATGAGGTCTTCACCTTTGGCTATTAGTGGCAGATCCCAAAAAGTTACCCAGCCTTCAATTGGTGCACAACTACTGTTACGCTTCAAAGCCGAGCTGCAAGATAACAGTAAGACATTAGAGGAGAATGTTTGCTCTGAATCACAAATGACAACAATCCCTGTGGAGAGTCCATCCAACAGTGGATGTCTAATCGTGAGCATTCTGCTGATGTGTGCCTTAATAGCCCGAGTGTAGCCGGTGATGCCCAAATTGAGGATGCCACTTTGGAAATAGAAGAGGATGAGGGGGAGATTTGTGTAGGCGACGAGGGCGCTAATGAGGATGTTGATGAGGATGAGGTTGTTTGTGTAAGTCCTGCACCAGTGGCAGCAGTTCTGGCACGTGACAAGAAAAAGGTCATTGTCATGCCTGGGCATAAAACAAAAAAATCCACTCCTTATGTGTGGAATTATTTCTACCCAAATCCAGACAATTCTATAGCCATTTGTAGTGTATGTCAAGCCACAGTCAGTCGAGGTAGGGACCTTAACTATCTTGGAACCTCGTCTATGTTACACCATTTAACAAGAGTTCATGGCAAAGTGTTGGGAAAAGCTGAAAGTTCTTCCCAAAAAAATACAAGCACTCCATCATCAGCTAAGACCCTCCGCTCACCGACATCCCGACGGCTACAAAATACACCCACCAAACCATCCTCATCCATATCTTTAGCTCGGAGTTAGCCCGGCATCCCACTTAAGGCTGGATGATTCCTGCACTATTATTAATTCCTCTGAAGAAAGCATTAGTCCCACTGCTGCTGCTGTTGCTGCTGCTGGGGGTGAATCATCATCCCAGAGGCAGGTCAAGAAAATGAGCAGTCCTACATTTCAGCAATTAACTGTGAAACAATCATTTGCGAGGGGAAGCAAATATGACAGCAGTCACCCAGTCGCCAAGCGAATCACAGACGCCATGGCTGCAATGTTAGTGTTAGATCTGCGTCCAATCTCCAATGTGTGACCTTGCCCATAACTCCATCCAATATGAGTATTAACATGCAAAAGATGGTGGAGGATTACTTTCAACAGGTAATTGATATGGAAATGTCAGACAGTCCCTTTCCTTACTGGGAAGAAAAGCAGGCCATTTGGAAACCCATGTACCCCAAAGAGGAAAGGGACTTGTGGCATTTCCATATCACGTACCGTCTTGAAAGGCTGCTGTTTGGGCAATTTCTCCTTAAGGGTAGGGTGTCATAGACAGAGTGACCCCAAACTGCCTTTGTCCATTTCCATTAATATTGTACGGTCTATAACGGCTGAATTTTTTGATTATTTTATACAAGTGGAGGGGGGCCTATTGAGCCAGAAACCAAACTTGCTTTGTCCATTTCAATTAATATTGTACAGTCTATAATGGCTGAATTTTTTGTTTTTTCAACAAGTGGAGGGGGGCCTATAGAGACAGAAAGCAAACTGTCTTTTTCCATTTCTTTACATATTTAACTATAAGTGTAGGGTGTAATATACATCCAAAGACGATGGCTGCATTGCCAATATGCATAAATGGAGATGAAGACAATCTGTTTTGTGTGTAGAATAAATGAAGGCCTACCTATGAGGAATTAAACTGTTTTTTGGATGATTTATTACCTCTACAATTAGATTACTTATCTATAAAACAGTTGGAGCACTAAATTGGGTTATTTTAGTGCCAAAAACATTGATTTTCCAACAAAATAGCAAAACAAAACCAAACAAAACCAAAACCAAAACACGCAATGGCGGTTTTGCAAAACCAAAACCAAAACACGACGGTAATCCAGATCCAAAACCGAATCCAAAACCAAAACACAGGGGTCAGTGACCCCTGCAAACCAGCAGCGTCAGACTGGCCCACCGGGATACCGGAAAAATCACCGATAGGCCCCATTGCCCTACAGCCACACCCCCTTCTAGAAGTGGGCAGAGCCCATCCAGCTCACCTGGGGGTCGATGTCCTCTTCAGCGTCCCAGCTGTCCTCCTCGGCATCCCCGCTGTCCTCCTCGGCGTACCTGCTGCTGCAGATGACTGGCTGTCAGTGACAGCCAGTCATCTTTCACATAAGATCGCAGTTGCGATCATGTGACCTGCCCCCTCCTCCTGTCGGCTGACTGTCTGCTCCCTGAAGGACTCAGGACCAGAGAGGCTGCACCAATGGGTAAGTAGATTTTTTTTTACAGGACTTGCAGCATGAGACAGAAATCTCATATATATATATATATATATATATATATATATATATATATATATATATACATATACATATATACATACATAACAAAATACAAAAAGACAGGGGCGCCACACATAGTGTAATATTGTTTTTTCAAGTGGTGATAGAAATTCATATAGTGCTCGTACCAAATGTATATTTCAATAAAGCTTATCTGATTTGTATGATGATAGGATTCCACCAAGAAACTCCAAATGGTCTCAAACGTCAGAACCGAGATACTTCAAATGGCTAGAACTCAAAAGACAACCACAATAGTGCAACACCATTTGACGAAACTTCTAATATGATAAAATATTTAATAAAATCGCTAAGCAATCAAAGCAATAAAATGACAGTACATAGAAATGAATTTAAAACAGCTTATCTGTCCTCCTTGAGATCAAACGTGATCCACATGACACGAGCGTGAGCAGCAATCCCGGCCGGAAAAGGCAACAGCACTCCTGGATGACGTTAATCACAGAGGGAGATCCAGACACTGCCCAACGCGTTTCGTCTTAATAAAGACTTTATCAAGGGATAATAACATATGATGCATACCTAGCCAACATATATAGTCGAGAATATCAGTCCAAAACCAATCAGGGGTGAACGATCCTCTGCCCTCACATAGCCTGCGTCATATCCACTTCCGGTCTTGACAAGATATCATCCAGATTTGAAACGCAGGTCTCGTGTGATCCACTTCCGGTTTCAGCGGAATGTCATAGCCGGCACGCATCACCATGGTAACATATAAACAAGTATTGTCCACTTCCGATATCAACGGAATTAAATAACTCACATTCTCATAGTAACAAATAGAGATAAATACTCAAATTGAATAACTAAATAGATTCTATTTTGACATATATTGCCTCTTATTGAGACCACAAACAAAATTATAGCCTTTCAATGAAACCGATGAACAAATACACTAATACACACTAGACAGTGAAGAATCTATTTAAAAACATGATACATCTCATGATACCAAATTTTGCCTCTCAAAGAGATCAGGGACATAATAACTATACTAATACAAATACATTCTAGTAAGCTAATACATAGAACATAATAAACTTTAAAAAGCCCAAGTTAGATAAAATGCAAATTCCTAGGAAAAGAGAAAAAACGGAGATTAAATCATGCAATAAATGTGGCCATATCAAAAGCCTCATTCAAGCCCTGTGGCGCTAGAGTATCAAGCCTGTATATCCAATACATTTCCCTATGGTTCAATTTTTTAGCTAAATCGCCACCACGAGTGCCCAACACCACATGTTCTATTCCTTTAAAAATAAGACCACTTGGGTCTGCATTATGATGCTTCAGAAAATGTCTAGATATTGTATGCAACTCAGATTTGTTTCTAATAGCTCTAACATGCTCTTGCAAACGTAACTTTAAAGGCCTTTTCGTCTTGCCCACATAGGCTTTCCCACATGGACATTCTATCAAGTAAATTACTGAAGAGGTCTGCAACTAATTAGTTCTTTTATTTTGAATTCTTTTTTATGATAGGAATCAAAGAATTTTTTATTAGAAGAGGATACTAATTTACACATATTACAACCATTACACTTGAAAAAACCTACAGCAGCCTTCTTAAGAAAAGTCTCACCAGTAGCCTTTACATTTTTCAACAGGCTAGGTGCTAAAAGAGATTTCAAATTTTTTGTTTTTTTAAACACAACATCTGGTTTATTTGGAACCACCGTGCCCAAAATAGGATCCGTACGGATCAGGTTCCAATATTTATTCAGGGTATGTTTCACTTTCCTCTCATCTTTGTTATATTCTGTAATAAAAGGAATAATCTCTGTTTTTTTATTATTATTAATATTTTTCTCTTTATATGCCAACATATCCTTCCTATCCATTTCGTTGGTTTTATCCAGAGCTTCCTTAATGATGTTATCAGGATAAGATCTTTCCTTAAAACGATCTACAAATACCTGAATTTGTTCCCTACAGACATTTTCATCTGAACAATTTATTTTTATACGATTGAATTGAGACTTAGGTATATTATTTTTCCATGTTTTCAAATGACAACTGTCATAGTGCAAATAACTATTTTGGTCCACTTCTTTAATAGACATTTTAGTTTTAATACTACCTTCTCCACCCTCAAGAACCAGATCCAAAAATTCAATAGTTTTACTATCCACCTTATGTGTAAACTTAAGGTTCAGATCATTCTTATCTATGTTTCCAAAAAAATCTTCTAATAGTTGTAAAGAACCGTCCCATATCAATAAAATATCATCTATATATCTTCGGTAGAGGGGACAATATACATTGCAAACTGATTATTTTCCCCGAACACAAAATCGGATTCCCACTTTACCTTAAACAAATTTGCAAAGCTAGGGGCGAATATCGTCCCCATTGCCGTACCACATATCTGAATATAAAACTCATTAAGAAACTTGAAATAATTATGGGAAAGTATGAATTGAATTAAAATACAGATGAAATCTTTATGTTCATCACCTAAAGTGTTATCAGAATTTAGGAAAAATCTAACAGCTTCAATCCCCTTAGTATGGATAATCGATGTATATAAATCCTGCACATCTATCGTCACCCAATAATATCTTGATTTCCACTGAATATTCTCCAATAGAGAGAATTTCTAAGAAATTGGATAGGATTGAGTCTGATGTTGTTGAGAGGAAAGAGAAAAAATTCCTAAGAGATAGGAGGGATTATGCGAATGATCAGGTGTATAGTTGGAATATTAAACCTAATAAAGATGAGGAAACTCCTAATGTTAGAAGGAATAGGTTCCCTGATAGACCACAGAATGGGTCTAGATTTCAGGAGAGGAATGATTGGACATCGATACCCTTTAAAAATCGTGGTCCGCAGAGAACTTTGATGAGACCTCCCTTTCAGTATTTGAAAACTCAGAATAGATACTCCCCCCTTCAGAGAGATAGGTTTTGGAGTACTGAGGAAGATTTTTTTTATCTCCTACCCCTATGCCCAAGGAGGATACAATATACAACAAATTTCATCTAAGAGAAGATACAAAAATAGCCTCACCTTTGAAGAGAAGGCATTTAAACGAAGAGAAAAATGAGGGGGATACAAGAGAGCGAAAAAGGAGACATTATTAGAAAAATCTAAAAAAGTGACTAATAAATCTGAGAAATTGGAAGCTAATGAATCTTTTGGTGTTTTTAACTTATCTAGTTATACTTTTACTAAGGATGAAATTAATCTATTAAGTAAAGGATTATCTTTTGCGCCCACCAGTAAATCTAATGATTTTCAATTATTTTTAGATCTTAATAGATTTGTTAGAAGATTGACTTTAAAGAGACATTATGTCAAAAAGAGTGAGAATACTGTTAGAATTCCTGAAATGAGTAAATCATTTTCGGGTTTAAAGCTACCATCTAAGTTTTATCCCTTGGAGTCTAAGGGGAATAATCTGGAGGTTTTCCACCAACTAGTTAGGAAAGAACTATGTCAAGATCATAATGGGAGGTTTAAAAATAATATCTCTCATTCAGAGAAAAAAGCATTAAATGATTTGATGAGTAATGATGAGATTGTCATAAAACAAGCAGATAAGGGAGGTGGTATTGTTGTTCAAGATCGAGGTGATTACATTATGGAAGCTAAAAGATTACTTAATGAGGAATTATCATATAGGAAGCTGGCTAAAGATCCTACCAGTGAGTTTGTGGATGAACTTAGGGTTATTCTATATGAGGCCTTAAGGGAGAATGTAATCAATCGTGATGAATTTTTATATCTGCTAAATGAGTTCCCTGTGATTCCGATTTTGTACCATCTCCCAAAAGTACACAAGTCCCTAATTAAACCCCCGGGGAGACCCATAATAGCGGGGATTAATTCCCTTACTTCACATGCGTTGGAGTATGTGGATCTTTTCATTAAAAAATATGTTGGTATTTTACCGGCATTTATAAAAGATTCAACCTCCCTTTTACAATTATTGGAGAATATTCAGTGGAAATCAAGATATTATTGGGTGACGATAGATGTGCAGGCTTTATATTCATCGATTATCCATACTAAGGGGATTGAAGCTGTTAGATTTTTCCTAAATTCTGATAACACTTTAGGTGATGAACATAAAGATTTCATCTGTATTTTAATTCAATTCATACTTTCCCATAATTATTTCAAGTTTCTTAATGAGTTTTATATTCAGATATGTGGTACGGCAATGGGGACGATATTCGCCCCTAGCTTTGCAAATTTGTTTAAGGTAAAGTGGGAATCAGATTTTGTGTTCGGGGAAAATAATCAGTTTGCAATGTATACTCTCCCCTCTACCGAAGATATATAGATGATATTTTATTGATATGGGACGGTTCTTTACAATTATTAGAAGATTTTTTTGGAAACATAGATAAGAATGATCTGAACCTTAAGTTTACACATAAGGTGGATAGTAAAACTATTGAATTTTTGGATCTGGTTCTTGAGGGTGGAGAAGGTAGTATTAAAACTAAAATGTCTATTAAAGAAGTGGACCAAAATAGTTATTTGCACTATGACAGTTGTCATTTGAAAACATGGAAAAATAATATACCTAAGTCTCAATTCAATCGTATAAAAATAAATTGTTCAGATGAAAATGTCTGTAGGGAACAAATTCAGGTATTTGTAGATCGTTTTAAGGAAAGATCTTATCCTGATAACATCATTAAGGAAGCTCTGGATAAAACCAACGAAATGGATAGGAAGGATATGTTGGTATATAAAGAGAAAAATATTAATAATAATAAAAAAACAGAGATTATTCCTTTTATTACAGAATATAACGAAGATGAGAGGAAAGTGAAACATACCCTGAATAAATATTGGAACCCGATCCGTACGGATCCTATTTTGGGCACGGTGGTTCCAAATAAACCAGATGTTGTGTTTAAAAAAACAAAAAATTTGAAATCTCTTTTAGCACCTAGCCTGTTGAAAAATGTAAAGGCTACTGGTGAGACTTTTCTTAAGAAGGCTGCTGTAGGTTTTTTCAAGTGTAATGGTTGTAATATGTGTAAATTAGTATCCTCTTCTAATAAAAAATTCTTTGATTCCTATCATAAAAAAGAATTCAAAATAAAAGAACTAATTAGTTGCAGACCTCTTCAGTAATTTACTTGATAGAATGTCCATGTGGGAAAGCCTATGTGGGCAAGACGAAAAGGCCTTTAAAGTTACGTTTGCAAGAGCATGTTAGAGCTATTAACAACAAATCTGAGTTGCATACAATATCTAGACATTTATGAAGCATCATAATGCAGACACAAGTGGTCTTATTTTTAAAGGAATAGAACATGTGGTGTTGGGCACTCGTGGTGGCGATTTAGCTAAAAAATTGAACCATAGGGAAATGTATTGGATATACAGGCTTGATACTCTAGCGCCACAGGGCTTAAATGAGGCTTTTGATATGGCCACATTTATTGCATGATTTAATCTCCGTTTTTTCTCTTTTCCTAGGAATTTGCATTTTATCTAACTTGGGCTTTTTAGAGTTTATTATGTTCTATGTATTAGCTTACTAGAATGTATTTGTATTAGCATAGTTATTATGTCCCTGATCTCTTTGAGAGGCAAAATTTGGTATCATGAGATGTATCATGTTTTTAAATAGATTCTTCACTGTCTAGTGTGTATTAGTGTATTTGTTCATCGGTTTCATTGAAAGGCTATAATTTTGTTTGTGGTCTCAATAAGAGGCAATATATGTCAAAATAGAATCTATTTAGTTATTCAATTTGAGTATTTATCTCTATTTGTTACTATGAGGATGTGTGTTATTTAATTCCGTTGATATCGGAAGTGGACAATACTTGTTTATATGTTACCATGGTGATGCGTGCCGGATATGACATTCCGCTGAAACCGGAAGTGGATCACACAAGACCTGCATTTCAAATCTGGATGATATCTTGTCAAGACCGGAAGCAGATATGACGCAGGCTATGTGAGGGCGGAGGATCGTTCACCCCTGATTGGTTTTGGACTGATATTCTTGACTATATATGTTGGCTAGGTATGCATCATATGTTATTATCCCTTGATAAAGTCTTTATTAAGACGAAACGCGTTGGGCAGTGTCTGGATCTCCCTCTGTGCTTAATGTCATCCAGGAGTGCTGTTGCCTTTCCGGCCGGGATTGCTGCTCAAGCTTGTGTCATGTGGATCACGTTTGATCTCAAGGAGGACAGATAAGCTGTTTTAAATTCAATTCTATGTACGGTCATTTTATTGTTTTGATCGCTTAGCGATTTTATTAAATATTTTATCATATTAGAAGTTTCGTCAAATGGTGTTGCACTATTGTGGTTGTCTTTTGAGTTCTAGCCATTTGAAGTATCTCGGTTCTGACGTTTGAGACCATTTGGAGTTTCTTGGTGGAATCCTATCATCATACAAATCAGATAAGCTTTATTGAAATATACATTTGGTACGAGCACTATATGGATTTCTATCACCACTTGAAAAAACAATATTACACTATGTGTGGCGCCCCTGTCTTTTTGTATTTTGTTATCTAGGTGTGACACTTGCAAACAGGTGTCCTTAGACGTGGGAGCTGCCTATATAAATATAAGTATTTTTTTCTGTATTACTTAGCGCCATTTAAAGCTCAATTTTTTGGGGTTAATATATATATACATACATATACATACACATACATATATACACACACATTATATATATATATATATATATATATATATATATATATATATATATATACACAAACATATATATTATATACATATATATATTTATATATACATTATATATAGCTTTCATCTGTGCTCTAGTTACTGGGAGAGCAGAGGCTGACTGCAGAGAGTATGTGTGTGTATATATATATATATATATATATATATATATATTTTTATATATTATATATTTATATATTATATCTATATATATATATATATATATATATATATATATATATATATTAGTGTGTGTGTGAATTGAGAGCTCTATGCCATTTCATATGTGAATTGGAGGGCACTATTGCTGGTATAATGTGAATTGGGGACACTATTGTGGCCATAATATGAATTGGGGACACTATTGCGTGGTATATGTGAATTTCGGGTACTACTGTGGTATAACATTGGGGGCACTACTGTGTGGAGTAACATTGTTTGGGGCACTACTGTGTGACATAATATTGTTTTGGGGGCACTACTATGTGGCATAGGAGGGCTGCCTATCTATACTAAGCTATACTAAACTATAGTGAGGGGGGGCTGCCTATGCTAAACTATAATTATTGGGGACTGCCTATGTTAAACTATAGGGAGGGGGGCTCTACAGAGAACACTATAGGGAGGGGGTGATGGGACCTTTAATTTAATGCTGGGGCTGTTTGGAGGGAGGGTAATAGGTTTATTTATTAAATGGGAATACTATTCATTTGATGTTGGGGTCGGTTGGAGGGAAATAGATCTATTTATCAAATGCGAGCACTATTACTTTAATGTTGAGGCTGGAGAGAGGCCTAATTATTAAATGTGGGTGCTGTTGATTTAATGGCAGGGAAGGTTGTCGTTTCTAAATGTTCCCATTATTTTTTTCAAATAGGGCCCTCAACATTCCAGGATCCAGACAACCAGCAACTAAAGAAACCAGCAGCCACAGGTGATAAAAGTGACAACAACAGGTAGGACAGTTTGTCAAATGTTCTGAATCTAGTGCAGGCTTGGCTAACCTGTGGTACTCCAGGTGTTGTGAAACTACAAGTCCCATCATACCCTTCCAGCAATAAGCTGCTATATATTGGCAAAGCATGCTGGGGCTTGTAGTTTCACAACACCTGGAGTGCCACAGGTTAGCCAAGCCTAATTTTTGGTGACTGTTCTGCCCAATCTAAGGGGCAGGTCAAGACTGTATATTCTTTATACACATACTGCATTCTTTATATACTACAGTAAGGTGCTAGCTGTCCTTAGTGGACTGACCACTCCCCCTCTAGTGTCTGGTGCCGCCTCTATGATGGCTGACCACACCCCCTCTGGTGGGCCCCTAGTGTTGCAGTCCCCCTTCATGCCCCAGTCCGACACTGCAAACCAATAACCCTCTGTGTGAATTCAGCTGCTTCATCTAGTTGCTGTTATATGAACTGCAAACCAGTAACCCTTTGTGTGAATTCAGCTGCTTCATCTAGTTGCTGTTATATGAACTGCAAACCAGTAACCCTTCGTGTGAATTCAGCTGCTTCATCTTGTAGCTGTTATGTGTACTGCAACTGTTAACCCTTCATGTGAATTCAGCTTCATTTTGCCTGCTGAAATACTTTGGTTATTTATTCCTCGTGTGGATTCACCTTCATTCCAACTGCTTGTGTACAGATTCCAGCTGTTATCTTCTCTGTGGTTCCTCCTCCCAGTTTCCCCTATCCTCTTGCCACAGCTAGTCTCAGTGGTCCCGAGACGAATTCCAGAAACCTTATTGCCGTGACACTCTGTGTATCAGAGACTTTACTAAGAGGCATACTGATGACAGTCTGTTTGAAAAACTAAGGGATGTCATTGCAACATGGCTTATCCCGTTTGGACTCTCCTGAGGATATGTCATTCATGATAGCACCAGCAATATTATGAGAGCATTACAGCTGGTTGAAAAACAAAATTTTCCCTGTTTTGTTCACACATTCTACTTGGTGGTACAGAGCTTTTTGAAACATGACAGGGACGTACAGAAGATGCTGTTTGTGGCCCGAAAAATTTTGGGATATTTTTGGCATTCTGCAACAGCATGTAGGAAATTGCAGCAGCTGCAAGAACAATTTATTTTGCCCTGCCACTAACTGAAGCAAGAGGTGGTAACAAGTTGGAATTCCACACTATATATGCTTGTGAGGATGGCAGCGCAGTGGAGAATACTTTCTGGGTTGTGCAAGGTGCTGAAACAATTCAAAGAAGTCACCTGTAGACAGTAGACACTGCTAGCTTGAGCAAAGTTATTCTCTTAATTACACTTTTGGAAAAGCACCTTTAAAAATGATGCAAAGAAATTACGCAAAGTATGTTGAACTTGTAGATGAATTACTTCAATCACTTCAACAGGATTGAAGAGTTATCAATTTCTGGAAATCGTATCACTACATTTTGGTGACCATGCTTGATCCCAGGTTTAAGAGCAATGTCTTCTCTTTATTTCTCACTGTCCCAGATCACAAGAGATGCAATGAGCTGCTGGTGAGCAAGTTGACAGCGGAAGTGGTACCTGACACAATGGCGTCCCCTCCTTCAGTTTCTCAGGTTACTGCTGCTAGGAAAAAACTAAGCTTTTCTAAGAGACCCAAGGATGATGCAGATGATTCAGCAGAACATTTTGAAAAAAAAATTGCCCAAAAATCGTGGCAGCTCTGTCGTAAAATAAAGTACAAATTTCATGAGGAAGGGCTATACTGGCATTTAGATCAAAGTACAGAGACTTCTGTAATGGTGGATTCCAGCAGGGAATAATAAGTATTGTGTGAGGATGGTGTACACACTGATGAGGGTGAAGATGATGACAGTGTAGATTGCATGTGCTGGGATCTAGGTGAGAGAATGAAGCTAGCTGATGCTGGAATGCTGATTAATATTTGGGTAAAATGACATGTTGGCAATTTTATATTTTTAACCAGTAAAGTTTCACTTTTATTAAAGATGTGTTTTTTTCTTTTAAAAGGTAAAAGCTTTTTTTTTTTAATTTTTGTTTTTTGACATTTATGTTACAGAGACTTCTGTAATGGTGGTTTTCTGCGGGGATGAATTAATATTGTGTTAGGATGATGTACACACTGATGAGGGTTAGGATGAGGCTGACGATGATGACAACAACATCTTGCCACTATAGATTACATTGACAGCACTGTTACTTTAGTTGCCTTAAGCCCATTGTTCGCTTGTTTTGTGGGGGGCCCAAGCAAACCAAGCACAAAAGTGGCACTCCTTTTCGCTGAAGTGCTTGGTTTGTTAAAGTGTGCATGTCCTTTTTAAGATCCATTATAAGTGTGGGTAGGAGGGTCCCAAGGACAGTTCCATCTTGCACCACTTTTCCTTTCAGCTACCGCTGTGTGCCAATGTTACCTACAGGTGCTATAAATTTGTTTTCAATTATCCTTTCAATTGCTTCTCTCTCGTATGTCTGACCACATACATCACTGGGTTCACCATCTCCAACTGTGTTATAGGAGTAATCTGGGTGACGGCGCTATCTTCGTCATCATCTTCCAAATCTTCGTCTGCAGGGGCTGGTGACACATCCATTTGTTTTCTTAGATCTTTTAGCTGCTCTGTAAACTGGACATATTTATGATCTTGCCTCAGAGCATCCTCTGTATTATTTTTCTGAAGCACAGTGTATCTCTCCCTTAGATTGTACGCTCCTCTGCGCAGGGTCATCTCTCCTCCTGTCCTCACCACTCTTAACTCGGCTACCCAGCTACCTAGCCCTCCTCCTTGAGGACCCTCTTCCCCCCGTCCCCTCTCACTCCTTCCTCTCTCCTCTGGGGGTTTCCCTGTCATCCGGGCCCTCCCTCTCGTGCTCAGCCGTATGCAGGACCTTCCCCTCGACCCTCTAGCTGTGCTTTGAGCTCACCGAGTTACTGTGCTTATTGTTTACTGTACTGTACTGTCTCCCCTTGTATTGTAACTTTGTTTGTCCCTGTACGGCGCTACAGACACCTAGTGGCGCCCTATAAATAAAAATTAATAATAATAATAATCTCTCGTGTACAAGCTGTCTTAAATCCGAGATTCTCATCCGGTGGGTCACGTTTTAATTTAAGTACAGTCTCCTCAACTGCATCTATATATTGGTTTAAATCTCTGTTCAATGCAGCGTATTCCAGCATGATGTATTCTATGCTGCCCACAGGGGCTGTCACAGCCTTTTTGAAGCAGATGTAATGCCACTCCAGTTGTAATATCCATTCCTGTGTCTACATAAATTTGGCAGTTCTTCAGAGATGAGAGGGAGAAGAGAAGGAGATTAAAGATCCAGCATGAGCAGACATGGTTTAATAATGTAGAGTTCATTGACAGCACTGTTGGGCTTAAGGCAGCTAAGCTATTGGTAGCTTGTTTTGTGGGGGGCCCCAAAAAAAACTCTTCAGCACTTCAGCCACAAAAGTGGCACTCCTTCTCGCTAGAGTACTTACTTTGTTTAACTGTACATGTCCTTTTCAGTATCTTACATAAGGGTGGCTGGGAGGGCTTAAGGACAATTCCATCTTGCATCACTTTTCTTTTCTGCCACGGATGTGTGGCAATGTTTCCTAGATGTGCTATGAACTGCCATGTGTTTGTTTGTTGCTCTGTCGCTTAGCATCCAGTCAGCTCGCTGCAGTCTTTGTCCGAAAGTGTATGCAAATAATATTGTGACCTGTGAGGTGGACAAAATTGACTGGAAATCAGTGTTATTGAGGTCAATAATAATGTCGGAACAAAACAAGAGCAAAATTATGTGATTTTAGCATATTTTAGCTATTTTTCTAAAACAAAATACAGATCCTAAACCAAAACCAAAACACGCTAGGGCGGTTTTGCCAAAACCAAAACAAAAAATTAATCCATATCCAAAAACAAACACCAAAACCTGGGGGTCAAAAAAAACATCTCTAGTTATACATACTCAGCTATTATCCCCAGTAATCGACGCTTAAACTAGACCTGGGTCGGATCAGATTTCGGCAAACATGAGTATATTTTTCAGAAACTTTGAGAAATGGGAAGGCTAATGTTACATACATAAATAGCTACCGCTTTGGAGAAGATGGAAGACTTTACCATTCCATCAATTATTCTGTATGTAGTATTCTGTTAAGCAGGTAGCTAGCTTCGAAGATGAAACTGTTACATTCAAGAACCCCTCACTGGCACTGAGGTCTGCCATGGTTCGCAAAAGATTATAAGCATTGTGAAATGCGGAGTAATAATGGAGTGAGGTACTAATATATTGGAAAATGCACACATCCTCAGGAAGCTCTATGAGACGAGATGGAGCAAGCTGATCTCATTGGCTACAGAGCCTTTGTGTCACTCACCGGACTGTGAGTGCTACTTCTAAGGTAGCTAGGAACCGTGTCCGTCCATTATAATGAGGTACTGCGCATGTGCAGTCCCTTCTAACCTTCAGTTCTGTTCCTTTAACTTAATTGGCTGATCAGGCAACACTCCCTATATTAAGCACCTGTGGTCAATACCACGTTGCCTGATCTTGGAGTCTCATTCCTCATGAGTCTCTGAAGGTGTTCCAGTGCCTCCTCGTGTGTTCAGCTGATGCTGATTCCTGTTTGCTGTTTGTGGTTTCCAGACCACTTTAACTCCTCGTGTTCCTAGTGACTTCAGCAGCTGATTCCTATCCGCTGCCTCCGTATATCTACAGTTACAGATTACTGCAAACTCTCCTGTGTTTCATCGTGACTCCAGCAGCTGATTCCTATCCGCTGTCTCCGTATATCTACAGTTACAGATTACTGCAAACTCTCCTGTGTTTCATCGTGACTCCAGCAGCTGATTCCTATCCGCTGCCTCCGTGTGTCTAACAAGTTACAGATCTCTCCAACTCTCCTGTGTTACATCGCTACTGTTCCAGCTGATTCCTGTTAGCTACTTCAGCGTGTCTACAGAGTCCTGCTCGTCTCAGCGCTCCAGTCTGCATTCTACCTGCCGTCAGCTGACCCGCTGCCTACTGCTTCTACAGTGTGTCCATTTGTGTCAACTTGCCTGTTAGCATCGAGTCTACGCTCCTCGGCTTCCAGCTCTGCTACATCTCTTCAGCTCTCCCGTGGTCTCCTGCTGTTCAATTCGATATACTACTGCTTCCTGAGTATTTTGTCGTCCTTGCTGGCCTACCTACAGTGCGCTGCACCTACCTGCCGCTTCCATTCTGCAAGGACTTTTCATCTCGTCAGTTCCCTGGCGCTCAGGTATCCCTGCAGCTATCTCTAACAGCCTGCTCATCTGAACCACGGTATGCATACTTCTCATTGACTGTGCTGGTGTATTGCATATCCATCTGGACTGAGTTGTTCTCCTCCGGAGTTTCCATCCTCTGAGACTATTGCTATTATTGACTGTGTTTCCTTTTGCTGGACTATTCTAGTGACTTTGTTTATCTGTGCAGTGCTGTTCATTCATTATTATTATTGTGTGCAGTTCAACGTGGGATCAAGTTCAGTGTACCCGTGTAGACTCTGCATTGCATTTATCTCCTTGTGTCCTTCCTCACATATATATTCAGTGGTACAACTTGCTAGAGGCAGACCACTGATTCCTGTTTCCCTGTGTCACCAGTTGCATATATCCTTTCACATAAGCAGTGGTACAACTTGCTACACGCAGACCACTGACTTCCCCGTTACCTTCACCTGGATTCCATTCCTTCACTACAGACAGCGGTACAACTTGCTATACGCAGACCGCTGACTTCCACCTCCTTATTACTCCTGGACATTCTTTCTCACTATCGCAGTGTTACAACTCGCCGTGCGCAGACCACTGACTACCCTCACGTGTCCTTGTCCATCCAGATCCTCGTGTTCAGTTACCTATTGTTTACCAGTGCTGCTAGTCATAGACTTTCTGAGCATTTTCTAACCATCTGCTGTTTCCAGTTCCATTATCACCCTGCCACCAGAGTATCATATACCAACTCTACTGCTCTGATAAGACCATCAGCGGGTGATACTGGGTAAAGACTCCTAGTGCCCGTGACAGTAAGATCAGGCCATGACAGACCCAGATTCGGAACCCACAGCTAAAGAGATGCTGCAGCATCTGGTCACCCGTGTGGAACAACAGGATGTTCGTCAACAACTATTACTACAATGTTACCAGACGTTAGTCTCCCAAAGAACGTCTGGGCAGAATATTACAGCTTCTGTTGATGCTCCTGTGCTTTCCTCTGTTTCCCCAGTGCCATCCCAGGTGTCTACGGCTTCCACGCTTCACCTGCCAACTCCGTCAAAGTATGGTGGAGATCCCAAAACATGTAGAGGTTTCCTCAACCAATGCTCGGTACATTTTGAGCTCCAACCTCAAAACTTTTCTACTCATCGTTCCAGAGTGGCCTATCTCATCTCATTATTTTCTGGACAAGCTCTCGCATGGGCTTCCCCTCTGTGGGAAAGAAATGATCCGTTGTTACAGGATAGTGCCAAATTTATTTCCATGTTTCGTAATGTATTCGATGAACCAGGTCGTGTTACTTCCGCTGCCTCCAGCATTCTTCGTTTACGACAGGGTTCTCGTACAGTAGGACAGTACGTCATTCAATTTAGGATCTTAGCCTCTGAGCTTCAGTGGAACACTGAAGCGTTAATTGCCGCCTTCTGGCAGGGGCTCTCAGATAAAATTAAAGATGCACTGACTACTCAAGAACTCCCTACGTCTTTAGAAGATTTGATTTTTCTTTGTCATCGTGTGGATCTCAGATTTCGTGAGAGGGACTCTGAGAGAACTACTTCAGCTAAAACATCTCTTCGTTCCACTTCTCAAATTCGTCCTGCTTCACCTCCGGTAATACCGATGGAGATTGGACGTTCCAAACTAACCTCTGCAGAGAGGAATCGAAGAATTAAGAATAGACTTTGTATCTATTGTGCTTATGCCACACATATGCTCCAGTCATGCCCCAAAAAATCGGGAAATGCCAGGCCCTAACTAGTTCTGGAGAGGTTAAGTTAGGGTCCCTGGAGTCCTCTCCATCTTCTACGAAATCAAAAATCTGTGCATTTGACGTTACCATTTCATTTGCTACTAAGTCTTTTGAGTCCCAAGCTCTGATTGATTCAGGAGCTGCGGGAAATTTCATTTCTGAATCCCTTGTAAACTTAATGGTCCCTACCAGTGATTACCCTGAAGACTCCTATTACAGTGACTGCTATCGATGGATCACGTATTATCAACGGTCTCATCACCCAAAGTACGTCTTCAGTGACCCTTCAGATTGGTGTTCTACACCGAGAAGAAATTTCGTTTTTAATCCTTCCTGTTACTACAAGTCCGTTTGTTTTAGGCCTTCCATGGCTTCAATGTCATTCTCCCCAGATTGACTGGCGCACTCCTCAAGTTACATCTTGGGGACCTGAATGTCACCAACATTGTCTATCTCGTGTTGTTCCTCGTAAAATACAGCAAACCTCCATTTCACCTTCCTCACCGGGACTTCCTCCTCAGTATGCTTCATTTGCCGACGTCTTTGATAAAGCTCAGTCTGAACGTCTTCCCCCTCATCGTTCATGGGATTGTCCGATTGACCTGTTACCTGGCAAGACTCCACCTAGGGGTCGTGTGTATCCACTTTCATTACCTGAGACTCAGGCTACTGCTGAATACATCCAAGAGAATCTCCAGCGAGGATTTATTCGACCTTCTACTTCTCCCGCTGGAGCTGGGTTCTTCTTCGTGAAGAAGAAAGATGGATCATTACACCCTTGCATAGATTTTCGTGGTCTTAATGCTATCACTATCAAAAATCGGTATCCCATTCCACTTATTACTGAGTTGTTTGATCGGATCAAGGGAGCCCGGATTTTTACTAAGTTGGATCTTCGTGGTGCCTACAACTTGATTAGAATCAGGTCCGGTGACAAATGGAAAACAGCTTTTAACACCAGAGATGGGCATTATGAATACTTAGTAATGCCCTTCGGGTTATGTAATGCCCCTGCTGTTTTCCAGGGCTTCATTAACGAGATCTTTCGGAACTTGTTATATGTATGTGTCGTAGTATATCTGGACGACATACTCATCTTTTCCCAAGACCTGCCTTCACATCACCAACAAGTGGCCGAAGTTCTTTCCAGACTCCGGAAAAATTCATTATTCTGTAAATTAGAAAAATGTTCATTTGAGTTGCCCCAGATTCCATTTTTGGGTTATATTGTTTCCGGAGTTGGTCTACAAATGGATCCAGAAAAGGTGAATGCTGTGTTACTTTGGCCTCAGCCAACTACTCTTCGTGCCATTCAGCGTTTTTTAGGCTTTGCCAACTACTATAGACGCTTCATTCAAGACTTCTCTTCAATTGCATCTCCCATTGTGGCTCTAACTCGCAAAGGGGCCAATACTAAGCAATGGTCATCTGAGGCTCTCCAAGCCTTTCAATTTCTTAAAGAGTCCTTCTCCTCTGCTCCCATCCTTCGACAGCCTGATGTGACGCTTCCCTTCTTCCTAGAAGTAGACGCCTCTAATGTTGGTTTAGGAGCCATTCTCTCCCAGAAATCGGAGCAACAAAAATTCCATCCTTGTGCCTTTTACTCTCGGGGTCTTCTGCCTGCGGAGAAGAATTACACCATCGGGGACAAGGAGTTGCTGGCTATTAAAGTAGCATTGGAGGAGTGGAGATATTTGTTAGAGGGAGCTCGTCATCCGGTGACAATTTTTACGGATCATAAAAATTTGTCATACCTACAGTCTGCTCAATGTTTAAATCCTCGTCAGGCAAGATGGTCTCTTTTCTTTTCCCGTTTTGATCTAATCATAACCTTCAAACCAGCTGCAAAGAATAAAAAAGCAGACGCTCTATCTCGAGCCTTTGTGGCGTCCTCAGACGTTGAAGAGATTCCTAACCACTTTATATTAGACCCCAAATGTGTTTCTCTGGCTACTTCTTCCACTAAAGTGCTACCATTTGGGAAGACCCTCGTGCCTCCTGCTCTTAGGAAAAAAATCCTTTCATGGTTTCACTCTTCTCGTTTCTCTGGACACGCTAGTGAACGCAAGACCTTGGAAATCCTCTCTCGAAGTTATTGGTGGCCTTCTATGAGGAGAGATGTCAAAGAGTTTATCGCAGCATGCGATTTATGCTCCCAGTTCAAGACCCCCCGCAGAACTCCAGCGGGGTTGCTTCAGCCACTACCCATTCCATCTAAGCCTTGGACCCATATTAGTATGGACTTTGTTACTTACGCTTCCTCCTAGTAAGAATTGCAACACCATTTGGGTAGTGGTGGATAGATTTTCGAAGATGGCGCATTTCGTTCCCTTGTCTGTTTACCTTCTTCTTCTACCCTGGCTGAACATTTCATTAGAGAAATTTTCCGTATTCATGGATGTCCGTCCGAGATCGTGTCAGATAGAGGAGTACAATTCGTTTCCAGATTCTGGCGGGCCCTTTGCAAGACCTTGGGCATACGATTAGCACTCTCATCTTCCTACCATCCTCAATCGAACGGACAAACTGGAAGAGTCAACCAAGATCTTGAGACTTTCTTAAGGATGTTCTCATAAGCCAATCAAGACAACTGGGTAGAATTACTTCCTTGGGCTGAATTCGCTCATAACAACATGTACCATAAGTCATTGTCTAAAACTCCATTCTTTGTGGTTTACGGTCACCATCCCTCTTTCCCGGAATTTCCTGCCCTCCCGCCCACCCAAGTTCCTGCTGTTGAGACTTTGTGTCAAACCTTCAAAAATATTTGGGCTCAGGTAAAAACCTGTTTAAAGAAGACATCTGCCAGATATAAGTCTTTTGCGGACAAAAAGAGACGGGCTATTCCACCATTGAAAGTCGGAGACCGGGTGTGGCTATCTACTAAGAATATTTGTTTGAAGGTTCCATCCATGAAATTTGTTCCCCGTTTAATTGGTCCATATAGGATCATTCAAGTTATAAATCCAGTTTGCTTCAAACTTTTACTTCCCAAGAGTCTTCGTATTTCCAATGCCTTCCAGGTTTCCTTGCT
The DNA here is from genome assembly GCF_038048845.1 of Mixophyes fleayi. Taxonomy (NCBI): domain Eukaryota; kingdom Metazoa; phylum Chordata; class Amphibia; order Anura; family Limnodynastidae; genus Mixophyes; species Mixophyes fleayi. Next base: position 46,442,237 of record NC_134412.1, read on the forward strand.
CAAACCTCTCATCATCAACCGTTTCTCGGTCCCTCCTTCAGCACCTCGGCCACTTCAAGTTCATCAGGAGGAAGACTTTGAGATTACTCAGGTTTTGGATGCTAAAATTTCGCGAGGAATTCTTCGTTTCCTCGTGCATTGGAAAGGCTTTGGTCCTGAGGAGCGTTCATGGATCAAAGCTGAAGATCTCAAGGCTCCAGCCCTCTTGAAAAAGTTCTATACCAAATTTCCGGACAAACCCGGTTCAAGGTGTTCTGTGCCCACCTTTAAAAGGGGGGGTACTGTCACTCACCGGACTGTGAGTGCTACTTCTAAGGTAGCTAGGAACCGTGTCCGTCCATTATAATGAGGTACTGCGCATGTGCAGTCCCTTCTAACCTTCAGTTCTGTTCCTTTAACTTAATTGGCTGATCAGGCAACACTCCCTATATTAAGCACCTGTGGTCAATACCACGTTGCCTGATCTTGGAGTCTCATTCCTCATGAGTCTCTGAAGGTGTTCCAGTGCCTCCTCGTGTGTTCAGCTGATGCTGATTCCTGTTTGCCGTTTGTGGTTTCCAGACCACTTCTACTCCTCGTGTTCCTAGTGACTTCAGCAGCTGATTCTTATCCGCTGCCTCCGTATATCTACAGTTACAGATTACTGCAAACTCTCCTGTGTTTCATCGTGACTCCAGCAGCTGATTCCTATCCGCTGTCTCCGTATATCTACAGTTACAGATTACTGCAAACTCTCCTGTGTTTCATCGTGACTCCAGCAGCTGATTCCTATCCGCTGTCTCCGTATATCTACAGTTACAGATTACTGCAAACTCTCCTGTGTTTCATCGTGACTCCAGCAGCTGATTCCTATCCGCTGCCTCCGTGTGTCTAACAAGTTACAGATCTCTCCAACTCTCCTGTGTTACATCGCTACTGTTCCAGCTGATTCTTGTTAGCTACTTCAGCGTGTCTACAGAGTCCTGCTCGTCTCAGCGCTCCAGTCTGCATTCTACCTGCCGTCAGCTGACCCGCTGCCTACTGCTTCTACAGTGTGTCCATTTGTGTCAACTTGCCTGTTAGCATCGAGTCTACGCTCCTCGGCTTCCAGCCCTGCTACATCGCTTCAGCTCTCCCGTGGTCTCCTGCTGTTCAATTCGATATACTACTGCTTCCTGAGTATTTTGTCGTCCTTGCTGGCCTACCTACAGTGCGCTGCACCTACCTGCCGCTTCCATTCTGCAAGGACTTCTCATCTCGTCAGTTCCCTGCCATTCAGGTATCCCTGCAGCTATCTCTAACAGCCTGCTCATCTGAACCACGGTATGCATACTTCTCATTGACTGTGCTGGTGTATTGCATATCCATCTGGACTGAGTTGTTCTCCTCCGGACTTTACATCCTCTGAGACTATTGCTATTATTGACTGTGTTTCCTTTTGCTGGACTATTCTAGTGACTTTGTTTATCTGTGCACCCGTGTAGACTCTGCATTGCTTTTATCTCCTCGTGTCCTTCCTCACATATATATTCAGTGGTACAACTTGCTAGAGGCAGACCACTGATTCCTGTTTCCCTGTGTCACCAGTTGCATATATCCTCTCACATAAGCAGTGGTACAACTTGCTACACGCAGACCACTGACTTCCCCGTTACCATCACCTGGATTCCATTCCTTCACTACAGACAGCGGTACAACTTGCTATACGCAGACCGCTGACTTCCACCTCCTTATTACTCCTGGACATTCTTTCTCACTATAGCAGTGGTACAACTTGCCGTGCGCAGACCACTGACTACCCTCACGTGTCCTTGTCCATCCAGATCCTCGTGTTCAGTTACCTATTGTTTACCAGTGCTGCTAGTCATAGACTTTCTGAGCATTCTCTAACCATCTGCTGTTTCCAGTTCCATTATCACCCTGCCACCAGAGTATCATATACCAACTCTACTGCTCTGATAAGACCATCAGCGGGTGATACTGGGTAAAGACTCCTAGTGCCCGTGACACTTTGCTTAAAAACTGAGTATTGCTTGTAAAGGTCACCCTGGCATTGATGACCTTGTTCAATCAAAGAAGGGAAGGGGAAGTTGTCAAGATGTTGTTAATTACCTTTTCTTCCAGAGATGCTTTGGATCTCCACAAGATATTGCCCTGGCACTTTCCGAGCTTGAGAAGACGCTCTGCCAGCACTTCACAAGTATTGAAATCCAATGAAAACAAGATAGGATATTTCCAATCCTACTGACACCAGTAATGCAAAGGGCAATGGAACTTCTTGCAGAGAAGGATGAAGTTTATGGAGTGGCCACTGAAAATCTATACATGTTTGCAAGACCTGCTTTGTCATAATTCAGAGACTCCCATTGCATACAACTCTTTGCTCAGGAATGTGAAGCTAAAAAACACTGTCTTCCACACGTGTAGAAAACATGTTGCTACTCTTTCAGAAGTTTTCAATTTAAACAACACATAATTTAATCAATTGTCAGACTTCTTTGGGTCATCAGGGTGCACTGACAGTATTACCACCTCCCAGAATATAGCCTCCAACTCGCCAAAATGAGCAAGCTTATAATGGCTCTTGAGAGGGGAAGACTGGCCAAATTCAAAGGCAGGAATTTGGAAGAGATGGACATTGATCCAGATTTTAGGTTGGAAATCTCGTATCTGATATATGGTTTCAAATTTTACCTCAGTCATTTATATAACCATTATTCTTTAACACTGGTCCAGCTACAGAGTGATGAGTCAGAGGATGAGCAATCTGCTGAACCAGAGAGACATGTGGGCATACATTCGGTCAACCCTTTCCTCTCAGAAGTGGAACAATGTAAAGATTCAGCAATTCATCTTTCTTTCAGGTGGTAATGAAGTGCAGAAAAAAGGCTCGGACAGAGGGGTGCCCAGAAAGCATGAGTGTGTTGCATGCATCATGGCTGAACCATCCACACTGCAAGATCGAATCTGGTTAGCTGTGCAAGAATCGGATAACAGATATAAAAATAAATTATAATAGTTGAATCAATACACAATGATTGTCCATGATTATAATCTGTTTGACGCGTCGTAGCTAGGTGTCGTATGCCTGTGTATTGATGTCCTAAGATGGATGTAATACATTAAACTGTCCCGACAAGACAGTGAAATGTCATTCTTTTGGTCTGGGTCAAACTGAAAATCTCAAGTGATAACTGTGGAAAATGTCATCTAAACATAAAGAATTTTTATATTATAAGAATTTATATTATAAGAATTAAGAATTTTTATATTTTATAAGAATTTAAGAATACTGTTGATTGGGCAATAGGAAAGGAGTGTCCCTATGAGGAATGTTCCAGACATGGGTCCTCACAATGCAATACAAATAAGAGTATGTGTGTGTGTGTTAGAACATCTAGACTGCTAGATAAATAAAATTATAATAAAAAAAATGTATGGGTAGTTGTTTTTCAATGTGATTTTAGTATGTTTCCCATATATATATATATATATATATATATATATATATATATATATATATAATGTCATGCTCTTCATTTGATATTTTGCACATTTGATATGTTGCCTGTTTTAGACTTGTCTCATATTTTATCAGGTGGTCGAGAAAATAAATTCTAGTGGTTCCCGCATATCACTATCTGTCCTTGATGAGACCAACTATGAGAAATTTCGCAATGATTATATTTTGCCATTGTCCATTCTTGCGAATTGTCTTCCTGAGTCCTGCCCCAGGCCAAAACTCTGCCTTGTACGGAATGGGGGACGAGGCTTCGGGTTCACTGCCAGTGCTACAGGAGGTAAGATAGACAATGTATACTTTATAAGATTACAATATCTTCACAAATTATTTATTTCTCATTTCTTTCCTCATATAGATATTTTGTTTTTTTGTAATTTTTCCTGTCCGTATTAAACTGTCATAATTTTGAAAACTCTACATGCTAAACTGTTTCAGAACTGTGTTTGCTCTGTTGATGCAATGTTAGTGGGCATACTTGTTGTAAAATTATAATGGTCGTCTTTGGTTTTATGACTTTGCAATTGAAAAAAAAATCTAAATTGTAAAATCAGTCAAAAGAGTTCACATGCATCTCATGTCAGACCATATATATGCCAGGGGCATTGCAAGTTTCTCTCCCGATGTCACAAAAAAATATTCCACAACAGATATCAATTAATATCAGAGATATTTAAACTGATAATTAAAAAAATTAATTATATTTACGTACACCAGTATTAATGATGTGATATTCTCATATAAAAAAATAAAAGCAGATAAATTGTGCACAGAAAACAGGTTTCGCTATGAAGTTGACCATATATATGGAAAAACAATATATAATAAGAATTACATCTGTAATAAAGAACAAGGAAAGTGGTCCTGTGTCTCCAGCCCTGTACATAAAAATTAAGAATATGTGCAACAGTCCATGTATATAGAATAAGACTAAGGTGTCTATTTAAGAAGTGGCGAAGAGCCAAAATGCCAGTGTGAATCAGAGAATTCTCCACCTTGACCTAGTTACTGGAGCAAAATTTTTCTCAGCAATGCTATCTCAGGAAGGAGTTACTTGTGTATTACAATTGGATGCAGCTGAAGCCTCTCTGGCTTCACTGATCCCTCATAAGTGAAAGCGATATGAGCATAGCACTTCCTCCATTCGCCAGTTGTGTTGGGGTGCTGGTGAGTAGGAAGAAATCTTTGTGGAGGTGAGGTTCTTCACTGGGGCTCCCAGAGCAGCCCCAGCATGGTAAATAGAGGCTGTACTTAATTATGCATCACTACAAATTTCAGCATTACATAAAAATCTTTACCACCACCCCTCAGGTTAAGTGTTGAAACACCTAACCCGCCATTGTCGCTTTAAATTAAGATTTATTCAGGTCGCGATGATGGCAAAGTCTTGTGCCAGACATTTGTGTAGTCGGAATAACTTGCGGGGAGCATGCTGCTACGATCGGAGATGTAGAGCGTCGCTTTGCAGGTAAGTCTGGTAATATTCAAATCGTTTTTTTAGAAATTCTGATTTTCCTTGGAGGTGTCCTCGGTGTCGCAATGGTGGTAATTGTGAAAGCGATTACCACGTCTTCCAGGCCTATGCTATGGCAGCTCTGGTTGCAATAAGAACTTGACCCAACACGTATCTGTCCCATGAGGGAAATGAAGGTGGTTAGTGATGTAATAGGGCATGCTCTGGGGAGGGTTGAATTGGATAATCAAGGAGAGTTCCCAATAACTGAAAGACCTATAACCAGAGGGGTTGTATGTATGGACCTAATCAAAAGATATGGAAAAAGTCTCCTCTCTCAGAGCAGCTGCTTCAGCATGTAAGGGTAACTGAAGGCCATATTTTGTGCAACTTCTTTGCGGTAACATACTGTCACGGCAGTAGGGTTTCTGGGATCCGTCTCGGGACTCCTGGGACTAGCTGTGGCAGGAGGGTAGTGGAAACTGGGAGGCCGGATGAATGCCTTGCTCATAGAGCTAGCTCTAATCCTGTATACAGGACATTAGGAGGGGGAACTACACAGAAGGTAACAGCTGGAATCTGTACACAAGCAGGTAGAATGAAGGTTAATCCACACAAGGTATAAATAACCAAAGTATTTATTTCAGCAGGCAGAATGAGGCTGAATTCACACAAGGGTTAATGGTTTGCAGTACATATAACAGCTACAAGATGAAGCAGCTGAATTCACACGAAGGGTTACTGGTTTGCAGTACATATAACAGCTACAAGATGAAGCAGCTGAATTCATACGAAGGGTTACTGGTTTGCAGTTCATATAACAGCAACTAGATGAAGCAGCTGAATTCATATAGAGAGTTATTGGTTTGCAGTACATATAACAGTAACTAGATGAAGCAGCTGAATTCATGCAAAGGGTTACTGGTTTGCAGTTCATATAACAGCAGCTAGATGAAGCTAGTGAAAGAAAAAAAGGGCGCTTCTTTAAATTAATGAAATGTGTACAAGTGTATAAAATCATTTGAAACGGCAGCCAAGGACAAATAGGACCAATGTGCAAGTGCAAATAAAAGAAAAATGTTGTCCGGCGCTCAGAAACAAACAGAATTTAAAAATCACTGTGTCAGCATAAACATAAAGGAGAATTTTGTGCACAATATAGCTATATTGGAGTTAAGCTCACCTGCCGGACGTCAAGGCATCTCCTGTAGGTGAGTCCCTAAGCTAGTGATACAAATTTACATTCAGGGTGTTCCATTTAAAACCTTCCCCTGAACCTCCATCTTATAAAGCCTGCAGCACCTTTGTAGGGAGTGGTCAACTCCCAAAAAACTAGAAAATAGTGAAAGAAAAAAAGGGCGCTTCTTTAAATTAATGAAATGTGTACAAGTGTATAAAATCATTTGAAATGGCAGCCAAGGACAAATAGGACCAATGTGCAAGTGCAAATAAAAGAAAAATGTTGTCCGGCGCTCAGAAACAAACAGAATTTAAAAATCACTGTGTCAGCATAAACATAAAGGAGATTTTTGTGCACAATATAGCTATATTGGGGTTAAGCTCCCTGCCGGACGTCAAGGCATCTCCTGTAGGTAAGTCCCTAAGCTAGTGATACAAATTTACATTCAGGGTGTTCCATTTAAAACCTTCCCCTAAACCTCCATCTTATAAAGCCTGCAGCACCTTTGTAGGGAGTGGTCAACTCCCAAAAAACTAGAAAATAGTGAAGGAAAAAAAGGGCGCTAGATGAAGCAGCTGAATTCACACAGAGAGTTATTGATTTGCAGTTCATATAACAGCCAGCAAGATGAAGTTGAACTCACACAGAGAAGTCCATAACACAGCTGCAGGATGTGGCTGAATTCCCTCAATGGTGGAGATCTGTATACAGCAGGGGGATTGACGCAACAACCAGGATGAAGCTGAATTCACATGAAAGGTTGAGATCTGTATACAGCAGGCAGAATAAAGCAGCCAAATAAGCAACTGAGGTGATCTGGAACCAGGAATGTGTTGCACTGGCAATTTCCTGAGTGTGGGAGGAGACTCTTATATACCATAGTTGCCTACTCTCTCGATCCGAGAGACTCCCGAATTTTTGGGAGTTCTCCCGGAGAGCAGGCAAAAATCCTGGATCCAGCTGTCGCCGTTGTTGAAGATGGTGGGGACGGGGTTAAATGCGCCATCGTGGCCCCGCCCCCTACTGCGATTGGCTAAAATTACCTAAGATTGACAGGGCGGAGCCTAATGGCGCACCACGCGTGGTCACGCCCCCTTGACGGACACCCTCCCGGACAGCTGCCTTCAAAAGTAGGCAAGTATGTTATAGACTGCAGGCGAAGCCAATTGGTGAATGAGATCAGGTGTTCAGACTCAGCAGGAAGCTTAGTAAATGTCTCACCCAAGATGGCAGCCTCCAGTACTGCAGACAGAAGTCACACCTGTCCCAGGATAGAATGCTGCATTCGGCAGGAGGGAGATATGGTACGGTGATAAGCACTAAGACCCCGATTTGTGACACATACAATCTATTCTAACAGTTTTACCAGCATTTCACTGTGGTTGAGGCATTTAGATATTTTAAAGGAGTTTCGGAATATACGCTCCCATTCTTCTCCCAAGAACTCTACATGTAGATCTGTCTACCACTGACAGGGCCGGACTGCCCATCTGGCACTTCTGGCTTTTGTCAGAAGGGCCGATGGCTGTGTGGGCTGGTCGGTACCCTGCGCCGCAATCATGTGAGTATTTGTATACTCACATGATCACGGCGCCGTAGCCCGCCCTCGCTCAAATTTTTTTTGTTCTAAACTTTTTCTTTTAAACCTTTTTTCATCTATTTGCGAAGCAGAGTGGTGGCTCCGGCGCCACGATCATGTGAGTACACAAATACTCACATGATCACGGTGCCGGCGTCCCTCTTCCCCCCTCCTCTGTTTGCACTGGATGTCAGGTGTAACATCATTACGTCATGCCCGGCTTTCAGTGTGGAGCGGCGCCCGGAAGAAATAAGAGAGAACAGAGAAAAGAAAAGAAAAGAAATACAGAGGTAAGTAAAAGAGTGGATAAACGAAGAGAGGCACAGGGGGATGAAGAAGTGGGGCATAAAAGGCACAGGGGAATGAAAAAGGGGGGGCATAAAAGGCACAGGGAAATGAAAAAGGGGGGCATAAAAGGCACAGGGGGATGAAGAAGGGGGGCATAAAAGGCACAGGGGGATGAAGAAAGGGGGCATAAAAAGCACAGGGGGATGAAGAAGGAGGGGTGATAAAAGGCACAGGGGCACATTCATCAATATTCACAGTGAAAAATAGTTTTCAATCCTTATCACAATGATAAGGATTGAACTATTTCTCATCTTATGTGCAACCCTGCACAGAAACAGCAGTTCCGATAAACTGCTGTTTCTGTGATAAAAAAAATCATACTTACCCCGTCTCTTCGGAACGCGCTGTCTCCGGATCTCCTCCTCATCCTCTTGACTTTTCTTCTTACAACAATTGCGTATGTGTAGTTCGTAGAATTGCACATGCGCACAAACATCTCGCTCTGTCTCTACAACTAAAGTTGCGGTGCTGGTTGGAGTTTTCTAAATTTCATGTACCCATTTTGTTTTCAGATAGGGCCCCCAATTTTCCAGGATCCAAACAAGCAGCAATTGATCTAAAGACACCAGCCACCACAAGTCAGGTAGGAGAGAGCAGGACAGTCTGCCAACTGTCCTGAATTTGGTGGGTGACTGTCCCGCTTAGTCAGGATTTGGTCTGACTGCAAGGACAGTTGGGAGGTATGTAATGCTTCACATTGTACTGCTTGTGAAGGCAGAACTGTGTGCACCTGACTGGAGTGCTTTTGTTGAAAATGTGTATTTGTTGAAAATGTGTCTAATAACCATATTACATCATAGGAGCCCCTCTGTCTTAATTCCTTAGCCCCCACCCCCTTCCGAGCCTTAATCCAGCTCTGGTTAGCAGGAGGAATCTGATAGTTGCTCCCAGTCCCCGAACAGGATACAGCCTGCAGAGCAAGCTGAGGAGCTCTGCAGATTTATTAATCTTGTGAGACTCAGAGCTTCCCTGCTCACTCTAAAGGAAGTTCCCATCCTGATAGATGTCAGAAGCAAGGATAAGTACAGTGGACTAGGGTGTTATAATGTGTTTCTGGGGTGAGGGGTGGCGTGATGTGACTGAAGAGGGCCTGATAAATGTAATGTTTTATTATAATGTATATATCAATGCCCCATGTTGACCATGCAGCGGCACCAACAGAGGTGAGCCTGTATGCTTCAAATGCCAGGGCTGATTTTTAGTGCCAATCTGGCCCTGACCACTGACGCTGTATTTTGGATTTGGGAAGGTCTACTAGTGTACTTAAAACAGTGTACCATATGGTTATACTAGTTCTGTTATTACCCTTTTTCAGATTTGCATAATATATAGCTAGAGGGGAACTTATACCAGTATCCTTGAGGGATGGTTCTGCCAAACAGTGTCTAAGTTTTAGGAATTTGTAAAAGTAGCCTCTAGGCAAGTGATATTGTTCACTCAGGTGGGTAAAGGATGAAAGTGTGCCTGATTCAAACATATGACCCAAAGTCACAATTCGCCCAGAAGCCCACCCTGAGAGCTTTAAATCAGGAATCTGTCTGGCAACCGCTTGAATTGAGACATTTGCTGTAGGGTGGGCGAATCCCTCAAGACCACTACACAGTCGGTCCCAGACCATCAGTCCATCCCTAGTGAGAGCGGGCAGGCTGTGGGCTGGAGGTCTCCAATCCCGGGGAGCCCACTTTAGATCCACCAGTGGGAAATCTGAATTACAAGCCTTTTCTAGGTCAACCCACTGCTTCCTTCCCCATGGGAGAGACCAGTCACACATCTGAGAGAGCAGACAAGCCTCATGGTATTTCCCCAAAGTCAGGGAGAGCCAAATCACCCTGTAATTTACTTCTGGTCATGCGGTTGAGATCCATCCGAGGGGGTTTATTCTTCCACACATATGTTCTCATAATCTTAACCAATCCACCAATCATGTGATCTGGAATCCGAGAAAGGAGCATGCGAAAAAAATACATCATCTTTGGGAGCATCATTTTGAACTATGAAATTCTGCCCAGCCAAGAGACCTCATAGCACATCCAAGAGGTTGTTAATGCCAAGAGTTGGTCCAGAAGGGAGAAGTTTTTATCTAATAATGTGTCTAGTTACGGAGTTATCTGGATGCCCAGATAAGAGAGTTCTGTAGATTTCCAAGTGTAAGTGTATTTTCCCTAAGACCCGGCAGACTCTCCAGGGGAATGTTAATTGTTAGAGCTTCTGTTTTACAAGTATTAAGTTTGTATAAGGAAACTTCGCTAAACTTCGCTAAAATTCTATGGACCGCTGGCAATGAGGTCTCCGAGCTGGTAACTAAAAATAGGACATCGGCAAACAAACAAAGTTTATGATCCACTCCTTCCACAACAACTCCCTCACACTTATGGCTAAGCCTCACTCTAGCAAACAGCGGTTCAATTGCTAATAGATATATGAAAGGGTACAGAGGGCACCAATGTCAGGTACCGTTGGATATGGGGACATTACTGGATAGAAACCCACTGTCAAATACCCGCAGAGAGGGTTTAGAATATAGCGCCAAAATGGCTCTCAGAATATCTCCTGTGAGTCCCATTTTCTCAAGAACCCGTGTCATATATAACCAGTAGAGTCTGCCAAACACTTTTTTCTGCGTCAAGCGAAAGCAGGAGCAATGCATTTTCCTTCTGTGGGAGTGTTATATGGGATGGAAAATGCACCTTGAATTGTCAGGAGCTTGTCAGCCCATGACAAACTCCACTTGGTCCGAGTGTATTATCTTGGGGATAACAGAGGAGAGCCTGTTAGCGATGAGCTTCGCAAAGAATTTTGTGTCCGAATTTAATAGGGCTATTGGTCTATAATTTTTACATTCTGAAGGTTGTTTTCCTGGTTTTGGGATTACTATAATATGGGATTCCAACATTTCAGCTGGGAAACTCCCTGATGCTATGCCAGCATTGAATAGCTGCTCTAGTATAGGAACCAGTTCCTCATGAAAGGTGGTGAAAAAGTTATTAATGTAACCAACTGGCCCAGGCGCCTTGTCTTTGGGGATATTTTCAATAGCTCTACTAATTTCCTCCTGGGACCACAGAACATTCAAATCAGCTCCTACCATGGGGTCTATTGAGAGAAGAGGGAGTCCCTCCAGAAAAGAGGATATATCCTTCTCAGTCGGGTGATGGGTAGAGGGGTCAAGGTGTACGTTATATAGGCTTGACTAGAAGGATGCGAAGGTATCTGCTATGTCATGTTGGTTCAGAAGAGCTCAATTACAGTTTGAGGAGCTCAATTACAGTTTTAGTGACCTATCTCCTGTAAACTTTAACAAGAGGCAAAGCACTCACACCATTAACCTCAGCTCTTAGGGATCATGACATTTCTAGTAATGGGGTTACCCTTTATACTGTGGCAACTAAAGATGGACAAGATTATGTATTTTTTAAGGAACACTACAGTCCTCGCTTTCTGTGTTGCATACGCCTTCAGCCTGGTTCATTTGTTACCACCTTGAGAATCTCTGATGATATGCCAAATTGTGCTCCAGCTCAGGAAACATGTGAAGATCACCACAATAAAACTTGACTGTGGCCAGAATGGATGACTGCAATAAACACCTGCAAGATGTCATCCACACTGCCGGGATCACAGTTACCTACTCTGCCTTTTCAGGTTTTTTTGCAATGAACATTGAGGCTACATACTCAGGGCCACAATTGCTATGTGCATAACAGCCAGGGTGCATCACAATTCTCTCTGGTGGTGCTGTGTGCATCGATTTGCATAGGTGCCCTGGATTTACACCAAAGCTCATGGATTTCCATAACAATATAGAGGAGTTCACAAAGGGGCAGATAGGCAGAGCCAGGACATGTATTATGGAATAAACCATAGGCATTTTGGTGCACCTAGTTTTGTAGAGCAATAAAAAAATCAAGATTTCATTTTCCATAGCGATATTATTGAAATTAGATAAAGGGGTGTACAGGCCACACAGTCATTTCCACTCCACAGTATGTCTGCCCTATACTTTTGCATTTTCCAGTCTCGCTTAGGCAGAGACGTGCATTTGCCCAATGTACAAAATGTTCAAACACACAAAAAAGCATGTACTAAAGGTAGTCCTTAGTCCCATGACTATCAAGATTAATTTAAACTAGGCTCAAAACTGCAGTATTTTAATTAAAAAAAACTTGAAAAGTTTTATTTAAAGAAAGGAATGGTTCTAAAGATGTAGATAGTTGTACATTTTTTGATGTGATGTTTAGACTTTTTGTACAGAGTGCCTATTCAGATTTTCCTACTTCCTGCAAACCTAAGCACACTTCTAGTTTGCTAAAGTATTTTCCAAGAACAGAGAGTATGCATGCACCTTAAAATGTGCTGGGTGGGCCATGTAGGAATCCGTACTATCAGTCTTGCTGATGCCATCAGAGCAGCTGCAGTTTGGGTATTCCCTACATCCAGCCTTTTCCAGTGTAATCAAGCATACTCACTGGTATTATGTTGCACCATAGGGTTTTAGGTGTTTACCTTTTAAGGTTTGAATGCAGACAAATCAAGGTTGGCAGAGGATTCAAAGTGGAAAAATTATGATTTAACTGTAAAATGGAAATGTGGAAATGGTAGTAAGTATATTCAGGTTAGTTGAGGTCCGAAATTCCTAAAGTTAGTTCTCAAGCAACTCAGAATCCTCTTTTTGAGGATAGATCCCACAAAACTAATACCTTTACAGTGCACCAGGTGGTCAAAGGCCTGGTCACTAGGGTCTTCCTTGAAGTCAAGCATTGCAACAGCTTCTGTGTCTCAGGCCTTGAGCATCTGGGTTTCTAATCTCTATTCGAACATTAAGGAAGGTACTGATAGATAGATATACGTAAGACACTTTGTCAGGATTATCAATATATAAACCAATGAGAAAAGGCAAGTGGAAGGAAGTGGTTCTAATTTAACATGTGTTACACATGTAAGTGATGCAATAAATGGTAAGGCATGAAAAAGTCAGCAGAGTATGGCCGTTATATCAAGGAGATGACACACAGGATGCAATAGTCTGTGGACTGATACACAGGAGATACTGGAGACAGGATGCAGACTGTAGGTTCTGTCATAACAAAGTCGAGTCAGGGGTCACAGGAAGAGATGCCAAAATGGAGGGACATGCAGAGGTCAAAACCAGGAAGTCAAACAGGGATGGCTCACAGGAAAACCAGCAGAGGTCAAGGCAAAAGATGAACTGACAAAGGCTGTTGGGACAGGCAGACTTACATAGATCAGGAACAGGTGCCAAGCATCTTGAAGTAATGAGCTTAGCTCTGTCAGGTAGAAGAACAGTGGCCCCTTCGGTGGAACAGTGGTACTGCAAGCTGGATACATAACAAGACAAAAGTCCAACATAGCTCTTGGCAGACAGGAGCTGCAGGAGACAGATAATGACAGCCCCCCCCCATTTAAGTACGGATTCCGCACGCCCAGATTACCAGGATCGGTCAAAAACTCAGAGTCATAGTCCAAAATTGGGCATGTAGCTGAGAACTCCTCGTCTAAGGGCAGAAAAGGTACAAGAACCATGCCCAAAGGATGCAGAGACCCTGAAGCCCCACTCCTCCTCTTCTTTTTACCTCTTTTTTATGGCTCTTAGAGAGTTGCTGGAAATAGATTGAAGAAAAAGACAACTTCATGGTTGGGGTAACTGGGAGTAAAGGAGATGGCTTAGGAGAAGTGCTGGAGGTAGGATTGACAAGTGCTGGTGCAAATTGTTCAACCACAGCATCTGTAAAAAATTGTAAGTTTGAGAGAATGGGATTTCTGGTTTCAATAAAGGGATTTGCCCATTGCAATGCCCTCCCTCTAAAATTGGATAGCAAGAAGAGTACTTGCCTATATTCTTTGTCAAAAAGAGTGGGTACGGAGGGAAAATAGGATAGGCATAACTTTACAAGCGCACTAAATTGTCCTAAGTCTCCATCAAAGGTAGATGGTGGGGATTTAAAAACAGTAGAAGATTCAGAGGGTGAGGTAACAGAAACTTGGGGGGGGGGGGGTGTTTCCTTAGATAGTCCTTAGATAGAGTGAGAAAATTCGGCTCGGACTGAGCGCACATCTCTGGGGGTTTGAGCATCACACCTTTGGCCGAAGACGGCCCAGACTAGGCACATGACTTGGAAGGAGGCCCGAACTGGAGACATTACTTGAAAGGAGGCCCGAACTGGGCACATGACTTGGAAGGAGGTCCGGACTGGGCACACAACTTGAAAGGGACAGCTCTATGAGAAGCCTCAGAGCAGACAGCTCTGTGAGAAGCCTCAGAGCAGACAGCACTGTGAGAAGCCTCAGATCAGACAGTACCAAGTGGTAACTTGAGCTGAACCACATAGAGTGGCAACTCGAGCAGATCCGCACGGAATGACAACTCGGGCTAAACCACATGCAAAGTTTCAGGAGCGGACTGGAGGGACAGGGACCTCTCGGGAGTGTACTGGAGGGACAGGGCCCCCTCGGGAGCAGGCTGTAAGGGCAGTGGCCCCTCTGGAGCTGGAGGCAGAGGCTGGCAGCATGGAACAGGAGGCAGAGGATGGCACCTCAGAAAATGCAGCTGAAACTGGCACCTCAGCACATCATCATCATCATCATCAACATTTATTTATATAGCGCCAGCAAATTCCGTAGCGCTTTACAATTGGGAACAAACATTGATAAGACAATACTGGGTAATACATACAGACAGAGAGGTAAGAGAACCCTGCTCGAAAGCTTACAATCTATGGGCTGGAACTGGCACCTCAAGACAGGCGGCAGGAACTTGCACCTCAGGACAGTTGGCAGGAACTGACAGCTTAGGCCCCATCACTAAAAATAAGTCAGGTTGTAATGTAGAAAAGGGGTAGTGATGTGTGAACAAATCCAGGATGAGAAGAGGAGTAAACTGAAGACTGTTCTGTATGCTGTTGTGGTCTGCGGAGTGGACAATCTTGTAAAAAGTGTACAACACTGGCACAGTAGAAACATAATTTATTAGTCCTTCTGCGCCATCGCTCCTCTTCGTTCAGGTGGGGACGTAGAGCACCTGTAAACCTGAAGTTTGCTACACAGTGGTTCTTGGTTAATTGACATTTTGTAGCAACATTATTAAGAGGTGCTGTTTGCACTAATTTGGCAGCATTTGAATTGGCAGAAACAAAATTTGGCTGTTTCCTGGGTGGATCCATTTCTGGCCAAGCATTGTTGATTCCCCTTTATCACAAGATACAGTCTATGGAGGATGCACTGTAGTAATGACTTTCTCCCTGGGAAAAGGATTTGTCACCGCAGTGCTGAATTTGGAGCAAGAAATACTAGGAACGGAGATGGGAAGGTCTTTAAGCACCTTAATTAACGAAGAAGAGACCTGAGAAATTTGAGAGCAGAAGCATCTGGAAGAGGTAATTTCAGAAGAAAAAATAGCCATGGTCTCTGGACGTTGAATTCTGAGTAAATAAACCAACACCCTGGAAATCCTCAAACAAGGGTGGAAAGCGTGCAACAGCAGGCTAAATTTTTCTGGCCAGTTCATACTATCAGGATTCCTAATATAAAAACCACTGAGAAAATGCAAGTGGAACAAAGTGGTTTTTATTTAACATGGGTTACACAGGTAAGTGATGCAAAAAATGTTAAGGCATGAAAAAGTCAGCAGAGTATGGTCATTAGAGCAAGGAGATGACACACTGGGTGCAATAGTCTGTGCAACGATACACAGGAGATACTGGAGACAGGATGCAATGGTCTGCGAAGCGTTACCACTAGACAGTGGTGATGACACACAGGATGCAATAGTTTGCGATCCAATACACAGGAGATAGTAGAGACAGGATGCAGACTGTAGGTGCTGTCATAACAAAGCCAGTTAAGGGGTCACAGAAAGTGATGCCACAACAGAGGAACAAGCAGAGGTCAAAACCAGGAAATCAAACAAGGATGGCTCACAGAAGAAACAGCAGAGTTCTAGGCAACAGATGAACTAGGAAAGGCTGCTGGTACAGAAAGACTTATATAGGCCAGGAACAGGTGCCAAGCATCCTGGAGTAATGAGCTTAACTCTGTCAGGTAGAAGAGCAGTCCAGGTACCAGAGTGGCTCCTTTGGGGGTACAAACTGGATACATAACAAGACAAAAGTCCAACATAGCTCTTGGTAGACAGGAGCTGCAAGATGCAGATCATGACACACTTCCAGTTTACCTGCCTGCTCTTTGAAATGTCCACTTCTCCAAGCTCCTGGTTGCCTTGGTGGTAGAACTAAGGAAACAGGGAATCCCAATTTGCCCATATTTGGATGACCTCTTAATAACAATAAGCAAATCTCCAGAGATTGTCCTTTACAGTCTGTCGAGTCATGGCAACCTTTAAGTGCCATGGCTTAGTGGTTAGCACTTCTGCCTCACAGCACTGGGGTCATGAGTTCGATTCCCGACCATGGCCTTATCTGTGTGGAGTTTGTATGTTCTCTCTGTGTTTGCATGGGCTTCCTTCGTGTTGATCCGGTTTCCTCCCACACTCCAAAAAAAAACAAAAAACCAGGTAGGTTAATTGGCTGCTATCAAAATTGACCCTAGTCTCTCCCTCTCTGTCTGTTTCCCTCTCTGTCTGTCTGTCTGTCTGTGTTTGAGTGTGTGTCTATATTAGGGAATTTAGACTGTAAGCTCCAATGGGGCAGGGACTGATGTGAATGAGTACTCTGTACAGCGTTGCGGAATTAGTGGCGCTATATAAATAAATGATGATGATGATGATGGATCCTGAATTTTGAAAAGAACCACATTGTTTCTTCTCAGTGGCTGTGGTGTCAGGATGGAGATGAATTTAGAGAGGGTGTGCCTGTCTGAGAAACTCTGTTCAGAGTTCTATGCGTTGATCAGCCTAGATTTTTCTCAGCGGAGAGTGACCATCAGAGTAGGTTTGAAGCTTGTCAGGATGTTGGTGTCCACAATAGATGTAGTATTGTGGGTAAGATGGATGAGGAGTCTTTAGATGGACCTTCTTGCTCAATGGGACTGGAAGAAGGGGTCCTTAGATCGGTGGATCAGTCTACAAATCAGTACCAAGAAACTACTCAGGTTCTGGTTGATGACATCTCTGAACAACAGGGCAAGCCCTCTTCCTCCCCCCCTTCCCTCAAGGGTGACTCTTATCACAGATGCCAGCAAGAGGGGCTGGAGAACTAATTTTCAGGGACAGGTGGCCCAAGAACAGACTCTCTTCCAATGTGTTGGACATACTGGCGGAATGGAGGGCGGCTTAACACTTCCACAATATGTTGCAGGAGGAGAGTCTTCAGGTTGTTTTGAACAATCTATCCTGAATCATCAAGGAGTTCAGCAATGAAGACCCCAGTCTCACAAGTAATGCATTGGGCGGAACTGAATCTGAGATCCCTTTCAGCTCTTCATGTGTTGGGGGATGCAAACTTTCTAGAGGGTCTTCCTAAGTCTAGAGCAAGTTCTTCCTGGTTAATGGGAATTGAAATTTTCAGCAGTTGGTGGACAAATTTGGAAATCCCCAGTTAGATCTAATGGGGACCAACCATTATTCAAGCTCCACAGTTTTTTGTCTCGTCCCCCACTTACAGGCTCTCAGGGGTGGACGTCCTCTCTTACCTTTGAAACTTCCAACTGGGGTATATCTTTTCCAATTTCCTCTTATTGTTCAGAAGATCAAGCAAGAGGTAGTTAACGTGGTAGCAATTCTCCAATTTTGGCGAAGGCAGCCATGGATTCCTTTGGTTCTGGTGACGGTAGAACCCTTGTGGCTTCTACCTCTGCGGTAAGTTCTCCTTCACCATGGTCCAGTGTTTTTTCTGGGTGTCAAGGTTCTGGCTTTGACAGCATGGAAATTGAAAGGAATCTTCTGAGATGTAAGGGCCTGTCTCATCCTGTAATCAAGACTTCAATTAAAGCCAGAAAAACTGTTTCATCTAGTCTGTACTGTAAGATCTGGAAAAAAGGTTATACTGTGGTTGACATGGAACAAGGTCTAGATGTGGTAACAGTGACGAATGTCTTCAATTTCCTCAAATTACATTGGTGATGAGATTGGCAGTCCTCTGGTTTGCCCCAGAGTGTAGTACTGTGGAAAAAGGTAACCGGACAACACAGATGTACACAGGGGTACGGTGGGATAGAAGAATGGTCATACCAGCCAAAACAGTACACGTGCAGGCAAGACAGGACATGAGTGGAAGGCAGAAGCAGAGTTAAAATGGATGCCAAGATTGGTACAAATGAATCAGGAGAGTGATCATCATGCAGAGGTTCGGTACACAGGGATCAATCAGGAAACATCCAGAAGGGGAGAGACTGAAGCAGATACAGGGATCAGGTCCAGCATTCAGAAGTGGCCAGCAAAGTTGCTCTGAAATTGGATAAGTGTCGAAGCACTGTTTAAATACAAGACCAGATTTGAAAAACCCACCCGGCTACCTGTCACATGAGCCGATACCCGGAAGTACCGGATAGCCACGCGAGTGAGACAGTGCTGGAGCCGGGACAGATAAGTCATAACACAAAGCCTTTAAATCATTCAATTTGTGTTAATATCTAGACGATCCAAAGAGGGCTTAATGTTCATTGTTTAATATACTATTATGTTTTATATTTGTGACTGCTAGTATCACAGATTACAATACGTTCTTTGTCAAGATTGGCACAAATCAAATCCGCATCTTTTTATCCATATATCCTAATAATTTTCTGTGGACCCTGCTATATCATTTTTATGTCTCAGATTCTCAATAGATTTCACCAATTTTCAAAGTTTGCCTTTACAAGCCATCGCTCCTTTAAATTTTACCTGCAAATTCGCCAATTTCCGGCGACTTGCAGAAATCGTACTTTCATTCATTTATCCCCAAGTTTCTTCCAGGTCTAGAAGGATTTTTTTTAAAACAAAATGGATGTCAAAAGGGTAATTTAGATTTAATGGTTTTCCAAACTCCTTTTTCTAAAACCCTACAATATTTATTAGATTTACTGGATTATTTGCAATACCAAGTAGCACACATTAGAGAACTTGCAGACCGAACATTTCATGGGCATCTTCTAGCTATTGAAGAGAATACAGTTCAATAGAAACTACAGAATACATTTTTTGGAACTACCATAAAATGTTATTTTTGAATATAAACCACAATTACTACTAAGTATAGTTTTAGGGTTTAAGTTCCCATTATAAGCATTTATTTACAGTACCTGCTAGCAAATCCTATTTCAAATCTCAGAACCTCCACTACTGGACAGTTTTATTTTTACAGTGTAATAAAGGGTTGAGCTAGGACGCACCCCCACCCAAATCTAAATCTATCAGCACATTTTAAATTTCTCCACTGCAGCACAACATGGTTTTGCTTAGGTGCAGAAGTATACCTTTCAGATGGATTTACCATGAAATTTAAATGAAGCCCTAAAAGAAAAAGTACATTTATTTACAATTATTATCCGCCTATTACTTTTTGCATGGTTTTCATTAGCCCTTTAAGAAATATGGTATTATTGTGATCATTTATTTTTTAACTTAAAAATGTAAGGCAAAATGGAAAATAAACATTTATCAAAATGTCACTGTTGAAGTAGCCTAAAGCTATTCCAATATTAAGCTGCCCCCTTTTTAGTCTAAAGCTGCTCAAAAGGAATTTAGAAACCATTCCAAATAATATTAAGCTCCAGTATGAATTTTAAACCCCCACATAAATTTGAATCCCTGCATTAAAACAAAATCTTTAAAATGACCACAAGCAATATATCTATCTAAAAGAAGAAGTTTGTTTTTGGCGAATATCTTTGACACCCCTGCACCGACTAGGATGAAAGCAATGCAAGGTGGTCCAGTTGGATCCTGGCCAGGTTTTAGGGGGGTTAGGGTCCTGGTCGGACCTCCCGTTTGTGTACGCTGGGCAGAACTTTGACACAGGGAGCCTGTTCTGAGCCTTCCACTAGATGGATTTGGCCAAAAGCTTCACAGACTGGTTACATTGGATCCCTGAAGACATACTAGGGGGTTGATGTCCCGGTCGAACCTCCCATTGGTGTACGCTGGCCAGAATTTTGACCCGGGGAGACTATTCTGGGCATTTCACTGAATGGATATGGTTTGTTTGTCTGTCCGGCTATGCATTCGGACACCCCTGCACCAATTGGGATGAAACCAAGGCAAGGTGGTCCAGTTGGATCTTGGGTGTGTTGGAAGCTGCTAATTATTTTTAAAATGTCGACAGTTACATTCAACTGATTGATAACTTAATAACTTCAAGATTTAAACCTGGGCAATGCCGGGTACTTCAGCTACTGTGTATGTGTGTATATATATTGTGGCAATGTACAGGTCAATATATATATATATATATATATATATATATATATATATATATAATATGGGCAGCACGTTGGCTAAGTGGTTAGCACTTCTGCCTTACAGCACTGGGGTGATGAGTTCAATTCCCAACCATGGTCTTATCTGTGAGGAGTTTGTATGTTCTCCCCATGTTTGGGTGGGTTTCCTCCGGGAGCTCCGGTCTCCTCCCACACTCCAAAAAAAACATACTGGTAGGTTAATTGGCTGCTAACAAAATTGACCTTAGTCTGTCTGTGTCTGTCTCTGTTTCTGTCTGTCTCTGTCTGTGTGTGTGTGTGTGTGTGTGTGTGTGTTAGGGATTTTAGACTGTGAGCCCCAATAGGGAAGGGACTGATGTGGGTGAGTTCTCTGTACAGCGCTGCAGAATTAGTGGTGCTATATAAATAAATTGTAATAATAATAATAATATATATACACACACACACACACACACATATTGTCTAAACGCTGAGCAGTAGCCCCATTTATTCTAAAATATTTCAGTTTTAAAAAAAGTTATGTATTGCAGTAATACATTAGTTAACAGTATGGCAGCATGTTGGCATACCTACTGTTGCCCGTCAACATTCTGTGACTGCCACCATTGCATTGGAGAATTATAAACTATACACTGCCGATCTACTGGGATTTTCGTGCACAACAGTCTCTATAGTTTACAGACAATGGTGCACAAAACAAAAAAATATCCAGTTGGTGGCAGGTCTGTGGGCAAAATCATCTTGTTTATGAGATAAGTCAGAGGAGAATGGCCAAATTTGTACAAGCTGACAGTAAGGTGACAGTAACTGAACTAACTATGCATTACAACAGTAGTATGCCGAAGAGCATCTCTTAATGCACAGCACCTCAAACCTTGAAGTGAATAGGCTACAGCAGAAGAAGACCACACTGGGTCCCACTCCTATCAACTAAGAACAGGAAACAAAGTGGACATAGATTCACCAAAAATGGGCAACTGATAATTGGAAAAACATCACCTGGTTGATGAATCTCTATTTCTGCGGCAATATGTTGATGGTAGGGTCAGAATTTGGCATAAACATGAATTCATGGCTTCATCCTCCCTTGTGTCAACAGTGCAGGCTGGTGCTGAAATAATGGTGTAAGGAATGTTTTCTTGACACACATTTAACCCCTTAATCCCAAATGAGCTCTGTTTAAATGCCACAGTCTACCTGAGTATTGTTGCTGACCATGTGCATCCCTTATGGCCACAGGCTATCCATTTTGGAATGGCTACTTCCAACAGGATAATAGGCCATGTCACAAAGCACATGTCAGCTGCTTCTACAACTGATTTTGATGTACTTCAATGGCATCTACATTCATCAGCTCTATCAATTAGAGCATCTTGCAGATGGGGTAGCATGAGAATATAGCTGTCAAATCTGCAGCAACTACGTGATGCGGCACCAAAATCTCTAAGCAATGCTTGCAGCACTTTTCACGCCAGGGGGTAAATGTATCATGCTGAGAGTTTTCCGGCGTGTTTGAAAAGTGGAGATGTTGCCTATAGCAACCAATCAGATTCTAGCTATCATTTTGTAGAATGTACTAAATAAATGAGAGCAAGAATCTGATTGGTTTTTCAAACCCGCCGGAAAACTCTCAGCTTGATACATTTACCCCCAGATCTGTTCCTAGGGTAGCAGGCTGTGTTCTCCGAGTAGCCAGCCCAGTCTTTGGCTTACAACATGACCGGTGTGTTGCCGGGCCACAAAATTGTTAACCTCCTGCACTACAGAAAAAATAGTAAACACTACCTGACCTGCTAGTACTAGAGACCTAAAAAGACGTAGGGAAAGAGGAGGAGCTGCCGGTTATACTGACTGAAGGCATTTTTACTTAATCTGTTGAAAAGTAAATTAGAAGGGAACTTACCATGGCTACCATGGAGGACTGAAGAGGAAATACAGATTCTGACAAATGCCAACTTTAATCAGTTTTTATTATAAATGTTTCAACTAACAATTCAGTCACATACAGAAGGTGTGTACGGCAGCACTTCACCAGATCTGCCTAGATATTGAAAACGCCTTTTATGGACTCCATTTGTCTGTTCTATAACTTTTCTGGTAGTGACATGTGTTACTTGGTATCTTTCTTTGGCAGCAGTATCATGCTTTTTGAGTGGTATTAACAACCAGGAGCATCTTTCATATCCTACATTTTCTACAAAACCAAAAATAAATAGCTAAAAAATAATAGCTAGCTAAATAGATACTTTATTTTTTAAAAATATGATTTTTTTTTTTAGTACAAGAAAAAACTCATCTACCATCCAACCATATTCAAGACTTTCTTTTTCAAAATTATGGAAAGAGCTAATTGCTATAAGATATGAGAGTGACGGGATGACTCGGGAACCTAGTCACAATGTTCAATATCTTCTCTTTCTTCACATACAACATGTACAAACCTCAGGACTGATTTAAGCAGTACTTATCATAATGGATACAATCATAAAATCATATCATAAATCTTGCTGTAAAATTAGGAGTACTTAGTCCCCATAAATTGCATGTAGGTAGAAGTCCCATAAAGTAGTCTCTATTGCCGGTATGCAAAGCGATAGCAAGTAGCCATCACAGTTCTTATCCCAACTCTGATAAAGTGCTTCCAAATAATAATAATAATGGCTTCAGGTAAGTATGTAGAGTATTGCAGCTCATTCCGATCAATGTATACAGTTAAGATGTCGACTTCCTGAAGTAGTTACTTAAAAGTGCTTTCCAACTCATTTAGCACTCCCAATTGTGCAGCAATGTTTGTCATACAGAGTTCCTAATTGAAGATTTATATGATCAGACTCATTTCACTATGATAAGTACTGCTTAAATCTGTCCTGAGGCTTAAATGGAAGTTATTATTTTAGTCTTATTATGTGGTATTGCATATTTTTTATATTTTATTTCTTAAAAAATACAAATTATATATAAAATTTTGAGCCAAATGTTTACATGAATTTTTGTACCATATTTACCTATATGAGACACAACTTTATGACTATATACATCTTTCAAATGAAGGACCATTGCTGTTGTATACTGTTTATGAGGTTGTGAACCACTTTTCAGCTGGTAACGTTGCCTGAAAAGTTCCTGACACAAAAATGTAACACACTTTATGTCTTTAAAGCAAAATCTGCTATGTGTTCAATTAAATTGTTGCATTATTAAACACCAAAATATTGTAATTTTCCGAGGAAGTTTGCTGCATTTAAAACAAAGGGCTCTGTTTATCAAAGGGTGAAAATCATTACTGCCAGCAAAAATAGGAATTATCACCTGCAATCGGGCTTATATTCACTTAGTCCTATACAGCATTGCGGTTATCACCAGCATAATAATGTAATACCTCCAGCATAAATTTCGGCCATGAAGGCTTCACCATGCTTCTGTCTATTTATCAAGTATGGCAGTGGAACTTATATTTCCATAATAACTGTTATGCTAATACTCAGTATGGCTATAAGAGATAGAGAAGCTGAATCTTTTTAAAATGAATGGTGCTTTTGCCAAAAGATATTTGAATTTTATTTCATTTTTATTTTTCATTTAAATTATTGTAATAGGAAGCTCAAACTGAGAGCTTACAATTACACAATTGATATTTTGTCTTGTTCCTTTTCCTGTAATTCCCTTTCCCTCCCTTCAATGCCACAGGTATAAGTAGCAGGTGTATGCAGCATTGAAAGGGTATTTTTAGATTACTGGAAGGACTTCCAGCACTTCAGAAGCACTAGACATGCCTTCAGAGCGATGAAGCATTCCCCAACACAATGTGGCTACGTCCCCGTGTAGCATGACCACACCTCTTCCAGAACACATGCTATTCTGATTCCCAACTGAAAATTTTGGGAGATCTGCAAAAGTGTCATCTGTAATAAAAACAGGAAGACCAGACACCGTCTCTGGACTCAGGCCGGCCTTAAATTTCCATTAGACTTCTCGAAACAAGGCCAGTGGCTTCCACTAGCTGAGCTCCAGTCTCACTCCCCAGACCGGACGCTTAGCCCCTTTGAGTTCTTTCAAATCAGCCATTTTTTGCGATCCCTGCCACCCAATTCTATACTGCGTCCCCTCACTCCATTTGAGAACCTATGCAAACTGCACCCCATGTCCAAGGGCATGATATCACAGCTTTATAGTATCTTTCTTGATTCCACTCCTCACCCTCAGCTCCCCCACGAGGTTGAATGGGAGAGAGATCTCGGCCCTCCGCCAGATGAGGAGGCCTGGGAGGACATGAGACTGGGGATAGCCAAAAGCTCTATATCAACCAGACTAAAAGAAACATCCTATAAAATTTACTATCGCTGGTATTATACCCCCACTCGACTTCATACAATGTTCCCCTCCTCGTTGCCTGACTGCTGGCGGGGCTGCGGCCACAGGGGTTCTATGTTACATATCAGGTGGACTTGTCCAATTATCGCTCCCTTCTGGGATGCGATCCATGGCTTTATCAATACCTTATTTGAGACTCCTGTTGCGAAGGACACATGGATCTTTCTCCTTTGTTATCCTCCCCCAGATCTTGATAAATTCTCCAAAAAACTGACGGCGCACATCTTCACAGCCGGTTCTTCTCCATCTTTTTCGGCCCTTAAAAAATAAATTTTGAATATGGCAGCAATGGAAGAGATTACTTATCACCTTCACGACAGAGGTTACGCTTTCAGCCAAGTCTGGGCTCCATGGCAAATGGCGGCAAGCGCGTTTCCCTCTGACACTTAATTTCCTCGTGGAGGCCCATGTGTGGCGAGTGAGTCCCTGCTCCTGCTCTACCAACCCTTGACCCTCTAACACACTTTAATTGCCTTCCCTCTGACCGCACTCTTGTCTAACTTCTGTGGTCTTCCTTCCTCCCTCCCCCCCTCTTATCCCCCCCCCTTTTTTACCCCCCCCCGCTCGGCGAGTTGACAGCTAAAATTTAAAGCAGCACTTGCTTGTAAAGGCAAGTTTGCCTTTACAAGCCAGCACCACTTTAAATTTTAGCTGTCAATTCGCCGATTTCCGGCAAGTTGAAAAAACCAGACTATGATACATTTACCCCCTGATGTCAAAATGAACTTAACATGCACTATGTTCGGAATTTGCGTGACATGGTTATAGGTAAAGTCCTCTGTCTGTTTTATGCTATGTCTAAATGTAATTTATATCATTGTTTTAGATGTCAGGGTTTTTTTGTCTGTATAGTCGGTGTAATGGTAATTAGCTTCGCAATAACATACCCCACTCACTTTACTAGGGGTGTGGCTATGCAACTAGTTGTCACTACACTTTGGGGACCTGGCTTTAAAGCCCTCAGCACTAGACTAGGAATGTTGCTACTATATGGCCCATCACAGCACCAAGTAAGTGGTAGCAGGCTAATTATCATTTCCGGCTCATGTTTTTAATTGTTTTTTCTAATAATTATTGTTTTATCTAATACCTTCTACATGGTTAATTACACATTAGCTATTCACCATGTAGCCGCCAATATGTATGCTTTAGAAGCTGCAAGCTAATGCGTCTAGATTTGTTGTGCATTGTAATACTAAGCTAGTGCTCAGCAGTGACTTTACATACTATTACTTTTTAGAAAGAAAACACCCTAAGAGATTTTACCCTCTCTTGCAGTATAATTTGTATTATTACAATTTTTGGTGCATAGCAGTACTGCCTTAGTTCATATTGTTTTTGTATTTGCTGCTTTGTTGTGTCCCAGGTGTTCGTGGCACATTTCTACTAACAGTAGAAGATGGGGGTTCTGCACAAAAGGCTGGTGTACCTTCTGGAGCTCGACTTCTTGAAGTTAATGGTGAAAATATCATGAGCTTCACACTGAGTCAACTGACTAAAAAGGTAACATGCCATGATTTATTACAATACTTTTTGCACTTTGTAAATTACATCCACTGTTTCAAACATGTATATTTATTAATATATGGTGTTAAGGTTGGTTTTCAATAAAATCTTGTAGAAGCAGCTGAGTGACACTCAGCTGCCTTGGCAATACTGGTCGGGATTGATAAGGCTTTACGTACTATTTGGAATATTTCCATGCCCAATTTGGGCTTTCAGTTCTACTAAGTGCCAAAAATAATTAAAAGCAAAATGTTTAAAAATAAAATATTTATTTTAATGTTTTGCTTACCAAAAAAATGTTTTATTGGAATAATATTTTTTCATTCATTCATTTGTTATAGCCATCCTGGGATGGCGATAGTAGAAGAAGGATTGCAGAGTACATATTTTTTAAAGCATCTGTATTTCATTTTTCAAGTATAACAAATACATCCATCACAGGCATTAGGTATATACATGAAGGTAACAAATTCACATGAAAGAAGCAGCTGTCAACAAAGTAAAGTTGCAGAAGTGAATCACAAACACTCTAACTGAAGAATGCCTGTGTACTGTGAGAGTGCTTTTTTAAATCTAAAATCTAATAACAATAATAAGGAAGAGGGAGGGAAAGAAATAAGGGACAAGGAGGTTGAGGTCAACCTCCAAGTGGCTAGCAAGCCCACTGCCCCCCCCCCCCCTCCACACACACAAAAAAAAAAAAGATAAATACCACGAACAGAACCATCAATGGCAGCAAATTGAAGCTAAATTAGATAGATATATGTCAACTACCAGGTAATAACTGAAAGTCCTCTGTTGGGGATATTCTGATGGGATGAGGTGTCATAGACTCCAGATTTGGGTAATTTTATGGGTCTTATTATTTAGATATTCGGACATATTTTCCATTGGTATAGGGTACCATATTTTGCTGTATAATCGCTGCAGGGAAGGTGGATCAAGTTTTTTCCAATGACTAGCTATTAAGCATCTATTTGTGTAGCCAGTGTGTGTGTCAGATGTATTATCCAAGCCCTCGATCGACAGCTCCAAGTGGACGACCATGTGTTTTTAGAGATGGGTGTAAAGGTAACATTGGATTTGATGGTGGCTATATAATCCCAGAAGCTAGAGGATCTTTGCCACTTACTCTAAGTGGGTCACTAGACAGGTTTGGTGAATCTTGGATATTCAGTTTCTTGAGCATAAATAAAGCCTCGTATGATGATCTAGCAGAGAGCACTTTGCCTCCAGATTGGAATTGAAGGGACAAGGGAAAACCCCATCAGTATTTTTTTTTTAACATAAACATAAAGTTTAACATTCAATATAAAGTTATGTCCTTCATTTCTCTGCATTTGAGTAGAGTTGAGGGATCTTGGAATATTGGTATCTTTGCCCAACAAATGTGACTTCGGTACACAACCTCGCCTCTTTCAGCATTTGCTCTTTTGCCTTTGGGGTGTCAGAATCCTATGTATGGGGTTAAGTGCTTTGTGTGCTCTTGTGAGAATCAGCATATCACCTGGTACTATTGGTGCCAGCAGCCTGAAAAGACAGAGCAAATAGTTCTTATGTTTGGGGGTGTTAATTGTCTCAGGTATATTGCAGCATCCTCTTGTTTGTCTGGTAATTGTTGAGAGTTATTCCTGAGCTGAGCGAATTCATCTTCTGAGAACTGTTGAAACTGGATAATTTCCTCTTGCTTATTCTCAGATGTGTCCACTCAGTTTCCAAAGTCAGTGATTTCTGTTGAAAGGCCGGACAATACCTTGGCGACTTCATCATTAATGATCTGTTTCATGTTTTTTATTTTCAGGAGAGCAGCTGCGATGTCGGCTTTAGTAGATGGAGCCATGTGGTATTCCATCTCAGAGTCTGCAACTGACTCTCTTCCAGAGGGTGAGGTCGGATGCAATTTTTCCTGAGCTGAGCAGAGTAACCCAAAGTAGGATATTCAAACAAGTTCTGCAAAGTAGATTTATTGTGTTCAGGCATTGCTGTAGGTTATAGAGAGGTAATAGGATTGAATATATAAGATGCTTAATAGTGTTACGAGCCACGGCAGTGCCCAGCCGCCGCGACTCACTCACCCGCGTCCCGGCCGTCGCCATGGCGACCGGGACGTCATTTCCGGCCATAACCCGGCCGTTGCCGGGCAACCAACAGACGCTTCAGAGCTGCGTCCCGGCAATAGGAGGAAGCCGGGCGCAGCGATTCTACAGCCTGTGGGCTAATTAATAGGGGCAGATCATAGGAGGCTATTACAGGCATTAGCCTGCAACTGTGCAGGCCAGGGGCAAGCCCTGATTGGCTCTATTAGTGACTGCTCTATTAACCTGAAGGAGTGTGTTCAACCTGTGATTGGTTCAGCTGGGTATTTAAGGCAATGAGGTCTGCTGCCTCATTGCCGGTTATAGCTTCTGTGCTCCAGTCTGCTGACCTGCTTGTTCCAGTTCCTGTATCCTGTATCTACGTTTGACTTCCCGTGTATGACCCTTGGCTTCGTATTGGACTTCGCTTGTGTTTCCTGTGACCCTGATCCTTGGCTTGTTTACCCGTTCTGCTACTTTGCCTGTGACCTCTGACCTCAGCTTGTTCATCATTACTGTTACCTGCTGCCGGCCTTTGGCCTCTGCGTGGACCTGACTCTTCTTGCCTGGGTTCTCCCCAGCCGGTACACACTTCACGACCCTCTGTCAGTCTGCAGCCCAGTCTGTCCCCACCATCAGGGGCTCCAGTGAACACCTGACTGGCAGAGTAGACTCCGGGTTGTGTTGTGCCGGCTGGAGGGGTTCCTAACATTATAACCGGCCCACTCACGGAGACAAGATTAGGATGGATGCAAGTGGATCCACACCGTCTCCGGCACAAACCCTAGCAGGCCATGTTGAGTCTTTGTATCAGATGATGCAGGGATTGGCTGAGCGTATGTCTGTTCAAGAAGAAGCCACAAAAGCTTCACAATCTCCTCCAGATCCCATCTGTGAGCCCAAAATGAATTTACCGGATCGGTTCTCCGGAAATAGAACCTTGTTTCGGAACTTCAGGGAGAGCTGCAAGCTCTATTTTCGGATGAGACCCCGCTCCTCCGGTTCAGAGCAGCAACGAGTTGGGATTATTATTTCCCTTCTACAGGGTGACCCCCAGTCTTGGGCGTTTTCTTTGCCACAGACCAGTCCGGCCATGCAGTCCGTAGACTCCTTCTTTGAGGCATTGGGTTTACTGTATGATGACCCGGATCGAGTGGCCTCCGCGGAAGCTCACCTACGGTCCTTGAAACAAGGCAGACGGTCGGCAGAAGAATACTGCGCGGAATTCCGTAGATGGTCACCTGACAGTGGATGGAACGACCCTGCCTTACGTAGTCAGTTCCGTGTCGGCCTATCTGAACAGATTAAAGATTCGCTAGTGCAATACCCGTCTCCTAGCTCTCTGGAGGATCTGATGCACCTCTCCATTAAAATTGACAGGAGATATAAAGAGCGGAAAACTGAAAAGGAAACGTCATCACCTCCATCCGCCTTCGTTCCTATCTCCCCGGATGGTGAGGAACCAATGCAATTGGGAGCATACCGTCTTTCCTCTGAGGAGAGAGACAGGAGACGGTCACAAGGCTTATGTTTATATTGTGGCGCAAGAGGCCACTTCTCCCGTTCTTGCCCAAACAAGTCGGGAAACGAGCATGCCTAAGGAACGAGGGGAGAGTTCACTTAGGTCTACAAATTGTCTCCCAGAAAAATGCACTATTGGTCCCTGCACAGCTCACGTTCAGTGCTCGTTCTACGAAACTATCAGCCTTCATTGACAGTGGAGCTGCTGGCAACTTCCTTGACATCGAGTTTGCCCGCTCTGCTGGGATTCCGCGGATTAAACTCCAATCTGCCATTACGGTATGTGGCTTAGATGGTAGTCCGTTGCCGGGAGGCAAGATTACTTGGGAGACCCCACCACTACAGTTGAACGTTGGCGCTCTCCATTCGGAATCCATAGTCTTACGTCTTATCGAATGTCCATCGGTTCCTTTAATTCTGGGCTACCCTTGGCTATCCTGCCATAACCCCGTCATGGATTGGGCAAAAGGAGAAATTGTCCAGTGGAGCCCCCATTGTACACAGTCTTGCTTGACACTACCTCTACGTATTATTCAGTCTATTCCGGAGCAGCTCCCTTCTCAGTATCATGACTACTGGGATGTTTTCTCCAAAAAGGCTGCTGACACACTACCACCGCACCGCAATTTCGACTGTGCCATTGAGCTCATTCCGGGCTCTAAATTACCCAAGGGACGCTTGTATCCTCTCTCCGGTCCAGAGACCAAATCCATGCAGGAGTATATTGACGAAAACTTGGAGAAGGGCTTCATCAGGCCATCCAAGTCCCCAGTAGGAGCAGGGTGTTTCTTTGTACCCAAGAAGGACGGTGGACTCAGACCCTGTATCGACTATCGAGGGCTGAACCTTATTACGGTTAAGAACACCTACCCCCTTCCCCTCATCTCCGTTCTTTTTGATCAATTAAGAGGAGCCACTATCTTCACAAAAATTGATCTTCGTGGAGCCTATAATCTCATACGTATTAGAGCAGGTGATGAGTGGAAGACGGCGTTCAACACGCTCTCGGGCCATTACGAATACCTGGTCATGCCGTTTGGCCTGAGTAATGCTCCTGCCGTATTTCAGGATTTGATTAATGAGGTGTTACGTGAGTTCCTGGGACACTTTGTTGTTGTTTACCTTGATGACATCCTCATATATTCAAAATTGTTGTCTGCGCACCAGGGTCATGTCAGACAAATCCTACAGAAATTACGGGAACATCACCTCTACGCGAAACTCGAGAAATGTGAGTTCGAGGTCCAGAAGGTATCCTTCCTCGGTTATCTAATCTCCTCAGAAGGTTTCTCCATGGACCCAACCAAGGTCCAAGCAATTCTGGATTGGATTCAACCGAATAACCTCAAGGCGGTCCAGAGATTCCTGGGATTCGCCAATTACTACAGGAGGTTTATTGGCGGCTTTGCTGATATCGTGGCTCCTATTGTCACCTTGACCCGCAAAGGAGGTGATCCAACTGTTTGGTCACAACAGGCAATAAATGCATTCAAAACCCTGAAGAAAGCTTTTGTGTCTGCTCAGGTTCTCAGACATCCGGATCCTAGGGTACCGTTTGTTCTTGAGGTAGATGCTTCTGACGTCGGTGCTGGGGCTGTCTTGTCACAAAAAGACCCCCAGACCCACCGCTTACATCCATGTGCCTTTTTTTCCCGTCAGTTCTCATCAGCGGAAACCAACTATGACGTGGGAAACCGAGAATTGCTGGCAATTAAATGGGCCTTTGAGGAATGGCGACACTGGTTGGAAGGCGCTGCACACCAGATCTCCGTTATAATGGATCATAAGAACTTACAGTATATACAGTCAGCCAAACGTCTGAACCCCCGACAGGCTCGGTGGTCGCTGTTCTTCACTCGGTTCAACTTTATTATCACCTATCGTCCTGGTTCCAAAAATATTCAAGCGGACGCCCTGTCTAGAAGTTTCCTGGCACATCATGCTCCGGTCACCTGCTCAGAGCCTATTGTTCCTGTGTCTATGATTCATGCCGGATTAACTCAAGATTTGAGCTGTACCTTACAAAGGTTCCAGAGGTTGGCTCCTGATAACACTCCGGCAGGATGTTTGTTTGTCCCAGTTCATCTAAGGAAGACAGTCCTTGCTGAGGCACACAACAGTCGGACTGCTGGGCATCCTGGAGTCTACAAAACACTGGAAATCCTTTCCCGTACTGTATGGTGGCCGTCTCTGTCTGCTGACGTCAAGAGTCACGTCCGGTCCTGTGAAGTTTGTGCCAGGAACAAAGTTCCCAGGACTCGCCCGGTAGGTCAGTTAGTTCCGTTGGCCGCCCCTGGTAAACCTTGGACACATCTGTCCATGGACTTTATAGTCGATCTGCCACCCTCCGCGGGACACAATACCATTTGGGTCGTGGTAGACCGGTTCAGCAAGATGGCACATTTCATTCCACTCACTAGGCTGCCTACTGCTCGAGATTTGGCAGTTTTGTTCATTCAACACATTTTCCGCCTCCATGGACTCCCTACAGACATCGTCTCCGATCGGGGTTCCCAGTTCATAGCGCAGTTCTGGAGATCATTCTGTACCCTCCTGGGAATCAAGGTCAGTTTATCATCTGCATACCACCCTCAGTCAAATGGGCAGACTGAAAGGGTTAACCAGTCCTTGGAGAAGTTCTTGCGATGCTACATATCGGAGTTCCATGACAACTGGTCCTCCTTGTTGCCCTGGGCAGAATTTGCCTGTAACAACTCCTGTCACTCATCCACGAAAACCTCTCCGTTCTTTTGCAATTATGGTTTCCACCCCAGATCTAACTCTTTGTATTCACTCCAGTCCGTTGGTATCCAGGAGATCCGTTCCACTGCCAGGGATCTCAGAGTTGTCTGGAAGAAAGTACATTCATCTTTAAAACAAGCCTCACTTGTTGCAAAAAAAAATTCGGACCGACACCGTACCCCCTGCTCCCTTAAGGTTGGCCAAAAAGTCTGGCTGTCTACAAAAAATATCAGGCTCAGACAACCTTGCAAGAAATTGGGCCCTAAGTTCATCGGGCCGTTTCCTATCATCAAGCAGGTGAACTCCGTCGCATTTAGGTTAAAAATTCCAGGCTCGTTAAGAATTCCAAACACCTTTCATTGTTCTCTATTGAAGCCAGTGCTTTATCCTGGTCAAGCCCAGTCTTCAAGTGTGCCTGGGAGAGGTTCCAGTGGGCCACAAAAATTCGTGATTCAAAAGGTCCTTGATTCTAAAAATGTTCAAGGACAGGTGCATTTCCTTATACAATGGAGGAATCGCGGATTAGAAGAGCGATCTTGGGTTCCGCGGAGACAACTCCATTCCCCAAAGAAACTGAAGGAGTTCTTCAAA
The DNA here is from genome assembly GCF_038048845.1 of Mixophyes fleayi. Classification (NCBI taxonomy): domain Eukaryota; kingdom Metazoa; phylum Chordata; class Amphibia; order Anura; family Limnodynastidae; genus Mixophyes; species Mixophyes fleayi. The sequence continues at coordinate 46,475,432 of NC_134412.1, forward strand.
AAATTCCCTAGGAAACCAGGATGTCGGGGTCCCTCGACCCCTCCTCAAGGGGGGGGTACTGTTACGAGCCACGGCAGTGCCCAGCCGCCGCGACTCACTCACCCGCGTCCCGGCCGTCGCCAAGGCGACCGGGACGTCATTTCCGGCCATAACCCGGCCGTTGCCGGGGCAACCAACAGACGCTTCAGAGCTGCGTCCCGGCAATAGGAGGAAGCCGGGCGCAGCGATTCTACAGCCTGTGGGCTAATTAATAGGGGCAGATCATAGGAGGCTATTACAGGCATTAGCCTGCAACTGTGCAGGCCAGGGGCAAGCCCTGATTGGCTCTATTAGTGACTGCTCTATTAACCTGCAGGAGTGTGTTCAACCTGTGATTGGTTCAGCTGGGTATTTAAGGCAATGAGGTCTGCTGCCTCATTGCCGGTTATAGCTTCTGTGCTCCAGTCTGCTGACCTGCTTGTTCCAGTTCCTGTATCCTGTATCTACGTTTGACTTCCCGTGTATGACCCTTGGCTTCGTATTGGACTTCGCTTGTGTTTCCTGTGACCCTGATCCTTGGCTTGTTTACCCGTTCTGGTACTTTGCCTGTGACCTCTGACCTCAGCTTGTTCATCATTACTGTTACCTGCTGCCGGCCTTTGGCCTCTGCGTGGACCTGACTCTTCTTGCCTGGGTTCTCCCCAGCCGGTACACACTTCACGACCCTCTGTCAGTCTGCAGCCCAGTCTGTCCCCACCATCAGGGGCTCCAGTGAACACCTGACTGGCAGAGTAGACTCCGGGTTGTGTTGTGCCGGCTGGAGGGGTTCCTAACAAATAGGTAATGCTCCAAGAAATGATGTCCACATACTGGACAATAAGAAAGAGCACAAAATCACATCATGTTTGAACAGTCACAGAGAAGCTGTATGGATAGCAGATCTAAAGCTTTATTCTGTGTAACTGTAGATCCTTTAGCGTCCTCGCGTGGTACAAATTGGGAAAGGCAGCTAATAAAAGTTAATTGCAAACAATTTTTAAGTTTGATGATGCTACAGAGAAAAGCCAACAGCTGAATGGAGCAGATGTCACTTGCAAGGATCTCTGTGAAGAAGTCTAGCAGCCAAAGAGAAGGGAGCGTGTTCTACAAACTAAGGGATGACAGCCAAAGGTAAGTGTTTTTAATGCTCTAGTGCTGGTAATATCTTGCGGGATGTGTATGAAGAAGACCACCCACCCACCTCGCTCCCAAATTGAGTTGGAAGCTTCAGCTCCCAGGCCAATTGATGCTACAGTTGTACCAGGAACCAGCTCAGAACTTGTATGGTATGGGTAGTCTCTTCTTCTAGTGGCTGAGGGAGTGTGGCTGAGGAAGTGTGGTCATGCCACGGCCTTACAGCAGAAGGGGGAATAGTTGCAAAGGCTTAAGATAATTTTTAAAGACACAAAGGATATGTATTTCTCTGCATTTGAGTAGAGTTGAGGGATCTTGGAATATTGGTATCTTTGCCCAACAAATGTGACTTCGGTACACAACCTCGCCTCTTTCAGCATTTGCTCTTTTGCCTTTGGGGTGTCAGAATCCTATGTATGGGGTTAAGTGCTTTGTGTGCTCTTGTGAGAATCAGCATATCACCTGGTACTATTGGTGCCAGCAGCCTGAAAAGACAGAGCAAATAGTTCTTATGTTTGGGGGTGTTAATTGTCTCAGGTATATTGCAGCATCCTCTTGTTTGTCTGGTAATTGTTGAGAGTTATTCCTGAGCTGAGCGAATTCATCTTCTGAGAACTGTTGAAACTGGATAATTTCCTCTTGCTTATTTTCAGATGTGTCCACTCAGTTTCCAAAGTCAGTGATTTCTGTTGAAAGGCCGGACAATACCTTGGCGACTTCATCATTAATGATCTGTTTCATGTTTTTTATTTTCAGGAGAGCAGCTGCGATGTCGGCTTTAGTAGATGGAGCCATGTGGTATTCCATCTCAGAGTCTGCAACTGACTCTCTTCCAGAGGGTGAGGTCGGATGCAATTTTTTCTGAGCTGAGCAGAGTAACCCAAAGTAGGATATTCAAACAAGGTCTGCAAAGTAGATTTATTGTTTTCAGGCATTGCTGTAGGTTATAGAGAGGTAATAGGATTGAATATATAAGATGCTTAATAGGTAATGCTCCAAGAAATGATGTCCACATACTGGACAATAAGAAAGAGCACAAAATCACATCATGTTTGAACAGTCACAGAGAAGCTGTATGGATAGCAGATCTAAAGCTTTATTCTGTGTAACTGTAGATCCTTTAGCGTCCTCGCGTGGTACAAATTGGGAAAGGCAGCTAATAAAAGTTAATTGCAAACAATTTTTAAGTTTGATGATGCTACAGAGAAAAGCCAACAGCTGAATGGAGCAGATGTCACTTGCAAGGATCTCTGTGAAGAAGTCTAGCAGCCAAAGAGAAGGGAGGGTGTTCTACAAACTAAGGGATGACAGCCAAAGGTAAGTGTTTTTAATGCTCTAGTGCTGGTAATATCTTGCGGGATGTGTATGAAGAAGACCACCCACCCACCTCGCTCCCAAATTGAGTTGGAAGCTTCAGCTCCCAGGCCAATTGATGCTACAGTTGTACCAGGAACCAGCTCAGAACTTGTATGGTATGGGTAGTCTCTTCTTCTAGTGGCTGAGGGAGTGTGGCTGAGGAAGTGTGGTCATGCCACGGCCTTACAGCAGAAGGGGGAATAGTTGCAAAGGCTTAAGATAATTTTTAAAGACACAAAGGATATGTATTTGGTATCAAGCTCTCCTGTTTTGGGAACTGTCACTTTAACTATCGAGCTTCACTGCCATTTATACATTCAACGGGAGTGATGGAGCTGCTGCAGTTAGTAAACTGCAGTCTTCAATTCAAGCTAGAAAATTGAAAATAGAGATATCCCTGTTCTAAGAACACCTTTGGGAGTATGATTATGGTACTAAGGAAAGTAACTTCGGTTGGGAGAGTCTTGATGTGTATGGGTAATTGAGAGAGACTGAAGGAGCCCAGAACCAATGTGGCCACTCAGTATGGACATCAAGCCACCCTATCCAGTCCTTATCAATTTGAACCTAATAGCCTCAATCCAAGAGAGAACCAGCTTACATAAAGTAATGCACTCTACAACTCTCCAATGTAAACAGTTGTACAAATTGTACATGTATTTCCCTATACCCAGTATGCCAACATTCCATACAACGCATGCCCTCATAACGAGTCTCTGTAAATATCCCATCCCTCTTTCTTTTCTAACTATCGATCTTCTCAATCACTATGAGTAATGTTTTCTAAGAGTAGTCAATATATGTAACATTGTTCTTATCCTTATGGGAAAGCCATACTGCCAATTTCAGGGAGGAATTTTCCACAGTGTTACTGTCTGGCAGTTTTCCTGTAGTTACTGATGGACATAATAGATGGATTTCTTTGATAATTCTTCTTTGTTTTGTAATTGAGGTTGCAATGTACCTTCATAATGCACATCTTGCTTATGTTGCACTTACTTTATGAGGTGCCTTTGGTTCTGTTTCTAATAACCGTGAACCTCAGTTTTTTTAACTGTGCACTTCCACATGATATGCTTCCATTCTTTTAGACAATCCCTGCCCAGATTGTCAGTCACAAAAGCAGATACAGAAAGTAGAATATACATTTTAAACTCAAACATACCCTCCCTCTTTTCTTCCCGACTACCACATTTTATCTGTATTGGCAATGGCTTCAAAATTGGTCCTTTTTTAGATGTGTATAGAAACTTGTTTATGTTACTTTGTATTCAAATGCCTGTCAAAGTGGGCACTCACAGATGAATGCAAGTAAAATTTCATGTGTTCAGAATGTTTTTCTTTGGCTATTGAAATCTTGTGAGGTATATAATATTGCATTGGTAATGAAAATATTTTATATAGAAGAATTTACTATATTAAATCTCTTAGGTAAGTTATAACAACACACTGCATAAGATGTCAGTACAGGCAGTGATCAAATAATAATCCAGGTAACAAGTCAGACATCAGTACAGGTAATGGTAAAAGTGTAATCCAGGTAGCAAACCAGAGGTCAGTACAGGCAGTGGTCACAGCAGAAGCCAAGTAATAAGCCAGAGGTAAAATGCAGCATAAGGCAGAGAATAAGTGTAACAGCAGGTACAGCAGCTTGGAAAGCTATCAGCAGCACAAAGGCTAAAAAGTCTCTGCCCTAGAACAGCAAGGGAGCCAATAACAGGGCTTCTCAGGAGCAAGCCCCCAGCACTGCTCAGTCAAAGACAATGTGGTCATGTGACTGCTGGCACCATGCGACACTGCTGCTGCAGTGTTGCAATCTTACACCCCAAAAGTATAACATTTCAGGATAGATGATACAATATTTGTGTGCAGGTTCATTAAATGTATATATATATAATTCATCTATATATATATAGGAGGAGGAGGGGGGCTAAGATCCTTGGGTGAAGATGGACCACTAGTCTATACTATACTTTTAGAATATCCTGCACCTAGCTTCTGTGTGGAGCCTGCTGAGGGATTTCTACTACCCAAGGGGATGAGACTGCAGACCAGTTACTTACAGATAAGCCTATCTAAAGCATATATATTGTGAGTTTGTACTCTAAATGCTATACCTAATTAAAATGTTTTTATAAAATACTACACCATATGGCCTCTTATATATTTCCTTTTTATGATGAGCGGATGAGATTGGTGTTGCAGTTGTTTTAGAACATACATTTTTCCATCGCTAAGGAGATTTGGCTACAGGTTATACTCCGGGATTTCTAAGGAGCTACCATACAGATAAGCGGTTTTATTTTATATATCTGGTACGCACGCCACTTATTATTATTTTGCACGATCAATATATGTCAATTGATGCTTTTATCCTGCACATCAATTTCATGATTCACTTGCAGTGCATTTATACAGACACCGTTCTGTTATATCTACTACTCTGGACTATTTTGTGTACGTTAGTGTTTATATACACTGTCTATACACCTGAAGGCGCCGCCCTTCTTTACATATATATTACCACCTATATATATATATATATATATATATATATGGTGTGTAATGAAGCACAGAGTACTTCCTCAGAGTGGTGGCCTCCCACCATTGTCTTACTTCTAAGGTGAGTAATTTTTCATACCTTAAGAAGTTCGCGCAAAAGGTGTCCTCACACACTTCTGCTTCTATTATCCTCTCCTTTTTAGTAGAGAATATGTCCCCTAATCTAGATAATCTCTCTTTTCTTCTCGATTCAAGCATATCAATATAGTAATGTTAGGTGCAGTTAAGGGTGCTGCAGGATTTCCACACAATAAGCCCACAGGTAGGTATATAGAAAACAACGATGATGGGTTCCGCGCTCCCTATGTAAATATATTGGTAGGCTGCCTATAGGCCCACTGGGAGAATAAGGTCATATGGCAAAACAACCCCTTTTTGGAGGACCTACTAATATGGCACAGATTCATTGACGACGTCATATGCATCTGGAAGGGCACTAGAGAAAAACTAGAATCCTTTGTTGAATATATCAACACCAATGACCTTAACATCGGATTTACATCTAACATCAGTGCAGAGAATATAGAGTTTTTAGATCTTCACATCTATATAGAAAATGGAGGAATTCAAACCAAAACCTTCCTAAAGGATGTAGATTGTAACTCCTATATTCCATCTACAAGCAATCACCATAAGAACTGGCTAAGAAACATTCCGAAGGGCCAGTTTATACGAATAAGGCGAAATTGCTCAACACTAGAGCAATATGATGTACAAGCTTCAACTCTACCGAAAAGATTCCTCGAGAGACAGTATGACCCTAACCTTGTGGAGCAGGCATGCCAGGAAGTGAGGGACATCAACAGAGATACCCTGCTGGTAAAGAGAGAGAAACATCCCCAATCAGCAGGCATTAAAATACCATTTATAACAAAATTCAGTGAGGATTCACGAAAAATGGAAGGAATCATTAGGAAACACTGGAATGTACTACGAGGAGATGAAGAACTTAGAAAAATACTCTCTGTCAAACCAAATTTTATCTACAAAAAAGCAGATAACCTAAAACAGAGACTAGTGAAAAGTGGCACACAACCGAAAACACAAACTAAAGGAAATACCTGGTTGGGAGAGAACGAGAATGGTTTTTTTCATTGTAACAGATGTCTTGCCTGCAAAACTAGTATAAAAAGGGATACGAAATCCATCAAAACCTTCATATCCAAATCCACAGGAGAAACCCATAGGGTAATGAACAAGCTCACTTGTGACAGCAAGGGGGTTATCTACCTGCTAGAGTGCCCATGTAAGAAACAATACATTGGAAGGACCACCAGGAATTTACATACACGTATCTCGGAACATCTCAGAAATATTAAAAAAGGGTTCGAGGCACACAGTGTCTCGGACCACTTTCGCAAATATCATAACAAAGACCCCTCACTTCTGAACTTCATGGGAATATGTAAGATACAACCACCATGGAGAGGTGGGGATTATATTGAGTGCCTCTCCAGAGAAGAAACCAAATGGATCTATACTGTTAAAACATTAGCTCCACATGGTCTCAATATAGATTTTGAACTGTCAAAATTTCTCTAGAACACTGCAAAACTCTACCTGTGGGGTGTCTTAGGACACCATCTACGTAATCCTTGAATCACATTTTAACATCAGAAAACATCCCTCAGGAAATGAAAGATAAAATGAATAAATTAGAGGTCTATAAAACAAAAATGACCCCATTGTGGTTGATCCACTAATTAGAACCATTACCAAATATCCACACATTTGTGGATATATAAAAAAGCGGAAAGTAATCTTCCGAAGGAAATGAGAAGTCTGGTCATGTTAAGATCAGTGGCCCTAATCCAAAATAGGATATGGGCATATAATTCCTTCTCTAAACCACGGTCAAAACATCTTAAAAATCCAGTATCAAATTAAGATGTGAAACTAATATACACGTTGAGAACATCCTTATATATAAATCAAGTAAAGTTATGCACTATATCTAAGAAACATGAATACGAATGTTTATTTATGTGTACATTTTTAATTATCCTTATTTCTTGATGGTACTACTGTTAAATGTGTGAACACAATTGCATCCAATGACCATCATAACATCAGTCCTTTTATTGAAAATGACCTATCACGGATCATTTAGGAAGAAAGGAACTCATATAAATAGGATGACTCTTCAACTTGAGTGCATCTACCCCTGACGAAGCCGCCTGTCGGCGAAACGCGTAGGAAACGGACATCAACTATTACACTGACAAACAGAGCTTCCATCCCGCTGTGCTCGCGAGACGTTCCAGGGACGGAAACACTAAGTCGCGGAGTGCGCATGCGCAAGGAAGAAGACGCGGCCGCGTCCATCTCCCCGGACCGAAGAGTCCCGTGAAACTGAAGGGAAAGACACTGAGGGTCGGCACCTTAGGAAAATCAACTACAGGGTAAGCGATCCCTCGTTATATCACCGAGTAACCAATGTGTCTCCGTAACGATAGACTGATAGCAGAAACCCTCAATGCTGGTTAGTGCTGAAAAATGAAGTGACCATATATTAGAGGAAATCTCTTAGTCATATCAGCAAAGAATACGGCATTTCTGGGACACCTTACCACACAGTGTGGCACGGATCAGCAATCGTTTGTAGAAACAAGTTGCAAACTATCTGGCGTGGATGTTGTACACGCAAAACCATTGACTGTACCAAAAGTGACCTACATATTAACATACCTACCTGCTCGCCGCAGGATTGAATACATATGGATATATGTGGCATAATGTTTTTGATTTTCTATTTGTGAAACGGGACTTTATGTATTGGGACACCTGTTTGGTATTTGACTAACGCATACTAGTGGTACAACTACAAGCAGCTTTGCTTTGAACTTCTCACATATACTACGGACTGCATCAAAAGTTCTGTAAACGGATTATGCTCAATTGCCTGTCCCTGAGGACTTAATGTATATGTATGTATGTGAAATGGATATTTGATTTTATATATCAGTGCACTGATTCATACATGTTGTAAAATATACAATGTTTTGAATTAATACTCTGTGCTTCATTACACACCATCTTTGGATATCCCCGTTGGATATCCCTGTTGTTTTAATCTTGTATCATGGAGGGATGAAGCCCACCCCCCTTTTTCATAATCCTATAGGCAGCCTACCAATATATTTACATAGGGAGCGCGGAACCCACCATCGTTGTTTTCTATATATATATATATATGATTTCCATGTATAAAGCTCAGGACATTACAATACAGCACTGCAAATCTCTCATAGATATTTTTCATAATAATTTTTATCCTACAATATTACTGCTCCCATAATACTACTTTCCCAGCACAACCTCTCTGTGAATGGAACTACCTCTTGTTGCACAGCGCGACTCCAGAACATGCAGTACAACTCTGCTCCCAGTATTCCATATCACTCTATTGCTATAAACACTCATAGCACACTGTTCCAATCAACATCAAAATTCCAAAGATTTTATATTATATACTGTATTTCCCCATGTATAAGACGCACCCATGTACTTATACGCACGTTAATTTTTTGGGGTCCAAAATTAAAAAAAAGATGTATTACATATTATTGAACTCAAGTTTTATCCATCATAAAACTACTCATCACTGTCAAAACTCTCATCCATTAGCTTGTCCTCATCTGTATTTGATGATGAATCACTGTCTTCATATATTGCCTCAGCCTCAGTTCCATCTAAGGCATTTGAAATGCCACACTTCTTAAATGACCTGACAACAATCTCAATCTTGATATTATCCCAGGATATTTTCACCCAGGTACAAACTTCTCCTATAGTTGGTTTTTTCACTCTTCCTGCTGGTGTCAAATTGTGCCCAGAAGACTTCATCCATTGGTTGCATTCCTCCCTCATGGTAGCTTTGAAGGGTTTGTTAATGCTGACATCAAGTGGTTGGAGCTGGGATGTCAAGCCTCCAGGTATGACGGCAAGTTTTGTTTTTTGCTCTGCAGCAATCTTCTTTGTGTTTAGTGTTATGTGTGCCCCGAACTGATCAAGCACCAATAGGGCAGGATTGCGTAAGAGCCCACCTGGTTTCCTGCTCCAAACTTTCTCAAACCAGATCTTCATCCCATCCTGATCCATCCAACCCTTGTCATGAACATGGACAATCACTTCTCGAGGAATGACTTCTTTTTGCATTGTTTTGCATTTGAAAATCAGCATAGGAGGCAGCTTGGTTCTGTCGGCACAACAAGCTAGAACAACTGTATAATGGCTCTTTTCATGTCTACTTGTCTTCACAATTACAGTTTTTACCCCCTTCTTATCAACATTTCTGTTACTTGTGTTATGTGCGTATTGTCGCTAACCAATAACGATTGTCGAACCTCGATTTGTGTTTCCAAAGCACAAAGATTTATTCGCAATAAGTAGAATAATATGCTCAAGTGAAGTAATAGTAAATACAGCCGTTACTTATCGCAGGCACTCTGGATCCAGTGCAGTCATTCAATCCTGAAGTCTGGGGACAAGATGTCTGCACACTGGATCACAAGCTGCTGCTTATATACACAATCAAATACAGTAATACAATGAAGATGGTATAGCTTGCATCTATTGGTCCAGGTCTCAGGAATGTCCAAGGGGTTGTCAATCATTGGCTGGTTCATCCTAAGGAATCCAAAGGAGGGGGTCATCTCTGTAGGGGGTATGCTCTGCTCTTCCCGCCAAGATTCCTTAGTCTTAAGTAGTTCATAATTCCCTATCATTCATAACTTGTGTATGCACTCTGCGATTCCCTCGCAGAGTGAACCAAACAGTAGGATATGTAACCAGGTTCATTATGATACCACTCATGATGTTATTCTTTCAACCTATTCCGTGTATTTCACTAATATGCATGTAACTCTGATATAACATATAAATACTACTATATTTCGACATAACGGACTATGTGTTGCAACTACCATTAATGTGTACTATTTTATAAGTATGCGTGTTTGTGCGAATGTATGGTAAAAGACCAATTACTGTTGCTGCCACGTGTAGTGGATGCATACGCCCTTTCACGCCGCATCGTGCCCCGGTACGTCGTAGCGTACCGTACGCATCTATTCAGACAAAGACAACCAAGTTCGCTAGACTTTAATTGAAATTACTTTATCCAATTTGCTGACTTCGACACTTGGGACATCAAATTGAAGGGGGACTTCGTCCATATTTGCAATCTGTCTCAACTCAAACTGATGTGTCCTCCGATATTGAGTGACCAAACGATGAAATTCAAGGACCTTCTGCTCATAGCTTTGGGGCATCTTTTGGGCAAGTCTGGTGCATGTACGCATGCTTAATCCATTGCGTTTCTTGAACCTGAAGCACCAATTGTGTCTTCCTTTGAAATCAGTAACCTTTTTTTTATCAGCAATTCTTCTTGCCTCATGCTGAACCATCTTTGTGGACACAGGAATTCCAATTGCCCTTTGCTCTTCAATCCATATCTTCAATTCTGTCTCTAAATCAGGACTATTTTGCTGACTTGCCTCTCATAGCCTTCTTCTGTCGCTTGCGTTTTCAGTAGTATTTCTTCTTTCCATAGCCTCGGATTGTTTTTTCAGTTGGAGGAGGACCAAGCTTACGTTCAGCAGCACAATTTCCATTCAGTTTTGCAAACTGAATCACTTTTAGTTTGAAATCAACACTGTACAAAAATCTTTTCTGAGCCATTTCTGGGCAGAACGTGGAAGGGTACTGATTTTATAAGTACGGTATATGGCATATGGTTTTACCGGTACATTACCATGTAATGTAACCTATAGTAATGTAACCCTGCCTATATATTTAGCGTCTGCCAGGGAGATTGATGCAGAAATACAGATTGCTAACCCAATTACAGTAAAATTTGCATATGAAGTTTTTAGCAATTAGGAATACTTTCACTGCTGAAGATGCTGCTTTTACGGTATATTACAACATGCAGTGTGCAGCAGGAAGAAGCTGATTTTAGTCAGAGATCTCACATCTAGAGGAGCAAAGTTTACAAATGTCACGAACAAGGTAATCGGAAAGCCTCACCTGCTGGTATCAGCGCTGCTACGTAAGGAGGCGTGGAGTCTAACCACGCCCCAGGTCTTCACCAGGGAACCCCGCAAGGAGTTTTGGGCTTAGCTGCTGAGATGTGTCGGTCGCTGCCCTCCCAGAGAGCTACCAGCGAGGTCTGGTGAACAAACGAAGTTGACAATCCAGGGTCAAAACCGAGCAGGCCAAAAGTTACAGAGGCGTCAGGCAGAAGGGTAATCAGGAAGCCAGGGGTCGAAGCCAGGATATCAAAACAAGAACCAGGGAGAATCCGAAATAGAGTGGTCAGACGGGCAGAGGTCAGAAGTCCAGAAGGAACAATCAATCAATCAATATATATATATATATATATATATATATATATATATATATATATATAAATATATGTCTAACAGGAGCCAAGAGACAAGGCTGGGAGACAAGATATTCTGGCACCCTAGTGGTGCCAGAGTCCAGCTTAAATAGTGGCTCATAGCCTCTCATTGGTGGGAGTCGAGGTTGGCGATCAGCTGGTCTGACCGCCGACTGGAAGCGCCCCTGAGCATCTCCTAGCAACGGAGATGCGATGTTTGGGCGGCTCTGGAAAGCGGAAGTGACGTTCTGATGCTAGGCAACGGGACAAGCTGCAGAGAAGGCGTCCGTCCCGGCACCAGGTAAGAGTGTGGGACGGCGCCTGACAACAATAAAGTCCCACATTCAGTGACAGGAAGGCAGCGCTACTGCACTGTGTTGTTTTCAAGAGACAAGTTACGTAGACACGCCCCAAGTGTGTCTACGTGACTTGTCTATTGTCATCAACGCTGTGCAGTAGACAAATAGACTTGGCTCATCGGAAATCATCAGCAGTCATTGGAACTGTTAGTCACGTGACTGACAGCTCCGAGACAGAAGAGACTGCAGGAGGCGCCTGAAGGACCTGAAGACCTTTTACATTAATATCGAAACTAGGAAGCACAGAAGGAGTTGATCGGTTCTGTGGGGACTCCTCTCTCTTATCCTCACACCTCAACAGGGGTCTTCTTCTTCATTGTGGACTCGGAGGTAATAGCGCCAGCACTCTATATGACGCACCCAGTTTTGGACCCAAATTTTTTGGGAAAAAGGTGCGTCTTATACATGGGGAAATACGGTAATATCCAAACAACATGTTTTGAGCATTACAAAATAACAATCTCTTCCTTTACAATGCATATCCTACATCCCCAATGTAACTATTATAATTCTTCCCATAAATCCATTATAATCTTGGTAACATTAACTTTCAAGTCTCGTTTCTACACTTCTATAATCCATTGGTGCTGAAACCATATATCAATATCACTGCTTCATATATGACAATCACTGTCCCAAATCACAACATATAGTAATTCTTGCTCTGAATCTTAAATCATTAAACATATCACAATCACTGCTCCCATATAATATTACTGCTGCCTCAATAATCCTTATCACACTGCTCCGAGTCAATATAGTGTTTCAATACCTCAGTATGATCTGTCAATTCTATCAGTATCAATCATTCTTTCAGCATTGTAATCTACAATATTGGTTTATTCATTACAATCCTTCCCATTGTCCTATAGTGTTCCCATATCCCATAGTCAGCGCTCCATGTGTATATTTCCTCCATTATCCATGCAGTTTTACGAAGGGGATGAGAGACAGGAAGTGAGAGGTGACTGATCTCTTTAATAGGTTCATGTGGAAGGAGCTGAAGCAATGTTATCTGGTTTTCTTAGCCAATGTATGCGGGGTTGGGGAGTACTGTGCAGGACATTGATATGTTAATGTGAGTGTGTGTGTCTATACGACCTAGAGATGGTCACTGACCCCGTGTTTTGGTTTTGGATCTGGATTACCTTCATGTTTTGTTTTTGGCAAAACCGCACTTGCGTGTTTTGGTTTGCGTTTTGGTTTTGTTTTGCTATTTTTGTAAAAAAATAAAAAAAAATTGGTCTAAAATAACCTAATTTAGTGCTCCACCTGTTTCTTGGATAAGTGAGGTAATTCTAAAGCTAATAAATTATGAAAAAACAGTTTAATCCCTGGTAGGCCATCCTTAATTCTAACACTTGCCTGCAAATTATACAGACAAACCTGGTGGTCTTCCCCTCCATCTTTGACTATTGGCAATGTAGCCATCGTCTTTGGGTATATATTACACCCTCCACTTGTACTTAAATAAAAAATTGTGGTTTCACACTGGGGAATATGGGACACCCCAAAGCACTTGTAGTGCAAAATATTCAATAGATAGTGCTGCTAGATAATACTTTCTGCAGCCAGAAAATAGTTTCTATAGGAGGGAATATGACGCCCCAAACAGTTAGTAATGTTTGCAAAAATGCCTCTAACCTCCTCTGTTACTGCTATAACGATTGCTAGAAGAATTTCTAGAAGAATTGCTAGAAGAATTGCAAGAATAATTGCTCTGTCCCTGCTCTAATGTTCCCTGCTCTAATGTTGCGACCTAACCCTGCTCTCTCCCTCTGTGAAATGGTGATGGATAGCTGTGGAGGCGGGTATTTATGGATTTCAAATATCGCGATAACCGAGCTCCGAGATCCGACGACGTCAGAATAAAATTTTTCCTCGATTTCGCATCCGAATTGGCGTGAGAGCCTGCTCGGCTCGGTACTTGGATAGGTGAAGTTCGGGCAGGTTCGGATCTAGGGGAACCGAGCCCGCCCATCTCTAATACGAACTAGCTGAGATGCTAGTTACAAGCGGAGGGAAATGGAGGATTCCTTAACAGCAAGACATCATTTTCAGTCTTATGCAAGGTTTGCCTTCCTGCTTTGATTAGCAATAGATGGCACTTGCAAGCATCTCAGTGTCTAGTGCTGAATCTCCTAAACTTGCATTAATTTGCACATTTTATTGTAACCTTGCTACAGATGGTATCCTCAGGACTTATATGGTTTACCTAAATAGTTGAGTAGTCTAGTTTGAGCTACAGTCATGAAACTTTATCTTAGAAACTGTTAAAGTAGCATACATTATGGGCCTGATACAAAGTTGTTGGCAAAATGATTGTAAAATACACATCAAAATAGTACATTTATAGAGCTGTACATATTTCTGTATGCGTCCAGCTTCTGAATCATCAGTATATGCTTCTGTTTATGGCAATTTGTCATTATCAGCATGTATTTGCACCTGCTCTCCAAAAGTGTAAAGTTTTAGGCAGGCGTGGTAAAAACGCTGCAAAGTAAGAATGCTCTAAAAAATAGAAATGTTAATAGAAATTTTTTATCAATTAGCAAAATGCAAAGTAAATGAACAGAAGAGAAATGTAAATGAAATCAATATTTGGTGTGACCAACCTTTGTCTTAAAAACAGCATCAATTCTTTGAGGTACACTTGCACACAGTTTTTGAAGGAATTTAGCAGAGAGGTTGTTTCAGACATCTTGGAAAACTAACCACAGATCTTCTGTGGATGTAGGATTGATCCTTCAGTCGCTTCCTATAATCCCAGATAGACATGATGATGTTGAGATCAGGGCTCTGTGGGAACCATATCATCACTTCCAGGACTCCTTGTTGTTCTTCACAATGAAGATAGTTCTTAATGACATTGGCTGTATGTTTGAGGTCGCTGTCCTGCTGCAGAATATAGTTGGAGCCAATCAGTCACCTCCCAGATCATACTGCATGATGGATAAGTATCTGTCTGCATTTTGCAACATTGAGGACACCATTATTCCTGGCCAAACCCCCAACTCCATTTGCTAAAATGCAGCCCCAAACTTGCACTTCACTGTTCCCTGCAGACACTCATTATTGTACCGCTCTCTAGCCCTTCGGCGAACAAACTGCCTTCTGTTACAGCCAAATATTTAAAATTTTGACTCATCAGTCCAGAGCACCTGCTGCCATTTTTCGGCTCCCTAGTTCCTATGTTTTCATACATAGTTGAGTCACTTGGCCTTGTTTCCACGTCGAAAGTATGGCTTTTTGTCAGCAATTCTTCCATGAAGAACACTTCTGGCTTGACTTCTCCGAACAGTAGATGGGTGTACCTGGGTCCTACTAATTTTTTCCAGTTCTGAGCTGATGACACTGTTGGACATCTTCCGATTTCGAAGGAAAGTAAGCATAATTTTTCTTTCATCTGATGCACTAAGTTTCCTTGGCCTACGTCTACGTGTCTACGGTCCTCAACGTTGCCTTTTTCTTTGTGCCTCTTCAAGAGAGCTTGAACATCACATCTTGAAACCCCAGTTTGCTTTGAAATCTTTGCCTGGGAGAGACCTTGCTGGTGCAGAATAACTACCTTGTGTCTTGTTGCTGTGCTCAGTCTTGCTATGGTGTATGACCTGTGACATGAAACTATCATCCACAACCTCAGCTTTGCTGCAGAGTTTGGCTGTTGCATACCCAGGTTTTAGACTCCTACACAGCTGTTACTGTTTCAGTTAATGACTTTGTTTCCAACTACATATGGAAATGATGATCATTGTAAACTGTGTGGCATGATTGGTTAATCATACACCTAACTATAATCCTAAAAAATCCCTGACTTTGTGCAAGTGTACACAGAAATATTGATGCTGTTTTGAACAGACAAATCTGTGAATTAGCAGCTCCACCATTATGAGAGTGACAGCAAACTCACTCCATGATAGTCCTGAATCTGCAACTAACCACAGGATGTGACGGCATACCAAGTCTGTATTACACAAGGAACACGTCCATTAAGGTTTCTGCCTTAATCGTCGTATTTTCATTGTTTTTTGGAGTTTGAGTGGCAGAGTTTCAATCGTTTTCTTACATTTCAGAAGGTGTGTAAGCATAAGAAATCTTAATCGGACATGTTAAACTGAAAGGTATATTGTCTATGGAATTTCATAGCTTTTTTTAAAGTTTAAATGTTTCTGAAATCAATTTCAGGAACGTGAAGACAAAAATTTTATAAGAACCACTTGACTTATCTACTTTCCACTATTATTTTTAATCCATAATAAACACGTGTGTTTACATTTCTTTATTATATTAACCTCTACCATCTCTGTTGGATGCCTATCTCACCTATCCACTGTTTTGGCAAAGTAATTTCTCCTCAGGTTTTCTCTAAACCTAGTACCTTCCATTTCCAGTACATGTCTTTTTCTAATACGTACCCCACTGCCCACCAACTATGTGTTCACATGCACATATGCCACTGCCAAGTGCAGCAGCTTTTCTTACGTCACTTCCTATGTACCAACCATATGACACCCCATTATCACTTATTCTTTTGCATGTAACCTCCCTGTGCACCAGCTTTTTTTTAAACTGTCACCACCTGATGTCAGGCACTGATGTTGGACAAGAAGGCCTGGCTCAAAATGTCTGTTCCAGTTCATCCCAAAGGTGTTTGTTGGGGTTGAGGTTAGGGCTCTGTGCGGGCCAGTCAAGTTCTTCCACACTGAACTCATCAAACCATGTCTTTGTAGTCCTTGCTTTGTGCATTGAGGCATGGTCATGCTGGAATAGAAAAGGGTCTACCCCAAACTGTTGCCACAAAGTTGGAAGCATAGCATTGTCCAAAATGACTTGGTATGCTGAAGTATTAAGATTGCTCTTCAGTGGTGATAATGGGCCTAGCCCAAGCCCATTCCATTAAGCTCCTGCTGCACAGTTTTTGTGCTTACATTAACACCAGTGGAAGTTCAGAACTCTTCAGCTATGGAATCAGCAAGGCATTGGCGACTTTTAGGCACCATGCACCTTAGCAGTCGTTGACTCCGCTCTGTGATTTTGCGTGGTCTTCTGCTTCATGGCTGAGTTGCTGTTGTTCCTAAGCGCTTCCACTTTCTAATAAAATTACTTACAGTTGACGCTGGACTATGCAACAGGGCAAAAATTTCATGAACATCCTTATTGACAAGGTAGTATCCTATCACAGTACCACACTTGGAGGCACTGAGCTCTTCAGAACAACCCATTTTGTATCACAAATGTTTGCAAATGAAGACTGCATGGGTAGGTGCTTGATTTTACAAACCTCTGGCACCGCAATTCAATAATTAAGAGGTGTAGCTAAACACTTTTTTCCATATAGTGTGTGTGTGTGTATTTATATATATATATATATATATATATATATATATATATATATATATATAACTGACAAACAGATATAGAATGGCGCTTACAACCACAACGTAGTCACAATAATGCAGTATAATAAGTAGAAAAGTTCCAGATATGAAGATAGCTCAAGTATGAGCGGCAGCCACGGAACCTGTAGCCAGATGGTTAATCCGGAAAATGAAGACACTGTAACAGAAGACAGGCAGGGCGCCTCAATGTGTATTATCACTTATATAACGTGAATAGATGTAATAACATGCGTACCATGAGGTATTGGTAGGTCGTCTAATCAGAGAGTGATGATCATCTTCATAGATTGTTCCTCCCAGTTGGTCAAGTAATGGACAATGCAAAAAACAGAGCACAACATAGAGTAGTATTGTCAGGATGTGCAATCACACCACCTGTGAAGTGTACACCACCTGTAGAGCTTCCTTATCGTGCAAAAACAATACATTTTTGCACTTGGCCAAGAAGAACAGAAAATATTTACAAGCCTGGTTTTCAAGTATTTTTGGATTAAAAGCTGCTGATGAAGGAACAAGAAATCTGATTGATTGAGGGAAGATTACTTGCTGGCTGTTTAAAAGTGGTTACACATTCTGCACAATTATTTTCAGCCAATGACTGAGACTGGAAAAAGAGGGATCACTCAACTAATCCTCTAAAGAATTTATCTTATGTCAGTTTGGAGAGATTATCTGGTACGCAGTTTTTATTTGCATATATTTTATATGGCTGGTACACACGGGTGTCCTACATGTTACAACTGTTGATTCCTGGGCACTAGTGTTTTTGCACGATAAGGAAGCTCTACAGGTGGTGTACACTTCACAGGTGGTGTGATTGCACATCCTGACAATACTACTCTATGTTGTGCTCTGTTTTTTGCATTGTCCATTACTTGACCAACTGAGAGGAACAATCTATGAAGATGATCATCACTCTCTGATTAGACGACCTACCAATACCTCATGGTACGCATGTTATTACATCTATTCACGTTATATAAGTGATAATACACATTGAGGCGCCCTGCCTGTCTTCTGTTACAATATATATATATATATATATATATATATATATATATATATATATATATATATTGTAACAAAAGGAGGCATTTAGATGGCAATATGCAGAGAAAGCAGGGAAGTGAAGTAAAACATTTATGCAGCAATGCATCTAGATTGAATGTAAAGACCTATGTGTAACAAACAATAGTTTAAGTTTGGTTAACTTACATGCAGAGAAATCCTTCCTCTCAGCAAACAGACAGGGTGTGCCTTTTTAGTGCAAACAGAGCCAGTGATGGGGCGTTTCCTTTTAAAGAGAAGGTGGGTGTATCACCTGTCCATCAAGCTAAGGCTGGGGGAGGAGTATCAGGTATAAAAGCTTGTTTGTATCATTTGTGCACTGAGATCAACGCTGGGGAAGCTGGCTGGTCTTGAGAGAGCTGAGCTATGTCTAGCTAGCGTTTAGGGTCTCCAAGTATTGCTGTGAAATCTGTACGGTGTCAAAACATTTACCATCCTGAAAATAAAACTACATATAAAGGAAGAAGTAGTTCGCATGTGCTTCAGCAGTAGCGGGCTCTTGCCACAAGTGGTGTCAGGAGTGGGATACTCCGGGAAGCAAGTTTCCGCTACCCAACCCGCGCAGACGTCAACATGGAGGAAGTACTGAGAAACCTTGTGAATGTGGCCGCTCTGCAGCAACAGCAGCAAGCTCAGATGCTACGAGTTGCCGAGGCACAGGTGGAAAATACAAGGCTCTTAAGAGAAGAGTTAAGCCAGGTGAGACATGACAGAAATTAACCACTTGGTCCTGTTCTCCAGAAAATGTCGCCAGGTGATGACATAGAAGCATAATCTAGTGTCCTTTGAGAGACTTGCAAAAAGGGCAAAATGGCCTCCTAAAGATTGGGCGGAGAGGCTGGCGCCATATCTGACTGGTGAAGCTCAGCGAGCGTATATGGATCTAGATGAGAAACGGGCCTCTGATTATTTGTGCCTAAAGTCTGAGATATTGGCTCGCATTGGAGTTTCCGGGCCAGGCTGAGCCCAGCGCTATCACTAATGGCGCTATTTTAAAGAAAAACCGGTCAGAGCGCAAGTGGCTGAGCTTTCTAAAATTTTAAAGAAATGGCTGCAGCCTGAGGAGAATTCACCTTCTCGGATTATTGAAGTTCTGGCGATAGATCGCTGCATCCGGGGGCTGAACCGCGATTTGCAAAGGTGGGTTCTGCAATCAGACCCACAAACTTATGAAGAGCTTGCCACCATGGTAGAAAGGTTTTGTGCGCTACAGCAAATGACTAAAGAACCTGCATTTGTGCCAAAGCCGCTGCCACGCCAAAAGCCAGGTTTGACAATACTTGCTACGGACAGAGGGCCAGGTGCAAAGCCGTCTAATCTGAAGTGTTTTGAATGTGGTGAGCCAGGCCACTTTAAGGCAGAGTGTCCTAAACTACCGTAACCCATGGACTGTTCCGTGGCACATATTGGGCCTGCTTTTCCAAGCTGTTTTACCATGAGTCCCACATCAGGAAGTCCTTGTTTGTTCCGGGTGACTGTACTAATCAACCAGGACCTTGTTCTGGCCTTGGTTGACTCGGGGAGTGAACTCTCATTGGTTTCCAGCTCTGCCTTACCCGAAACCATAACTTCTCGGTTGCCCAAGTTGATGGTTCCTTGCGTACATGGCATGACAGAGGAGTATGAAAGAACAATACTACCAGTCACACTCAAATACAAAACTGTTATGTTGCTAGCTGCCATAGCACCTAAACTCCCATATCCACTCATTTTGGGGCGAGACTTCTCACTGTTTAATGATGTCCTCGGTGAGCGGATCCGGCCGGACATGCCGGCAACTGATGCAACGGTCGGAAGCCCGGTCTTAAAGGAACCGCCTAAAGATCCACAACATCTGGACATCGATCTTTGGGAACCGCCAAACCGGAATGCCATCCTGGGAGTCACAGCAGGAGTTCCACAAAAGCATCCACCTGCGGGGAAACATGGACAGTCCAAACTAGCATTGGTCGGTGATGTCGCAGATGAGCCCACCCCGCCTGTCAGTGAGGATACGGACTGGTCCACAATACCAATTTTGTTTCCTCTGCAGGACTTTGCTCGAGACCAACTTAATGATGCCACTTTGGAACATGCCTTTAAAAGTGTGACTGAGGTAAATGGGGTAGCGAAAGCCGCCCAGCCTGCAGAAGGTATACCATATTTTATTGTTAAAAATAATTTCCTGTATAGAGTTGTTAATGTGCAGGGGGAAAAAGTAGAACAATTAATGGTTCCTCAGGTCCATGTAACCCTATTGTTAAAAGCAGCACACACACATGTCTGTTGGGGACACCTAGGGGAGGATAAAACACGGGAACGAGTTCTGCTTAGGTTTTACTGGCCCGGGGTACACATGGCCGTGAAAAAGTATTGCCGGTACTGTCCCATTTGTCAGAGAACCTGTCCCAAACCCTTGTACAGGGCACCTCTCATTCCAATACCAATAGTACAAGTTCCCTTTGAACGGATAGCTATGGACCTTGTGGGGCCACTGGAAAAATCCGCACGTGGGCACCAATATATACTAGTGGTGTTTGACTATGCAACCAGGTATCCAGAGGCAATTCCCCTACGAAACATAAAGTCCAGCACCATAGCTAGAGAACTTGTATTGATGTTTACACGCTTGGGAATACCCAAAGAAATTCTCACAGATCAGGGTACTCCATTCATGTCTTAACTGATGAAGGACATGTGCCAGTTGCTAGGAGTTAAGGCGCTTCACACCTCTGTATACCATCCACAAACAGATGGCTTGGTGGAATGCTTTAACCGCACTTTAAAGCACATGCTCAGGAAAGCAGTGGCTCATGAGAAAAAAGATTGGGACACTCTTATTCCCTATTTGATGTTTGCCATCTGTGAGGTACCTCTAAGCTTCAACAGGGTTTAGTCCCTTTGAGTTATTGTTTGGGAGAAAGCCCAGGGGTATCTTGGATATGTTAAAAGAAGGGTGGGAGCAGCAAGGTCCCAAGGAGCCAAATCTGGTACAATTTGTGTCCCAAATGTATGAGAGGCTAGGAAAGATAGGGCCCATTGTGCAGCAACATGTAAAAGAGGCTCAGGAACGACAGAGAAAAAGTTATGATAAAAGTGCTGTTGTTCGATCTTTCAAGCCTGGGGACAAGGTCCTAGTCCTGGTTGCCACCCAGGAAAGCAAACTTTTCACCCATTGGCAGGGTCCATATGAAATTCTAGAGGCTGTTGGTCCTGTCAATTACAGAGTCCGCCAGTTAGGTAGGAGAAGGGAGGAGCAAATATATCATGTTAACCTCCTTAAATCTTGGCATGATGAGGAAACCTCTCCTCAGGTAGTGAGTACTGCCATTAAAAAGTCTGAAGTGCACATAGAGCCAGCTTTGTCCATTCAGCAGAGACAACAGACTGAAGAAATGATTCGCCGGAACAGGGATGTCTTCTCTTCCATTCCTGGGCGCACTACCTTATTCGAACATGACATTGTCACTGCACCAGGAGTCATTGTAAAGCAGAAGCCGTATCGTATTCCCGAAGACAGATGGGTGGATGTGAGAAAGGAGGTCGAGAAGATGCTCCAGTTAGATGTGATTGAAGAGTGCACTAGTGAGTGGAATAGTCCCATTGTGCTTGTCCCGAAACCCAATGGGACAATTAGGTTCTGCAATGACTTTAGGCGCCTAAACAGTATGTCGCAGTTTGATGCCTATCTGATGCCACGTGTGGATGAACTAGTGGAAAATCTTGCTGGTAGCAATTATTTGACAACCCTTGATCTAACAAGGGCTGCCACCTTCCAAAGGGCCATGAATAAATTGCTACGACCTCACACAGCTTATGCAGCCGCTTACCTGGAGGATATAGTGATTTATACCCCAGACTGGGGATCACATTTAGCCAAAGTTGAGGCGGTCTTAGCTTCATTAAGGTCAGCAGGGTTAACAGCTAACCCAGAGAAATGTGCCATAGCCATGAGAGAAGCCAAATATTTGGGGTATATTGTTGGTCGAGGGCGTGTAAAACCCCAGCTAGATAAAGTGGAGGCAGTCAAAAATTGGGCAAGACCAGAAAAAAAGTCGCAGTTAAGAACCTTTTTAGGCTTAGTCGGTTACTACAGGCGGTTTGTAAGCCACTTCGCCATTAGAGCTGCTCCACTAACGGACATGTTAAAAAAAAGTTGTCCAGATAGATTAACCTGGTCTGACTCTGCAGAAACTGCCTGGTCTGATCTTCGGTTAGCTCTTTGTTCCTCCCCAGTGCTACAAGCACCGGATTTTACCCGGAGGTTCTTCCTCCAAACTGATGCTTCTGGTGTTGGCTTAGGTGCAGTCTTGTCACAGGAGAAGAATGGAGTAGAAAATCCTGTCCTGTACCTAAGTCGTAAGTTGCTTCCAAGGGAACAAAAATATGCCACTTTGGAGAAAGAATGTCTCGCTATAAAATGGGCTACAGAAGCTCTGCGCTATTATCTCCTAGGCAGAGAGTTCACCTTAATAACAGACCATGCACCATTGAGATGGATGCAGAACAACCGGGAGGTAAATGCCAAGGTAACCCGCTGGTTCTTGGCACTGCAACCTTTCAAGTTCCCAGTAGAACATAGACCTGGAATTCTACACAAAAATGCAGATGCGTTGTCACGAAAATATGCGCTCCTCGCGAAGTCCAGGTCCCCCTACTTGGAGACGCTAGGGGGAGGGATATGTAACAAAAGGAGGCATTTAGATGGCAATATGCAGAGAAAGCAGGGAAGTAAAGTAAAACATTTGTGCAGCAATGCACCTAGATTGAATGTAAAGACCTATGTGTAACAAACAATAGTTTAAGTTTGGTTAACTTACATGCATAGAAATCCTTCCTCTCAGCAAACATACAGGGTGTGCCTCTTTAGTGCAAACAGAGCCAGTGATGGGGCGTTTCCTTTTAAAGAGAAGGTGGGTGTATCACCTGTCCATCAAGCTAAGGCTGGGGGAGGAGTATAAGGTATAAAAGCTTGTTTGTATCAATTGTGCACTGAGATCAATGCTGGGGAAGCTGGCTGGTCTTGAGAGAGCTGAGCGATGTCTAGCTAGCGTTTAGGGTCTCCAAGTATTGCTGTGAAATCTGTACGGTGTCAAAACATTTACCATCCTGACAATAAAACTACATAAAAAGGAAGAAGTTATTCGCGTGTGCTTCAGCAGTAGCGGGCTCTTGCCACAATATATATATTTATATATAATTTATATATATATTCCATAGACAAAAAACCTTACGGTTTACCATGTCCAATTAAGGTTTCTTATACACAGTCTACAATGTAAGAAAACGATTGAAACTCTTCAACTCCAACTGCAAAAAGCAATGAAATTACGACGATTAAGGCAGAAAACTTAATGGACGCGTTCCTTGTGCAATACAGACATGGTATGCCATCACATCCTGTGGTTAGCTGCAGATTCAGCACTATCATGGAGTGAGATTGCTGTCACTCACAAAATGGTGGAGCTGCTACTTCACAGATTTGTGTGTTCACTGGAATACACAGATGATAGTCCCCACAGCCATCCCCCTCAGTCCTGATTTATGGATGGTATTTTATATAAGTGTGTGTGCAAATTTGGAGCTAGAGTCTGGTTTGTGAATGTACTGAGATTTCGCTGAACAGAACCCCATATAGAGGATTTAGTATTTACTAGTGCTTAATTGAAGTTTGAGCATCAGTACTCTCGCTTGTTAACTAAGGATTTAGTTCACCTGCTGATTACTTCTGTAATAAGACCTTATCCTATGGAGGACCATTCATTTTTACCAGAGCTGAACTAATTTTGGTTCCTTAATTTTCTCTGATCAGTTGTAACTTGTCTACCTGTATATCATACTTGCCAACTCTCCTGGAATGTCCATGAGCTTCCCACATTTTGTGAGAGTCTCCCGGACTCCCGGGTGAGTGTGGCAATCTCCCGAATTCTGCCCACTTCACTAGGAAGTGCCCTGAAAAAGAGCTGAATAAAGTTGGTAAGTATGCTGTATATGTGATTTGAGCACTCGCTGCACTTTTAATATACAGTACTTTGTATTATTGATGGCCATCTATTTGCATGAAGTTTTTACTTTATTAATAGTTACATCTGATATTCTTTATTGTTATACTAAAATAAACTAGTTTATATTTTACTTTTGCTGTGGGAACATTCTAATTTTATGTCTAGCGCTCTTTACTTTGTGCGTTCAGTTTGCACTACTGAGCTGTTTACTGAGAAATATTTTATTAGTAGTCATGTTGGCTTTATGTATCCTTGAATTGTTGTTAAAAGTCAGCTTAGGCCTTGTAAGGGAATGTATTGGCAAAAATTGCTCTCTAAAAAACAAACTATGAAGAGGCTTCTACACCAATTAAATGTATTTGAAACTGAAATATTGTTATTGTGTAGTTCTACTTTTTTTTTAAATGAAGATGCTCTACCGTCTCTTTCTAAGACACTGAGGCTCTAAACTACTATAAAGCTATAATGCACCTTATGGTTTATAGAGCACCCTCTGACACATGTTGGGTGCCAGAGTATTGGTTCACTCCTGCTCCAGCGCTTCCTGAGCTTCTGATCCAGTGTTCTTCGGTTCTGACTCGGCTTCCTGTTACTATTCTCCTGGGTTTTGTTTTGGTACCCCACTGCCTGGCTGGTTTGACTATTTGGCTTGACCTGACTTCTCTCTGAAACCTCCCTAAATACCGCACCGCTCTTTTGGCTTTGACCTGGACTGCCTGACTACGCCTGTCTACTACTGTCACTACACCGGTGACTGTCTTGGAGAACTGTGACCTGCATACCCCCTGCAGCTAAGCCTAAACTCCCTTGCTGGGGTCCCTGGTGAATACTGGGGGTATGTTAGACTCCGCGCCTCCCTGTGCAGTTGCGCCAATACCGGTTAGCAGCCATATCTGAAACTCCTTGACACATTCTTTATTCATGGCTGTATTCTTAGGCAAAATTGGGAGTGAGCCAACTCCCTTGTCTGAGAATCAATTCCACACATGAATGGTCTCAGGATGATTTACTGTTGGCATGACACAGGACTTATGGTAGTGCTCACTTTCCTTCTCCGGACAAGAGTTTTTCCAGATGCTCCAAACAATCTGAAAGGGGATTCATCAGAGAAAATTACTTTAATCCAGTCCTCAGTTGTCCAATCCCTGTACCTTTTGCAGAATATCAGTCTGTCCTGATGTTTTTCCTGGAGAGAATGGCTTATTTGCCGGCCTTCTAGACACCAGGCCATCCTCCAAAAGTCTTCGTCTCACTGTGCGTGCAGATGCACTCACACCTGCCTGCTGCCATTCCTGAACAAACTCTGACTGATGGTGCCCCGATCCCGCAGCTGAATCAACTTTAGGGGATGGTCCTGGTGCTTGCTGGACGTTCTTGGGCATCCTAAAGTCTTCTTCACAACTATTGAACCTCTCTCCTTGAAGTTCCTGATGATCCAATAAATGGTTGATTTAGGTGTAATCTTACTAGCAGCAATATCCTTGCCTGTGAAGCCCTTTTTGAGCAAAGCAGGTAACCATGGTTAATGGAGGAAGAACAATGATTTCAAGCACCACTCCTTTAAAAGCTTCCAGTCTGTTACTCTACTCTAGCTCAATAAGCATGACAGAGTGATCTTCATCCTTCTCCTTGTTAACACTCTCACATGTGTTAACGGGAGAATCACTGACCTGATGTCAGCTGGTCCTTTTGTGGCAGGGCTGAAATGCAGACTTTTTGAAAAATAATATTTGTGTCATTCTCAAAAGTTTTGCCCATGACTGTATGTATGTATGCTCTGGCGGGCAATGGTGGGGTATGTATGCTGTGGCAGGCTTATTCTACTTGCATATGTTAATGACAATAATGTTACAATGCTGTTTTTATATATATATATATATATATATATATATATATATATATATAAATTAGAAGCTGCACAGGCGTGGAATTTCTAGTAACCTTTAGACTTTTAGCACATCATCAAAGCCACTAATTCTATATTCGCACCTACTGATAAATACATACAGCACTTAAATTTGAAACAAAGTGTTTACAGCACAGTTGAAAGATTTATTCAGATTAACTGAAGGAGTGGTTAGATGCCTTTGCTTTTTCTGCAGAGTGTTCTTATATAGAGTGCTACTCTTCCAAAACTATTTGACAGATTTGCCTCCAGAGATCAGAACTGGCCATTTATGATACCTGCTTTGATACTACATGTGAAGATACCGGGTTTATCTGACCCAGTGCTACCCAGTACCTTCTAGGATTCGTAAGGTCACTTAGGCAAAATACAGTTATAAACATACAACAGTATATTTATTGTCATACAAACAACACTAGAATGTTATATACACACAGTAAATAAATGCCAGGCAGATTTACCACATTATCTGTCCCTTCCCCAATAACTTAAGAAGATATAGTCACCTGCTGTCCAGACTTCACGACCCATGGATTTCTATCAGCTGCATATATAGAGACTAGTTTGAAAACGACAATCTAAAACTAGATGCACCTTCATGAATGAAATCCCACACTGAACCCCCTTCCCCCTCTCGAGTTGTTCCTTATATCACAGGTCTAATTTCCACAGTCTTTCCCCTCCCTGGGCAAACCCCTGGGTCTATTCTTCTTAACCATTGGCCAGTGCAGGACTAGGGGGTTTGGACAGGGCAGTGAAGATGAGATGTCCTTTCACAGAAGCCCCCTGCTGGGATGCAGACAGAACGTCTGGACTAGTCCTAAGGAGAACAATTGATGCTTAATTGGCTTCCCCTACTTCCAAGGATAAGGTAGCAGTGAGCCCCTCCTAAAATTAACCCCTTACACTACTTTGTGATGTCACAGGGTCCCCAGCTGTTCCATGCTTCCTGTAGAGGAAGGAGGGGGGAGAATGAATGCAGCTCCAGCCCTCTCACCTGTATCCTAGACACCACCTGATCTTTACCCATAACCAATAACATTACTACAAGTCATCAATATATAATACACAATATACATATTTACACTGAATTACAATGTCCCCTTAACCACATGTAATTGGACAATGCAGTTGTAGTCTGATGAGCTGGGGAAACAAAAGAAGGGCTATACAAAGTATTTGCTATAATTCACATATCACACTCGTTTTGTCACACTACATTTATACCTCCATTTGAAAGGGCAATGATGCCGAATAATTAGAGAATGGGCTATTGATATTGCTAGTCTATTTGACTCAAGTAAATATATTTTTATTAACTTATGAAACATTAAGAAGCTGTCACTCACCGGACCGTGAGTGCCTGTGCGCTGGTGCGTGGCTCCCTAGCCTTCCTGCCGGCACCTTTCCTGAACCGCGGCCGTCCGCCATCCTGATGGTCTGCGCATGCACAGCTCCCAAGAACTCTTGTGACTGTTGCTTTTAATCCAAATTGGTTGATCAGGCAACTCCCTATTTAAGGCACCTGTGTGCATTACCTCATTGCCTGATCTTGGAGTCTCATTCCCTGTGAGTCTCTGAAGGTGTCCCCTGTGTTCTACTAGTGTCTTCAGTTTCCTGCTGATTCCTGATCTACTCATCGCTGGTTTCCATACCTGCTACTATCTCCTGTGTACTACTAGTGTCTTCAGTTTCTGTGGATTCCCTGTGCTACTCATCGCTGGTTTTCATACCTACTACAGTCTCCTGTTTCCTGCCTGTGTCCTCAGCTGGACTCTGATTACCGGATCTACTCACCTGTGGTTCCTACACTCGTCTCTGCCGTCCAGTGTCTCTGCAGTTCCTGCATCTCCCTGTGGACAGACTGTTCTACTGATTAGCGGTATGCCTATCTGTTATTGACTTTCTACGTTTACTCTGCATATCCGCTAGGACAAGTTTCCACGCTCAGCAGCGGTATCCATACCCGCTATAGACTGTTATTGTTACACTGCATACCTGTTTGGAATTAACCGTACTACTCAGTCGTTATATGCATAACTGTGATTGACTATCCATTATTGGCCTGCATATCTGTGCTGAGCAAGTCTCTACCAAGCTGCGCCACACATACCGTTATATAGACTTTGTTGGATACGCTGCATACCTATTGGGATCAAGTTCCTCTGTGCTCTCAGTGTCTGCATCCTATTATCTTTGTATGCATCCACTTATCAACACTTGTACGCATCCTCACCTATTAAGCAGTGGTACAACTTGCTATATGCAGACCACTGACTTCCCCGCTACCTACCTGCACCTGGACAAGTCTCTTCACCATAAGCAGTGGTACAACTTGCTGTACGCAGACCACTGACTTCCCTGCTATCTCCCTGCATCTACTCACGTCCATCCAGATCTCTGTGTTCAAATCTGCCTTTCCACTATATCAGCTAGTCACTGATTCATTGACCAAAGATTGCTGCAAGTCACTGACTTTCCTATTATTTATTGGCATTCTCTCTCCATCTGCTGTGATATCTGTTCCGCTAGTCACCCCGCTTCCAGAGGACCGTTGTGTGAACTTCACTACTCTGGTAAGCCCAGTCATCTGGTGAATTCCTGGGCAAGACTCCTAGTGCCCGTGACAGAAGCAAGCATATTTATTTCCCGTTTATTTCACTATCTACAACACATAATACTAGACATTCTGATACTCTGGGTTTGCATTGCTGTGCATTAGTTTTCAGGCCAAAACTAGCCATTAAAGTGTAGTTTCTTATTGAGATTATATATATATATATATATATATATATATATATATACATAATATATTTCGCACAGGTTCTTATGTCTAGAAACTAGAGATAAGCGCACTCGGACTTCCTGAATCCGAGCCCACCCGAACGTTGCCGATCCGAGTCGGATCCGAGACAGATCCGGGTATTGGCGCCAAATGAAAAATTGAAACCGAGGCTCGGAGTCATAATCCCGCTGTCGGATCTCGCGATACTCGGATCCTATAAATTCCCCGCTAGTCGCCGCCATCTTCACTCGGGCATTGATCAGGGTAGAGGGAGGGTGTGGTAGGTGGTCCTCTGTCCTGGTAGATCTCGTGCTGTGCTGTTTAGTTCTGTGCTGTGCTGTGCTGTGCTGTGTTCTACAGTATCAGTCCAGTGGTGCTGTGTGCTGTGCTCTGTCAATTTTGAGTTCAGTGGTGCTGCTGGGTCGTGTGTGCTGTGTCCTGTTCAGTCCAGTAGTCCTGTGTCCTGTGCTCTGTGCTTCTAGGGCATAGTTATTTCCCCAATATTCCCAAGTGTTTAAAAAATGTAAAAAAAAGTTAATAAAAAAAATATACAAAAAACTAATTAAAAAAAAATGTAATTACAACAAAATTTGCCAAACCAATCCTGCAGTATAAGCCCATTGGTACTGCAATATTACCAAGTTCACACATTCAGCAGTAAAAGTATAGTGGTACTGCTGCAATATTACAAAGTTCACACATTCTGCAGTGTGCTGTGCTCTGTCAATTTTTAGTTCAGTGGTGCTGCTGGGTCCTGTGTGCTGTGTCCTGTTCAGTCCAGTGGTCCTGTGTCCTGTGCTCTGTGCTTCTAAGGGCATAGTTATTTCCCCAATATTCCCAAGTGTTTAAAAAATTTAAAAAAAGTTATAAAAAAAAAATACAAAAAAATAATTAATTTTTTTTTAATTACAACAAAATTTGCAAAACCAATCCTGCAGTATAAGCCCATTGGTACTGCAATATTACCAAGTTCACACATTCAGCAGTAAAAGTCCAGTGGTACTGCTGCAATATTACAAAATTCACACATTCTGCAGTATCAGTCCAGTGGTGCTGTGTGCTGTGCTCTGTCAATTTTGAGTTCAGTGGTGCTGCTGGGTCCTGTGTGCTGTGTCATGTTCAGTCCAGTGGTCCTGTGTCCTGTGCTCTGTGCTTCTAAGGGCATAGTTATTTCCCCAATATTCCCAAGTGTTTAAAAAATAAAAAAAAGTTAATAAAAAAAATATACAAAAAACTAATTAAAAAAAAATTAATTACAACAAAATTTGCCAAACCAATCCTGCAGTATAAGCCCATTGGTACTGCAATATTACCAAGTTCACACATTCAGCAGTATCTTGTGCTACATATAAGGGAGAGCAAAAATTTGGAGGATAAAGTAGGGAAAGATCAAGACCCACTTCCTCCTAATGCTGAAGCTGCTGCCACTAGTCATGACATAGACGATGAAATGCCATCAACGTCGTCTTCCAAGCCCCATGCCCAATCTCCTAGTACAGGGCATGTAAAATCCAAAAAGCCCAAGTTCTCTAAAAGTATGAAAAAGAGAAACTTAAAATCAGCTGAGGAGAAACGTAAAGTTGGCAATATGCCATTTACGACACGTAGTGGCAAGGAACGGCTTAGGCCCTGACCCGTGTTCATGACTAGTGGTCCAGCTTCACCCAAGGATCTAAGCCCTCCTCCCCCCCCCTACAAAAAATTTAAGAGAGTTATGCTGTCAGCAACAACAACAAAACAGCAAAGAACTCTGCCTTCTAAACAGATGACATCACAAATCCCCAAGGCGAGTCCAAGGGTGTTGTTGGTTGTGAACCCTGACCTTCCCATCACTGTACGGGAAGAGGTGACTCCATCCAGCATTTGCAGCACGCCCTCTGCATATGCTGGAAGGATCACCCACATTCCAGTTACAGATTTGGCTAATGAAGGTGTGAATGTTGTACACCGGGAGGAGGATGTTGATGATTATGATGCAGACAGATACCAAATTGCCTTTCTCAATTTCTATTTATATTCTAGATTATATAACGGCTGAATAGTTTTCTGTTTTACTCCTAGTGGAGAGGGGATCTGATGCAGACAGATACCAAACTGCCTTTGTCCATTTCTTTGTATATTTGAATTTCTAGTTCTACAGTCTATGCAGGCTGCTTTATTTATATTCAACTACAAGTGTAGGGCGGGGGGGCATAGATAGCCACCAAAGTAACGTGGTCCATTTAATTACACTTTCTAGCTCCACAGTCTGTGCAGCCTGCTTTTTTTATCTTCAAAGTATTTATATTTACAAGCCTTGCAATCTAAATTAACTAGGGGTAGTGACGTGGTAGAACTCCAAAAGGCAGTTTGGAAGCCCCTGTACAAACTGGCTCTATTTTTTAACTGAGTTGTCCCCCCTCCATTGTGTACTCGGAAAGAGTTTCTAGTGCAGCGGGGAACCTGGTCAGTGAGCGGCGAAGGAGGTTGCTTCCTCACAACGTTGAAAAAATGATGTTTATAAAAATGAATAATCAATTCCTCAATGAAGTACAGCACTGCCCTCCAGACAGTACAGAGGGACCTGTGGTTGTGAAATCCAGCGGGGACGAATTGATAATGTGTGAGGAGGAGGAAGTACACACTGTAGGGGGAGAGGAATCAGAGGTTGAGGATGAGGACGACATTTACAGGGAGAGATGAATTGTTTTATTGGTGTGGGGGCCCAAACAAACCAATCATTTCAGCCAAAGTTGTTTGGTAGGCCCTGTCGCTGAAATGATTGGTTTGTTAAAGTGTGCATGTCCTATTTCAACATAAGGGTGGGTGAGAGTATCCAAGGACAATTCCTTCTTGGGACTTTTTTTTTTGCATTATATGACCAATCAACAGTCGTTTGCCATGTTCAAAAAGTAAAACCAAATTTAAACAAATTCAAGAAATTAAACCAAAAGTAAAATGCTCTGTCATAATTTAAAACAAGAGGGATTGACGTGCTTTAGAACTACTGTATTGTTGTTTATATTTTATAAACACTACACTTGAAAGCTTGAGTCTTTCAATGAAAAAGTAACTCTCCATTGCACGAATATTTGCAACAGGGACAATTTTAGGGTTAAGAAAGTCAACAAATAACACTTTGACGCTGTCTGTCTTTATAAACACTACACTTGGAAGTTGGAGGAGGTATTGTGGCCCCGGCACCAAATTTACTACTGGGGCCACTCCACTGTGTAGTCCATATTTAGGTGTATCAGATATTAAACAACGGTGACAGTTGATGCCCAATTTTTAAATTATATTGTTGGCGCTGTAAAAATTTGTGTTCCGGGCACACCACACTACGCAGTCCATACCCTTTTTTGGTGGAATTCTGAACCGTGCAGGGTTTTTTAATTATATTGTGGCCTCGGTACCAAAGTGTGTACCGGGGCCACCACACTACGCAGTCAAGAAAGATAGATGCGTATCATAGATAAAGTACATTCAGTGTTGTGGGGCAAATCGAAAAAAATTCAAAATGCACTGTCATTAACAAAAACAAGAGGTTTTGACACGCTGAAACTCCAACATGTATATGATGGAGAGGATGGAGGAGCAGCCGTATGTGCAGTGTAATGCAGACCTGTTGAAGGTTTTCTATATATTATATTGTGGTGGCCAGTGGCCAGTCCTCTACGCAGTCCAGATACTATTTTTGGGTGTAATTCAGACCTGTTGAAGGTTTTCTATATATTTTTTATTGTGGTGCCCAGTGCCCACTACTCTACGCAGTCCAGATACTATTTTTGGGTGTAATTCAGACCTGTTGAAGGTTTTCTATATATTATATTGTGGTGGCCAGTGGCCAGTCCTCTACGCAGTCCAGATACTATTTTTGGGTGTAATGCAGACCTGTTGAAGGTTTCCTATATATTATATTGTGGTGGCCAGTGGCCAGTCCTCTACGCAGTCCAGATACTATTTTTGGGTGTAATTCAGACCTGTTGAAGGTTTTCTATATATTTTTTATTGTGGTGCCCAGTGCCCACTACTCTACGCAGTCCAGATACTATTTTTGGGTGTAATTCAGACCTGTTGAAGGTTTTCTATATATTATATTGTGGTGGCCAGTGGCCAGTCCTCTACGCAGTCCAGATACTATTTTTGGGTGTAATGCAGACCTGTTGAAGGTTTCCTATATATTATATTGTGGTGGCCAGTGGCCAGTCCTCTACGCAGTCCAGATACTATTTTTGGGTGTAATTCAGACCTGTTGAAGGTTTTCTATATATTTTTTATTGTGGTGCCCAGGGCCCACTACTCTACGCAGTCCAGATACTATTTTTGGGTGTAATTCAGACCTGTTGAAAGTTTTCTATATATTTTTATTTGTGGTGCCCAGTGCCCACTACTCTACGCAGTCCAGATACTATTTTTGGGTGTAATTCAGACCTGTTGAAGGTTTTTGTCACTCACCGGACTGTGAGTGCTACTTCTCGTGTGTTTAGGAACCGTGGCGGTCCACCATCCTGAGGGTCTGCGCATGTGCAGCCCTTTCAAACCTTCAGTACATGTTCCTTTTAGTTAATTGGCTGATCAGGCAACACTCCCTATTTAAAGCACCTGTGGTCAATACCTCGTTGCCTGATCTTGGAGCCTCATTCCCCATGAGCCTCTGAAGGTGTTCCTGTGTTTCTTTGTGTATTCAGCTCCTGCTGATTCCTGTTGTTCGTTTGAGGTTTCCAGACCACTTCAACTCTCCTGTGTTCATCGTGACTGCACCAGCTGATTCCTATCCGCTGCCTCCGTGCTTCTACAGTTTCCAGACCACTTCAACTCTCCTGTGTTCATTGTGACTGCACCAGCTGATTCCTATCCGCTGCCTCTGTGCTTCTACAGTTTCCAAACCACTTCAACTCTCCTGTGTTCATCGTGACTGCACCAGCTGATTCCTATCCGCTGCCTCCGTGCTTCTACAGTATCCTGCTCACCTCAACTCTCTCGTGTTTTATCATGACTGCACCAGCTGATTCCTATCTGCTGCCTCCGTGCTTCTACAGTATCCTGCTCACCTCAACTCTCCCGTGTTTCATCGTGACTGCACCAGCTGATTCCTATCCGCTGCCTCCGTGTTTCTTCAGAGTCCTGCTCGTCGCAACTCCCCAGTGCTCATCGTGTCTACAGCCAGCCGATCCGCTGTCTCCGTGCTTCTACAGTGTTCCTGCTTGTGTCAACTCGCCTGTCTGCATCGGATCAACGCTCCGCTGCTTTCATCTCAGCTAGACCGCCTCAACTCTCCCGTGCTCTCCAGGTGTCCAGTTCTATATACTACTGCTTCCTGAGTATTGTTTAAATCCTTGCTGGTCTACCTACCGTGTGCTGTACCTACTTGGTTACCGCTTCCACCCGCCTGGGACTTCTCATCCTGCCGGCCTCCAGCCGTTCAGGTATCCCTGCACCTCTCTCTGACAGCCTGCTCTCCTGAACCACGGTATGCATACTTCTCATTGACTGTGCTGGTGTATTGCATATCTAGCTGGACTGAGTTGTTCTCCTCCGGAGTTTCCTATCCACTGAGACTATTGCTATCATTTGACTGTGTTTCCTTTTAGCCTGGATAGTTCTTATGACTTTGTATATTTGTGCAGTGCTGCTCAGTTAATATTATTTTGTGCATATCATCGTGGGATCAAGTTCAGTGTGCCCGTGTATACTCTGCATTGCATTCATCTCCTCGTGCTCCTCCTCACATATATATGTCAGTGGTACAACTTGCTAGAGGCAGACCACTGTTCCCTGTTCCCTGTGTCACCAGTTTCCAGTAGCCCTTTTACATAGCAGTGGTACAACTTGCTAACGCAGACCACTGACTCCCCGGATACCTTCACTTGGATTTCATTTCTTCACCCAGACAGCGGTACAACTTGCTATACGCAGACCGCTGACTCTCATCACCTCCTTTTTACTCCTGGACATTCCTCCTCATTATAGCAGTGGTACAACTTGCTATTCGCAGACCACTGACTACCCTCACGTTTCCTTGTCCATCCAGTTCCTCGTGTACAGTTATCTACCTATTACCAGTGCTGCTAGTCATAGACTTTCCTTGAGCATTCTCTTACCATCTGCTGTCTCCTGTTCCGTGATCACCCCGCTACCAGAGTACCATATTACCAACTATACTGCTCTGGTAAGTCCATCATCTGGTGATACCTGGGTAAAGACTCCTAGTGCCCGTGACAGTTTTCTATATATTTTTTATTGTGGTGCCCAGGGCCCACTACTCTACGCAGTCCAGATACTATTTTTGGGTGTAATTCAGACCTGTTGAAGGTTTTCTATATATTTTTTATTGTGGTGCCCAGTGCCCACTACTCTACGCAGTCCAGATACTATTTTTGGGTGTAATTCAGACCAGTTGATGGGTTTTTAATTATATTGTGGGGAACACTCCTCTACGCAGTCCAGAAAGATACCTCGTTGCAACGTTTTGTACTAAAATAAAAAAAATATTGTGAGGTGTTAGGTGTTCAGAATAGCCTTTAAATTAGTGGAAATGATTGTTATTGAATGTTATTGAGGTTAATAATAGTGTAGGAGTGAAAATAAGCCCAAAAACTTGATTTTTACACTTTTTAGTTTTTTTTCAAAAAAAATCCGAATCCAAAACCTTAAATCCGAACCAAAACCTTTCGGCAGGTGTTTTTCGAAACAAATCCGAACCAAAAACATTGTGAAAATCCGGATCCAAAACACAAAACACGAGACCTCAAAAGTCGCCGGTGCACATCCCTAGTTCTTTCCCGTATGTGACGCGTCTTCCACCCTTTGGTGAGGAACCGAAATCCGTAATCGTTGCATACCTTCCGGTAACGTAACCACCAACTCAGAGCCCCCAAATTATTAAAGTAATTCTATTATTTTCAAATAAGCATTGTCCAAGCGATTGTGTTGTGTTTCCAGGGCACAAAGTAATTTATTTTAGCAGATGCAATAATTTAACAATTCAATACATGATTATAATACAGTACAGCCAATACCAAAAGATACATACATACCGTGCTTGCTGCGCTCCCACTGGCACCAGCGAACAGTATTTCACTCCAGAATACTGTGGTCAGAGTAGACTGAAGCCAGTGGGAGTACAGCTATATTATATACACTCAGTGTTACAGAGAGAACAATGCAGATGACGTGGCTTGCTTCTATAGGTCCAGACTTCAGGTGGGTCCAGTGTAAACAGGTAGGCTAGTTCAAACAACCCCCTCTAAGGCTGATGGGTCAACATTCCAGATGATTCTCCTGCCCAGAAACCAGTTTAAGCTAGTCTATTTACACATCACAGTCAATATAACTTTAAGTATTTATTCCCTAACATCACTAACTAGAGTATGCAATGTGCGATCTTTATGGCGAAAGAACCGGACAACTGCTGATGAATAGGGGATTAAAATTATACCAGACATGACACATTTCCTATAACCTGAACCTTAAATAACACTAAAGTGTACATATAATCATAATACGTAAACAAATAATAAACTAAATACTATCCGCTCATAAATCACTGTGGATGGGAATCATTATAAATATAAAATATACAAATAACTAAATGTTGTAGTGCGAGTGCGTGCGTATTTTACCGCGTGATTGCGCTATGCCACGTGTAGCATGGCATACCGAGTGCAATCGCACGATAAAACAATATTAACCAATATACTTTCGTTCATGCAATTATACGACTTCGACAAAAGAGACAGAGGTTACGGCCATGCCTACCAGGAAAGGGCTATCCGAGATCACGGGAATGAGCACAGACACTCTTCGTCAAGCTCACTTGCCGCCTCCTCGCTTTGCTCTTGCCAAGGCGCGGGGGACTACAGGCACTTGAGACCATGAACAGTCCCGCCTCAAGTACCTCGCACACCTCGCAGTGAGGGCCTAACCGAAATAGGGAATTGAGTGTGATACTCACTGGGACACTCCCACTTCCGGTCCTGTTCTCCTGCTCCTCCCCGACACCTGCGGATAATAAGGAATACAGAGCCTCCCTCTGCGCTATTGTCACGCGCCGTCCCTGTGTCTCTTCCTCCGCACAGGGACGGGCGCTCTCTTCCAGCAATAGACGGCCGGTTGCTAGGCAACCGACCGTCACTTCCGGTTCCCGGCAGCTGCGCGTCCCGTTGCCTAACAACGTGACGCGATCCTCAGTATCCGGCGGTGGTGTTCAGCGTCACCACCGCCGTAGGTAATCCTGCCCCCTGTGTCCCATATATAAAGCAGACTCTGGCACATGATGAGTGCCAGAGTATTAGGTCATATCCTTGGTCCAGCGTTTCTGTGACTTTATATCTGTGACTCCTGTGTATTACCCGGCTTGTTCCTGACCATTCCTATTCTGTGCTCCCTGTGAATTGACCTCGGCTAGTGTGACCATTCTTCTGTGCTTCTGATACCTGACCCGGCTTGCTCCTGTCTACGGACATTGGATTTCCCCTGTGGCATCTACTGATCCCTCGTTTCTGACCCGGCCTGCCTGACACCGCTTCCATTCTATCGCTTCACTGGTTACTCCCTCTGAGGACGGCGACCTGCGTGTTCCCGAAGCTAAGACCATACTTCCTTGCAGGGGTTCCTGGTGAAGACCTGGAATACGTTAGACTCCCCGCCTCTTTGCTGAGTAGTGCCAAAACCAGTAAGAAATACTCCTGAATAGTGACAGTATACTCTGGCCATGACGTCAGATGGCACAGGTGAGCCCTCAGCCCGGGATCTCCTCATCTATCTGGGCCGCCGAGTGGAACAACAGGAGGCGAACCAAGCTCGTTTACTCCAGTGTGTCCAAGGAATTATGTCACGGCTAGACACCTTGCAGGCAGTCCAACCCCCTCCAGCTGAACCCTCCGTTGCTCCCTCTTTCTCTGCTGCGGCCGCAGTAGCTCCATCTTCCTCCCTGACTTCGTCTACTAGGCTAAGAATTCCTGCTCCGGAGAAGTATGATGGAGATCCTAAAAGGTGCAGAGGGTTACTCAACCAATGCGCCATCCACTTTGAGTGCAACTCTTCAGCCTTCTCCTCTGAGCGTACCAAGGTGGCCTTTATAATATCTCTTCTCAGTGGGCAAGCCTTGGTCTGGGCATCACCGCTATGGGAGCGCAATGACCCTTTGTTGGAGAGTTCGGCTACTTTTATTGACATGTTCCGAAGAATTTTCGATGAACCAGGTCGGGTTTCATCGGCTGCTTCCAGTCTCCTAAATCTCCGGCAAGGTTCCATGTCTGTCGGCCAGTATGCGGTACAATTCCGCACCCTATCTTCTGAGCTTCGGTGGAATAATGAGGCCCTCATTGCCACCTTCTGGCAGGGTCTTACTGACCGAATCAAAGATGAACTTGTCACTGGAGAACTCCCCTCGGAACTGGACTCTCTTATTTCTCTATGTATCAGGGTCGATCTTCGCTTCAGGGAGAGAACTTCAGAGAGATCCTTTACTAGACGTACTCCTGGACTGGCCCCCCAATTTCAAAATCCCCTATCTTCCACGGAAGAGCCTATGCAGCTTGGCCGTTCAAGATTGACGCCTGAAGAATGTGAGAGACGGTTCAAGCAGAAATTATGTTTATACTGTGGAGAGGCTGGTCATGTATTAAGTCTTTGCCCTAAGAGACCGGGAAACGCCTCCTCCTAGACGGTAAAAGGGAGGCCGCCCTAGGAGTTGCCGTTTCCACTCCCTATTTTACCTCTAATCCCGAGTTCCTGATGCCCGTCCAGCTTATGACCACTAAAGGACTCCAGCAAACCTTTGCCTTCGTGGATTCCGGTGCCGCAGGGAATTTCATCTCGGCCTCTCTTGCCTCACAGCTCCGATTTCCCATTTAAGATTTGCCTCAACCGCTTACACTCACAGCCGTGGATGGTAACCGCGTCAGCAACGGTATCATCATTTTCAGCATCACGAGTGCGGTTCAGCTATTGGTAGGAGCCTTACATCAAGAGTGGATCCAATTCCTTGTGTTACCCCAACCTGTGAATCCTCTAATTCTGCGCCTTCCTTGGCTTCAAACCCATTCTCCTCAACTCAACTGGGTCCGAGCTGAAGTTATCTCCTGGAGTCCACATTGTTATAACAAGTGCTTCTCCTCCCCTCGTCCACAAGTCTGTATTACTCGCACCATTCCAGAAGAGATTACCCTTCCGTCGGCCTATCAGGCCTTCAAAAACGTTTTTTCCAAGAAAAGATCAGAGATCCTGCCGCCTCATCGCCCTTGGGATTGCCCGATTGAACTGATTCCAGGCAAACAGATTCCCCGTGGCAGGACTTATCTCTTATCTTTACCCGAGAGTCAAGCCATGTCACAATACATTTCCGAGAATTTATCCCGGGGATTCATCCGAAAATCTTCGTCCCCAGCTGGCGCAGGATTTTTCTTCGCCCCTGTATCGATTACCGACAACTGAATAAAATGACCATCAAAAACCGTTATCTATTACCCCTCATTACCGATTTGTTCGATAAAATCAGCAGAGCTCAAGTCTTTTCCAAACTGGACTTACGAGGGGCCTACAATCTGGTGCGTATTCGTCAAGGAGACGAATGGAAGACTGCGTTCAATACACGAGATGGACACTTTGAATACCTTGTGATGTCTTTTGTGCTTTGTAACCCTTGTGGGGGTTCCTGGTGAAGACCTGGAATACGTTTGACTCCGCGCCTCTTTGGTGAGTAGTGCCAAAACCAGTAAGAAATACTCCTGAATCGTGACAGCTGTCAGTGAGACTAAGGTGTACACCCCACAACGCTAAACTTACTACAACAGCAACCCGACCCTAACAACTCTCTAATGGTCGGCAACGCAACTAAATTAAACAACTATAACTAACTAGGTGTGGTTTACTAACAGGAACTACTCACTGTACTCTATGGGGAACACCAGCCGGTGTTCACGGACTACTCCGGCGGGCGGTTCCTAACCCCCTCACCCAGGTCGTACCAAGAAGACTGTCTTCTTACCATGGGGTCACCCACGGATCCTAAGGACTGGCTGTACCAGCCCCGACTGAGGCTCACTGGAACAGCACTCTAACCTGGGAGTTGACTGCCGCACGGAACAGCCGATCGTAACTGAACCGTCCGACTGCCTCCACCCAGGTATCGAACACGTGTCCATCCACCCGGAACCGCCAGAGAACTTGCAAGGAACTCGGACTTGGGACATTCAACCAGAACTACGGGCCGCCCCTGGAACTGAATCAAGCTGTGCTGCACTGCCACTGACTCACTCAGTCACCCCCTCTGGAAACCAGTGTAACCCCAGGGACCTATGGGACAGGGAAAACTATGTGTGCTCTCCCCTAGCTATGTGTACCAGCTGGTAACTACACTTATCCCCACAGTGCAGGTTAGTACAGGACAACAACAATTACAAGAGCCTACCTTTAATGGGGGCCTGACGTCTTGCACCTGAAAACAAATATGTAGCACACCGAAAATACAGTATACAAGAAATACTCGCTGCACAGACAGAATAAAAACAGTAATACAGTATTTTGGAAGCTACTCACCAGAGTACACAGCTGCTAGCCAACCAGCCGGTTGCTACAGCACCAACAGGAGCCTTCTGCTCTACTGTTACCTTCTACTCTCAGTGTACTCACATCTTACACAGGACCGCAACCTACACTGGTCAGGGCTCTCTCACGCCTCTGACTACACCACCAGGGCCTTATGCCCCACACCATGGGCCTCTCTGCCCAGCTGCCTACAGAGCCTTGCGCTCTGGTTATGGGCCTTTGCCCTCTCTCTACCACAGGGCTGTGAGCCCACTGACTAGGGCCTTATGCCCTCCTGATTTGGCCTCTAGGCCTCTAACTAGGGCCTTGTGGCCTTCCTCACTATGGCCTCTAGACCACTAACTAAATATAAGGGCATTGTGCCCTTAATACACTTTGGGCTTATGCCCACTACCTTACTAACTTACCGGGCCTTGTGCCCTTTTATCAACTTTGGCTATCAGCCCTCTAACTGCTAGGGCCTTGTGCCCTTTTTATCACTGGCCCTTGTGCCCCTAGCTGATGCCCACGGGTCTTGTTTGCGACCTAACGCTGAGGATACTTACCTGCTCTGCGCAGGAAACTCAGCTTGACTCGCAGTCTTCTTTCTTCGGGTCTTTTAGACCCTCCAGCCGGCGGCGCCTCTTCTCTTGTTCAGCGTGGCGTCTACGGCAGTGCTCTGGGCAGGGGCGCTCTTAACCCTTACAAGGGCTCCCCACCAACGTCTCCGGCGCTGATCTCCTCTCTTCTTGGCGGGGGGGCTCTTAGCCCTTACAAGGGCTCCCCGCAGACGTCTCCGGCGCTGATCTCCTCTCTTCTTGGCGGGGGCGTTTTTAGCCCTGAAAAGGACTCCCCGCTGACGTCTCCGGCGGTGATTATTAGTGGCAGGGTCGCTCTTAGCCCTTACAAGGGCTCCCTGCCACTTCCGGCGTTCTGTTGCTTGAAGGTCTCTCCTTCCTCCGCTCCGGACGTCCCTCGATGTCCTTCTCTCTCTCTCCGCCGCTGCACTTCTGGCAAGATGGCGCCGGCTGGCAGTTTATATACTCACTGGCGCAGCGTCATCACTAGGCGCCGCCGCGAGAGCTGATTGGCTCGCCGCGGCGCCAATCTTTCAATCAGCCGGAGGTGAGCCGCGATTGGCTCACCTAGCCGGCAGCTGATCGGCCAGCGGAGAAAGGTGAGCCCTGATTGGCTCATCATTCCTCCGCTTCCCAGACCTGGAAAGAAGAAGCGATACTCACTGCTGGAACGCTGGATCGGTGAGTAGTATCTTTTTCTTTTTTTTCTTCACCCGCTTGTAGGGCACAGCAGCCAAGACACTCTTCAGCCCCTCCAGGGGCGCAGCGGCAGCATACATCTTCGCCCTCTTCACGTGCACC
Source organism: Mixophyes fleayi (assembly GCF_038048845.1). NCBI lineage: Eukaryota > Metazoa > Chordata > Amphibia > Anura > Limnodynastidae > Mixophyes > Mixophyes fleayi. The sequence goes on from NC_134412.1 coordinate 46,517,278, forward strand.
GGCTCCAGGACTCCCGGGGACATCTCTACACTAGTATAGTGTGCCCCTTCCCCCCTCAGCCCCAAAACACTAACACTAACCAGTCCACCTTTGGCTAATTTCTCCTGCTCACAGAAGGAAATTTCTTAGCAAGAGAGCCAACCATATTTGTACTCGCAAGTGAAGCCACTCTGAGAACACCCAGCACACACCTCTATTTGACATGTGCAATGTTATGAAATTCTGTGACATCCCCTATCTTTAAAATGGGGCATATTTTACCAAATTATATAAAAAAATAAGTTTCTCAAAGTTGTCACCCATCAAAGGCACTCCTCCGCCCTAATAGCTTTCTAACAACACAAATCCCAAGTCTTAAAACGTCCTTTACAGTGAGTTACGCTCTCCCCCCCAAAAAAAGAAAAATGGTGACTTTGCAAAACAGGAAGTGGAAAAAAACGACAAGACTTTGAACTTTAGATTATTCTTAATTTGTCATTTTTTTGTTTCTGAAACTTGGCATGCGGCACCAGTGAACAGTTCTCTATTCGCATGCCAAATTTCAGCTTAATAGTTTTAATACTTGTTAATAAAATGTAGCCCCTCAAACACCATTCTCTCACCACTTATTTCACATGGCAGAGTGCTGTTTATTAGATGCAACCTTAATATAAGGGCACCACTGTGCCTACATATATATATATATATATATATATATATATATATATATACCGTGTATGTGTGTATATATATATATATATATATATATATATATATATATATATATATATATATATGTTTATAGTAAGCGTAGGTGCTCAATTTTCATCCACGTCTTATTATTGTATTGTTCACACTATTATTTCAAATGCAAATTATATATTTCTATAAAATCAAAAAATCAAAAAAGCTGTATTTAGTGGTTCCAGTTCAATAAATTTGCCTGCAGCACACAGTGTGTCGCAGCGTGTTAGTCATACTTGCCTACTTTAAGGCAGTGAAGTCCGGGAGATCTCCGACAGGGGGCGTGCCTAGAGGGTGGGAGGGGGTGGGGCACGGCCAATCGCATTATTGTGGTCCCGCCCCCGGAAATGATGTTTTGTCGCGGAGTCGAGGCCAAAATTATGTGATTCACTAATTATTTGGGCCAGGTAATGGTAGGATATGAGAGACTTGCATGCTCTTCCGGTACCGGTAGTCTGGGAGACGGACCCTGATTTCGGGAGTCTCCCGGACATTCCGGGAGAGTTGGCAATTATGGTGTTAGTACTGGGAAGGGGGTTTCTTGAATCTCTCCATGGTGTATATGAAGAACACCCCACAGAACAGAAAGTGGTCATTCAGGTGGAGGCACTGGAAACCAAGCACAGAGGTAAGAAGCATGTACATCATTCAATATATATATATATATATATATATATACCCTCACAATGCATAATAGAGAAGGGGGTGTTACATATATTTGATTCCAGTCAGTCATAATGTTACTATAGGTATAGATAAAGCACAGTAGCAATATAATCTATAATTTGCCAATATGAAGATGTTCTTCAAAGCTTATTAGTCTACTAGATAACTTTATTTGTGAATAATGAGCATGTCTCCCTGTAATCAATGAATGATTGGCCGAGTAACAGCACGAGATTAGCCAACTGTCAGAGAGCTGCAACTGTTAAGATGGATATGTTTATATAAAACTATTTGCACTGTACTCAGACTAATTATTAAGACAATCAGCTGCATGCCAGTGTGAAATTAACTGGCATTTAGATAGCCTTAACTGCCAATAAGAAGGTATCTTTTAAAACTTCTTAATATTAAGGAATAGTATAACTGGCTACATAGCAGTTTGAGACTAATTAACTTCCTCTTCCCTAAAGCAATATAATTATTAATCTGCTTAATTATGTTTGTAGATAATAACTATTAAACCAGTTTATGTCTATGAGATCAGGATATCAAGATAATGACAGTCTAACTAAATCGTAAAAACTCATTAAATGAAGACAGTTTGTGAGAGTCTATAGTCAACCCACTAATTAGGGGGGGGGGTGATATTAGTTTGAGAACTTACTAAAGAAACAAAATATCATATGAAATGTTGAATAATAATTTGATTGTAAAAAATGCAGATATCTTAGACACAGGCTCTATGAATTGTCAGCTAGAGGATTTAACATGATGCTCATCAATCTTTTTATTTTTTTGTAAATCTCTCTTTATTGGATTTTAAACAGTTTTTACAAACCTCCCTGACTTGCATTGAACAATAATATATACTATATAGTAGTATGACATGGAGGGATGGGGAAAAGATAAAGATGGGTAAAGAGTGGGCAGGAAAGGCAAGGCTTGGGGGGAGGGAGGGTAGAGGGGTTCACTTGTTCCACTGAGAGTATAATGGTGAATCCTTGAATTCAAGCCACTCAAACCGTACAAAGTAATATTCCCTATGTTTATCCATTTATGAATAAAGTATATCGTCCATTATCCTGTTGAATTCCAATCGGGCAAACCATTCTTTAATGGTAGGGATATTCTGGGATCTCCAATGGACCAGAATTACGGCCTTTGCCGCATTGCTGAGATTTTTAACTGTGGATTTTTTATATTAGGAGATGGTCATTTTATTGTCATTTAGTAGCCAGTATTTGGGGCAATTAGGTAGTTTGACACCCACTATTGCTTTAGGGATTAGAAGGACTACATCACAGAAAGTTCTAAGTGCTATGTACTCTAACCATATATGTAATGGAGTACCTGGTGCCATCAGGCATCACCAGCACAGGTTTGACATCCCAGGAACCATCTTGACAAGCAGGCTGGGACATTGATACCATCTAGTCATCACCTTGTACTGTGTTTCAATTACCCGTATACTAACTGAGCTAAAAAGATGCATAAAAAGATGTTATTCCAATCTTCAGTTATTTAGCAGTCCAATTCCCTCTCCCAGTCTCGTATGAAGGTGAGTTGTTTACTAATGTCATGTTCAATGAGGATACTGTAAATGAGAGATAATGTATGTCTAAGATATAGTGGGGTGGTACATAAACATTCAAACTGGGTAAACGGCCGCCCCGCAGACTCCCGTATCCCCGGGGAGTCTAGAAAGTGACAAAACTGTATATATCTCCAAATCTCCGCATCCGGGAGTTCCTTTTGGACTGGAGATCGGTGAAAGGCAGAACCCCAGACACGTCCACCAACTGGCCGACCCTATGGAGTCTGGCCCCTATCCAATGTCTGAAAGTCCGTCTAGTAAGGCCTGGGGGAAAGTCCGGGTTGTCAAATATCGGGGTCAAAGGTGAGTGTCATGAAGAGATGTGAGAGACCGAGCGTAATCTGGCCCATCTAGCCAGAGTTGGGGTAACAGTCGGGTGGGTAATTTTAGGGAATGATTGCAGCCAGGGTGTGAATTGGAGTGACTTACCTGAAACGTAACTCTCTATCCAGACCCATTGCTTGTCAGAGCCCTGCCTCGTCCAGTCCATCACCCTATTTAACATAGCCGCGTCATAGTACAAAGCAAAGTGAGACAGTTGTAGTCTCCCAGAGTGGTTATGCATACTGTATATAATGCATCGTGTTAAAAGCGAGGGCGTCTACCCTTCCAAACGAAATCCGAAACAGCTTTATGTAATGTCTTGAACCAAGAGGCGAAGAGGTGTATGGGGAACGTGTGGAGCAGGTAGAGGATCCGCAGCAATAAGTTCATTTTTACCATGTTGACTATCAGGGAAAAGCCTTTTGGGAGCCAATTACTCAGGTCCCTACAAATTGTGCTGGTGATAGGTATAAAATTTTCCTCAAAATTCTTTGAGTTGTCTTTTTTGATAATAACCCACAAATATTTGAGTCGTGTGGGTTGCCATGTGAATGGGAATGCTTGTATCAGGCCTTCAACTACTGCCCCAGGCGCAGAGATGTTACGTGATACCGATTTTGAGTAGTTCATTTTAAAGCCGGAGAGTTTGCCAAAATGATGAAATGTTTATAGTTTATTAGGAATCGAGATCACAGGGTTGGTGAGGATGGCCAGGAGGTCATCCGCAAAGAGAGCTAGCGTAAAGCTTTTGTCCTCCATCTGTAGACCGGAAATGTCTGGGTTAGCCCGAATAGAGCGGGCCAAAGCTTACATGCACAAAATACAAATCAACGGAGACAGGGAGCAGTTCTGTCTGGTACAATTAGATATAACAATGGGCTCTGACAATTCCCTGTTAACCCTAACCCTTGCCGTCCGCTGCGCATACAAGGCGGCAATCCGAGCCAAACTCAGAGGGCCCAGGCCTAAGTGACTGAGGACCCCTCGCATAAACTCCCAATCTACTCTGTCAAAAACCTTTTCGGCATCCGTGGATAGCAGAACTGGTGGGATATTGGCGGTGTTTTCAAACTGTACTGAATTGATTATTTTGGTGGTATTATACCGTGCCTCTCTCCCTGGAACAAACCCTACCTGGTTGGGATGAATGATTTGGGTTAAATACGGTTTTAACCTATTTTCTATAAGCTTAGCGTACAGCTTAATGTCCCCATTAAGTAGAGATATGGGCATATAACTAGCACACAATGTTGGATCTTTCCCTTCCTTTGGCAAAACAGTGATCTGGGAGGCTAAAGATTGAGGTGAGAAGTATGTCTGGGCATAAACAGAGGCCTGTAGCAAAAGAGGGGCTAGTTGTGTTTTGAAAATTTTGTAATATGAGATGGTAAAACCATCAGGCCTCGGGCTTTTCCCTGATGGTGTTGTCTTGATCGCATCTTCCTGTTCCTCAATAGTAAAGGGATCCTCTAGCATTTGTACGGATTCCTCCTCAAACGTGGGAAAATGTATTTGTTTGAGACATTCTGCTATACGAGCCTGTTTGGTTGGGTATATAACTGTATTAGGTGGATTGGACAGATTGTAAAGCTTAGTGTAATAGGCATGAAATGCCGCGGCAATAACAGGTGTATAGACTAATGTGGACCCTGCTTCTGTTTTAATCTGAGGAATATAGAGTTGGGCTCTCTGCGAATGCAGAACGCAGGCTAGAAGTTTCCCGGTGCGGGTAATGGTGGCTATGAAACCGAGGGGCCGACCCTTGTTTGGAGTGCGTTTCCTTGAGGAAGTTTACGTCAATTTTCTTAGCTATGAGGTCTCGAAGTAATCAGGACCATTTTTCCGGTACATTCAGACCCTTAACATTAAGGGTGACACATGAGCCGCCAGGGGAAGGAAAGATGCATGAACACATAGCTGTATACAAGTAGGGGAAAGTGGGGAAGGGTAGGGATAGGGGGGGAGGAAGGAGGGTTAGGGAGCCGTAAATGCTTAAACTGAAATAACAGTACAATCGAAAAACATGGAATCTTTAGCAGATGTATAATATATAAATAAATGGTGATGATGATGATGATGAGATGTATAAGACCGGTCCGGTAAGCCCAATAGGACCGTAGTCCAAACATGGCCCAGAATAGAACAGTCGGTCTGGGAGCCCTGAGGAGAGCAATAACAGCGACAAACATGAAAGATGGTCTGCACCACTCCTCCAGGAAAGCCCCGAGTGATTCACACCCTGGACCCTAGCCCAGAAGAGCAGCGCAGCACATTAGTTACACATATGTACTAACGTAACCAATTTTGTAGTGTAATTTTGCATGAACAAATAACAATAAGGAAAAACTTGAACATTATCAACAGTAAAAAGTGGTGATGAGCTAGAGAGCTCTAGATTAGCTGCTAATGTAGAGAGGAGATATATCAAACATCGGGCACAACTTCACTGACCCCACATGGCTGTCAGCCCCAAAAGGGGGAGATGATGCCCAGCGAGTCAGTGCAAGGATACCCCGGTCAATTTTGTTATAGGAGAGAAACTTCACCAAAATCTTAATAATAGTATCTCCATGGCGATGAATGGTTCAGACAAACATTCTACTGAGCCAACTTGATGACCTGTAAAAATAAAAATGTTAGCCCGGGGAAATAGATGAACTGGAACAGACCACCAGCGAGTTCTCCCGGGGGCCGAAGGCCTCCCACGAAAGGATAGTCGGTCATTCATAGCTGCCGGGGGCCAGTAAAGGTAAGACCCAGCAAAAGTCTTCCTCCAAGGAATAGATGTCCGTACTCAGCATGTATGATCAAGTGTTCCCTTGTGCCTGCTGGTTCAGGTGTTTTTGGGGTGACCGTTTAGGTCTCCTTGGAAGTTGGAACCTATCTTCATGATGAACCTCTATCTCCGGATACAAGCGTTGATGACAATCTTGCCATTCGGCCAGAGGGATTAAAGGAATGTTCAAAGTAGTACAGAAGTACGGCAGGTCCAGCGGATTCCTAAGAACTGCCAATTTCCCCTCATGTGTGACTTGCAGTTGAAGCGGAAATCCCCAGCGGTACTTGATAGATTTTTTTCTGGAGCTTCTCCATGAGGGGCTTAAGCATCCTCCGAAATTGTAGCGTTTGCCAGGAGAGGTCTTGAAAGATGTGTATTTCCTGGCTGTTGGACTCCAGACCTTGGAGACCCCTTAGTTTGCGTATCTCATCTTTCTGAGTGAAATAGTGGAGGAGGCAGATGACGTCTCTAGGTCGTTCCGATGGAGCCCCCATAGGACGTAGTGCCCTATGTGCCCTGTCAAATCCGATTATATTGTTTGGTGGTAGTTCCAGGACTTCATTGAACACCTTTGTTAGAGCATCTATCAGGCCCTGTAGGGGGATAACTTCAGGTAAGCCTCATATTCGTAAGTTGTTCCGACGACCCCGATTATCTAGGTCGTCAATCTTTTGCTGAAACCATTGCAGGGCCTTCGCCTTTTCAGCCACTGTATGTTCTAAGGCTGTAAAGTGTTCATCCTTGTGTTGGACTTGGCAGCTTCCACTTTAAATTCAGATGAATACAAGTCACGATGACAGTAAACAGTAGTGCTGGACACCTCTTCAATCAAGATCACTTGCGGTCAGCATTTGGGTCCATCGGTGATGTTCAGAGTCGCTTTAAAGATAAGTCTATAAATATTACCATTGATTTTTAGAACTTTCGTGTTCTTTTTGCAGGTGAAGTGGTTGTCGGAACAGTGGTAATCATATTAACAATTACCACTGCTTCACCTAGAGGCACAAAATCTAACAGAGTGGAAGGTTTTCACCAGAGGTTCCCGCAAGGGAATTTGGGCTTGGCAGCATCCACCCAGCAGGTCGCTGCCCTCTAGGGAAGTTCCCAGTGAGCGGTGATAGAGAACCTAGTACAGAGAAGAATGTAGGCACTAGCTAGCCACAAATGAGTAGGATTACTGAGTGAAGCTCAGTGATAGTTCACAGAGAGATAGTAGGTGATTTGCAGCAGCACACTTGGAGAGATAAAAGCGATGATCTGCAGAAGTGACCACTAACAAGTGGAGCAGGTAATAGGTGATTTGCAGTAGTTACCACTAACGAGTGGAGCAGGTATAAGGTGATTGCAGCAGCACCCTTGGAGAGATGACAGCGATGAACTGCAGGAGTTGCCACTAATGAGTGGAGCAGGTAATAGGTGATTGCAGCAGCAGAGTGCATGAGCTACTTCTAGGCCAGGAGTCAGATGAGAAGAGCCAGCACTGAGAGGTGCTGGGAGGAGCCTTATAAATGAGAGGTAACCAATGGATGAGCGGGACAAGTACCTACAGTTCTATCCACCTGTCTACAGAGCTGACACTCCATCCAAGTACCTGCAGTCCTATTTACTTGTCTACAGAGCTGACGCTCCATCCAAGTACCTGCAGTTCTATCTACTTTGTCTACTGGGCTGACGCTCCATCAGCTGTTCCGGTATTTCACCTATTCTTCACCGCTACTGACTGTCCCTTATCTCCTGACTTCCCAAAGGGTCTCGCTCAGTACTCTAGCAGGGGCCGCGACCTGCGAGCAGATGCAGCTAAAACCATACTGCTTTGCGGCGCTTCCTAGTGAACACCGTCTACTCGCTAGACTCCGCGCCCTGCTGGAGTAGCGCTAAACTGTACGAACCATAGGATTCACATCATAAAGACCTGTCTCTCGTGTGGAGTCGTGACATTTCCCTAGTGAAGATCTGGTGAGGACTCCCATTTCAATTTGCATGTCAGGGAAGTCAGCATGAACCGCATCAACACATAAGATCCAGTTTTTGACAATGCAAACTTTATGGTTTCTAGACAAAATGTAGAACATGCTTGAGGTGACAAGGTGTGACATAGCAACTGAATATAGTAAAACATAACATTTCATTGGTTACATGGTGGATTGATTCCACTTTATTTAACATTCTCCCATGAGAGTGATTTATATATGCAATTAAGCTTTTTTTGTAATGGGAGGTTTGGTCCTTCTTTCAACACTTTTAGTCTTTGTGCTTGTTCAATTTTGACAACAGCTGACAAAACACGAAAAGTATCAGTTTCAAGTACACTTTGTTAGACAGATATTGTTTCTTTTAAACATTTTCCAAATTAGATTCATATCTTTCTGTTTATTAAATATCACAGTGGCGTTACCACAAAATTTTCAGCACATGCTTCTTTAATACTTTTTCAGTCATTTTAAATATTCACTATAGTGAACTTTGCAAACATCCTCCAATCAAATACACTTTTCACTAAAATATCACATCAAAGTGAAATTCCTCACCTATTTCACTCTGATGTGATATTTTAGTGAAAAGTGGTTAACTGTGACTCTACATCCACACTTTTTTTCATGTAAAAATGTAATTTACGCAGCAACGTCTATTAATTACTATGGGGAAACTGTTGTCATTGAAGGTTTGGTCCTTCTTTCAACACTTTTAGTCTTTGTGCTTGTTCAATTTTGACAACAGCTGACAAAACACGAAAAGTATCAGTTTCAAGTACACTTTGTTAGACAGATATTGTTTCTTTTAAACATTTTCCAAATTAGATTCATATCTTTCTGTTTATTAAATATCACAGTGGCGTTACCACAAAATTTTCAGCACATGCTTCTTTAATACTTTTTCAGTCATTTTAAATATTCACTATAGTGAACTTTGCAAACATCCTCCAATCAAATACACTTTTCACTAAAATATCACATCAAAGTGAAATTCCTCACCTATTTCACTCTGATGTGATATTTTAGTGAAAAGTGGTTAACTGTGACTCTACATCCACACTTTTTTTCATGTAAAAATGTAATTTACGCAGCAACGTCTATTAATTACTATGGGGAAACTGTTGTCATTGAAGGTTTGGGAGAAGAGAGACGAAAACATATAAAACATAGAATTTGATAGAAGATTAGAACCCTATGGGTCATATAATCTACCCAATATGGGATTTAAGATAGCTTTATACCTTTTCCAAGCAGTTTTAAATTCCCATTTTCAATAAGCATCTACCACCTTGGTTGGAATGCTATTCCACCTGTGTTGTACTACCCTTTAAATATTGTCATACCACCTCAAATTTCCACTAAACCCTGCTATACTCCAGTATAAGTGCATGTACTTGTATTGTATCCTGAGCCGCGGCAGTACTCACAGCCGACGCGGCTCGCTTCCAGCGCCCTCTGGCATCCCGCCCGTCCCCTTGACGACCGGGATGTCACTTCCGACTAAGACCGACCGTTGCCAAGGCAACAGTGGGACGCCTCTTGCCCAGCGCCGCATCCCGGGAATGTGGGAGGCCGGCCGCGCGTGCGCACAGTGCCCTCCAGCTAACTAGTCCAGCCTGTGGCTAATTGAGTTTAGTATACTGCCGCTGTGTATGTTTCGGGGACAAGCCCTGATTGGTTGCTCTAGGTATAAGAGGCAGTGAGGTCTGCAGCCTCACTGCCGGTTATAGCTTTTCGGTTACAGTCCTGCTGACCTGCTTGCTCCTAGTTTCTGTTCCTGGATACTCTGTTGGATTTCCCGTGTATGACCCCTTGCTTGGATTTGGACTCTGCCTGTTTGCTCGTGACCCTGACCTTTCTTGCCTGTATCTTGGACCTTGCTACCGTGCCTGTGACCTCTGACCTCGGCTTGTTTATTGGACTCGTTGTCTGCTGCCGGCCCTCGACCCTTGCCTGGACTTCTCTCTGCTTTTCTGGGTTCTCCCCAGCCTATGCACATTTCACAACCCTCTGTTAGTCTGCGGCCAAGTCTGTCCCCACCACTAGGGGCTCCAGTGCACACCAGGCTGTCGGAGCAGACTCCGGGTTTTGCTGTACCGGTTGGAGGGGTTCCTAACATTATAACCGGTCCTAAAACAGATGTTCCGGAGACGAAGTTGGGATGTATGAAAGCGGAATCAAATTGTCTCCTTTTCAAGCCCTGACGGGTCATGTTGAGACCCTGTACCAAATGGTCCGGGGATTGTCCCAGCGTTTGTCCGCTCAAGGGGAGCACTCCCGGACCACACTAGCCTTTTCTGGTTCCGCTGATGAGCTTAAGTTAAATTTGCCGGACCGGTTCTCTGGAAATAGAGCCCTGGTCCGGAACTTTAAGGAAAGCTGCAAACTCTACTTTTGGCTGAAACCTCTGTCTTCTGGTTCAGAACAGCAGAGAGTTGGAATTGTCATCTCCCTGCTGCAGGGTGACCCCCAGTCTTGGGCTTTCTCCCTGCCGCAGTCTAGTCCTTTTTTGCAATCTTTGGAAGCTTTCTTTAACACATTGGGTCTCCTCTAGGAGGACCCAGATAGAGTTGCCTCCGCTGAGGCTCATCTATGGGCCTTAAAGCAAGGCCGGCGTTCGGTAGAAGAATACTGCACTGAATTCCGCAGATGGTCACCTGACAGTGAATGGAATGATCCAGCGTTACGCAGCCAGTTTCGCCTAGGACTGTCAGAGCAGATTAAAGATTCACTTATGCAGTATCCTTCCCCCACCTCGTTGGAGAGCCTTATGCAACTCACCATTAAAATCGACAGGAGAATCAAGGAAAGGAGGACAGAGAAAGAGGCATCTTCCTTTTCGCCTGCATTCATGCTAGTTCCCACGGATGTTGAGGAACCTATGCAGACAGGGGCGTATCGCCTTTCTCCTGAGGAAAGAGACAAAAGACGGTCACAAGGCCTATGTCTTTATTGTGGTAATAAAGGCCACTTCTCCTGCTCTTGTCCTCGCAAACCTGAAAAAGGAGCATGTCTGGGGAAGGTCCACCTAGGTCTGCAAGTCGTTTCCCAAAAGAATGCTGTCCTGATTCCCGCACAAGTCACTTTCGGTGCCAGTTCCGTGGCCCTGTCAGTCTTCATTGATAGTGGAGCTGCAGGCAACTTCCTCGACATCGGGTTTGCCCGCTCTGCGGGAATTCCGACTGTGAAGCTCAAATCTGCCATTACTGTTTGCGGCTTAGATAGGAGTCCATAGATAAAGCACAGTAGCAATATAATCTATTAATTGCCAATATGAAGATGTACTTCAAAGCTTATTAGTCTACTAGCTAACTTTATTTGTGAATATTGAGCATGTCTCCCTGTAATCAATGAATGATTGGCCGAGTAACAGCACGAGATTAGCCAACTGTCAGAGAGCTGCAACTGTTAAGATGGATATGTTTATATAAAACTATTTGCACTGTACTCAGGCTAATTATTAAGACAATCAGCTGCATACCAGTGTGAAATTAACTGGCATTTAGATAGCCTTAACTGCCAATAAGAAGGTATCTTTTAAAACTTCTTAATATTAAAGAATATTATAACTGGCTACATAGCAGTTTGAGACTAATTAACTTCTTCTTCCCTAAAGCAATATAATTATGTTTGTAGATAATAACTATTAAACCAGTTTATGTCTATGAGATCAGGATATCAAGATAATGAAAGTCTAACTAAATCGTAAGAAACTCATTAAATGAAGACAGTTTGTGAGAGTCTATAGTCAACCCACTAATATGGGGAAGGGTGATATTAGTTTGAGAACTTACTAAAGAAACGAAATATCATATGAAATGTTGAATAATAATTTGATTGTAAAAAATGCAGATATCTTAGACACAGGCTCTATGAATTGTCAGCTAGAGGATTTAACATGATGCTCATCAATCTTTTTATTTTTTTGTAAATCTCTCTTTATTGGATTTTAAACAGTTTTTACAAACCTCCCTGACTTGCATTGAACAATAAATTGAAGGTGTTACAGAGTTACAAAAAGAAAGGGGGACACCAGTCTGGCATATAAAATACTATTTAGTAGTATGACATGGAGGGATGGGGGAAAGATAAAGATGGGTGAAGAGTGGGGAGGAATGGCAAGGCTGGGGGAGAGGGAGGGTAGAGGGGTTCACTTGTTCCACTGAGAGTATAATGGTGAATCCTTGAATTCAAGCCACTCAAACCATACAAAGTAAAATTCCCTATGTTTATCCATTGATGAATAAAGTATATCGTCCATTATCCTGTTGAATTCCAATCGGGCAAACGATTCTTTAATGGTAGGGATATTCTGGGATCTCTTTAGGGATTAGAAGGACTGCATCACAGAAAGTTCTAAGTGCTATGTACTCTCACCATATATGTAATGGAGTACCTGGCGCCATCAGGCATCACCAGCACAGGTTTGGCATCCCAGGAACCATCTTGGCAAGCAGGCTGGGACATTGATACCATCTAGTCATCACCTTGTACTGTGTTTCAATTACCCGTATACTAACTGAGCTAAAAAGATGCGTAAAAAGATGTTATTCCAATCTTCTTTGGTTATTGAGCAGTCCAATTCCCTCTCCCAGTCTCGTATGAAGGTGGATTGTTTACTAATGGCATGTTCAATGAGGATACTGTAAATGAGAGATAATGTATGTCTAGGATATAGTGGGATGGTACATAAACATTCAAACTGGGTAAAAGGCCACCCCGCAGACTCCCGTATTCCCGGGGAGCCTAGAAAGTGACAAAACTGTATATATCTCCAAATCTCCGCATCCGGGAGTTCCCATTTGAACTGGAGATCGGTGAAAGGTAGAACCCCAGACACGTCCACCAGCTGGCCAACCCTATGGAGTCCCACCTCTATCCAATGTCTGAAAGTCCGTCTAGTAAGGCCTGGGGGAAAGTCCGGGTTAACAAATATCGGGGTCAAAGGTGAGTGTCATGAAGAGATGTGAGAGACCGAGCATAATCTGGCCCATCTAGCCAGAGTTGGGGTAACAGTCGGGTGGGTAATTTTAGGGAGTGATTGCAGCCAGGGTGTGAATTGGAGTGACTTGCTTGAAACGTAACTCTCTATCCAGACCCATTGCTTGTCAGAGCCCTGCCTCGTCCAGTCCATCACCCTATTTAACATAGCCGCGTCATAGTACAAAGCAAAGTGAGATAGTTGTAGTCTCCCAGAGTGTTTATGCATACTGTATATAATGTATCGTGTTTAAAGCGAGGGCGTCTACCCTTCCAAACGAAATCCGAAACAGCTTTATGTAATGTCTGGAACCAAGAGGCGAAGAGATGTATGGGGAGCGTGTGGAGCAGGTAGAGGATCCGCGGCAATAAGTTAATTTTTACCACGTTGACTCTGCCTATCAGGGAAAAGCCTTTTGGGAGCCAATTCCTCAGGTCCCTACAAATTGTGCTGGTGATAGGTATAAAATTTTCCTCAAAATTTTTCGAGTTGTCTTTTTTGATAATAACCCACAAATATTTGAGTCGTGTGGGTTGCCATGTGAATGGGAATGCTTGCATCAGGCCTTCAACTACTGCCCCAGGCGCAAAGATGTTACGTGATACCGATTTTGAGTAGTTAATTTTAAAGCCGGAGAGTTCGCCAAAATGATGAAATTTTTATAGTATATTAGGAATCGAGATCACAGGGTTGGTGAGGATGGCCAGGAGGTCATCCGCAAAGAGAGCTAGCGTAAAGCTTTTGTCCTCCATCTGTAGACCGGAAATGTCTGGGTTAGCCCGAATAGAGCGGGCCAAAGCTTACATGCACAGAATACAAATCAACGGAGACAGGGAGCAGTTCTGTCTGGTACCATTTGATATAACAATGGGCTCTGACAATTCCCCGTTAACCCGAACCCTTGCCGTCGGCTGCGCATACAAGGCGGCAATCCGAGCCAAACTCAGAGGGCCCAGGCCTATGTGACTGAGGACCCCTCGCATAAACTCCCAATCTACTCTGTCAAAAACCTTTTCGGCATCCGTGGATAGCAGAACTGGTGGGATATTGGCGGTGTTTTTAAACTGTACTACATTGATCATTTTGGTGGTATTATACCGTGCCTCTCTCCCTGGAACAAATCCTACCTGGTTGGGATGAATGATTTGGGTTAAATACGGTTTTAACCTATTTTCTATCAGCTTAGCATACAGCTTAATGTCCCCATTAAGTAGAGATATGGGCCTATAACTAGCACACAATGTTGGATCATTCCCTTCCTTTGGCAAAACAGTGATCTGGGAGGCTAAAGATTGAGGTGAAAGTCTATGTCTGGGCAGAAACAGAGTTAAAGGCCTGTAGCAAAAGAGGGGCTAGTTCTGTTTTGAAAATTTTGTAATATGAGATGGTAAAACCATCAGGCCCCGGGCTTTTTCCTGATGGTGTTGTCTTGATCGCCTCTTCCTGTTCCTCAATAGTAAAGGGATCCTCTAGCATTTGTACGGATTCCTCCTCTAATGTGGGAAAATGTAATTGTTTGAGATATTCTGCTATACGAGCCTGTTTGGTTGAGTATATAACTGTATTAGGTGGATTGGACAGATTGTAAAGCTTAGTGTAATAGGCATGAAATGCCGCGGCAATAACAGGTGTAATGTGGACCCTGCTTCTGTTTTAATCTGAGGAATATAGAGTTGGGCTCTCTGTGAGTGCAGAACGCAGGCTAGAAGTATCCCGGTGCTGGTAATGATGGCTATGCAACCGAGGGGCCAACCCTTGTTTGGAGTGCGTTTCCTTGAGGAAGTTTACGTCAATTTTCTTAGCTATGAGGTCTCAAAGTAATCAGGACCATTTTTCCGGTATATTCAGACCCTTAACATTAAGGGTGACACATCTGAGTCTACCAGCCATTACCAAGCAACTCTAGGTAGTAACATGAGCCGCCAGGGGAAGGAAAGATGCATGAACACATAGCTGTATACAAGTAGGGGAAAGTGGGGAAGGGTAGGGATAGGGGGGGAGGAAGGAGGGTTAGGGTGCCATAAATGCTTAAACTGAAATAACAGTACAATCGAAAAACATGGAATCTTTAAAAAGATGTATAATACCGTTCCGGTAAGCCCAATAGGACCGTAGTCCAAACATGGCCCAGAATAGAACACTCGGTCTGGGAGCCCTGAGGAGAGCAACAATAGCAACAAATATGAAAGAAGGTCTGCACCACTCCTCCAGGAAAGCCCCGAGTGATTCACACCCTAGACCCTAGCCCAGAAGAGCAGCACAGCACCGTAGTAACACATATGTACTAACGTAACCAATTTTGTGGTGCAATTTTGCATGAACAAATAGCAATAAGAAAAAACTTGAACATTATCAACAGTAAAAAGTGGTGATGAGCTAGAGAGCTCTAGATTAGCTGCTAATGTAGAGAGGAGATATATCAAACATCGGGCACAACTTCACTGACTCCACATGGCAGTCAGCCCCAAAAGGGGGAGATGATGCACAGCGAGTCAGTGGAAGGATACACCGGTCAATTTTGTTATAGGAGAGAAACTTCACCAAAATCTTAATAATAGTATCTCCATGGCGATGAATGGGTCAGGCAACTGGTCTACCGAGCCAACTTGATGACCTGTAAAAATAAAAATGTTAGCCCGGAGAAATAGATGAACTGGAACTGACCACCAGCGAGTTCTCCCGGGGGCTGAGGGCCTCCCACGAAAGGATAGTCGGTCATTCATAGCTGCCGGGGGCCAGTAAAGGTAAGACCCAGGAAAAGTCTTCCTCCAAGGAATAGATGTCCGTATTTAGCATGTATGATCAAGTGTTCCCTTTTGCTTGCTGGTTCAGGTGTTTTTGGGGTGATCGTTTAGGTCTCCTTGGAAGTTGGAACCTATCTTCATGATGAACCTCCATCTCCGGATACAAGCATTGATGACAATCCTGCCATTCGGCCAGAGGGATTAGTGGATTGTTCAAAGTAGTACAGAAGTCCGGAAGGTCCAGCGGATTCCTAAGAACTGCCAATTTCCCCTCATGTGTGACTTGCAGTTGAAGCGGAAATCCCCAGCGGTACTTGATAGCTTTTTTCTGGAGCTCCTCCACGAGGGGCTTAAGCATCCTCCAAAATTGTAGCATTTGCCAGGAGAGGTCTTGAAAGATGTGTATTTCCTAGCTGTTGGACTTCAGACCTTGGAGACCCCTTAGTTTGCGTATCTCATCTTTCTGAGTGAAATAGTGGAGGCGGCAGATGACGTCTCTAGGCCGTTCCGATGGAGCCCCCATAGGACGTAGTGCCCTATGTGCCCTGTCAAATCCGATTATATTGTTTGGTGGTAGTTCCAGGACTTCATTGAACACCTTTGTTAGAGCATCTATCAGGCCCTGTAGGGGGATAACTTCCGGTAAGCCTTGTATTCGTAAGTTGTTCCGACGACCCCGATTATCTAGGTCGTCAATCTTTTGCTGAAACCATTGCAGGGCCTTCGTCTTTTCAGCCACTGTATGTTCTAAGGCTGTAAAGTGTTCAGCCTTGTGTTGGACTTGGCAGCTTCCACTTTAAATTCAGATGAATACAAGTCGCAATGACAGTAAACGGTAGTGCTGGACACCTCTTCGCTCAAGGGGAGCACTCCCGGACCACACTAGCCTTTTCTGGTTCCGCTGATGAGCCCAAGTTAAATTTGCTGGACCGGTTCTCCGGCAATAGAGCCCTGTTTTGGAACTTTAAGGAAAGCTGCAAACTCTACTTTCGGCTGAAACCTCGGTCTTCTGGTTCAGAACAGCAGAGAGTTGGAATTGTCATCTCCCTCCTGCAGGGTGACCCCCAGTCTTGGGCTTTCACCCTGCCGCAATCTAGTCCTTTTTTGCAATCTTTGGAAGCTTTCTTTAACGCATTGGGTCTCCTCTACGAGGACCCAGATAGAGTTACCTCCGCTGACGCTCATCTACGGGCCTTAAAGCAAGGCCGGCGTTCGGTAGAAGAATACTGCACTGAATTCCGCAGATTGTCACCTGACAGTGAATGGAATGATCCAGCGTTATGCAGCCAGTTTCGCCTAGGACTGTCAGAGCAGATTAAAGATTCACTTGTGCAGTATCCTTCCCCCACCTCGTTGGAGAGCCTTATGCAACTCGCCTTTAAAATCGTCAGGAGAATCAAGGAAAGGAGGACAGAGAAAGAGGCATCTTCCTTTTCGCCTGCATTCATGCCAGGTCCCTCGGATGTTGAGTAACCTATTCAATCAGGTGCATATCGCCTTTCTCCTGAGGAAAGAGACAAAAGACGGTCACAAGGCCTATGTCTTTATTGTGGTAATAAAGGCCACTTCTCCTGCTCTTGTCCTCGCAAACCTGAAAAAGGAGCATGTCTGGGGAAGGTCCACCTAGGTCTGCAAGTCGTTTCCCAAAAGAATGCTGTCCTGATTCCCGCACAAGTCACTTTCGGTGCCAGTTCCGTGGCCCTGTCGGCCTTCATTGATAGTGGAGCTGCAGGCAACTTCCTCGACATCGGGTTTGCCCGCTCTGCGGGAATTCTGGCTGTGAAGCTCAAATCTGCCATTACTGTTTGCGGCTTAGATGGGAGTCCATTGCATGGTGGCAAGATTACCTGGGAAACCCCGTCACTGCAATTGAACATTGGAGCGCTCCATTCAGAAACAATGACCTTCTTCCTTATCGACTGTCCATCGGTTCCATTGATCCTGGGCCATCCTTGGCTTTCCCATCATAACCCTGTCGTGGATTGGGTGAAAGGAGAGATTATGCAGTGGAGCTCTTATTGTACACAGTCTTGTCTAACTATGCCTTTGCGAGTCATTAAGCCAATTCCGGAGCAACTTCCTTCACAATATCATGACTTCTGGGATTTGTTTTCTAAGAAGGCTGCTGATACTTTACCACCTCACCGTGACTTCGACTGTGCGATCGAGCTTATTCCTGTTTCCAAATTACCCACGGGGCGCTTGTACTCTCTTTCTGTTCCAGAGACAAAATCCATGCAGGAATACATTGACGAAAACTTGGAGATCAGACCATCTAAATATTTTTGTATCCAAAAAAAATGGAGAACTAAGACCCTGCATTGACTACCGAGGATTGAATCTCATTACAGTGAAGAACACTTATCCCCTTCCTCTCATCTCCATATTAATCGATCAATTAAGAGGTACTACAGTCTTCACCAAAATCGATCTTCGTGGTGCATATAACCTCATCCGTATCAAAGAAGGAGATGAATGGAAGACGGCATTCAATACGCATTCTGGCCACTACAAGTATCCGGTCATGCCGTTTGGTCTCAGCAACTCGCCTGCAGTGTTCCAAGATCTGATTAATGAAGTGCTACGGGAGTTCCTTGATCATTTTGTAGTCGTCTATTTAGACAATATCCTCATATATTCTAAATCATTATCTGTATATCGGGGTCACATCAGACAAGTTCTACAGAAATTACGAGAACACCACCTCTACGCTAAATTAGAAAAATGTGAGTTTGAGGTGCAGAAGGTATCCTTCCTGGGTTATGTAATCTCTTCTGAGGGATTCTCCATGGATCCAACCAAGGTCAAAGCTATCCTGGGTTGGGTACAACCGAATAATCTCAAGGTGATACAGAGGTTCCTGGGCTTTTCCAATTATTATAGGAGATTCATTTGCGGCTTTGCTGATATTGTGGCTCCTATTGTCACCCTGACTCGCAAAGGAATGGATCCAACTAACTGGTCACCCCAGGCAGTAACCACATTTGAGACCTTAAAGAAAGCGTTTGTATCCGCAGAGGTCCTTAGACACCCAGATCCCGAAGTGCCCTTTGTTCTTGAAGTTGATGCCTTCGACGTCGGTGCTGGTGCCATCTTATCTCAAAAGGATCCCCATACTCACCGCCTACACCCATGTGCCTACTTTTCCCATCAGTTCTCTTCAGCAGAAGCCAACTATGATGTGGGTAACCGGGAACTATTGGCAATCAAATTAGCCTTTGAAGAGTGGCGACATTGGCTGGAAGGCGCTACACATCTGATCTCTGTTATAACTGATCACAAGAATTTACAATACATACAGTCGGCCAAACGCCTGAACCCCAGACAGGCCCGTTGGTTGCTATTCTTCACCAATTTCAACTTTGTGATCACCTACCGTCCAGGTTCTAAAAATGTCCAAGCAGATGCTCTGTCCAGAAGCTTCTTGGCACACCATGTTCCAGTTACTAGTCCTGAGCCTATCGTTCCCTCTTCCATGATCCATGCTGGGCTAACGCAAGACCTGAGCATCACACTGCAAAGGTTTCAAAAATTAGCTCCTGACAATACTCCGGAGGGATGTTTATTCATTCCAGTTCATTTAAGGAAGGCGGTGCTTTCAGAAGCACATGGTAGTAAGACTGCTGGACATCCTGGAATACAGAAAACTTCGGAGATCCTCTCCCGTACTGTCTGGTGGCCATCATTGTCTGCTGATGTCAAGAGTTATGTCCTCTCTTGCGAGGGTTGTGCCAGGAGTAAGGTCCCCAGGAGTCGTCCTGTAGGCCAGTTGCTTCCATTGCCTATTCCCGCAAAACCCTGGACACACTTGTCTATGGACTTTATAGTCGATCTGCCACTCTCTGCAGGACAACACCACCATCTGGGTGGTAGTTGACCGCTTCAGCAAAATGTCACACTTCATACCACTACCCAGGCTCCCTGGTGCTCGAGATCTGGCCATTTTATTCATCCAGCATATATTCCGGCTCCATGGACTTCCTACTGACATCGTTTCCGATCGTGGTTCCCAATTCATAGCACAATTCTGGAAATCTTTTTGTACCCTTCTTGGGATCAAGATTAGCCTCTCGTCTGCATACCACCCTCAGTCGAATGGGCAAACTGAAAGGGTTAACCAGTCCTTATAACAATCCTTACGATGTTGCACTTCAGAATTTCATGATAATTGGTCCTCCTTGTTACCCTGGGCAGAATTTGCTTATAATAATTCATGTCACTCATCTATTTAAACCTCTCCATTTTACTGCAGTTTTGGTTTTCACCCCAGATCTAATTCCTTGTACTTTCTTAAGTCCGCTGGTATTCTGGAAATTCGTTCCACAGCCAGGGATCTCAAAGCTATCTGAAAAAAGTGCAGTCATCATTGAGACAAGCCTTATTTTTTGCAAAAAATTTTTTCGGACCGCCATGGTACCACCTGCTCCCTCAAAGGGGGCCAGAAAGTGTGGCTGTCTACACGCAATATTAGGCTCAGACAGCCTTGCAAAAAACTGGGGCCTAAATTCATCGGTCCTTTCCTCATTATCAAGAAGATTAATTCTGTAGCCCTCAGATTGAAAATCCCTGGTTCCTTGA
Organism: Mixophyes fleayi; assembly: GCF_038048845.1. Classification (NCBI taxonomy): domain Eukaryota; kingdom Metazoa; phylum Chordata; class Amphibia; order Anura; family Limnodynastidae; genus Mixophyes; species Mixophyes fleayi. Next base: position 46,537,640 of record NC_134412.1, read on the forward strand.
GGATCCCTAACACATTCCATTGCTCTCTGCTTAAGCCTGTGTTATATCCAAATCAATTCCAGTCTTCCAGTTCGCCGGTACGGAGCACGAACAAATACATCATTCATAAGATCCTCGATTCTAAGAGAGTGCAGGGGCAGGTGCACTTCCTACTTCAATGGAGGAATCGTGGTTTAGAAGAGCGGTCCTGGATTCCGGGAATACGGCTTCATGCTTCCAAACGTTTGAAGGAATTCTTCAAAAAATTGCCTAGGAAACCTGGGTGACGGGGTTCCTTAACCCCTCCTCAAAGGGGGGGGTACTGTCACGAGCCGTGGTGGTACTCATAGCCACCGCGGCTCGCTTTCACCGCTCTCTGGCGTCCCGGCCATCACCTTGACGACCGGGACGTCACTTCAAGGCAACGGTCGGAAGCCTCTTGCTCAGCGTCACGTCCCAGCAATGTGGGAGGCCGGGCGAGCACGTGCACAGTGCCCTCCAGCTAACTAGTCCAGCCTGTGGCTAATTAAGTTTAGTATACTGTCGCTGTGTATGTTTCAGGGACAAGCCCTGATTGGTTGCTCTAGGTATAAGAGGTCTGCAGCCTCACTGCCGGTTATAGCTTTGCTGTTACAGTCCTGCTGACCTGCTTGCTCCTAGTTTCTGTCCTTGGATACTCTGTTGGATTTCCCGTGTATAACCCCTTGCTTGGATTTGGACCCTGCCTGTTTGCTCGTGACCCTGACCTTTCTTGCCTGTATCTTGGACCTTGCTACCGTGCCTGTGACCTCTGACCTCGGCTTGTTTATTGGACTCGTTGTCTGCTGCCGGCCCTCGACCCTTGCCTGGACTTCTCTCTGCTTTCCTGGGTTCTCCCCAGCCGGTGCACATTTCACGACCCTCTGTTAGTCTGCGGCCAAGTCTGTCCCCATCACTAGGGGCTCCAGTAAACACCAGGCTTTCAAAGCAGACTCCGGGTTATTTTGTACCGGTTGGAGGGGTTCCTAACATATTGTAATAGTTCTTTTCCTCTGAATAATGCTTTTCTCCTGCATCCTGTTAAATTCCATAATACATTTGAAAGCTTCTATCATACATCCCCCCCCGCCCCCCGCTCTACTTTGCTGCACGCCATGCTATACATGTTGAGACGCTTTCGTCTTTCACAGTAAGTTTTGGGATGTAGACTATATAACTGAAGTTAATTGAGAAACTTTAACGTAGAATGGGAGATAATTTCTATTCACAATATTCTTTCTTATTTATTTAGAAATATTTCTTTAGCATTTTTTACTACTTTTCCCTGTCAGTATAAGTAAAATATTGATTTTTGGACATTAGTTTTCAACACCAAGTTTGTAATATTTTGCACCAAGTAGACTGTGATGCACGCATCCTCCCATTCACATACCCTATCTCCATGGTAAAAAGGCACAGATCTAGATATTCAAATAGACAGGGGCGTTTCCATGGTGTATAGTCAGTGAAAGCAATATTTATTAAACGTTTTCACATGTTCCAGATATCAGATGTACAAGGCATAGTGGTTAATTGTTATAGACCTATGTTCATCTAATATCTGGTAAGTGTGAAATTTTAAAACTTTTAATAAATATTGCTTTTAATGATACTACACAATGGAAGCATCCTCATCTAATAGAATTAATGTCACCTGTTAATAAAATAGGCATTAATGATAAAACAAAAAAGTGTTTTTTGTTTTTTTTAATTCCTCCTTCAAATACATTTATTAGGATGTTCTTAATGTCTACTATACATACATTTTTACAGTTGCTCCTGTAGAAAAACACATGTTATAGTATGCATACGAGATACGGCAGAAAAACAAGTAACTTTGTCATGCCTAGAACTTGTTTCGTACGCGGCTGCATGCACTTGAGCTTGGCACTCCCTTACTGTAAATTTACTATGGTCAAATGCCCCTTCTCTGCCCTGTTCTTTCTCCAAAATTGTAGACTGTAGTAAGTGTCCTTCGCCATTGCAAACGGAGCGGACATGGCTGCGTTTACTGGCATATGGTCGGGTTCTGGGCATGTGCAGAGTGATTTTGCGTACAATACGCTTCAAATCGGCAGATACGTGCCTTGATGAGTCAGGCCCAATAGTTCTAAGACTGAAATAAGCACCCTCTCACCCCCCTGTCTCTCTTTCTGTTGACTAAAATATACTGTCCCTTAAGTTATCTGCTTAGGGGTCATCCTCAAATCGTCCCTTTCCTTCAAACTTCCCATTTAGTGCTTCTCCAATTCCTACTGCTTCAATTTCTGGAATATATCCATGATCCATTCTTTTCTAACAATGGAAGCCACCACAAAACTTTTATTCACTCCCTTGTAATATCTACCTTGATTACTGTTTGAGATGGACTCAGCACCAGGCTATAAACCCCTTGTATATCAATAGGTATAATTATTTACTCAATATATCATGGGGAGGTGCTCCAGTACTCATTTGGAACATTAATGCAATAAGGAAGAAAGAATAGTACTGGAAGGAGCACTCTTTTGAACAGATAATGGTATATTATCAATTTATACATTAAAATGAACAACCTTTAATGGTAAATTTAAAATGAGTAAGCAAAATATTAAAATACGATGATTGGTGTGAATTGAACCTGAATATTCTTCAGTTAATAGGTAGAAACTACTAAACTGGCCTGATGCTATGTGTACTCCCTCTATTACTATTGGAAGATATTCGGGAAATATGGGGGTGATATAGGATTAGGGGCTGTAATGAACCTATATTGTAGGTCCACCTAAAGGCAGGCTAAAAATCGCCTTCTGGAATTAGTTAATTAGTCCACACTTATCGTTAGTTCCACTGAATTATTAATGAACATAATGATTCATTAATCTAATACATATTCCATGTCAGAGTGGTGCTTGTCACCATACTCTGATCATAGGGATGAAATGTACTGCTGGTTTAATCTCTGGAGGACCACCGTATATTTGGCTTAATAGCTAATGGACCCCCGTTATTCCTAGCTAGCTATATGGAGTGTTGATTTCTCCCTAATTAGTTCTGTCATCTATTACTAGCGTGAGGACCTGATATCCAGCTCAGTACATCGTACAAACTGTCAGTGGACCATGGATTGTTATCCCCTAAGCCTAATTCATTTGTTACTAGAAATCTATTAAAGTCCCCTATATTTCACCACCATGCGTATATCGTTATATTTATGAGGACATAGCTATCAGGTTCAGCGTGAACGCAGACGCGCGTTTCGCTTATGAGCTTTAACGAGGCAACCAGACTGACGATTCCAGTGAGCCTTATAAAGGGAAAAACCCGCCCACATTGTGTCGTGCATGTGTCAGCTATGGCTAGGAACTATGCGTTCCCCGTTATTCACATGCTTTGATAGGTTATTAGACATCACATGACACTGTCATATGTTAAGTGATGTGGTTTGTTTATATTATGATTCCAAACGGGAGGCCCGTCATAGAGCAAGTAATCTGATTGGTCCCCTGTCGCATAACAGGAGGATAACAGAATTTAATTGGTGTTACCATATTTTGGTAAGTATAAATCTTTTACCTTACCTATGTTAGGTAGAGATTGAATGCATAGTAATAATTAGGAGGAGAGTTTATCATTCTTTAGTATACCTATTTATTATTGTTCAGTTAAAACTATATATAATTAATAAATTTGCAATCACCCATTAATTATCATGGTGAAAATGTGGACTTTCTGAACGATGTAAAACCTGAAGTATCTTATGATAAATAAAGTAGGTTATAGCTCCCTTTTACAAAACTCAAGTGTTCTAACATGTTTCAAAATTAAATATATACCTCTCACCACAGCAGCCTATTATAAAAATGAACGTATATTGATACAAAGAAAGGTATTAAGCATTCTCTGATATGTCTCTTTCATATCATATCAAATAGAATTATACTTATTTATTCGACATTCATTAGTAATTTTTAATGTGATCTAGTATTATAATTGTAAACTTTCCAACCAATATTAAAATAAAAAAGTGTATATAAAATTTACTGTAGGTCACAACTCCCTCTAAATATTTTAGGGTAATTTCCATACAACATGGTGCCAATATTAAATTGCAATCAATATGTGCAACTATATTCATAAATATGTGACTGAAACTATATTGCTAATGATCTCTGTTGGCAAGGGCATCACCTATATTTGGTGTACAACAAATTTTACTTGTATATACAAAATCATATGTTAGCCTGAAATTAGGTGCTGACTCATAATGCCATTTAAGCAACATATGGTAGTGATAATGTGAACATTTTGAATCTACATAATTATTAAAAAAGTAAAACGTGATATATTAACTAGTTAGGGTAAGCTCACAACGCTTACCAGTAAGTGAAAAATAATTGATTCTGTGTTACCAATTGTGCCAAATGTCTTTTACAATGTGTCAATATTACTGATTATCAGTATACCTCCTGGTCAAATTAGGGTTCTGATTAAAAATTGTGACATTAATATTTAGTATTATGTGGGGTGATGAATTTTATAATTCTATATTGTCATATGGCAAAACAGAAAAGGGAGATGATATACATAGCTCCAAATTGATCTAATTAGGAGCAGAGTTACTACTTTTGATTAGGGGGTGAGGCTTCCCATCAAAAAGATTTTTTTAGTCTCATGTTTCAGGAGCTCAGTTTTTATATCTCCTCCCCATATCATACACTTACACTTACACTTTCTCTTTTTTTATTATTTCACTGCCTACGATACTTAGGTTTATTATGGGAACATTATATTTTAAACTTAATTAATAAAAGGTATATTTTAAACAATCTGATTATTACAGAGTGCCCTTGCTAAGCATGTTTTCCTCTATCACATGTGTTTCTTAATCTCCCTATATGCCTCTAGGCCTTTTTCCATAGCCCTGTTATCTTGAGCCCAGGCCTTCTTCACGTTGGGCATTACCATCACTCTCAGTATCTATAATTAACTTGATCTGCATTACTAAGTTATCTGTGTATAATTTGTCAATTAAGAGATGTCTGGTCTTTGTGTCTTATTTTTTATGCATTATGTAATGTGTTATAGATTTTTGCCATCTGTGTATTGTCTACTACTGTAAATTTCATATACGGTGCTGCAGACCTTTTGCGTTGCCTTATAAATAAAATATAATAACAACATTTTTGTGCAGATTTATGTGCTATAATTTTTCATTCTTATGTTTTGCAGTTGCAACAAAATGCTTCACGCGTGGTCCTACTAGTCCTGGAATCAGCTTCATTGGGAGTGTATGAATCTCATGGAGTTACACCAAGTATAGCACTAGCTGATACATCTTCATTACCATACCAAATACGAAAACTTAACCTGGTGCGGAGTCCACAAGGATACGGGTTCCTTTTAAGGCAAGAGAAGTGTCTGAAAGGACAAGGTAATACTCATAATGTAAATGCACCCTCTCTTCCTCAAGACAGAACTATATTTGTGAATGTCACATGGGGCCCATGAGTGTGGCCAGCCCACATTTAGTTTTCAACAGTCTCACCCGCCCAGTTCCTTCTATCAGGACAAGCTACATACTGCACTATCATTTTCAAATGCAAAATTCAAGCATGTTATGCAAAATAGAGCACAATCAATTGAAATGGCACATGACAACAGATAACATCATTTTCACTACAGGTCCGCAATTTTGCACTTTCAGTAATGATTCTTAACACTCCTGTTAGTAACAAACTATTAGTAAATCATATGTGGCTGCTTCCCTTCATTGACATATCTGAGTGCAGGTATATGTTCATACCAAAAATACTAGTTGCGTGGTGCAGGGGAAAGGAAGTACCTTCATATTGCTATTCAGAGGTTGATCAATGGAGAGAGGCAATGGTCTCCATTGAAAAATCATTATTTGATGCACACTGCTCCTCTTCATTAGCAGAGCTGCTCTGTTCAGATCTGAGCATTGCAGTGAGATCTGTTTGGCCCAGCTCCCACTACAACAATAATTACAGTGCTGGGATTTTGTACATTTACCCGCAGGGGAAATACATACTTAAAAGGACATATTCTAATTTGGGCATGTCCTTTACTATATACATAAAGAGATTATGCATACCTTTACTCTATTTGGATTACCTAAGCCTGTCCATTCCCTCCCCAATTCTGCCTCTCTAATCATAGAGTGGACGCAAAGGGCAGATACGTCTGAATACAGGCTTAGACATATGCCATTGTACTGTGCATAAACAGTACTGAAAAGTTTGTTTTACACTTACGGCCATCCAATTCTACATGAGCCTGTATATTTTAAGCTTCTGGAAATTCACTTGGACCGTTGCTGAATACTTTAAAATATACTTTTTATATATATATATATATGGAGCATGTTTATTTTAGACAAAAGACATCAATTGCTAGTATAGGTACCTTTCCACTGAAAATAATGTTTGCGTGGATCATACATCTGATCGTGTAATGTGTCAAGATCAATATATATAATATATAGTACATAAAGTATTTTCTTGTTACGGCACAGATGTCGGCTGTTGATCTCCGTTTTAGAATGATGCAACTCAGCAAAAAGGTATACCAACTTATTGTTATATAACAAACAAAACTTACAGAGTATTGTTCAGGCATGTTTCTATACCCAGGTAAGTAAAATTATTTGGTAACTGGGAAACAGGGAAACTTCCCATAGGTCACATGGAACTGCATAGGGTTTCAAACAATTGTCTTGAAAAAGTGGCTTTGTGTTATTTTTGTCAATGACCTGGGTTAATACCCGTATACTGGGCTTTTATGCTTTAACACTGATTACAGTAATGCTGCAACTTTAACTGAAATTTCAGTGACAAAATGCGTTTATGGATCAAGCTTAATTGGTTATTATTATTATTATTATTATTATTATTATTCAGAAGCTACTATTCTTTTAAGTATGTTTGCCATGCATTAATTGCCTAACGGTGGAGATTTCACAGAAATATTGTCCAGCATCACAGTCCCCATAGATTAATATGGGGACTGCGATGTTCTGCACTGCATGAAGCTTTGAAATGCTTTGCATTGCGCAGACATCTTAGGATGGCGTTACCTGTCTTTTCCTTTTGGTTTATGCTGAAGCCTCTTCGGCTTTGCAGAATCCGTTTCTCCCATCACCAGCAGTGCTAAGCTGCCTGTAAATAGGAAAAAGTGTTTGCATCACATTGGTTACTTCGCCGGGGCTCCCAGAGTAGCCACGCATTATGCATTCAAGCGGTGTATAAATATGCATTGATGCACAGAAATATGCATCGCTGATGCATAGACCCCAATCCATACATTGGGGTCTATGCATCAATAAGATGCAGTGCAGCTAAATATGTGTAACACCCCCTTCAGTATTAAGCGTTGTGAGGGTGTATATATATTGAACAATGCAGATGCTTCTCACCTCGGTACTTGATTTTCAGTGCCTCCACCCTAATCGCTGCTTTCTCTTCTGGGGGGTATTCAAAAGATACACCAGGGGGAGATTCCTGTAACCCCCTGCCCAGTATTAACACTCTGTGACAAACTGTGTGCTGCAAAAGCCATCCAGGCACATTTATTGAAATGGAAACCCTGAATGCAGCTTTGTAATTTTATATAAAAACTAGCAGAATACCCCGCGTTGCCCGGGATTTAAAGAATGTTTATTTACAAAAATCAATCTAAATATTAAACATACATGTAAATATCATGTTAAAATTGGACCAGTAGAAGGTGAAAAGTGAAAATGTCAAACTGTATTTGAACTGTATATGATGGAACGAACCGATAAACAATTACTTCAAAACAGCTTGATAAACTATATTTCTCGTTTCTTCATTTGGGGCAAATACATACAAATTTCTTGGTGATCCAACTCTTGAGCACACAACGTAAAATTGTGCATGAGAAAAGCAAGGTGATTCCAAGTTGACTCCAGCTACATGTAAAGATTGTCCTTGGGCCTTATTGATAGACATGGCAAAAGCTAAACGAACTGGAAATTGTAGACGCTTAAATTGAAATGGCATATCAGATGGAATGAGAGGTATGTGTGGAATGAAAGCATTGTCACCTTTTGCACAGCCTGTCAAAATAGTTGCTTCAATGAGATGAGAATTGAGCTTTTGGACTACTAATCTTGTACCGTTACAAAGTCTTGGAGGATTTAAATTTCTGAGAAGCATAATGGGTGATCCAATCTTCAGTACCAGGTTATGCGGTGGCATTCCGGGAGGTTGTAAAGAGTTTAAAAATTCAGTAGGATAGTGCACAGCCTCATTTTCTTCAACAACGGTATCTATTGATTTGTATAATATGGCTTTTCCAGGCAACTCTTCTTGAATCTTTAAGTTGATGTTGTTTACACAATTATTTTAGTTACTGGATGAAGCGGCATTAAACCATTCCCAATATTTAACAAATGATCAGCAAACTGACCGTCCATTGTGTTGCCATGCAGAGAAACTCTCATATTTGTGGTTAGTCGCAAAGTGCGAACATGCCTCCAAAGATGTGATGATTTAAGGCATGCATTAATTTCATCCGCCATTGTTCCTTTTGGAATGACCGGCAATGTTTGTCGAAAATCTCTAGCTAATACAACAGTGACTCCACCCATTAGTAAATCATTGCCTCTTAAAAATTGAAGTGTTTGATTGAGGGCCTGTAAAGCATTTTTGTGTGACATGGTGCATTCATCCCATACAATGACCTGACATTCCTGCAGAATCTGAGCTTTTTCTGTTCGTTTAGTGATATTGCAGACGGGAGTTTCACTTCGGGCCAGATTAAGAGGTAACTTGAAAGCTGAATGTGCTGTTCTTCCACCAGGGAGCAAAATTGCAGCGATTCCAGAAGAGGCCACAGCAATAGCTATCTTGGAAGGTACTCGAATTTTAGCAAGTAACAACTTGATGAGAAACGTCTTACCTGTTCTTCCGGGTGCATCCAGAAAAAATATATTTCCCCCTTTTTTTGGAACTTCTTCCAAGACATTGTTCCAGACATTCCAGAGTTATGGTCGTTTTCGATGATTTTTAGGTGTTACCCCCCTCGCCACCCCCACCCTTAGAAGTGCTAGGGGTGTCTTGCCCCCACAATATTTGTTGTCAGACTGTAAGTCATATGTGTAGCAGGTTTGGTGTAAATTGTTCCAGACATTCCAGAGTTATGGTTGTTTTGGATGATTTTTAGGTGTTACCCCCCTTGCCACCCCCACCCTTAGGAGTGCTAGGGGTGTCTTGCCCCCACAATATTTGTTGTCAGACTGTAAGTCATATGTGTACCAGGTTTGGTGTAAATTGTTCCAGACATTCCAGAGTTATGGTGGTTTTGGATGATTTTTAGGTGTTACCCCCCTCGCCACCCCCACCCTTAGGAGTGCTAGGGGTGTCTTGCCCCCACAATATTTGTTGTCAGACTGTAAGTCATATGTGTACCAGGTTTGGTGTAAATTGTTCCAGACATTCTAGAGTTATGGTTGTTTTGGATGATTTTTAGGTGTTACCCCCCTTGCCACCCCCACCCCGTAATGAATTTCAATTTTACATTTTTTTAGTTGCCTCCGTCATGTTTTAATACACTCGTATGCAAAATTTCATGATCTTCGCTTGAAAAATGTGGATTTGTATAGAAAGACAGACAGAAGGACAAATTTTCTCTTTTATATATTAGATATACTTTGGTATAATTTTAAATAATAGTGCAAACAATACAATACAGTAATAAGACAGTGTGGATGAAAGTGGAGCAGCACTTCTTACTGTGAACACCAAGTTAACACAATAACTCGCAATAAATCAATAACATTAACAGCATACAATATGAACATTGACTGTCACAAAAATGGATCAGATACCTTACTTGCTCCTGATACTGGGAATATCTTGCGGGGTGAATGTATATATATTTTCCTTATAGCTCTACAATGTACTGCCAAACAAACACATCAGCAGTATTCAAACATGCCACACAAATGGAGCAGTGCACTGCAAGTTGGGGCCCTTCTGTATGGATGCAGCATGGCATGGAAGCATCATATGTCCAGATTGCAGCTTTTAGAGGTCTTTAAATCACTTGCAGTGAGGTACAGCAGTCACAGTATGCAAACCCTCCTGTAGCAACAACTGTAAAATCATTTCCTATTTGTATTCTGGGACTTGTAGTTCCACAAATGCTGATTAGACAAACACTTGGTGCACATTTACCTGTCCACCCATCTATCCCTAACTCTTCAGCCCCTGTGGCCAGATATAGTCCAAACCCCACTTGAATAATAACAGATAGGTAAAATAAACAGTAACTTTTCTGCACCAGTGTGTGTCACAGGTCACAACTTGATTATCTCCAAAATGGCTGACTTGTAAAATGTCCTTCTTCAGAGGTGCATGCAAACCTCCTCCTACAGCTTCAAACTGTGACTTCCAGCAGGTTCTGTTCAGGACTGCACTGAGCTCTGATATCTCTGCAGACTGTCTGTTCTCTCTGCTCAGACCACCAATTCAGTGCCCTTTTGCCTAGGGTCACCTATCTGGACTGGTCACACAGCTCAGTCTCTCCCGGAATGCTCCTCTCCCCGCCCCCTGGTTTCTCAGTCTTCCTAGGCTCAGCCCCCTCTCCACAATAGCCTTGTGGGAAATTGACTTTTTCTTCCTGGACTGGTAAATAGCTATAGCGATCTCTTTTCTTACTGATGCAATTGTGATTATTAGCCCCTGGGTGCTCAAGTCCAACTGCAGCATCCCCAGGGGTTACATATGTATGCTGCACATCGCAGTGAGGATGGAGCAATTCTGGTGTCATGGCTTAGCTCTATTGATGATATTGTGTTTTGAAGGGGAAGTAAGGAAAGTATAGATTCTTTTTGTTTCAGTTAAATAATTATTTTAACATGCAGCTGTATTTTGACATTAGCAAAAGTCAACTTTGTAAATCTCAATGCCAACATTGAAGATATTAGCTATAATAAAAATTACATCAAATCAACAGACAACAATTCATACATTCAAATAAATAATGACCACCATAAGAACTGGCATGGCAACATACTGATTGGCCAGTTTAAAAGAGTGAAAAGGAATTTTTTAGACAGTCATATATTTAACATACACGCCAGTGAGATGAATGTAATGTTTGTGTATAGAAAAGAACCTAGGGCCTGATTCATCAAGGAACGCAAACGCATACGCATCTGCTTTGCATACTTTGACGTACAAGCACTCTTGCGATCGAAATAAGTCTCTCAAATAGCAAAAACACACCCCCTTGTGGTCCATTACAACTAAGTGACTGAAGTAAGCAGCGCAAGCGTTAGAAAACACACCCACCTGCGGATCTTTAAACATCCTACAAGCACAAGCGACGGCTCTCAACTGATTGAGGGCAAGCTAAGCAACGTATACTTCACGCCCACTGTGGGAGGGGCCAACAGTTTGTTTGTACACAACACAACACAAAAGCCTGGGGCTTATTTTTACGAGATAGCTCTTTACTCATTAATCACTCACAAATAACAATGATGTGCAACACTCTGAACGGTTGTTTTTCCTTTGCTACTAATTAGCGTAATACACACTTGTAACAAACACATTGCTCACAATCTTTCTGTGTTTAGGATTTCAAGTCGCCGTATAGTATGCAAAATGCATGGACATGGCTACATTAAAAACACATGACTAACGAATGCATTAAAATGTATGTGGTGTAAATACATCTTGCCTTTTCTGCAAAATGCATAGCATACTCTTCCATAAAGGATACACACAAGAGTGTATACAACCTCCACACAGAGGAAGGGTTTCTGTCTGGATCAGAACTCAGAAATGACGGTATGCAAAGTGGGACAGCTACCCACTACCCCAACCTCAGATGTTAAAAAAACACAAACAACACCAAAAATACAGCATGCGTGCTACATAGACACCTCACACTTAATACTACTCTTCATTATTCACACAAATTACTCTTAAAATACCCAGCTTACAGGTAGCTCACTCGTTAGCACTGTGTACTCACAACACAGCAGACATGAGTTCAAATACCAAGCATACCCATAACTAATGTGTGGACTGGAATCATTATCCTAACAAGAAACGCAGGAATGTGACACAATGGTTTCATTTTTGATTTTGGATTTATTATACACGCTCAACCCTATTGTAAAATATCCCCTCTGATCTATCCAGTATTGAAAGAAAATCTTTATTTCGAGGGGAAATCCGAGAAGCCTCACGGCCTAAACTTCACATGCACATTATTAGGTGCATGCTGACATTGATAATTCTGAATGGACTAAGAGGGGGGGGGGGGGGGTTGTAGGGGACAGCTTCCTTGGAGTTAAATGCAACATTGTCAGCAAACAGACTTTCATCTGGATCCACGACGTACACGTTATGTCATGTACTCTGCTTTATCCAAACAGGCCGCTCTCCACACTCCAGTACCATGGTCCTTTGCTTCGCTTGCACTTCTGCCTTACACCATTGACACCACTTCTGGGTACACTTTTGAGGTTCTCTTCAATGTGCAACTGGCTTTGCTCTGATACTTGCACGTTACCTTGGACTATCACTACAATGACATATGTATTTTGGGGGATTGGTAACTAGCTAGGGCGGTTGACCTTTTTGGAATTTTTCTTGCACAGAGGGCCTACAGATACTATACCTCTTATAGGGGTGGCTTGTTCGTGGAGGGCACATGTTTATTTGGAATTACATGCAAAGAGCAAATCACAATCTTTTATGCTAGTGAAATTATGATAGACTTCAAAACAAACCATCCTATTTAAATGTTAATCTTTTCGGATTATTATATACAATCTCCTTTGTCCTTGCACCCACATGTAGGAGAATTAGATAAATAAAGACACACACACACCAAGGTTGTTTTTTCTTTAATGTATATAAATTTGGATACAATAACAAAAATTTACATATTTACATGAATGTTTAAAACTATTTACATTCAACATTTAAGGCAAAAAAAACACCTAATCATACAAGGTCGACCAATAGACCATTTTCTGCTCCAGCTCCTCCATGCATTTTTGCTGCTCCTTTTGGTGATGCTTTATTTTCTGGAAGGATGCAGCAATTTCCGCCCGCATCTCTGACAAGGTTGGTGGGGGGGAGGCCAATTGTAAGCTTCCTCCATGTGTGCTGAAACAAATCAGAAAAAAAAACATTACATACATGTATACCTATTTTGACAAACAGACAGTATTTACTAGAGATGCCTACTGTTACATTACTTTCAAATGTTAGGGCTCTAGGTACAAATGCATTTTGGCGCACAATAGATGTTGAGAAGGCTTTGGTGTTGCATTTGGATAGATGTTCTACATTCTGGTGTGGCCCGGGGAGAGGCCCGTGGACAGGGTGGTCTTAACAGCATTATAGGCCCCAAGGCAAACCACTACAGTGGCCCACTATCTACATAACCACTCACAGGAAGTTACAATAATTTGGTTTAGATTTGAAGTTAAAAAAAAAAACATTCATATACCGACATGTTGACAAGGCTATCGGGCACATTTGTGTTGCCCTGCCCTGCGCGGCCATGTGTTATGATGGCTCTGTCTGTGGTTTGAGTGGTTACAGACATTGACATTTGTAGGGCCATTTAAACGTGTGACATTTAGGCTACCATTAAATGAACATGTGTAAAAGCAGGGTTTTTCTTCAAGGATAATGGACATCTCAATGTTATCCAATTATGTCCAGCACTTATAGCAAATACTTACTATCTCCAAAGGCCTCTGGCTCTTGGATGGCCGATGCTGCCTCCTGCCGACTCTCCTCCTCCAGCACCACCACCGGCAGATGCAGCTGGTCGTCCTCCTGCTCCTCCTCCTCTGCCTCCGCCTCCACCACCACAACTGCCTCCTCCTGCTCCTCCTCCTCCGATGACAGTGCCACTGCCACAGGCTGCTCCTCCTCCTCCGATGACAGTGCCACTGCCACTGGCACAGGCTCCTCCTCCGATGACAGTGCCACTGCCACAGGCTCCTCCTCCGATGACACCGCCACCGGCTGCTCCTCCTCCTCCTCCGCTGCCTACGCCTCCACCACTGCCCGGTGGCATTGCCGACGTTCCCAGCGTGCCCGGTCTGTTGGGAAAAAGGAAATAAAAAAAAAAAATCATGTTAACACAATCAACAGTTGAAAAAACTGATAGTATTATGACAATCAGGTGATCATACATATTTAATAAACTTTACATTGTCAGCAGACAGAAATATTAGCTACTAACAAAGCAAGGAGCTAAACATGATGAACACACAGCATTTCACATGACCTGTCCCAATTTGTTTTATTTTCCATAGAGATGTGGAATTTATCAGTGGCCTAGCGGTCAGCACTTTGCTCTCACAGCACTGGGGTCAGGAGTTAAAGTCCCTGATTATTGTTTCATATGTGTGGAGTTTGGCGGCTTGCTCAATATTTGCATGTGTTGTCTACCACACTCCCCAAACATACTACTGGCCGCCTAATTTGTTTTTTTTTCAAAATTGCCAGTAGTATGTTTGTTCATGTTGGTGAATTTAAGTCTGCAAACTCCCATGGGGCTGGTAATAATGTCAATTATTTATCTCTTCACAGGACCACTGAATTAGTGGATGGATCTCAAAATCGTTGAATGATGAGTATACTTTGGAAATCACCCTTTGTTGGGACTACCTCACAGTGTAAATAGGCAGTTAAATAACGATTGATTAGCTATATGTAGTACACTCTGTAATTTTTTTGCATCTTATAGGAGCTTGTAAAAATTTGTCTAAACACTAAGGTGTTTGGTATTTGAAACATGCCTTTTAAATCTTTGCCCAATAATGACAACACCTCTGACACTCCAAAATGTTTTTAAAGTTAGACCAGCAAGTTACAGCACTCAGGGCAAGAGTTAGAATGCCTGATTCCAAAAACCACCCTTAATGTTCTGATTTGTCACACAAAAACATTTAGGTCAGTAAATTGTCAGCAGACAAATGTAGGAGACAGGAGGCAAAGCATTTTGGGTGCACTGGAAGGGGCATGACCTTTATAGTATGCTTGCACATTGTTATGTAGGCCATGTCAGGTGATTAGGGTGAACATATTTGCAAACATATCGCACAGATATATGTGTACACATGGTTTTTGCGATTAATAGAGAACTCACTTATTCTAATCTCCCGCCGGAGCTCTTCCAGAAGCTGGGGCTGGCGGCGCCGGAGATCGCTCCACCGCCATTGCAGCTGCACAATAGTTCTCCGGATTTTATACCGCTGCCGGAGATGTCTGCAGATCCTTTCATAGGCCCGCAGCTTGACCTCATTGGAGATATACCTCCCAAAGGGTACATTGTCCATACCCTCTGTGAAGACTCTCAATTCTCGCCTACTGAAAATAGTAGCCCTCATTTTGGAATGCTATCTCTCACTCAAAATGGAGGGCTCTGCGTTCCGATTGGTTCTCAGAGCACGTATGGGCATGCGCACATCACACGCGGATCTTTCAGACACCTGTGTGTAATGGGTGCCTCTCCCACCATGAACATGGCGCCCGTCGCCGATGAGACGAGTACTCTATGCGTTGCAGTGAGAAAACATTAACGTACACCTCGCTTCTCTATTAAATCAGTTATTTAATCCCACTTGTCCCTTCTTCTTCTCTCATGCAAATTTGAAATTTCACTGAGCAGGCTCTGGCATACTGTGGACCAGTAGGAAGTCTCACAATAACCAAAAAATATAACATACAGTGTATCTGACCAATTGTAAACATCAAATCCAACCCCAGTGTGGAACTGAGCACAGAGATGCTATGGGAATGAGTAACAACAGTGTTAGTGTGTGTGTTAGCAGTTATCTACATTACTATTGTTAGGCTAGTCCATACACTCTAGGGGGTGACATGGGGATAGTAAGTAAATCTTACACCATATAGTGTAAGTTTTGTCCTGGTGTTAGCTTGGTTTTTATGCTGTCATCAGAAGGTGTTTGAAATGGAGTATACATTTGTGGTAGGGTAATGGCTTTTCAAAGTAGAACAGTATAAATGTTTGGCCTACCTGTCATTTTGATTTAAATATCTGTCTTTTATTTGGTGCATGCAATTTTTGGACTCTACAACAAGTTGTGTCATGGTTGTACACAGTTACCATTAGGCCTCTTGGTATTGCTTCCCTTTAACAAAAGCCACAGTGACAGTTGGTCACAGGATGGCCATGCAGACATGGCATATTCCTAGCCTATTAGCTAGGTAGCCACACCAAACTCTGCTTATTGATTAGATTTATATCCAAACGCACCTTTGTGTCAACCATTATGTTTCGGGTTGGGTTTGGAATCTCACTACAGATTGTGTGCCAGTGTTCTGTACTTACTGCTTGCCAATCTGGAGTATGGACACTCTGCTGGGTGAGGAGGATGTAATTGTGGCCTCAGACCAGAGCCGGATTTAGACCTCATAGGGCCCTAGGCAGGATACTCTTTTTGGGCCCCCTCCCTGAAACAATCCATAGCACTATATTTTTGCAGCCTACCATATACCCATATAGTTAAGTAGATATGAAAGCATGTGCCGCCGCTGCGCGGCGGCACACACCGCCAAAGGAGGTGAGGGCGTGGCTTGCATCTTTGGGGGCGTACCTAACATGTGAAAAGAGCAAGGCCACCCTGCTGCAGAAAAAGGCACCCCTAAATAATTACCAAGCAGTCCCGTTTTTTTAAGTAGTTGGGTCAAAACAACATAATAAAGATTGAAGTCAGGGCAGAAATACTTACTTAAGTTGTTTGCAAAAATAATACGCATAAATCCAAGTATGTGCTCTTGTCACTTTTGTCCTTCTATCATCACACTGTGCCCCTTCATTGTCACTTTTGCCCCTTCACAATATCACATGTGCCCTTTCCCCATCACCTCTGTGCCCATCACCATCCCCACCTCTGTGCCAATCACCATCACCACCAATGTGCCCATTACCACCTCTGTGCCCTTCACCATCACCACTTCTGTGCCTCTTCACCATCACCACCTCTGTGCCCCTTCACCATCACCACCTCTGTGCCCATCACCACCTCTGTGCCCCTTCACCATCACCACCTCTGTGCCCTTCACCATCACCACCTCTGTGCCCTTCACCATCACCACCTCTGTGCCAATCACCATCACCACCTCTGTGCCAGTCACCATCACCACCTCTGTGCCAGTCACCATCACCACCTCTGTGCCCCTTCACCATCACCACCTCTGTGCCCTTCACCATCACCACCTCTGTGCCCATCACCATCACCACTTCTGTGCCAATCACCATCTCTGTGCCCTTCACCATCACCATCTCTGTGCCCCTTCACCATCACCACTTCTGTGCCCCTTCACCATCACCACTTCTGTGCCCCTTCACCATCACCACTTATGTCCCTTGTTTTACTTACCTTTCTATTGCGCGCTGCTCCTCCTCCGTCAGTCCAGATGTTAAAAAAAAAAAAAAAAAGAAAGAGTCACGTGATCGCTTGTCGGGTCCCGGCAGCCTCTCCTCCTCTCTCTATCACTGAGACACTGAGAGGAGAAGAGGCTGCCAGGACCCGATTCGCGGCACCCGACCCCCCTCCCCCGACTTGCGGCACCCCCCCGCACGAGTCCCCCCCCAGCTGTGCCCCCCGAGAGCCACTAGGCCCTAGGCAGGTGCCTAGGTTGCCTAGCGGTAAATCCGGCCCTGCCTCAGACTGCTATTATGTGCCACACTTTTAACGTATTTGAGCTACCTTACATGTAGACACGTGTTAAAGCAGCCATTAGTCTTGCTCTACAGAAAATAGTTCAAACATAGAAATTACACACACTCACACTCACCTTGCAGATATTCCCAACATGAATGTGTTTTAAGGCTAAGGTTAGTTTTTTGCAAGCCCCATTAGCAATGTGAATGCTAGTGCAAATTAATTAACTAATTCTTACACCCCAATCCAATATGAACATTTGAGTTCACATCCATAATAATTATACCTCTGAATTTGAAAGCCACTAAATATACAATATGACAGGTGTGTGCAAAGGAAAATCCCTAGATTTCACACACATTTTACTAGGCTTAAAAATGTTTATATGTGCTGCTGCAAAGGAACATTGCATGACTGCACCAATACACAATATAGTGAAAGTGTAACATATGAAAAATAGTGTATGAGGCCACCCAACAGTGCTGTCCAAAAGGGACATTTAAAAATATGTTGTGACCAACTCCAACAGATGCCTAACTTGCATGTGACTCAAAGACCTTGGTCTTGAATATGTGGACTTTGTGTGCAGCATTTGTCTGTGGCCACGATTAAAAACAAAGCTGCATTTGAGTTGCAAGTGTTTTTGGCCCTGTTGCCTTCTACAGGTCCTAGCCTAGGAAGTGTGCCATTCAATGCCATCAACATTTAAGAAACACTTTGACAGAGGTGTTGTGCAAATCTCTATATGTGCACAGACCATGTTGACCGTGCACAATATAACATTTTAAAATGCACCACAACCATAGAGACTATACAAAATACACAAATATCTGTAAAATCAAATGAAAACCACTACATATAGTGTGAATTCAGGGGTGGACCAGTATGTGGCTAAGGGGCCAAAAACCAAACATGGCCACAATATATTGGACAAGTAGACCTGTCCCTAAACATGCCCCAAAGGACTATGTATGGATTATTGGGTATGACAATACAAAGAACAGCAGTATAGTAGTCAGCAGATACTTGATTGGGACTGATTGATGACACTAATGCATGGTCACATTTATTGTAATCAAAACATGAATCTATAGTTTCAGCACAATACATAGCAAATAAGACAGTGGTCTTTGTGGCAAAGTTACTTGCATCAAGAGTAGACAATCTGGCCAAAGTCAAGAAACATAAGCAGCCTAGGAGCATTGGATAAATACTTCAACGTGTAGTGAGACACGAACTGCTGAACTCCAAAAGGCACACCAGCTTGGCCTGTACAATGGAAAAACAAAACATTACTTCTGCAAGATTTGCTCAAATACTAAATTAAAGAATGTACTTAGTATATGCATTGGTGCACATGAAGGTGTCCCCTGTAATGTAACCTGGAAAGCTTGCTTTAGCTGTGAGTTTTGCATCATTGGTGGCTTGAAAGTCCTCCCACAAAAGATAGTTTCCAAATGTGCAAAATGCCTATTGACCACAAGGCCGAGCAGCAAATTAATCTCACACATGTACTGTTTTGTTGACACTAAAATTTAAACCAGCAACAGCACTTTACTGTAACATATTAGGCAAAACACTAGATACTTTCATTCCTCCACAGCATACCCCATGGCCACATCCTGCCAAACATTGGGGACAGCTGGTGTTCAATATTAATCTATATCATTTGTACACAAATGATTTCTTGCCATACCTCAATAGAGAGATATTGGAAGGGAGATTTTGCAACAGGTGCCTATAGTACAGGAGCAGTTATCTAGGTAGCAAGTGACCCAGAAGAGACCTGTATCTAGATGCACAATGAAGTGAAGGATGTGTAGGGTGCTAATAAGTGTCCAAAGCAGCAGAGAGTTACAATTGAATGAGTATCTCCAAAACATTCTACATAATAATTGGGGATAATACATTTACAGTAAGCAACTGAAACATTAAAAAAACTATTAAAACAACTTCTTTCTACGCATTGCCTAGAAGTTTAGCAAGGCAGCTCATGCAGGAACCCATAATGCCTGTCTTCTATGTTTCAAATATCAGATAGAAAGCAAACAACCTTGGGCCTATTTAAAGTAACAATCATTGCCTGTGTTGTTTGTACGCCTGTGTTCTTTGTACACACCTGTACTTTCAAGCATTCAAATCTACAATATGTTATCTTAACTATAACACAAGTCCACAAATGACATAATCGGACTATAAATATATACTTACACGCTGAAAAAGTCTACAAGTCCATGTCAGTTGCCTTCTGGATGCAATGGACATTTGCAATCCACCTTGATTAATTATTTTCAGGTGAGCCAGACATGTCCTAGCCAAGGCCTGTTAGTACACAAAGGAAAGCCTTTAGTTTTGCTATAGGCACAACAATCATCAACATTATTGTTCAAACTTTTCTGCCTATAAAAGGCACATCTGATAATCTCCATAATTCCACACACAGGCCATCCAGCAGCATTTCGATTTAGCAGAAATCAAAGGTACACTTTTGATTCCCTCCCAAGTATCTGGTCCCAACATTTGTATTTGTTTCTTAAAAAGAAAAATCCATTAACATAAATCCCAATACAATAGTTTGTGTGGACTGACAGATAGTACCCAAAGTGTGAAAAAACATATTTGATGTTTTTTTTTACCTTGCAAATCAATGTTGAAGGTTAGGTGTCCAGGCTCCACATTTTCGTGAGGGCAGGTGATCTGTGGAATAAACATGCACCATGGCAATTTGGCTATACCACATAAGAGTTTAAATAATAGGTATAAGACTGAAATGCTTCACAACACCACACCCCTAAAAAAATTACAAATCAATAGTCAAATTAGACACATTAAAATGCTCTTTAAACCTGCAATACAAAATGCACTGTTATTGTGTAACATCAAACATCTTGAAAACATTTAAAGTGCCTATAACACAGTAACTTTAAATAACACTCAATACAAATAAAATGCAATTAAGGAAACCAGCAGCAACAAAACACAGTACTATCTATTGCTTTCTAATCTAACAATCTTTTAGTGTGCATGAGGGTGTATTTTATAGGTGATTGTAATGAGCTAAGTACAGGGCCTGATCAACCACTAGGCTGACCAGGCTGCAGCCTGGGGCGCTGAGTCCTGGGGGGGCGCAGCGCGGCACACTAGCAAGCTGTTTTTTGTTTTTTGTTTTGTTTTTTTATTCAAATGCCGGCGATTCTCCTCTGATGGGGCCGCCCCTGTCCACAAGGGGGCGGTCCCGCATTTTTCTATACCCAATCACGCAGCTAACAGCATCTGATGCTGTTAGCTGCTGCTGTTAGTCAGTGTATTGCTTAGTGTGGTCATGTGAGATCTCACATCTCACGTGACCACACTAATCACAGAGAGCGCGCCCGCAGTGACAGTGCAGCTAACAGCGTCGGATGCTGTTTGCTGCGTGTGAAGATGACAGAAGCGCCGGCTGGTGAGAGGAGGAACAGAAGACAGCAAGGTAAGTGCAGCTTGTTAAATATCAGGGGGGGAGACACATCGGATGTGGAGGGGGGGAGATGACTGGGGGGACTAATGAACTGGCTAATGTGGCTAATGAGGGGGGTCTTATAAATTGGATATGGGGGAATTAATGAACTGGCTAGTATGGATTGGATAGGGGGGATTAATGGAGTGAAAATGGGGAGGTAATGAACTGGTTAGAGGGGGGCTTATGAATTGGATGAGGGGATTAATGGAATGGCTAGGGGGAATTAATGAAGTGCAAATGGGGATTAATGAACTGGCTAGAGGGGGTGCTTATGAATTGGATAGGGGGGTGCTTATGAATTGGATGGAGCGGGTTAATGAAATGGCTAGGGGAGGGGATTAATGAAGTGAAAATGGGGAGGTAATGAACTGGCTAGAGGGGGGTTAATGAATTGGATAGGGGGGATTAATGAAATGGCAATAGGGAGGTAATGAACTGGCTACAAGGTGGGGTTAATGAATTGGACAGGGGGGTCATACACTGTCTGTTTGCGGGTCGATAGGGGGGATGAATAAGCTGGTGGCGGAGGTGATGAAATAGCTTGTGGGGGAAGGATCTCTGTATTGTGTGGCGGTGATGTGGATGCTGACTGTGGTTTCAGCGGTCACTAGAATACTAAATACTAGATAGACAGGGCTGGTAAATGTTACTATATGAGTGTAAATAGATTTCATATATTTTATTGTCTATGTCTGTACTAGGGGGTTGTTTTGTATCATTCAGGGTTTGTTAAAATTTGGCACTATAATACAATTTTTGCACATTTTAAATACAGGACTCCCAAGTTTTCAGAAGCCAGGCAACGGACAACGCTCCAAGAACAAGCAAAAGAGAACACCAGGTAGTCTACGCTGCAGGACCAGGTAAGAGAGGAAGTGCATAATGAAGTGTGTTTTATGTATTAATTAATGTTTTACAATTTTGTTTACATATATCTATATATATATATATATATATATATATATATATATATATATGTGTGTATTTTTTTTTTTTTTATTTACCCACACATTGGTGCGGGGGGGGGGGGGGGGGTAACCAGTGTAGTAGCCTAGGGCGGCTGTGACCCTTAATCAGGCCCTGGCTAAGTATATGAAGGTGTATAGGCCAGATATCAGCTGACGTGATCTGATGTTGAGTCTAGGGTCTATGCAATGGTGGTTATGAGTAACTCTCTTTTATTTTATACTGATTAAAACAAGTTTGTGTTTAGTTCTTATAGTATAAATATCTGATATTCATTAGACTACACATTGCTTTCTTGATTTTCACATCACCAAATATGATCCTTTCTGTCTGTTTCTAAGAAGGTGTGTTGAAGTGTTCAATTAGTTCTGTTGAAGAACATTTTTGTGTGCAAATAGTTCATGTGCAGTTTGGTGTGGGTGTTTCCATCTGAACTATACCTTAGTGGCTAAAGAAACAAGCTGTCAATGAGAAGGTTTGAACCCCAAATGATGCCTGTATGTGGCTTAACTTTGTCTCTTTCCATGTTTCACTTTATCTATTACACTCTGTCATTTATCTAAGAGTGCTTTAGTATGTTTTGGTAATATAATATAATGTTTTAGTAATATAATATGCATGTTGAACAGTGTGGTCAGCTACACAGCGCCGGTGCTAGGGTCCTTGGCACCCTAGGCACAGTCTGAAAATCGCCGCCACCCCCCCGTGTGAAAATCGCCGCCCCCCCCCTTTAAAAATCGCCGCTGCCCCCCCCTTTAAAAATCGCCGCTGCGCTTCCCTCCCCACCCCTCCCCATGTCTTTCTTTAACTTACCTGCATGAAGCTGCTCCTCTCTGCTGTCTTCTCCACTCCACTCACAGACACTGTCGGGCCGTGATGATGACATCATCATCACGGCCTGTCACTGTCAGTGAGCGGAGGGGAGAAGACAGTGCAGAGAAGAGCAGCTTCATGCAGGTAAGATTCAATAGCCCCTTACCTCCTCTCCTCCCCGTGGATTTCCGGTTTTTTTTCATTTCGAGGAGCCCTGCAGGTCCCGGTGCCCTAGGCAATTGCCTATCCTTGCCTAATGGGAGCGCCGGGCCTGCAGCTACAACAGAGAAAAGCAGTTGGTGCAAATTACTTGATTGCAAAGACATAGGAAATCTCTACTGGCAAAAGTGGAAAAACCTAAGTGTCCAAAATCACCTTAGAGACAAAGGAATAATTGGAAGTTCTAGCAATATTATTATACTTTGGGTTTGTATTAATATACATGGCTACATTTCAATATGCAGATATTTTCACTCTGCATGTACCAAATCTGTATGTGTTTAATATTTCTAAGTATTGGCCTTTTAACAAAGTTTTATGAAAAACAACTTATGATTGAAGTAGGTGGTCAGCTTGTAGTTCTATGACATTTCCTTGACATGTTGTTTTCATCACTTGTACATTGGCGTAGCAGTTACCTATTCTACCTTGCAAGCCTGCATGCGTGAGTTCAAGTCCTCACCAATGCTCTTGTCTCTGAGGGATCATTAATATGCTTGCCATATTTGTGTTGATGTTAAAAGTGTTCCTGGCTAAAGTCACATATATCATGTGTAATGTGTAATTTGCAAAAATGAAATTTTTTTTCTTTTGCTTCATAGTGGATTTGCATGCAAAAGCACCATCAACAAGTGTCACATTATCCATTTCACATTGACCGTAATTAGAATGGTGGTTGTGATGATTGTAAAGAGAATTAACATCAATATTTATGCGAACGTTGACTGTTAGTGCTATAAAAAATAATATTTTTTTTAAATCATGCACGCTGCACCCCATTCCGGAAGCCACAATGAATGGCAAATGGAGTGTGCACTCCATACCGGAAACTGTCATGAATGGCGAATGGAGTGTGCACTCCATTCCGGAAACTGTCATGAATGGCGAATGGAGTGTGCACTCCATTCCGCAAACTGTCATGAATGGTGAATGGAGTGTGCACTCCAATCTGGAAACTGTCATGAATGGGGAATGGAGTGTGCACTCCATTCCGGAAACTGTCATGAATGGGGAATGGAGTGTGCACTCCATTCTGGAAACTGTCATTAATGGGGAATGGAGTGTGCACTCCATTCCGGAAACCGTCATGAATGGGGAATGGAGTGTGCACTCCATTCTGGAAACTGTAATAAATGGGGAATGGAGTGTGCACTCCATTTTGGCAGCCGGAATGGATAGGGAGTGATAGTAGAAAATATATCTGCCTAGCATACCAAACTGCAGTGTAGAGGCCTATAAAAGCCAGGCCTCTTTACTGAAGAGGCAGCAAGCAGCATAGTGCGCTATATTTTATATATTTTTATTTTTTTATTTTTACATTTCTGAGTAAAATACCAAATATTAATATGTGTGTTTGTTTAGCATATTTTTTTTACATTTTTCATACGCAGAGTATGCTTCTAAAAGCTTTTAACAGATGTTTGCGCTAGGTGTTTTGGATTTAAAAATGACCCTGGCCTTCCTTAACTTTTGTGAAAGATTTGAGACAGGAGTGACGTCCGTTTCACTCAACTGGACAGAGGGAACGCCTAATGTTCTCAAGTGAAAAAGCATAACGTCTACTTTACTCAAATGATGTCTCATCTCCGCCCAGTCCGCGCCTACTCTCCGCCCATTCCCACCCCTTTGTTCTCATGTGGTCAGCAGCCATCTCAAATCTATTTGCGTTGGACTTTTAGATTGCGTCGACTTTGAGAGTAGTATCTGCCGTGATTGCATAGCGCATGTGTCGTTTTGTGCATCTCAAGTGTCGTTTCACGCATGCGCAGAACCAATTAGCAGATACATATGCGTTTGCGTACCTTGATGAATCAGTTCCCTAGTTTAGAGTAAGAATTGGTGAACAGTGCATTAACATAAAACAAGAACGAATGTTGGATAAAAACAGGCTCCCATAGATGTGATAATTGTATCACGTGCAGAACGTTTAAAACTGGGAAAAACAATATTAGTCTTCACATCTACAAGTGTGACTAACTTCTTGATTAGAAACTTCATTACATGTTACTCCAAAAATGTAATGTATCTTCTACATTGCAAATGCAATAAGTATAAGAAGGATGTCACACCCCCTAAAAACTCAATTAAGAGAGAACATAATAAATAGAAGGAAAATAATAACTCTGAGTTCTTACTAGAGATGCTCACTGCCCCCCGTGAAGTGATTTTGGTTTTGGATCTGGATTAGCTTCGTTTTGGTGTTGGCAAAACCACCCTCATTTGTTTTGGTTTTGGTTTTGGATCTGTATTTTTTTACAAAAATTGCTAAAATATGATAAAATCACATAATTTTGCTCTTTTTTTGATCCTACATTATTATCAACCTCACTATCACTAATTTCAAGTCATTTGCAGTCAATTTTGACCACCTCACAGGTCACATTATCATTTTCATACACTTTTGGACAAATACTGCAGCGACCTGGCTGGATGTCAAGCGACAGAGCAATGACTCAAACACACAGCAGTTCCTAGCACATCTAGGACACATTGGCACTTGGAATTGTCCTTGGGCCCTCCCACCCACCCTTATGTTGGATCTTAAAGAGGACATGCACACTTTAACAAACCAAGCACTTCAGCCACAAAAGTGCCACTCCTTGTGGCTGAAGTGCTTGGTTTTTTTGGGCCCCCACAAAACAAGGTAACAATAGCCTTAAGCCACCTAAGGTAACAGTGGCGTTAATGAACTCTACTGTGGTAAGATGTTGTTGTCATCATCCTCATCCTCACCCTCATCAGTGTGTACATCATCCTCACACATTATTAATTCATCACCGCTGTAATCCACCGTTACAGAAGTCATAGTATTTTGAAGTAATTGGCGGGAAAGGCCTTCCTCGTGGAAATGGTAGTTCATTTTTTATGAACATCATCTTTTCCACATTTTCATTCCTACGCTGATCGCTGACAAGGTTCCCGGCTGTGCTGAAAACTCTTTCCGAGTACACACTGGAGGGTGGGCAGCTGATGTGTCTATTTCTATGCTGTCGTGAAAATAATCCTCCATCATCCTTTGGATGTTCATAGTAGGATCAGGTGGAGTTACGGCAAAGGTGTTTTTGGTCAATTCTTTTAGACCAGACCAGATGTCAAAATTTGGTGCAGAGTCATCTGCATCATTCCTGGGTCTCTAGGGAAAGCTAAGTTTTTTCCTAGCAGCAGTTGAGTGAGAAAATGAAGGAGGACATGCCGTCCTGTCACGTAACAGTTAAGCTGTCATCTTGCTCACCAGGAGCTCCTTACATCTCTTCAGATCTGGGTCAGTTGGAAACAAAGAGAAGACATAGGTTTTAAACCGAGGATCAAGCACAGTCACCAAAATGCAGTGATCCGATTTCAAGATTTTGATAACTATTGGATCCTGCCGAAGGGAATAAAGTACTTGATCTACAAGTCTGACATACTTAGCAGAATTGCTTTGTTTAATCTCCTCCTTCAGTTTCTCAAGCTATTTTTCCAAAAGTCTAATTAAGGTAATAACTTGACTCAAGCTTGCAGTGTCTGAACTCACTTCACAGGTGACTACTTCAAATGGTTTCAGCACCTTGCACAACACGGAAAGCATTCTCCACTGTGCTTGACTAAAATACATAACCCCTCCTTTCCCAATGTCACGGCTTATGGAGTAAGCGTGGATGGCTTTTCGCTGTTCCTCCATCTGCAGAAGCATATACAGGGTGGAATTCCACCTTGTCACCACCTTTTACTTCAGTTGGTGGCAATGCAATTAAATTGCTTTTGCAGCTGCTGCAATCTCCTACATGCTGTTGCCGAATGCTGGAAATGTCCAAATATTTTACGGGCCACAGACAGCATCTCCTGCACGTCCCTGTCATTTTTTGAAAAGCTCTGTATATTGTGTGAGCAAAACAGGGAATGTGATGGAAATATTTTTATCGATTGATCTTGCAACATATTATTACAAAAACTCTACAAGAGTGGCACCTTCTTCTCTTAAAATATCAGGTTTAAACTCAAAGACCAAAGAAAGGGGGGCTATTTGCTCACAGGAAAGTCCATCAACCTAAATATAAATATACAAAAAGATAAAACACATAAAACAAGAGGGTGCCACCACTAAACCGAAACTAATTTCCAAACGTATTTCAACTTACTAACACAAACACCACCACAAAGAAACAAGCTGTGGGTGCATGTAAGCCATACTTGAAAATATACTTAGCTTTCAAAATCTAGGGGAGTGAAAGGACAGCGAGAAAAGCCATTTAGAAAAGAGAGCGCCAGACTTTGACCTTCTTAAGGATGTCTCAGGCCCCGCCACAGCCTGAGCCAGTTGGCATTGGACATCCGACGTCTCTCCATACCCTTCAGTTTCCACACCTCGTGGAGAATGTTACTCACCACCTCTTCACAGGGAAGGATTTTATGCCTGATGGACACTTGACATCGTGCATTCCACGTGAAATATCTGACCACTAGACTGACTAAAAAAAGGGTGCAGAAATCAAAAACCCTCCAGCTGGCCTTGAATGCCCGGTAAACCCATTCAGGGTAACTAAGCCCCGAAAGGCAGGGGATCCCCAGTGACCTGGAAACTCTTTTATAAACCTTTACGTTAAAGGGACACTGAAGCAAGAAATGGTCCATAGTCTCCTCCACCCCCAGACATTACTCCTATGGGCAACCACGATCATCAGCATTTCTGTACTTGAGGTTCCCTCTCACGTATAGTCTCTCGTGAAAGGAGAGCCAAGCAATGTCCCAAAGCTTCAATGGGATTCTCCCTGAATAAATCAGGGAAAGCCCCACCAAACTCACATCACCTGGGCAGTCCTTCAGTGACAGCAGAACCCAGAAGTGGGAGTGCAGGACTCTCTTCTCCAGCTCCCTTCTAGAAGAGCTCTCGACTTCCCCCGCCCCCAGGCCCCAACGCCTTGTCACCTTCAATCCCAAGGAAACATAGGTCGGGAGATACCCATGTCGGACCCTGAAACTTTTCACAGCGCCCACCCCATACCATGCACGGAGGAAGGGATCCTCCCATACCCTAAAGCCCCCCACCCAACAAGGAGGTGTCTCAACTAGGAGACTACTCAGGTGTAACTTCAGAAAAGTTGACATAAAGAAGAGCACTGGGTTAATCATACCCAGGCCACCATCCATCCTCAGTCGGAAGGTCACAGCCCGCTTGACCAGGTTCAGCCTATTCCCCCAGAGTAACTGGAAGAAAACTGCATAAACCCTAGACCATAAAGACTCTGACAAGAGGCACACATAGCTGATATACAGGAATACCGGGATCAGGAAGGTCTTGACCAGGTCCACCCTTTCCCGGAGAGAGTGTTTCCACCTCTTCCAGCTCTCTACCTTCCGGGAAGCTTCCTCCAGCCTTAACTCCCAATTTTGCTTGGCATAATCGCCAGGGCCGAAATGAATCCCTAAAATTTTGATCTTCTCACTAGCCCGGGGAAGACTCTGGAAGGTTAAATTCGAAACCCTCCTCCCCATCCAGAAAACACTGGCCTCGGAATACCCGCAGACCAGAGTTGTTACCTCTTTAGCTACTGCGGAACTCGACAAGACAACAGTCTCATTGTCAGCGTAGGCCACTACCTTCAAAATACTCTCTGGACCCAACAGCACTCCTCCCAAAGTGCTGCCACCAACCCTTATGATGAAGGGATCTATGGCAAACACATAGAGGAGGGGGCTCAGGGGACAACCCTGCCTTACTCCAGAGCTGACCTCAAAGGATAGACCCAACCAACCATTCACAAGAGGAAAGTTTGCCTATAAATAGTACGGAGCGAATTCACCACCCGAATCGGAAGACCATACCACAGAAGCAGAGCCCAAAGGTACTCATGATTTACCCTATCAAAGGCTTTCGACTGATCTAATGCTAAAAGGTACCTCCCCCACCTCTCCGCACGGCACCGCTCAAAGGCCCCCCTGCTTCGACCCTTCACAGTGCAGTGCTGAGAAGGAGAGAGTAACCGGCCGGAAACCTGCATCACTCTATTAAAAAGTACCTTCGCCAGAATCTTCCTTTCAGTATTGAGAAGCGCAATGGGGCGCCAGTTCTCAATACACGACTGATCTTTCCCCTTGGACAACAAGATAAGGGCAGAGACCCTCATGGAGGGAGGTAATAAACCTCTGCCCAGGCTCTCATTAAAGACCTCCACGAGACGCGGGGCAAGGATGTCCCCAAAGATTTTAAAAAACTCAGATGTAAGGCCATCTAGGCCTGGGGCTTTCTTGATAGATGAACCATCTATCGCCACGCTGACCTCGTCCACCGTTATTTCATCGCCCAAGGACTCAAGCAGGCCGCTAAAATCTCCAAGGCCAGGAGTTTCCCTCAAAAACCGTTACATCTTCTCTCTGTCAAGTGACTTCTCCGATAAGAGATCGGAGTAGAAAGACCGAACAACACCAAGGATGCCCTCCTTATCCTCCATGGGGACACCCTCCGCATCGCGCAAACCTCTCACCTTCTTAATATCTACCGAGTTCCTACAGCTCTGGAAGGGGTCGGGCGAATGGTACTTCCCATAGTCCCTCTCCAGAATCAAGGAAGCATACCGGTCATATTGTATCTCTCTCATCTGAGTCTTCACCCAGGGGATCTCCCCACTATCCCCCTGGCCAGAAATCAAGAATCCCAGTTTTCTTCTCAGTGCCATGTAGGTAATTTCCTTTAACAAGTTATTTCTAGCTACTAAGCCGCGGAAAAAGCTCCGGGTCCTCTTCTTCAGCATCTCCCACCATTCGGACCTACTCCAACCTGCCTCCAAAAGAGTTTCTTGGGATTCAAAGAAGTCCCTAAAAGACTGTCTTATCACCTCCTCATCAAGGAGCTTAGAGTTCAGGCGCCAGAGGCCCCTACCCTTCCGAAGAGTCTCCGAGGCATTCAAGGACATAGAGACGTGATCAGAGAACTCTACTGGCCTCAGCTTCGGAGCCAAGGTTTTTGAGCTCTCTTTAACAAATAACCTATCTTTCCTAGACCTACAACTACCTCTAAAGTAGGTGAACCCCGTGTGGTCCGGGAAATGGCGAATATGCGCATCTACCAGACCAGCCTGCCTAATCATGCTAACTAGAAAAGAGGAGTCATAGCCCAGAGAAGTCCTTGAACCTCCCCTGTCTTTGGTCCTAATGACGGTATTAAAGTCACCACCAAAGACTATCTGCCGGGCTGAAAAAAGGTATGGCTTTATCACACCGAAAAGGCACTTCCTACCCCACCTTGTTTGGGGACCATAGACATTGATCAACTTTAGGTCGTGCCCCCTCAGATTGACATCCAGGACCATGCACCTACCTACCTCTAGTTCTATGAATCGCTGGATGGTTATCATGCCGGTAAAAAGCACCGCCACCCCACCGTACGGCTCAGCCGCAAGAGACCAGTAGGAGGGCCAGCGCCTCCACTCCCTCTTGGCTTTGTGAAGGTCAGTCAACTGACCCAATCTGTGGGTAAATGTATGAAGCTCCGGGTTCTTCAACACCCACGAGTTCGGCGTCTTCAGCGCTTAAATTTAAAGCGGTGCTGCCTTGTAAAGGGAAGTTTTCCCTTTACAAGGCAGAACCGCTTTAAATTTAAGCGCTGAAGACGCCGAACTCGTGGGTGTTGAAGAACCCGGAGCTTCATACATTTACCCCCTGGTCTTCTGCAAATATAAACAATCAGCCTCAACCGTGCTGAAAAAATCAAAGGCCATATAACGAGCTCGTTTGGAAAGTATAGATGCCACATTAATAGTGGAAAATCTAATGGGCTGGGAAGCCATCCCTCAGAGCTATAGAAGGTAGAAATCAGCTCACCTCTTTTTCACCGGTTTAACAAAGTCCTCATCGGAGGAACCATATCAATTACAACTTATACTGGCCGGTAAAACCTCCCTCCTCCCGGAGAACCACCACTTCACCGGAGGGAGAAGCCTCCCCCGACCCAACTATAACCTCCCTAACTTCACCACCCGCCACCTCCCCAAAAGTGGCTTCAGCTTTACACGGGACCGATGGACTTACCAAGGGGCTGCATTCCAGAACTAGGTCCCGGGATAGGAGGGGGATCAGGAGGGAGAGCAGGGGGAACATGGGGGGGATCAGGGGGATGGGCAAGGGTAAGGTTAGGTTCAGGAATCTGGGAAGGGACAGGGTGAGGGAGAGGGATAGGGGCAGGGAAAGGCCCGGGATTTCCCGAGGAATCAGGAACAGGGACAGGAAGGGTGGGGAGAGGAGAAGGGTCCGGGAAAGGGGGAAGAGCTAGATCCTCCACTGAAGGGGGACCCCCAGAAACTACCTGCTTCTTCAGAAAAGCCCCAGGGATCCTTGATTTGTCTCTAGGTTTGCAAAGGTTGCCACCTCACCGAGAGATAGACCGCTGGGCTTTCTCCTCTTCCTATCTGTTTTTAACCTGAGGACTAGATCCCCATCCTCAGTCCTGACCACACCGCCCTCATCTACTTCCTCCTCACTTGAAAGA
Source organism: Mixophyes fleayi (assembly GCF_038048845.1). Taxonomy (NCBI): domain Eukaryota; kingdom Metazoa; phylum Chordata; class Amphibia; order Anura; family Limnodynastidae; genus Mixophyes; species Mixophyes fleayi. Next base: position 46,569,293 of record NC_134412.1, read on the forward strand.
AATTGAAAGTTGTTAGACAGGACAACGTCTTTATCCCTGTTTATTTTAGTTTTCTTTTTGCCCTTCTTCCTCTGCTTTTCCCAGACATTGTCTAAAACGGGCACCACCGGGGACTCTACTGGGTTACTAGACTGTGCAACTACCTTGGGGGACAGGAACGGACACTGGCTTAGGAACTACTGCGGAGGACCTACCCCCTTGCTCTCCTTCCACCCTTACGGCTGCTTGAACCATATCCTCGTCTGGTATCTCTGTGTTGTGGGAAGCATGTCGACACTTGCTAAATGGGTGCCCAATTGTTCCACAAAGGTTGCATCTAATTTGTCCCCATGAACGGGACTCATGCCCAGTGTCCCCGCAATGCCCACACTTTTAGTGCGAACGGTTGGTGTTGAGGTGGCGGAAGTCCCTATAGCGATGGCACATCCTCGGCTGACCTGGATAGAAACATTGAATCCTGTCTCTACAGAGGAAGGCGGCCGATGGTATGTGTGTCAGGCCAGCCTCCGTGCATCGCAGATCGACCGTGGCAGACCACCCACCACCCCAGACGCCATAGCTCGGTTCCGGTACTTTTACCAATGGGGACACTAGACCCGCATACCGTTTTAACCAGAAGGCCAAGTCGGCCACAGGGATCGACTCATTCCTGACTAGGATTGTAACTTTAACCCTTTCTTGCCTTGTTATGGCTATGGCTCTGAAATTTACCCACGGATCTCGTCCCCTACACCCACCCCACCGATTCCAGAATGCCTGCAAGCCCTAATATGAAATGAAGCTAACGTCATACTTAGATGCTCCGATGGGGTGGATGCAAGCAAAGAGATCCGCGGGCACGAACCCAAAGGAGTCTAGAAACGCCTTCAAGAAGTCAGCTCTGTTCGGTGGATTGTCACCAAAGAATATAAGCTGCACAACATTCCTACCCTTGGGGGTTGACCTCTAGGAGGCGGACCCCCCGGAGGCTGGCCCACCATCCTCTGGCCTGTACCAGACACAATGCTTGCATAGGAGGATGTACCCGGGACAGATTTTTTAGCAGAGCCCTGTACCCCAGGGTTTAAATGCACGGAACCGCCCTGGGCATCACCTATATTACAAACGGGCCCAGCATTGGACAAAAGAGGACCATCCCTTACCACCTCAGCCTGATTACCCATTATAGACCCACTAAGACCCTTCCCCCATTGATTCCCCATAGCCCGGGAACCAGGCTGCCTATCCCAAACACCAGGATTACCAGCCAACTCTGCATTTCTCCTAGTTACTTAGTCTATTAAGACGGCTGCATTTTTCACCCTTTCGGTTATCTGCAAGGGCCTGTATATGGAGTCAATGATTCTAACCTGGGTCTGACTTAGGGACCTACTAACATCAATTGAACTACCTGCACACACCACCGATTCAGAACCCATGTTGAGCCCGCCTGAGCCTACATTGGGGAGCATACAGGACAAGGGAATAAGCCTATGGGTGGCTGCCTCTGATCCCTGCATAAAAGTAACATTACCAGCCTTTGATGGAAATGGTGCAGTGTTCACATTATACTCGCGTATATCACAAGACAACATATTACTTTCAGCTTGTTTTGGTTAAAGGCTTATCACCGGGACTAGCCTAGTCTTTGGATCAGTTCCATATTTATCACCATTGCCTGTTTCCAGAAAAGGGGAGCCAATGGGATCAGATGCCACTGGCTGCCTCAGGAGACCCGCACTGGAACCATCGTCCAAAACCGGAAGTGACACGGGAGATGGAGACTCCGAGTCCACCACGGAAACCGCAGCTTGACCGGCGTAACCCCCCGCACCACCTGCAGCCCCCACGGGCTCCCTCACCGGCGGCTCCCCCTCTCCTGCTGCCTTATGCTGTTATACAGGTGATTATCAGGTATGCTGTTAGACTGGTTTGTGCGAAGGTTTTCCGCAAGCGCTCGGAGCTTTCAATGTTAGCAGAAACCTCCATTCCCGAACAGGTCACTTGCTCAATCTTCTGCAGCTTTATCGTAAGTAGGTGCATCGATTCTTCCTTTTTTAGGAGGATAGCATTCAACTCCTCAATTTCTAGGCGCATAACAGTGCGTTCTGTACTAAACGCACGGTTACTTTTCTTCTTCAATGCCGCGATTTGTCTTTTCAATTTAGGAATTTCCAAAGAGAGCCGCTCCAGCCGTGCCTTTATAGCAGGTTCCTCCATCTCCCCTTCATCAGAGTCAGGTAAGCCGACTTCTCCTGGGTCAACATCTGCCTCTCCTATACCAGCCACCACACCGCTAACCACAGAAACTGCTGCCTCCTTTTGGGCCTTCTCACCCAATTTAACGGCGGCCACACTGTCTTCTATGGTCATACTTTCTTTGTTGGCCCCCAGTTGTGTCTCCACTAGGGACTCACCCATATCTGCCGAGGGTGCCTTGTTTGGTATCACCGGCACACATGCCAAGTTTGCCTCCAGTTGTACCATCACTGAGGGTAAGTTCACATCTCCCGGCATGAGCCTAGTCGGGGCTTCTCTGTTGCTCTTCACAGGTGCCCCGGAGCCATCCTCCCCCAGTTGTTTCATCACTGGGGCAGGTAAGTCCTCGTTCAGTCCGGCCTTGGCTGAAGCTACCATGTTAAGGTGCACAGGTACTTCTGACCCACTGTCCTCCAGTTGATTTACTGGGGACACGGTGCATAGCGGAAATTTTGTCACAGAATGGGCGCACGGTATCCCTGCATTCAGCTTCATGCAGGGAAATTCTGCCTGTGGATCTGCTTGTTTCATAAGGCTAGGGCATTCCACACTCCCAGCCAAGTTGGTAGTAGGCTGACTGGGAGTGGAACCCACTCCAGACCCTGGATCTAAGCTGAGCCTTCTGGAGGCACAAGGCCTGGGAGCCTGGGGGCTTTCCTCCTCGCCTCCCCCAGGATCCTCCATCCTTGCTGGATCAAACGGAAGCTAATTTGGATTTGCAGGAGCTCTCCAACACACAACCTACTCAATGGAATTCACCCAGCTGTAATGTTCTGACAATATTTGTGGCGTTATCAGAAATGACATATCCTGAGGAGAGTCCAAGTGGGAAAAGCCATGTTGCAATGACATCCCTTAGTTTTTGTAATAGATTGTCAGCCTCTTAGTGAAGCCGGTGATACACAGAGTAGACTGCCTCTGACAAATGTGGCGTACTTGGGTACATGCTGCTGCTGTTCTTGCTGGTAAAGGCGAATCACCAACCCAGTGGGCTGTTACAGTGATATAATTTTTAGTTTGCCTACTTCCGCTTTTCCACATATCTGTGGTTAAGTATACAGTGGGTAGAATGGCATTTTGCAGTCCAATAATAACATTTTTACGAACCTTCTGGTAGAGGTGAGGAATAGCTTTTCTACTGAAATGGTGTTGTGATGCAATTTGGTAACGGGGACACAAGACCTCAAGCAGCTGTCTAAAACCAGCTGCATTTATAGTGGATATTGGACGCAGATCTAATACAAGCATAGTCACCATGGCGTCTGTGATTCGCTTTGCCACTGGGTGACAGCTTTCATATTTGCTTCCTCTTGTAGATTGCAGGCGTCAGGATGTAGGTGAGAGAAGGGTCCTAGCTGATAAAGGACTGCTTGTTGTTATTTTTTTACCATAAATTTTTGATTTTCCCAACACCTTGCCATGAACTTGCGTCAAATTATTATTATTTATTATTTATTTGTTAGGCGCCACAAGGTATCTGCAGCGCCGCACACAGTAGTAACAGTAGACTATACAGGGTGAAACCATACAGAACAATGAACAAAAAGTACCAATACTTCAGAAACTCCGGCTAGTCATATGCAGTAAAGACGGAGCGGAAGAACACGTATGGAGACAGGAGAGGAGGGGGCCATGCTCATACAAGCTTACATCCTAAGCGAGGGTAAACAGACCAGGCACAAGAGGAGCCAGTTGAGGCAAGAGGAGAGAAGGGAGGACGAGCTAAAGGGAGGAGATGGGGGTTAAGTAGATGCTTGGTAGGCTTTGAGGAAGAGGTGAGTTTTGAGTGCATGTTTGAAGGAGCACAGAGTAGGAGAGCGATGGATGGAACGAGGGAGGTCGTTCCAGAGAAGGGGGGCTGCACGGTAAAAGTCTTGGATTCTGGAGTGGGTAGAGGTGATAAGAGTGGAGGAGAGGCGGCGGTCATTGGCCAAGCGCAGGGAGCGGGCAGGAGTGTGCATGGAGAGGAGGTTAGAGATATAAGGGGCAGTAGAGTTGGAGAGAGCCTTGTAAGTGGTGGTGAGGAGTTTGAAAAGGATTCTGTAGGGGAAGAGGAGCCAGTGTAAGGCAAGGCAGAGAGGGGAGGCAGAGGAGGAGCGGCGTGAGAGGAAGATGAGTCTTGCGGCCGCATTGAGTATAGAGCGGAGGGGGGAGAGACGGGAGTGGGGGATGCCAGTGAGGAGGAGGTTACAATAATCGAGGCGGGAGATGATGAGTGCGTGGATGATGGTTTTGGTGACATGTTACGTCAAATGGCGTAACATGGATGGGGTTCATAGATGGTTAAGGTCCCTCCCTCGACTGACTGTGGCTTTACATACACTACAAATGGCTAGACAACTGTTGTCAGGATTTGGGTAGAAATAATTCCACACATAAGAAAATTCCACACATCCTCATTAGCGCCCTCGTCGGCTACACAAATATCCCCCTCATCCTGTTCCAATTCCAAAGTGTCATCCTTAATTGGTGTATCACCGGCTACACTCGGGCTGTTCAGGTACACATCAGAAAAATGCTGAAAGGGGCCTTCTTTATGGGTACACTATCAGAATCAGAATGGTCATGATTACACAGAGCACTCGTGCATGAACTCTCCTCAGGGATTGGTGTAATTTCTGAATCTAAGCATACATTTTCCTCTAATGCCATACTGTTTTCTTCCAGCTCGGCTTTTACACGTAACAGTATTTGTGCACCACTTTTGGAGTCCGAATTACTTGGTCTTGCTTGGTCACGAGTGACCTTACAAGAATCACCAACCCTCAGTAACAATTTTAGATCTCGCACTCATTCTTTCTTTGCCCCTTTGTGTGTAGAATGGCATGTTGGCATTTTTTTTATTTTTCGGCAGATAACTTTTCATAGATTTCAGCTCTTTTTTTCTTCACCACGGTAAAAAGGTGGTTTTTTTTTAGTTTTTTTCCTTGACTTAAAAAGACTATGTACTTTTACATAGGCTTTACCAGAGGATGTACAGGGATTACTATCATCACTGGTGGCAGCAGCTGCTTGCTGCTCCTGCTCTTCTGTGTACTGCTGGGAATCCATTTGGATAACACCCTACACTTTTTGGTGCAAATTCAGAAAAAAGCCTGCAAGGACTTGTATATTATATTTCTATTTCAGCAATGACAAATTCAGCAATGGAGCTCTTGTCTTTGGGTGTATATAACACTCTATACTTTTTGGTGCAAATTCAGAAAAAAGCCTGCAAGGACTTGTATATTATATTTCTATTTCAGCAATGACAAATTCAGCAATGGAGCTCTTGTTTTTGAGTGTATATAACAGCCTACACTTTTTGGTGCAAATTCAGAAAAAAAGCCTGCAAGGACTTGTATATTATATTTCTATTTCAACAATGACAAATTCAGCAATGCAGCTCTTGTCTTTGGGTGTATATAACACTCTATACTTTTTGGTGCAAATTTAGAAAAAAGCCTGCAAGGACTTGTATATTTGTATATCAGCAATGACAATTAGCAATGGAGCTTTCTTGAACACTGCTACCACCCTCCTCTTTCACTTCTGTAAGTTTGCCTGCCCAACTGCTCTATACTTTATCCTACCCCTTCTGTTTCCCTCTCTCAAATGGCGCTAGATCGCTGAGCAAGATCTGTTAGGAAGGAGAGTCCTTGGGGAAGGGCGTTGTGTGACGGGATATCATAGGCCGGGAGACAGAGGACTGCTGCCGGCGTTAACGCTCAATAGAATGGCATTCCTTCACAATTCAATATTAGAATGGACACAGTGAAAGTTCTTAGGATGGAGACTAAGCCCCACACAAGGTAACTACCAACCAAGGCCTTGTTAACGTGAAACCATATGGCTGTAATTTGCTAATATTATTGTCTTACTATTACTTCTATGTTCTGTGTTCTGTGTATTTACACAAATAAACTGTACTTTTACATTTTGATCTAATGCTTGCCTGAGCAATTTCTACCCACATAGGGACACCCCAGACACGTGTTTCCATAAGCACATTTTGAATATAAGTTTATTTGCTCATAAGGAACACCATTATTTGTATGCATTTTTTTTTTGCTTCAATAAATTTTTATTGAGTTTTTCAAGTTATATAGGGTACAGAAAAAAGAAAGGGCGACAAATACAAATAAGGGAACAAACAACAGGGCAAAAAGGGGAAACCCCCACACAGGGGGCAGGGGGGGAGGGGGGTAGAGTTAAAGCAGCATACTTATAACATACACATTACTTTATGAAGCAATAAAAAACATACACCTTGGTCTTACTTGTAACGCATCAAATGGGAGTAAATTCTGAGCAGCTCAAATATCACACAAGCAGAACTTATTCATCATTAGGCTGGGGTTCTTCTATGAGGGCTACTGGAGAGGAGGAGGGCGAAACATTTGAGACAACACATACTCTACCGGAGCCTTCTGTAACATATTCATGCCAGCTAAACCATTTGAAAATTGGATTGGAGGCAGATGCCGTATAGGGCACATCTGTTGTCTCCATCTCAAAACTATATTGAATTTTAGACACAACTTTGGTGATGCTGGGGGGAGTGGGGGACTTCCAATTTTGAGCTATCACTGCTCTCTGCTCTCGCAGCTATTTATATGTGTCCTAATAAGTCTATGTCTAGGTATCGCTGACTGATATTTATGTAGGAGGGCTACCCCCGGGTCTAAAGTGATGGAAGCTCCCAAAACCTCTGAAATCAAGGCGGATACCTCACCCCAAAACGCCTGAATCACCGGGCATGTCCAGAAGACATGGTAAACATCTGCTATCTGACCTAAATATGACAGAGAATCCCTAACCCACACAAACGGAAATTTCTTTTGTAGGTTTGACAGGGAAGATTGCAGTATATTAATAGGGAGGGCCTTAGATTTTGTAATGTTCAATTTATAAAATGATGCTTCGCTATACCAATCTAAGATTTGCTTTAGAGTTATCAGTGAGGTCTCCGGGCTGGTTACAAACAAAAAAACATTATCAGCAAATAAACATACCTTCTGACTATGTGAATGAATATTAATACCTGGAAAATCAACCACCTGTCGAATAGTATGGGCCAAGGGTTCTATTGCCAGGACGTACATTAAAGGGGAAAGAGGACACCCCTGCCTCGTTCCATTAGTGATGGGGAATGAGGGTGATAGAAAACCATTACTAAAAACTTTTGTGGAGGGACCCTGATATAGGGCTAATATAGAGTGTAAAACCCTACCCTGTAGGCCAAACTTACATAGTACCTCCCTCATGTACTTCCAATGAAGTCTATCGAAAGCCTTTTCTACATCTAAAGAAATAACTTCCTCCATGTAACGGACTTACCTGATCCCCGCCGCTCCGTCCAGAAGCCGCACTTCCGCATACAGGACCACGTGACCGCACCTGGAGGCGGTCACATGACCACAACCCAGAGGCGGGGATTTTGAATCCCATTCAGCATAAAAACCTCACTCTGACACTCGCTGAGTGTCAGAGCAACACTTACCTGTTCCTGGCTCCTGTTCTTCGTGGATTGCTGTGTCTTCCAGTTTCCAGTGTCTTCCTGTGTGCTGATCTCTGCCTGTTTGACTTCCCTGGCTCTCCTATCCCTGTGTACCGACCCGGCTTGCTGACCATTCTCCTATTCTTGTGACCCGTGTACCGAACCTGGCTTGTTGACTCCGAGTTGCCTTCTGATTCTGCCTGACTCCATTCCTGTGTACCGAACCGGCTTGTTTGACTCCACTACCTCCGCTTCACTCCGCTGTACTACATCTTGGGGCAAACCTGGGGACCGCGACCTGCGACTCCTGGCAGCAGAGCCCATCCCGCCTTGCGGCGGTTCTTGGTGAACACCGGGGAGATCGTTAGACTCCGCACCTCAGGTAAGCCAGCGCTAATCAAGATTAGTAATAGAAGTATCCAGAATCTGTTACACTCCAAGAGCCCTGAGCGGAGGTCCACGACATTTAATATGCGTCGTGTGTTGTCCGAGGCCTGGCGGCCTACTACAATGCCTACCTGCTCCAGATGGATCAATTGTGGTAACAGGGGATTCAGACGGTCTGCCAGCAATCTGGTGTATATTTTCAGAGCAGTATTAAGCAGCGCTATTGGTCTATAATTCTTACAATCTGCATGATCCTTACCTGGTTTCGGTATAGTAATAATCTGAGCTTCCCACATTTCTGATGGGAAACTCTCCCCGCCCCGAAATGCTATTATACAAATTAGTAAGAAGGGGTGAGATTTCGGACCTGAAAACAGTAAAAAATGCATTAATGAAACCATCCAGGCCAGGGGCCTTATCTTTTGGGAGAGAATTAATAACTCCTTTAACCTCCCCCTGAGTCCAAAGAAGATTAAGGGATTCTAGGCTATCTGCATCTAGTGAGGGAAGGTCTAGGTGGTGTAGAAATGTGGAGATGGAGGCCTCTGATGGTTTAAAGATATCAACATTGTTTTGAAGGTTTTGAAGTTTAGTATAGAATTTAGCTAAATGATTTGCTATGTCCGCCGGGTTGTATACCTTATTACCTCCATGGCCGTGTAATACCCTAATATGGTTCCAAGCTTGCTTACCTCTTAATTTCCGGGCTAGTAGACGACTGGCCCTATTGCCCATTGTATAAAATTTTTGCCTCAACTTAAGTAAGGAGGATTTCATGTGGGATATGAAAATATTATGTAGCTGTTTCCTCACCTCATTTATTTCCCTTTGCAAGGCCTTAGAGGGAAGTGTTTGGTTTTGAAGCACTAGACGTGCTAGGTCACACTCAAGTGTTCATTGGCGTAGGAGGTATTGCTTCTTTAAACGGGCCCCTATTTGGATATCAGCGCCCCTAACAACCGCCTTCAGGGCACGTGAGTAACAAAATAGTTACAATGCTAACAAAGAATCCTCAACAATAGCATAAATAAAGAAATGTTCATTTGTATAATTATATGTTGCTGATGGTGGAAGCAAAATTGGATTAGATCACAAAGTCAAGTAGCCATATAGTGAATCAAAAATAGTATTGGTGAATAATAGAGTGGGAAATGATACGATCCAGTGTTCATTTAAATGTGTTACTGACTACATTGTCATGTGTGATACTGACAGAGTGTAGATAGGTGACTTGTGAACGAGCTCACATAATAGCAACAGTGTCGTAATAAGTACTGGGAAAGAATAATAATTCTGTATGTAGAGTGTACCTATATCATATAAATATATAAATGTATAATTTCTAAAAGAATAATACTTGGTGAATAACAGTGATACGATCAAATAAATAAAAAAAAATAGTAATGCATTTGTCGATAGTGGATAAAGTGAACAAAAAAAGTAAAAGAAAAATGTAAATAATAAAGGTGATAAAGTAATAATGACACAAAAATCAGACATCTACAGATTATGAAAAACTGCTCAAAGTATACATGATGTAGCATGAGGTGAAAAAAAAGAATTTTTTGTAGTATTTGAAAAGTGAAAAAAGTTTATATAGAAAGATGAAAACTTATCATTAGATCAAAAAAATGAAGAAAAATTGATGGTATCATTCAAACCCCTAGGGGAAACAGAATTCATGAGGAAAATGAATCTGGACTCCCTCTTCAGTAATTCTTTTATAGCATTGCCTCCTCTAATTCCCATCTCAATTTATTCTAGTCCTGTAGATTGTAAGTATTTGGGATTACCATTATGTTCATGTAGGAAGTGCCTGGCAACTGTGGTAAGTATTTTACATTTTCCCTGATCATTGGCAGCATTACGAATGTTACCGGCATGTTCAAGTAACCTCTGCTTAAGAGGTCTGCTTGTCATGCCGATATACATTTCATTGCACGGGCATTTCAGACAATATAATACTCCATGAGTATTACAATTGATGAAAAATGATATCTTATGCACTTTACCATATCTATCTTCAAATGATTTTGCGGATTTTATATAATTACAAGCTTTGCACTTTCCACATTGGTAACATCCTATTACCTTGTTAGGATTTTTTCCGATAAATCTGTGTCAAGCTGCTGTAACGAGCCGCGGCGGCTTCAGGCACCGCCGCGACTCGCTCCTTCAGGTGCCCTTGCGTCTCAGCCATCGTCATGACGACCGGGACATCCCTTCCGCTTTGTCCCGGCTGTTGCCAAGGCAACGGTCGGGACGCTCTTTGGTTTCTAGCGCCGCGTCCCGGCATCTAGGGCAGCCGGGCGCACGCGCAAAGTAAATTAATTATTGCCCAGCTGGGCTGTTTTCACTTCCCCTACTTCTAGGGCAGCTTTCTATTGGGCCACATTAGTATTGTAGCTCCCTGCAAGCCCTCCCTGCCGGTTATAGTCCCTGCTATTCTGCATACTACCCTGCTGTGACTTTGCTCCCTGTTTAGCTTTTGGATCCTGATTATTGTTGCCGACCCTTGCCTGGATACTGACTACGATTGATTGCTTGTGACCCTTGACCTATAGTCTGGATACTGACCTCGATTGATTGCTTGTGCCCCTTGATCTATTGCCTGGATTCTTACGTTGCTGTTTTGCCTGTGACCTGTTTGACTCCGGCCTGGACCTTGGCATTATCGTTTTGCTGACACCCGCTAACCTCAGCTGATATCATCACTCCATCTCTGTATTATCAGCACTTCGTTCTCATGGTATCAGCTCCTACTACTAGAGTACAAGACCTGGGGGCATCAGAGTACCTGTGAGCGCATCTAGCTCTACGGGAAAAGAGGTTCCTATAGGTGAAGACCTCTGAAGCGTTTCTAGGAGCTGATACCTGGGGCGTGAGCCATAACATTATAACCAGCCATAAATAGAAGAGACACTAGGAGTGAGTGAATTGTCTAACATTCGGTCTTATGGAACCAAGTCCGGTTCAAGTATTGGCAAGACAAACCCAGACCCTGTCTCAAATGGTCCAGGAGTTGTCCCAGCGGCAGGCTGCCCAAGAACAGGCGTCAAGAGCCGCACAAGCTGCTCAGCCTTCAGTTGTGGAACCCAAGATGCATTTACCAGACCGCTTTTCGGGAGACCGCAGACTCTTCCATGACTTCCGTGAAAGCTGCAAACTTTACTTCAAATTGAGACCACTCTCGTCTGGATCTCCACAGCAAAGAGTGGGGATAATTATCTCTCTCCTACAAGGGGATCCTCAATCTTGGGCATTCAGTCTAGATCCCAACAGTACTCAGTTGCAGTCTTTGGACGCCTTTTTTTGAAGCACTTTGTTTGATTTACGATGACCCGGACAGAGTGGCTTATGCTGAAGCACAGCTTCGATCTTTAATGCAAGGATGACGTTCCGCTGAAGAGTATTGTTCCAACTTCAGGCGTTGGTCCTCAGACTGTGAATGGAATGACCCAGCTCTTCGTAGTCAGTTTCGCTATGGTCTCTCCGAACAAATTAAAGACTCCCTGGTTCAGTACTCCACTGTGGAATCCCTCGAGGAGCTTATGCAGTTAGCTATCTGGATTGACAGGAGACACAGAGAAAGGAAGGCTGAGAAGGAAAATTCTTCATCCTATTCTCCTATGCTTCCTCAAACTGACCCCATTGATCAAGTTGAATCTATGCAACTGGAAGCATATTGACATACATCTGAGGAACGTACCCGGAGGCGTACCTTGGGTCTCTGCTTATATTGTGGAGAAAAGGACCATCTGCCTGCCCCGTCAGACTGGAAAAAGATCAGGCCAAGTGAACGTGGAGTGAGTACACTTAGGCCTACAAGCCAACTCTCCAACAAATTCTCTACAAATACCTGCCCAACTCACATATGATGGTCAAGTCATTTCTGTCCCTGCATTTGTGGATAGTGGAGCTGCTGGGAATTTTTTAGATTTAACCTTCGCTCATTCCTTGGGATTCTCAGCTATTCCTCTATACTTACTGTATGCGGGTTGGATGGGAATCGCCTGAACCACGGTGAAATTCATCATCGTCCTCCTCCTCTACAGTTGAAGATTGGCGCTCTTCACTCCGAGATCATTTCATTGTACTTAATTCATTGTCCCTCAGTACCGTTGATCTTGGGTCATCCCTGGCTAGCTCTTCATAATCCTCATATCAACTGGACCAGGGACGAGATAATTCAGTGGGATCCTAAATGCTCTTCTTCCTGCTTGTCCTTGCCAATTAGGATTACCCATACTGGTCCCAAGCTATTGCCTTCTCCGTACCATGAGTTCCAGGATGTTTTTTCTAAAAGCGAAGCCGATACTCTTCCCCCCACCGGGAGTACGATTGTTCGATTGACATCATCCCTGGTTCAAGATTGCCCAAGGGAAGGCTGTACGCATTATCTCTTCCAGAGACCCAAGCTATGGAGTCATATTAGGAGGAAAATTTACGGAAAGGCTTTATCAGGGCTTCCAAATCACCTGTTGGAGCAGGATTCTTCTTTGTGGCAAAAAAGGATGGTGGGTTGAGGCCCTGTTAAGGACCTGTATTGATTACAGGGGATTGAATAAAATAACCATCAAAAACACGTATCCTTTGCCACTTATCTCCGTCATCTTTGACCAACTTAAAGGAGCGAAAATCTACTCTAAGATTGATCTGCGCGGACCATATAATCTGATACGAATCCGGAGTGGCGACAAATGGAAAACGACCTTTAATACTCAGACAGGCCATTATGAATACCTCGTTATGCCTTTCGGCCTCAGCAATGCTCCCGCTGTCTTCCAAGATTTGATTAATGCTGTCCTTCGCAAATTTTTGGGCTCCTTCGTAGTGGTCTATTTGGATGACATCCTAATTTATTCCTGCTCATTAAAACAGCATCGAGATCATGTTCGACAAGAACTTCTGAAACTTCGTCATCATCATCTATACGCTAAGTTAGAGAAATGTGAATTCGAAGTTGCCAAAGTCACTTTTCTGGGATATGTTATCTCCCCAGAAGGCTTCACTATGGATCCAATGGAACTACAAGCAATCCTTGACTGGGTACAACCCTCGAATCTTAAGGCCATCCAAAGATTCCTAGGATTTGCTAATTATTATAGGAAATTCATTAGTTCCTTTTCTATTCTCGTTGCTCCCATCACTGCTATAACTCGCAAGGGTGCTGACCCGAAAGTCTGGCCATCTGCCGCAGTATCTGCTTTCCTTTGAAACGAGCTTTCGTGTCTGCCCCTGTGCTGAGACATCCTAACCCAGACCTTCCATTTATTGTAGAAGTTGATGCCTCAGAGGTAGGAATAGGGGCCGTGCTTTCGCAAAAAGACCCAGAAGACCATCGCTTTCATCCCTGTGCCTACTTATCTCGAAGATTTTCTTCCACTGAAGAGCATTATGATGTGGGCAATCGAGAGTTACTGGCCGTTAAATGGGTGTTGGAAGAATGGCGCCACTGGCTTGAAGGAGCGAAGCATGTTGTCACCATTTATACAGATCATAAGAACCTATCTTACATCCAATCAGCCAAAAGGTTGAACTCCAGACAAGCATGATGGTCCTTCTTCTTCTCCCGGTTTCATTTTATTATTACCTTCCGGCCTGGCTCAAAGAACCTTAGGGCAGATGCCCTATCCCGTAGTTTTATCTCGTGTCAGACTTCTACCACAGAGCCATGTCCTATTGTTTTGACCTCATCTGTATTGATTGCCTTCACTCAGGAATTGGGAAAAATCCTTCTACAAGCTCAACCTCAGGCACCTCCTGAAACCCCTACAGACAAACTGTTTGTGCCTATCCACCTCAAGAAAGCCGTTCTGTCAGAATGTCATGACAACCAGACTTCAGGAAATCCTGGTAGTGCCAAGACCACTGAAATCATCTTCCGAGTTGTATGGTGGCCATCTATGTCTGCGGATGTCCGAGAATATATATTATCTTGTGATCTGTGCTCAAAAAACAAGGTTCCTCAGAAATCACCTACCGGTCTATTGTTACCCTTGCCAGTCCCAGTCAGACCTTGGACCCACTTATCCATGGACTTTGTTGTCGACTTACCTCCATCCTCTGGGTGCAACACCATATGGGTTACTGTAGATAGGTTCAGTAAAATAGCTCACTTCATTCCGTTGACTAAACTACCTTCAGCACGCACCCTAGCTTCATTATTCATTAAACACGTGTTTCTTATCCATGGCCTCCCTGAAAATATAGTATCGGATCGAGGCTCTCAGTTCGTAGCAGCCTTCTGGAAATCATTTTGCTCCCTGCTGGGTATTAATCTTAGTCTGTTATCTGCCTACCATCCGCAGTCAAACGGACAGACTGAAAGAGTGAATCAATCTCTAGAGCAATACCTGCGATTATATATTTCTAAAGGCCACGGCAACTGTGTGGACCTTCTTCCATGGGCTGAATTCGCCTACAATAACGCATGCCAGTCGTCATCCCAACATTCCCCCATTCTACTGCAATCTTGGGTATCACCCCAGAGCTAACTCATTGTCCTCTTTGCCTACCGTTAAGTCTTTTGAACCTAGGTCTACGGCCACCCGGCTTAGAAAAATCTGGAAGATCGTACATCAGTCCTTTACTCCAAGCCTCCTTTAAGTCCAAGATCTTTGCCGATCTTCAGCGTTCCGCCTGTTCCTTTAAGGTTGGAGATTTCGTGTGGTTGTCGACCGGGAACATCAAACTTCGCCAACCATGCAAAAAGTTAGGGCCCAAGATTATTGGTCCTTTTCCCATCCTGAAACAAATTAACCTGGTGTCTTTCAGGCTCAAGCTTCCAGAATCATTAAAGATACCGAACACGTTCCACTGCTCCTTGTTGAAACCCGTTCTCTCTTCCAAGAAGTTCAGACAACGACCCTCTAAACCTCAGCCCCTATTCATCGATGGACATCAAGAATTTGAGGTCGAGAAAATCTTAGACACAAAGAAAGTCCAAGGTGAAACTCATTTTCTTGTTCATTGGAAGGGGTATGGCTCTGAAGCGCGGTCCTGGGTGCTACAAAGGAATCTACATTCTGACAAGCTGCGGGAAACCAGATTGTCAGGGTTCCCTGACCCCTCCTCAAGGGGGGGTGCTGTAAGGCACTTCAGGCACCGCTGCGACTCACTCCTTCTGGTGCCCTCCCGTCCCGGCCGTCGTCATGACGACCAGGAAGTCACTTCTGCTTTGGGCCGGGACGCTCTTTGGTTGCTAGCGCCGTGTCCCGGCATCTAGGGCAGCCGGTGCACGCGCAAAGTAAATTAGTTATTGCCCAGCTGGGCTGTTTTCACTCCCCCTGCTTCTAGGGCAGATTTCTATTGGGCCACATTAGTATTTAGGCAGGAAGGGGCAAGCCCTCCCTGCCGGTTATAGTCCCTGCTATTCTGCATACTACCCTGCTGTGACTTTGCTCCCTGTTTAGCTTTTGGATCCTGATTATTGTTGCCGACACTTGCCTGGATACTGACAACGATTGATTGCTTGTGCCCCTTGATCTACTGCCTGTGACCTGTTTGACCACGGCCTGGACCTTGGCATTATCGTTTTGCTGACACCCGCTAACCTCAGCTGGTATCATCACTCCATCTCTGTATTATCAGCGCTTCCTTCTCACGGTATCAGCTCCTACTACTAGAGTACAAGACCTGGGGGCATCAGAGTACCTGTGAGCGCATCTAGGTCTACGGGAAAAGCGGTTCCTATAGGTGAAGGCCTCTGAAGCAGTTCTAGGAGCTGATACCTGGGGCGTGAGCCGTAACAGGTGCAAAATATTTTTATGGTTCTAAAAAATGGAATCCACTTGTTTCCATTGTGTGTTAAAGGTGCCTATAAATCTGATCACCTGCCCTTGTGTTGTATTGGTTTGTTTTTTAGGATAGAGAAGAAATTCACTAATCATAAGTTTAGCTGATTGATATGATTTGTTAACCAACCTTTTGCTATAGCCTCTTTTGATAAGTCTATTCTTCAATTCCTGAGCCCATATTTCAAATATTTCCTCTGTAGAACAGTTACGTCTTGTCCTCATAAATTAATTTTTTGGGACACTTTTGATAGTAGGTTGGAAATTTTGGAATTGATCTCGTATGTCAAATTCAAATTCATATCATCATGGTATGAATTTGAAATTGAAATACCAGAACAATTCCAAAATAGTAACCTTCCCTGATTTAACTTCTCAATATCACCTAGTCGGGAATTATGGACTGATATGTTCTGTAAGAAAACTGCCACCAACAGTGTACTGCACGCTGCTAGTTCACATTTCCCACCTACTATCAAAGGTGTCCCCAAAAAGGAAGGTTGCGTTCTAATATTCACTTTGTCAGCTGATTACATTTTTTCATTAAGATTGGATATTATAAATGAAATAAAAGCCATGCATGGCAAGTTATCTCTCTTGGATTTCCAAGTTCTATTCATGTCTAAGAATCAGAATTAATAATATATCAAATTCATCGGTTCTGTGCACCAATACCACATATACCCTTTTTTATTTTCTTTGTTTATGTACCATAGCTCACTCAGAAACAGGAAAGGTCGCAGAGTTCAGTACTGAAACAGAAATTGTAATAATAGGGCTGTCAGTGTTCTTAAAAGTCTCCAGTGACATTCTACTGTGCCATAGCTCATTCAGAAACAGGAGGGGTGTATTCTTCTTGTCACTCTCCAGTCTCAGTCATGATGATACTAATCCCTCTACCTCATGTGCTAAAGCCTATGTTCAAGTGCATAGTGGTTTTAAATCAGGGAAACAAACATGTAAATAAAAAGCTTTTACCTTTTTTTAAAAAAAAACACCTCTCTAATAAAGGTGAAAGTATGCTGTAGAAAAACATAAAACTGCCAACATGCCATTTTACTCAAAATATTAACAAGCATACAAGCATCAGCTGCGTGTCTCCTGCAGCTCCCTTCTCTCGCTAGATCTCAGCACTTGCAATCTACACTGTCATCATATTCGCCCTCATCAGTGTGTACATCATCCTCAAAGAATACTAATTTATCCCGCTGAAATCCACCATCACAGAAGTCTGTGTATTTTGATGTAATTGCCGGTAATGGCCTTCCTCATGGAATTTAAAATAGTTCATTTTAAGGAAGAGCTGTCACGATTTTTGGGCAATTCTTCTAGACCAGACTAAATGTCAATGTCAGGCTCCGCCCTTCTTCTCCTTCGGGACGGCGGCCTGTCTCTGTTCCCGTCGCATCTGGTTGCTAGACAACCAGATGCAATACTTTCCTCCGGATCACCGTTTCATCTGCACATACGCTTCCCATTGCTAGGCAACGGGACGCTATTCTAATCTCCGTCGGCAGCCGATGACAGCACCATCGTCTCTCTCCCCATTGGCTGTCAGCATTATTTAAGGTAGCCCCTGTCCCCATGCCTGTACCAGAGTATCAGGTCTTTTCCTGCTCCAGCGTCCTAGTGTATTTTTTGTTTGTCTGACTACCCTCTGATCTTCAGTGTCCTTACTACCCGGATTGTTTGACTACTACTTTAGATTTCCCTTGTGTATTGTTCGCTCCCGAAAGTTACCAACTCGGCATTGTTTGACCTCTCTTCTGGATTCTCCCTTGTACCTCATTGCCAGCACATTACCAGACCCGCTCACTTGACTATTCTCATTCTGTGCCTTGCTCTACGTCTCAGTGAAGGACTGCGACCTGCGTGTCTCCTGCAGCAGAGCCCATATTTCCTTGAGGAGCTTATTGATGAAAACCAGGGGCACGTTAGATACCGCACCTTTTACTCGAGTTGCGCCAATGTTAGCAGGTACTCTAAGCATAAGTTGTGACAGTCAAAATGTTGTGCAGACTCATCTGCATCACCACTGGGTGTCTTGGTAAAGCTAAGTTTTTTCCGAGCAGCAATTTCCAGAGAAACTGAAGGAGGAGACATCACTGTGTCATGTACCACTTGAGCTGTCAGCTTGCTGACCAGGAGCTTATTGCATCTCTTGAGATTTGGGTCAGTTGGAAAGAAAGAGAAGACATAGATCTTAAACCTAGGATCAACATAATTAGCAGAATTGCTTTGTTTCATTTGCTCCTTCAATTTCTTTTGCTGCTTTTCAAAAATTCTAATTAGGGGAATCACTTGACTCAAGCTAACAGTGTCTGCACTCTCTTCACAGGTGACTACTTTGAGTGGTTTCAGCACCTTGCACAACACGGAAAGTATTCTTCACTGTGCTGGACTAATGTACATTCCCCCTAAACTCTATTATTCTTGCAGCTGCTGCATTCTCCTACATGCTGTTGCAGAATCCTGAAAATGACCCTAAATATTTTGGGACACAGACAGCATCTCCTGCATGTCATTGTCATTTTTGAAAAAGTTCTGTACCACCAAGTTGATTATGTGAGCAAAATGTGATGGAATTCCCCCTGCTGTAATGCTCTAACAATATTGGCGGCGTTATCAAAATCACATATCCTCAAGAAAGTCCAAGCAGGAAAAGCCATGTTGCAATGACATCCCTTAGTTTTTCAAACAGGTTGTCAGAAGTATTACCTCTGAGCTGCGCCTTGTCTAGTCTCTGATAACCACCTCTCACTCCCACCTACAAGACTTCTCCCGTGCTGCTCCACACTTATGGAATTCCCTACCACGCTCAATCAGACTTTCCCACAGCCTCCAAATATTTAGATGCTCTTTGAAAACCCATCTCTGTTTTAGAGGTGACACTATTCGCACTAAAGCAACCTCACAATTATCCCAATCTCCACTCTGAGCCACACTCGCTCCTCTTGTTTCAGCTGTGCCCTCTTCCCTTTGGAATGTAAGCTCTCCAATGAGCCGTGTCCTCTATACCCTTTGTTTTCATGTCTCCATTCATTTTGTCTGCCTTATCTGTTCTTGTTTTACGTATGTCTTGTTTTATGTATGTCCTTGTCTTCCCTACTGTACGGCGCTGTGGAGCACTGTGGTGCTTTACAAATCTATGATAATAATAATAATATGCCTCCTAGTGAAGCAGATGATACACAGAGTAGCCTGCCTCTGAAAAATCTGATGTTTTTGGGTACATGCTGGTGCTGTCCATGCTGGTGAAGATGAATCACCAACCCAGTGGTCTATCACAATCATATAATCTTTAGTTTGCCCATTTCCGCTTGTTCACATATCTGTGGTTAAGTGTACAGTGAGTAGAATAGCATTTTGTAGCCCAATAATTACATTTTTATGAATCTTCTGGTAGATTTGAGGAATAGCTTTTCTAGTAAAATGATGTTATGATGGAATTTGGTAACTGGGACAGAAAACCTCAAGTAACTGTCTAAAACTAGCTGCATTAATTGTGGATATTGGACGCACATCTAATACTTGCATAGTCGTCATGGCATCTGTGATCCACTTTGTAACTGGGTGACAGCTTTCATACTTGCTTCCTCTTGCAAAGGATTGTTTGACAGTCAATTGTTGTAAACTACTAGTAGTCTTCTTCTTGGTCTACATCTGGGTTAAAGATCCACCCCCAGCAGCAGAAGCAGCAGCAGTGGGCCTAACGATCAAGGATTCTTCTGAGGAGTCCAGGATAGGGGAGGTGTCATCTTGCCTTAGCAACTTGGATGCAGGACTAACTCCGATCACTTGCGAACCTATTGATGATGAAGATGTTTGGGGTGTAGATTGCAGGTGCTGGGATCTAGCTGAGAGAAGGGAGGTAGCTGATGCTGGACTGCTTGTTGTTATTTTTTAGCATAAGTTTCTGAATTTCACAAAAGCTTTCCATGAACTCGCTTCAAATGGCGTAACATGGATGAGGTTCCTAGATGGTTAAAGTCCCTACCTCTACTGACTATGGATTTACAATGCTACAAATGATAATTCCACACATAAGGTGGATTTTTTGGTCTTATACCCAGGCATGACAATGGCCTTCTACTTATCACTGGCAAGAACTGCTGCAGTCTTTGTTGAAAATGTATGAAAATACTATTGTGACCAGTGAGGTGGTCAAAATTCACTGCAAATGACTTGAAATTAGTGTAATTGAGATTGATAATAATTAGAGATGAGCGCACTCGGATTTTGTGAATCCGAGCCCACCCGAACCTTTCCGATCCGAGTCGGATCCGAGACAGATCCGGGTATTGGCGCCAAATGAAAACTTGAAACCGAGGCTCTGAGTCATAATTCCGCTGTCGGATCTTGCGATACTCGGATCCTATAAATTCCCCGCTAGTCGCCGCCATCTTCACTCGGGCATTGATCAGGGTAGAGGGAGGGTGTGTTAGGTGGTCCTCTGTCCTGGTAGATCTCGTGCTGTGCTGTTTAGTTCTGTACTGTGCTGTGCTGTGCTGTGTTCTGCAGTATCAGTCCAGTGGTGATGTGTGGTGTGCTCTGTCAATTTTGAGTTCAGTGGTGCTGCTGGGTCCTGTGCTGTGTCCTGTGCTCTGTGCTTCTAAGGGCATAGTTATTTCCCCATTATTCCCAAGTGTTTTAAAAAATAAAAAAAAGTTATAAAAAAAATACAAAAAAATAATTAAAAAAATAATTAATTACAACAAAATTTGCAAAACCAATCCTGCAGTATAAGCCCATTGGTACTGCAATATTACCAAGTTCACACATTCAACAGTAAAAGTCCAGTGGTGCTGTGTGCTGTGCTCTGTCAATTTTGAGTTCAGTGGTGCTGCTGGGTCCTGTGCTGTGTCCTGTTCAGTCCAGTGGTCCAGTGGTCCTGTGTCCTGTGCTCTGTCCTGCTGAGTTCAGTGGTGCTGCTGGGTCCTGTGCTGTGTCCTGTTCAGTCCAGTGGTGCTGTGTCCTCTGCTCTGTGCTTCTAAGGGCATAGTTATTTACCCATTATTCCCAATTTTTTAAAAAATAAAAAAAAAGTTATAAAAACACACTAAAAAAATAATAAAAAAAAAAAAAATTATAACTAAATTTGCAAAACCAATCCAGCAGTAAAAGTCCATTGGTACTGTCTGCAATATTACCAAGTTCACACATTCTGCAGTATCTTGTGCTACATATAATGGAGACCAAAAATTTGGAGGATAAAGTAGGGAAAGATCCAGACCCACTTCCTCCTAATGCTGAAGCTGCTGCCACTAGTCATGACATAGACAATGAAATGCCATCAACGTCGTTTTCCAAGCCCGATGCCCAATCTCCTAGTACAGGGCATGTAAAATTCAAAAAGCCCAAGTTAAGTAAAAGTAGCAAAAAGAGAAACTTAAAATCATCAGCGGAGAAACGTAAAGTTGCCAATATGCCATTTACGACACGGAGTGGCAAGGAACGGCTTAGGCCCTGGCCCATGTTCATGACTAGTGGTCCAGCTTCACCCAAGGATCTAAGCCCTCCTCCCCCCCCCCTGCAAAAAATTTAAGAGAGTTATGCTGTCAGCAACAACAACAAAACAGCAAAGAACTCTGCCTTCTAAACAGATGACATCACAAATCTCCAAGGCGAGTCCAAGGGTGTTGTTGGTTGTGAACCCTGACCTTCCCATCACTGTACGGGAAGAGGTGACTCCATCCAGCATTTGCAGCACGCCCTCTGCATATGCTGGAAGGATCACCCACAGTCCAGTTACAGATTTGGCTAATGAAGGTGTGAATGTTGTACACCGGGAGGAGGATATTGATGTAGCTGGCGCTGAGGAGGATGTTGATGATTATGATGCAGACAGATACCAAATTGCCTTTCTCAATTTCTATTTATATTCTAGATTATATAACGGCTGAATAGTTTTCTATTTTACTCCTAGTGGAGAGGGGATCTGATGCAGACAGATACCAAACTGCCTTTGTCCATTTCTTTGTATATTTGAATTTCTAGTTCTACAGTCTATTCAGGCTGCTTTATTTATATTCAACTACAAGTGTAGGGCGGGGGGGGGGGGGGGGGGCATAGATAGCCACCAAAGTAACGTGGTCCATTTAATTTCACTTTCTAGCTCCACAGTCTGTGCAGCCTGCTTTTTTTTATCTTCAAAGTATTTACAAGCCTTGCAATCTAAATTAACTAGAGGTAGTGACGTGGTAGAACTCCAAAAGGCAGTTTGGAAGCCCCTGTACAAACTGGCTCTATTTTACCTGAGTTGTCCCCCCTCCAGTGTGTACTCGGAAAGAGTTTTTAGTGCAGCGGGGAACCTGGTCAGTGAGCGGAGAAGGAGGTTGCTTCCTCACAACGTTGAAAAAATTATGTTTATAAAAATGAATAATCAATTCCTCAATGAAGTGCAGCACTGCCCTCCAGATAGTACAGAGGGACCTGTGGTTGTGGAGTCCAGCGGGGACGAATTGATAATGTGTGAGGAGGAGGAAGTACACACTGTAGGTGGAGAAGAATCAGAGGTTGAGGATGAGGACGACATCTTTCCTCAGTAGAGCCTGTTTAGTTTGTACAGGGAGAGATGAATTGTTTTTTTGGTGTGGGGGCCCAAACAAACCAATCATTTCAGCCACAGTTGTTTGGTAGGCCCTGTCGCTGAAATGATTGGTTTGTTAAAGTGTGCATGTCCTATTTCAACAACATAAGGGTGAGTGGGAGACAATTCCATCTTGCAACTATTTTTTTGGCATTATGTGACCATTCAACAGTTGTTTGCCATGTTCAAAAAGTAAAAGAAAATGCCAACAAGTTCAATAAATTAAATCAAAAGTTAAATGCCCTGTCATTATTTAAAGCAAGAGGTTTTGACGTGCTAGAATTAGTGTAGTGTTAAGATGTTATAAACACTACACTTGGAACTTGGAGGAGGTATTGTGGCCCCGGTATCAAATTGGGTACCGGGGCCACCCCACTACGCAGTCCAGATACTTGTTTGGTGGAATTCTGACCAGTTGAGGGTGTATTTATTTTATTGTGGCCCCGGTATCAAATTGGGTACTGGGGCCACCCCACTACGCAGTCCAGATACTTGTTTGGTGGAATTCTGACCAGTTGAGGGTTTTATAATTATATTGTGGGGACCACTCTATACCACACTACCACTCTATACCACTCTATTTAATACTTTAATTCTATTAGTAGTTACCATAAAGAGGAACAAATTAAATAAATTTTACCAAAAGTATAATATGACTTACAAACACTACACTTGAAAGATGGAGCCTTTAAATGAAAAAGTCACTCTTCATTGCACGACTATGTGCAACAGGGACAGTTTTTTGGTTTACAAAGTCAACCAATAACACTTCGACTCTGTCTGTCTTTAACATACTTGATGGGATCTCAATGATGAATGCTCAGTACCATGGATGGAGGAGGTATTGTTGCCCCGGTACCAAATTGGGTACCAGGGCCACCCCACTACGCAGTCCAGATCCTTTTTTTTTGGAATTCAGACCCGTGGATGGTTTTCTTATTATATTGTGGTGACCCACTCCTCTACGCAGTCCAGGTACATTATTCGGTGCGATTCATACCAGTTGATGGTTTTCTTATTATATATATTGTGGTGACCACTCCTCTACGCAGTCCAGATACATTTATTGGTGCGATTCATACAAGTTCAGGGTTTTTAATTTATATTGTGGTGACCCACTCCTCTACGCAGTCCAGGTACATTTTTTGGTGCGATTCAGACCAGTTGATAATTTTCTTATTATATATATTGTGGTGACCACTCCTCTACGCAGTCCAGATACATTTATTGGTGCGAATCATACAAGTTCAGGGTTTTTAAATTATATTGTGGTGACCACTCCTCTACGCAGTCCAGATACATTTATTGGTGCGAATCATACAAGTTCAGGGTTTTTAAATTATATTGTGGGGACCACTCCACTACGCAGTCCAGAAAGATACCTCGTTGCAACGTTTTGGACTAATAACTATATTGTGAGGTGTTCAGAATGCACTGTAATTTAGTGGAAATGCTTGTTATTGAATGTTATTTAGGTTAATAATAGCGTAGGAGTGAAAATAAGCCCAAAAACTTGATTTTTGAACTTTTTATGCTTTTTTCAAAAAAAATCTGAATCCAAAACCTTAAATCCGAACCAAAACCTTTCGGCAGGTGTTTTGCGAAACAAATCCGAACCCAAACCATCACGAAAATCCGAATCCAAAACACAAAACACGAGACACCAAAAGTCGCCGGTGCACATCCCTAATAATAATGTAGGGGGGGGAAGCAAAAAAAAAAAAAAAAATCGGGATTTTAGAAAAAAAATCTGGATCCAAAACCAACACCATAACGCGCAAGGGCGGTTTTGCAAAAACCAAAACCAAAACACGAAGTCAATAAACATCCAAAACCAGAACACAGGTGTCAGTGAGAATCACTACTTACGAATAGATGGTAGAAATTCAGCATGTAATGGATCTCAGGAAGTTACAGAGATTATTTTCCTTTTTTTTCTCCACACGCTTAATCCAGAATAATTAGATCCTCATCTCCAGGGCTTAATGATCAAATCCAATGCTTTTTGCACCTGTCTATGGATAACGGTGATCACCATTTAAAATGATCTCCCATGAAGGAAATGAGAAACAAAAAAAAAGGAAAAAAGGGATCTAGTGCATAATGTTTTGGTATTTATTTAAGAAGCAAAAAACATAAAATAGATTCCATATTGTGTAATCAATATCACAAATAATCTACTGTATGATTATAAATTAGCCTACTGGAAAAAGAGACTGAAAGATTAAATTAAATCACACAGAACTCTAGATGTTATCTCAGGATAATTTGCTGTGAAATGAAATGTAAATCAGCTCCACCGATGGGAAAACTTGTTAGCAGAACCCTCACGCCGTGCTGACTAGTTTTGATTCTTTGAGTCTTTCTTAGAGCATGTGGGGGAAGGGCTAGCAAGGTTTAAATATCGGAATACTAATTAATTACTCAACAAAATATCACATGGGAATAATAAAAAAACACTACAAATGTCTTAATAGATAATTGCATATTAAATCAACAGTCCTTTTGAATTACCATCTATATAATAAAATATAAGAGCGTATGTAATATCCTCAATATTTCCTCATCAGATTATAATCAGGGGGAATAGTTTAACATGTTAATGCAGGCTATATATACCTCTATACATACCACATATGTCATGTGAAGATATTAAAAATAAAACAACAGTGCTTGTCTATACAATATTTCCTGAAAACCGCTTATCTAAGGGCTATTCTCACTAATTCCCCAATCCCTTCAGGAGAGAGTGCCTACCACGCCTCGAATGTGACCAAATTGGCCGCTAATTGGGCTGCCTATTGCCACAGCTAAGTTCCCGAAACTAGGAACCTAAGCCCGCCACCAACTGACCTCTCATAGCCAAACAAGAGAACTTAAAATCTGTTTGACAAAATAAGCCATACCAATCTCCGACAAATGTACCCTATCTGATCTATAAAACTGTGTACAACAAGTTTTGATTGATGGATAGCTGATAAACTCCCCCCCTACTTCCAAGAAAATATTCCTCACAGCCCTGTTAACCTTTCCTCAGGCCTTTTCAATGCAAGCTGGTCTATCCGCTCCCCTCCAATTAATTCTAGGGATGATGTCGAAGCAAATGAGGGGAACTGATGGAAAATGTAATTTAATTGCTCCAACATCAGATTTGATACTATCAATGAGTTCCAAACCTTTCCACTTACCCAAATCATTCCCCCCGAGGTGAATTATAAGCACAGAAGGGCGCCCAAACGTTATCTCGCTATCCCTCAGAATCTTCAATAGCGACGCCCATTACAAACCCCTAAAACCTAACCATCTAACTGAATTTGCATGGGAAAATTTGCTCAAATCATGAGCAGGGCCACTTTTGCCGGAACAAAAAACACATGAATAGCCTACCAGCCAAATATTCTTCCCATCCTGCCGTGAATCTGCAACATGGAGTAAAATGCATATAAAACAAGCGTCATGACAGAACACACAGTAAATAAGGAAAAAAGAAAACACTACTACACTCAGCACAACGCAGAGTGACCCATGCGGAGGTAAAAACCGGAAATCCCAGGGTGCCACAAGCCAATCAGGCCCCCGAGGAAAAGAAATGGAAAAATCCCTCTGCGCCTCCCTTTAACAAGACAAGCAACGCATGTCATGGGTCAGCCTTACCACATCGCATCGTTAGGCCTAGAGCACAAAAGATGACTTAACATACCGTTTAAAACACTTTGACCTCCACCAATCCAAAGCCATGATATTTTGCTCCTAAACACCCTCCTCAGCCGCTACTGTAGCCGCTCCTATTCTAAAAGAATGAGTCCCATAATCTGCTTTATTCAATCCGAGCCTAGCAACACAATTCTTAAAGACAGCGGAAAACTGGAACTTTGTAAGGGGGTACCCATCATGGTGTCTAAGCCAATTACCACCAGGGGCCATATCCCTATACAACCTTGTTAACTCAACCAGGCAAACTGCAATATCCTGATTACGATGCAAGCTAATCCACCGCCCCCTTACCCAACGGATCAGTCTTTGATCTATGGATTTTACAAGCTATGCTATCATTCTTTACCACCACATTCCTGTGAAGTAACCCCGACCCAATTGCCAATCTAGAGGAAGCTAACAATCGCCTATTCTGAAAGCACTGAAAAAAGCCATTGCAAAAGCCACCTGGAACAAAGCAGCCTCAAACTCATCGTTAGCAACTACCGAAACAATATTCAAAAGAACAACTAACAATCCCTTGTCAATAGGTCTACGCGTATCTTCCACCGCAGGGGAAATCCTAGCCCAACCTCTTAAAGCTTTACGAACCAAAACATGCTTAGTAACATCCTGACTACCATTAAGCTGAAGAAAAAAGGAAATATCTTACAGAGCCGACACCATATAGGGCTTAGATTTACCCCTCTGAAAACAATGCCACACAAAAGACAGGATGCGCTGCTGCTCAGTCTTACCTCCAGCCTCCCTTGATGCACAAAACCCTTCCCAGGATGACCAAGCCTCCTGATATTACTTCAAGGTGCCCAATGCTACCGAATGTTTAGCAAGCTACTTTATACTGGCCTTATAATCTGCCAGACAAAACCAGGGCATGACACACCAACATCATTAGCATCAGGGGCTAGCAAGCGAAACTTCAGCCAATCAAATCTAGACAAAGCATCCACAATCCCATTAGCAAAACCAGGCACATGCCTCGCCCTAAAGGTAATGTTAAACGTTAAACATTTATACACCAAATGTCTCAATAACCTCAAAGCCGGAGGGGAGGTAGCCTTATGATTATTAATAGCATGTACAATCCCCATATTATCACACCAGAAAAATATACTTCTATTACGAAGACGATCACCCCACAATTCCATAGCCACAATAATAGGGAACAATTCCAACAAGAGATTCTTTGTGAGACCCTCCTGCCGCCAAGAAAGGGACCATGATGCTGCACACCACTCCCCGCAGGTAAGTACCAAACCCGGATAATCCGTAAACAATTGAATCTTAACATTATTGGCGGCAGGCAAAGTCCACAAACAAACCCCATTAAAACTTTCCAAGAACAAGCGCCACATAGCCAAATCGCCCCTAATCTCTTTGGATATCCTTACAAAATGACAGGCTTTTGTAATATCAACCGTAACTCTCTCCAACTTGCGACAAAAAACCCTACCATTGGGGATCACATGACAAGCAAAACTAAGCAGCCCAAGCAGTGATTGTACCTGTTTTAACTGCACCTTACACTCACCCTGAAAAGAATCAATCACACCCCTCAATTTAGCCACTTTCTCCATAGGAAGTCTACAACACAATGACAATTTCTCCGTCGGACCTTCTGACTTGTCTGCTGCCACTGGAACCCCCATCACCCTAAACAGTGACTGAGCAGAACACAACAAATCCTGACATACCATTGAACCACGCGGCCCAATAAACAAGAAATCATCCAGGTAATGTGCCACACTCTAGTGACCGGACCCAGCTACAATACACCAATGAAGAAAATGTCATGATTTGCATTCTGCAGCTACTGCAACCAACTAAACTAGTATAAATCACACCAGGAGTGTTCTATATCCTTCTAGGTTATGGTTATTTTATTATTTAGATTCATATGATTAATATTTGTATTTTTTTAATATTTTTATATAGTACCATATACCCTGAAGGTGGTGCTCCCACACAAGATATCAAGAATTCAAGTCAACAGAGAACCAATGTGTTAAAATAGGGCACTCTTAGAAAGGAATCAATGTAAAACTTAATGAATTTTATTAATATGCATTAAAATAGTAGATAATAGAGTAGTGAAATATTAAAAGATGTAAATGACAAATTAAACCAAGATGATAATTATCTGTTAAGACTAGCAGATTCTGCTAGTGCACGCCGTCCTTTCTTAAAATATATTCAATCAAGGTATATATTAGGAGTGTATTCTATAGAATACCTAAACCATATAATGAGGATGTGAGGACTAAATAGGATAGTGGGCTAGTAGCTGTAGCATTGCGGTGATAATACTGTAATTGGGATTAACCCTTCTCCGTAGTAAAGGAGCTATTCACTGTGCTCAGAACGCTACTCTAAGGTTAAAGGTCCCTTGAATATAATGATTGCCGTCACCTGCGTTATGTAATCACGCTAGGTACTAACAATCCCCTAGATTATCATATACAATCTGTTAGTGGTGACTGATAGCTATATAGAAAGTATACCATAGATGCATATGTAATCTTAGCATTAGGGCATCGTAATGCTGTGTGACTAGCGTAATGTAGCAGGATCAGTATAACTCCTGCTCTAGCGTTCCGAGCATTCAATTGTAATACATGTTGCCATTGTAACAGCTTGGGCTACATAGTATCACTGTTAAAAAGGCTCATGAATATACTATCAGGCTTAGTCCTCAGAATAGTTGTAAGATGTATAGTACCCTTCCTAAAGTCCTCCACCCCCTATTAATGTTGATTCTCTTATATATATTAGATATTGTTTGATAAGTAAGAGAGAAAGAAAGGAACAGCGTGTGAATCGCCGACGCGCGTTTCACTACGCTTAGCTTTTTCAAGGCTATCCCCGAACTGACCCGGCGTTGATTCCTTTATAGCAGAGGATCCTCCCCTTTAGTGATGTATTTACTATCTCCCTTATAGAATGTACAAGGTATCATTATGTTGTGATCGTAACCTTTGAAGCTTATAAGTATGGCGGGTTTATTAAAACATGATTGTAGTTGGGAAGGATCTGTATCGTTACAAAACCGTATTATAAGGTTCAGGGATAACAGTTAACAAAATATAGAAAATGATAAGTAGAATAGTATCCATATTTCTGATGGTATAGTCGTGAGGCAGTTTATGGTGCTGTAGTGGCATTATTGTCTCGGTTCACTAATGAAAGTACTTTATCTATCATGATCCCCTTACATTCCTGTTGCAAATTTTTCTATAAATCCTTGAACAGATATAAATTATAAATTATTATTTAAAAATAACTGTTATTACAAATTGCCCTTACAGTCTTCTCCAGAGGGGGCACTGCCCTTAAAGTCCGCTCCAGAGGGGGCGCTGCCCTTAAAGTCTTCTCCAGAAGGGGCGCTGCCCTTACAGTCCGCTCCAGAGGGGGCGCTGCCCTTACAGTCCGCTCCAGAGGGGGCGCTGCCCTTACAGTCTGCTCCAGAGGGGGCCCTGTCCCTCCAGCCCACTCCAGAGTTGCCTGTTCATGCGGTTCAGCCCGAGTTGCCTGTCCATGCGGTTCAGCCCGAGTTGCCTGTCCATGCGGTTCAGCCCGAGTTGCCTGTCCATGCGGTTCAGCCCGAGTTGCCTGTCCATGCGGTTCAGCCCGAGTTACCTGTCCATGCGGTTCAGCCCGAGTTGCCTGTCCAAGCGGTTCAGCCTGAGTTGCCTGTCCATGCGGTTCAGCCCGAGTTGCCTGTCCAAGCGGTTCAGCCCGAGTTGCCTGTCCATGCGGTTCAGCCCGAGTTGCCTGTCCATGCGGTTCAGCTCGAGTTGCCTGTCCATGCGGTTCAGCTCGAGTTGCCTGTCCATGCGGTTCAGCCCGAGTTGCCTGTCCATGCGGTTCAGCCCGAGTTGCCACTCTATGCGGTTCAGCCCGAGTTGCCACTCTATGCTGTTCAGCCCGAGTTACCACTTGGTGCTGTCTGCTCTGAGGCTTCTCACAGCGCTGTCTGCTCTGAGGCTCTCACAACGCTGTCTGCTCTGAGGCTTCTCACAGTGCTGTCTGCTCTGAGGCTTCTCACAGCGCTGTCTGCTCTGAGGCTTCTCACAGCGCTGTCTGCTCTGAGGCTTCTCACAGCGCTGTCTGCTCTGAGGCTTCTCACAGCACTGTCTGCCCTGAGGCTTCTCACAGTGCGGTCTACCCTGAGGCTTCTCACAGTGCTGTCCACCCTGAGGCTTCTCACAGTGCTGTCCCTGTCAAGTCTGCCACCCAATCCGGGCTCCCTGCCAAGTCATCTGCCCAGTCTGGGATGTCTTCTGCCAAAGGGGTCCTACCCAAGTCCCCAGGGATGTATGTTCAACCCGAGCTGGCCGAGTCTCATGCTAATTCGAATTCATCCTCTGTTCAAGTCTTCCAACCACCTACCTTCAATGGGGATATTCAGCAATTTCATGCTCTTATTAAATTCTGTATATCCTATTTTCCCTCTGTATCCAACCTCCTTGATACTCAACGAAAGCAAGTGTTTTACATGTTGGCCAACTTTACAGGGGAAGCTCTGGAATGGGCAGAGCCCTTAATTGAAACCCAGGATCCCATCCTGTCTGATTTACAGCTTTTTACTGAGGCCGTGATCGAAGAATTTGCACCAGCACTTCCCAATCTCACTCCCAGTGCTTTATCTATGCCACATGTTCTACCTCCTGCTACTCCAACTTTGAGATTATTGTTTTCTTCGCTCCATTTCCAGCAACCCTCTAAAAACCATAAAAAGAAAGTGAAGAAGAAGAAGAAAGATTCTCCTGGATCTCAACTCCCCTGTGGTGTGGTTTCTATACCCTTTCCGTCCTTGCATGAAGCCTTCTCAACTACATGCCCAATTCTGGACTATGGCTCTGACTTTTCTGACCATTTCTAGTATTTGGGCGTCTAGAATCCGCCCTTTAAGGAGGGGGTACTGTCACGATTTGCATTCTGCAGCTACTGTCTGCAGTGACTTTATTGGATTTGTTATGTATTTTACTTGTAGTACCACTGCCCACCAAAGAGGCCACTGTGCTACTTTGATTATTTTGCTTGATCACTGGGAGTGGTTTCAGCTGCATGATGCCTATACAAACCTGCCTGCTTCAAACAGTCTGGTCCAGATCATCAGGTCACTCCTGTGAGCATTTCCATGTGCTTTGTTCCTGTGTGCATTACCAAGTTGTCAGCTCCTGTCTTCATTACCAAGTTGTCAGCTCCTGTCTGCATTACCAAGTTGTCAGCTCCTGTCTGCATTACCAAGTTGTCAGCTCCAGTCTGCATTACAAAGTTGTCAGCTCCAGTCTGCATTACAAAGTTGTCAGCTCCAGTCTGCATTACAAAGTTGTCAGCTCCAGTCTGCATTACCAAGTTGTCAGCTCCAGTCTGCATTACCAAGTTGTCAGCTCCAGTCTGCATTACCAAGTTGTCAGCTCCAGTCTGCATTACCAAGTTGTCAGCTCCTGTCTGCATTACCAAGTTGTCAGCTCCTGTCTGCATTACCAAGTTGTCAGCTCCAGTCTGCATTACCAAGTTGTCAGCTCCAGTCTGCATTACCAAGTTAAGGAGGGGTAGCCCAATCCGCTCAAAGGTAAGGACAAACCTCAATAAAGTGTAATCGAATATAACATATAATATGAGGGGGGGCTCTCAAAAACTAGACGAATCTATGCATAAGAAAAACTTGCAGCTGATAATAAATATCATCTGGATTTAAGTAGTATATGAGGCACTCCTGTCCACAAATTCGTAAATATAAAATCAAATTTTATTAGTAATCTATATTAAAAACATTTAGATAAATAACCGGATATCAGAAGGTCGGCGAATTTAAAATATAGAGGTGAGAAAGATTGAAATATAGTGTAAAGAAATAAAAAATGACCCATAGGGAGGCCGGTTCTTACAGATAGATCCTATCTCCAAATGGATTTATTATTTATATGTAGGACCTCTGAAAATTGATATATTGTATCTAATCAATTTAATACATACAGATTGGTCCAATCTCCGAATGGATTTTTTTTATTTATACGTAGGACCTCTGTAAATTGATGTGTTGTGTCTAATCACAGTATTAGTTCATAGCAGACACAGCTATCATTATAACTGAAGTATTAGTCTCATACAGATTGGGGTGCTATTATACATGTGTATATAATGTATAGTGTAAAACACTCTCATGTGTTCTAAGGATATCCTGAGTTCTACAGGAAGACTTGGATGGGCTATTAACAAATAGATAATAGCAGAGGTTTGTTATTATTTTATGAAGACACTATGTCCCTCAAAGAATATAAATAATTCCTCCACACACACACACACACACACACACACACACACACACACACATTGATACAGCCGTTTGTATTGACCTTATATGGGTAATGATGTAATCATGTATATATCTGTGACATTGTGATTTCTACATCCTTTGCCCATAAGCATGGGTTATTCAAGGCTTCTTCAAAAAGGGGTAGCGGTAGAGATTTATTATTTCACAAAGGCACTGTGCACATGTAAGGTGTCTATCAATAAAGTTTGTCTAAAGGTGTCCCCTAGTAAAAGAAAATTACTCTGCGGAACAACTTAATTTTGCCATCTGCACATATAAGACATCTGAAGTGCTTATATCGATAATTGTTATACCACAGGGGCGCTGTGTACATAATAAGTGCCTGTCAATAAGGTATGTATATACATATGGGTGTCCACTAATAAATAATCTCTCTGCGGAATAGCCCAGTCATACAGTCTGCATCTGCAGGACAGTCTGAACTGACCACTGAGATTGTTAGAATTATCTGAGAATACACATTATGCCCTAATTATTAAGAGACCTGAGATAGATTCCCGCTTAGCGGTAAAGGCTGTCTGCTATAGTAATAGAAAATATGAACCTTGGTGATAGAACACAGTCTCGCTAACCGGCTCCCTATTTCCGGGTCTGTGACGTCATGCGTCACGTTACCCGACGTACGTTTCGCCAATAGGCTTACTCATGGGGAATTACTCGTCTAGGATAGGACTGCGGTTTTTATAATCCAGGGAACCAATAGTGTTACATTATTAATGAATGACACCTATAGTGGCCAATCGCTTATCAGTTCTTGAGATGAGGTAATGGTATTGTTCTAATGTAATATGAATCTATGCTCTGGAACACAGATTTAATTAATCTAAGATTAATATGTATAGGTAGGTATGATTATCAATGTATATATATTTGCAAACCAATTCTATACTGACTTATTAAACATGTGTATTAAAACAATATTAGTGAAAAAACGTGAATAAATAATGCTATATAAATATAAATTAGATTTGTGAAAGTATATGTATAAAAAATATTTATATATATATAGTGAATTATAAATATTAATTTAGGAAAAAAGGAAAAGTGAGTTACTGTGATGAATAACAAATAATGAATTAACAACAAAAGTGAAGGAGGGGGAATACACCCTAGGTTTCTGAAAACAGAGATAGAAGTGAAGTATACGTGATAACTAATAATAGGGTAAGTATATATTGTTTAATATTTATTTGTTCTTTAATTTGTGTTATTTTCATTTTATTTTATCTTATATTATTTTTATTGTTTATTCTTATCGTTTAATATATATCATCTCTCTTTTTTGCTTTATAATCTACAATCTCATACATATTCTGTTAAGGGATTGTAAATAGGTTGTGTCATTGTTATTTTGACCATTATTGTTCTACATAGATGATTATTAATTTATTTTCTATTTCAGAGATATTTATTACAAATATATCATATGTAAAATAAACATAATATGTTAGGGCTCTGATAGAGCATTGCTTCCAGAATAATCATAAGAATCCATTGTTACATACATCAAATGTAAGATGCAAAAACTGCATATATATACATTTTCAGAGGTCCTACATATAAATAATAAATCCATTTGGAGATAGGATCTATCTGTAAGAACCGGCCTCCCTATGGGTCATTTTTTATTTTTTTAACACTATATTTCAATCTTTCTCACCTCTATATTTTAAATTCGCCGACCTTCTGATATCTGGTTATTTATCTAAATGTTTTTAATATAGATTACTAAAAAAATTTGATTTTAAATTTATGAATTTGTCCACAGGAGTGCCTCATATACTCCTTAAATCCAGATGATATTTATTATCAACTGCAAGTTTTTCTTATGCCTAGATTCGTCTAGTTTTTGAGAGCACCCCCTCATATTATATGTTATATTCGATTACACTTTATTGAGGTTTGTCCTTACCTTTGAGCGGATTGGGCTACCCCTCCTTTCCTTTGACATATTTAATTCTGAGGTCTATCTCAGACTCTCCAATCCAGCTCAGGTACTATATGATATTATTTCAAGTACATATTCACATAGATAAATACCAGATCTCTTATAAATTATTTGCTATTTATAGCATAAATTGTGGAATATTTGGGAAATCCATTTGATTGGACTAAATAAATTATTCATCTAGGAAGAGATTAAATATACCTTCTAATCTCGGATTTATCAATATGACTACTTTCAATCTGCAAGCAGATCTTAACCAAAGATGTGAGAAATGGAAGGATGATTTAGGATCTATATTTCTAGATGTAGGGGATGTATCTAGATGTAGGGGATTATGACATCTGTGATACTGATAATACATGGATGGATGATCTTAATAAACTAAAGACTCTCCTTCAGAAACAATCCAGAACCTGGTGGAATATGACAACTACACAGAATTATTAAAAACAAGCAATTACCCCCAGAGGCCTAAGGCCTAAACTGCACCCCACATATGATCTAGCTACATCAGAGTTACAATCAGAATGGGAGAATACTCCCCCTAAATGCTCAACGGATCTCATGCGAATTACATTAAAACATGATCTTATCATACTAGACTCTTATTCGAAAGAGATAGATGAGTTGAGTTTTAAACTTAAGGATCATGAAACCTCAGAGTCTTTTCAGAAAATATATGAGAAGTATAAGAAAGATCTAGAGATCGCTGAGAAACAAATTGTTGAGAGGAAGAAATCCAAATTCATACGTGACAAAAAAGACTATACCACTGGCAACATCTTCAGATGGAAAAGAACTATCCATCCTAAGGATAAACAAGAGAGAATGAGGAATTATGAATCCTCTGAGATTGAATCCTCAGAAAATGAAGGTGACAACAGATCATACAGTAAGGGAAGGGGATCTCATTGAATCTCCTTATCTCCTTTTTTAGGGGAAGCTTTGAGACCTCTGGGGGCAGGAGGGTCAAGTCAAAGCGAACTAGGAGAAGTAAGCAGAAACCTACGAGAAAGGCAACCAAGAATTTGGAAAGACAACTATTCCACCAACAGGAAACAACGGAGGGGCAGATAGATGGTGTAATACCTTCTCAGCAGGATACAATAAGACAAAATTGTGAAGAACAGTCCCTACAAATAATCAATTTATCTGATTTAATTTTGTCTCCATCACATGTCAAATTATTAAGTAGAGGACTATCTTTTTCTCCCACTACAAATTTTGACCGCTTCTCATGGGAAAGAGATCTGAATCTTTTCACAAGGAAATTGAAACTCACCAAGTTCTTCGACGATAAAGAAATAACAACTCTAAATAATGATACAAATCCAGATAGATCCAGTCAGGATGATTTTAATACTGAATTGGATTCTGGTGATTTAGAAGCTTTAAACACTTTGGAAGAATTAAATTTGGAACAAGGAAATATATTTTCTGATGAACCACAGGGAAGACGGATTTGTCGTAAAAAATCCACATTTTTCCCTAAGGACAATATATGTCCACAAATTAAAACCTTTGAAAATATGGTGTCACAAGAATTAGATCAATTGAGAATCAAACCCAATTACAATAAATTCAACAATCTGACAAAGGACGAGAGGAAGGCGCTCAAAGATATACGCTCATGGGAGGAAGTGGTCATCAAAAGTTCTGATAAAGGGGGCAATATGGTGATTTGGCCCACTAGCATGTACAAAACAGAAATGTACAAACAATTAAAAGATGTTAAATACTATAAACGCCTATTTGGAAATCCAATGGAGGAATTCAAATCATCATATGACAGACTGATTCAGAAAGCTTTTGATGAGGGAGTCATTACTAATACAGAACTTAATTTTCTACGTGTAGACCACCCCAAAGTAGCAACCATATATTTGTTACCCAAAATTCCCAAAAATGCTCAAACGCCGCCAGGAAGACCTATAGTCTCAGGAGTCGGCAGCCTAACTGAGCAGGCTAGCATCTTTGTTGATACCCACCTGAGAGAGTATGTCACGCTATTACCATCATATATAAGAGATATTATGGATATCCTGAAACTATTGGATGGAGTAACCTTGGATGAAAATGTATGGTTGATCACGTGTGACGTGGAATCCTTATATACTAGTATAAGATACAACACTGGTATTAAGGCAGTAGAATTTTTTCTACAAAGTAACAACAATGTAGAATTTGGGGCCTTCATTATAGATCTTTTGAAATTTATTCTGAATAGGAATTTCTTTGTCTTTGAAAACCAATTTTATTTGCAGGTACGGGGCACAGCAATGGGGGCTGCTTGTGCCCCGACCTTTGCGAACCTGTATCTGGGTCAATGGGAGAGGGATGTCGTCTTTCACGAAAATTTGTCACAATATACAGATAATGTAATAGTATGGGTGCGCTATATCGATGACATCCTCATCCTATGGCAGGGAGAAAAATAATTATTTGGGAACTTCATCCAGATTCTGAATACCAACGAGAACAATCTCAGGTTGACATATGAGATGGACAGAAATCAAATCAATTTTCTGGATATTACCATCAAAAAAACAAAGGAGGGTCAAATAGAAATAGATCTTTATAGGAAGAAAACCGCAACCAATAGTGTTCTTCATAATGATAGTTCACATTTTCCATCAGTTATAAAAAATATACCAAAGGGTGAATTTCTCTGGTTAAAACGGAATTGCTCAAATCCAGAGGACTACCAAAAACGTTCAGAAGAACTAAGCACCAGGTTGATACAACGAGGGTACAGCAAAAGATTAATCAAAAAAGCTATTAATATAACTAGATCTACTAACCGAGTAGATTTGATCTACCCCAAGAAGAAAACAGAGCCAGATAGCAAAATTCATTTTGTGGGTGATTTTTGTCAACAATGGAAACAAATTAAAACTATTGTACAACGACACTGGCCTATACTCATGTCCGATGACAAATTGTCTAAAGTATTGGGTGAGAAGGTCAATTTCAGTTGGAGACGAGTACCCAACCTAGGGGATAAACTTGTCCAAAGTCATTTTGATCCAAGAAAACAAATGTTGACTGTGTGAGCCTCTCACAGAAGGCGTGCTCAGTAATGGTTAAAACTACTGAAATACATGATAGATATGGACAAAAACACACAATTAATAGCTTCATCAACTGCAATACGAAAGGAGTTATTTACGTATTGAGGTGTACCTGCAGTAAAATCTATGTAGGTATGACGAGTCGTCCCCTAAAACAACGAATTTTAGAACACTTAGGAAACATTAGGAATGCTCCCATGGATAAACAACGTTTGAAACCACTTACTTCTGTAGCACGCCATTTCTTACAAATCCATGGAGGAAAATCCGATGAATTAAGTGTATTTGGGATAGAGAAGATCTCCATGGGGGTAAGACGAGGCGATATCATGAAAGTATTGCTTCAAAAAGAAAGCAGGTGGATCTTTCTACTCCATTCTTTGATGCCACATGGCTTGAATGAAAATATCAACTATTCTAGTTTTTTATAAGCCTTTTTGTATCCACAATACTTAGGAATACATATATTATGCACATATACATATTGACTTAAGATAAGATAAGATCAAATCTCAATTAATTATAATGTATCGAACCATCTATTTGATATGTATTTTGTAGTTTTGTGGTCTTATACGTTTGGAGAAAATTCACATAATTATGGTTTTAATATTCGGAAGAAGGGACACCATCATATAATATGGTCAACATATGGATATACAAGATAGCAATACTATTGTTCCTGTTATTTTGTTTTAATTGTTCTGACATACAGAATTATATATATATATATATATATATATATATATATATATATATATATATATATATAAAATCTTTTCAGTTCCAGTTTTTGCATCTTACATTTGATGTATGTAACAATGGATTCTTATGATTATTCTGGAAGCAATGCTCTATCAGAGCCCTAACATATTATGTTTATTTTACATATGATATATTTGTAATAAATATCTCTGAAATAGAAAATAAATTAATAATCATCTATGTAGAACAATAATGGTCAAAATAACAATGACACAACCTATTTACAATCCCTTTACAGAATATGTATGAGATTGTAGATTATAAAGCAAAAAAGAGAGATGATATATATTAAACGATAAGAATAAACAATAAAAATAATATAAGATAAAATGAAAATAACACAAATTAAAGAACAAATAAATATTAAACAATATATACTTACCCTATTATTAGTTATCACGTATACTTCACTTCTATCTCTGTTTTCAGAAACCTAGGGTGTATTCCCCCTCCTTCACTTTTGTTGTTCATTCATTAATTATTTGTTATTCATCACAGTAACTCACTTTTCCTTTTTTCCTAAATTAATATTTATAATTCACTATATATATATAAATATTTTTTATACATATACTTTCACAAATCTAATTTATATTTATATAGCATTATTTATTCACGTTTTTTCACTAATATTGTTTTAATACACATGTTTAATAAGTCAGTATAGAATTGGTTTGCAAATATATATACATTGATAATCATACCTACCTATACATATTAATCTTAGATTAATTAAATCTGTGTTCCAGAGCATAGATTCATATTACATTAGAACAATACCATTACCTCATCTCAAGAACTGATAAGCGATTGGCCACTATAGGTGTCATTCATTAATAATGTAACACTATTGGTTCCCTGGATTATAAAAACCTCAGTCCTATCCTAGACGAGTAATTCCCCATGAGTAAGCCTATTGGCGAAACGTACGTCGGGTAACGTGACGCATGACGTCACAGACCCGGAAATAGGGAGCCGGTTAGCGGGACTGTGTTCTATCACCAAGGTTCATATTTTCTATTACTATAGCAGACAGCCTTTACCGCTAAGCGGGAATCTATCTCAGGTCTCTTAATAATTGGGGCATAATGTGTATTCTCAGATAATTCTAACAATCTCAGTGGTCAGTTCAGACTGTCTTACAGGTGCAGACTGTATGACTGAGCTATTCCGCAGAAAGATTATTTATTAGTGGACACCCATATATATATACATACCTTATTGACAGGCACTTATTATGTACACAGCGCCCCTGTGGTATAACAATTATCGATATAAGCACTTCAGATGTCTTATATGTGCAGATGGCAAAATTAAGTTGTTCCGCAAAGTAATTTTCTTTTACTAAGGGACACCTTTAGACAAACTTTATTGATAGACACCTTACATGTGCACAGTGCCTTTGTGAAATAATAAATCTCTACCGCTATCCCTTTTTGAAGAAGCCTTGAATAACCCATGCTTATGGGCAAAGGATGTAGAAATCACAATGTCACAGATATATACATGATTACATCATTATCCATATAAGGTCAATACCAACGGCTGTATCAATGTGTGTGTGTGGAGGAATTATTCATATTCTTTGAGGGACATAGTGTCTTCATAAAATAATAACAAACCTCTGCTATTATCTATTTGTTAATAGCCCATCCAAGTCTTCCTGTAGAACTCAGGATATCCTTAGAACACATGAGAGTGTTTTACACTATACATTATATAGACATGTATAATAGCACCCCAATCTGTATGAGACTAATACTTCAGTTATAATGATAGCTGTGTCTGCTATGAACTAATACTGTGATTAGACACAACACATCAATTTACAGAGGTCCTACGTATAAATAAAAAAATCCATTTGGAGATTGGACCAATCTGTATGTATTAAATTGATTAGATACAATATATCAATTTTCAGAGGTCCTACATATTAATAATAAATCCATTTGGAGATAGGATCTATCTGTAAGAACCGGCCTCCCTATGGGTCATTTTTTATTTCTTTAACACTATATTTCAATCTTTCTCACCTCTATATTTTAAATTCACCGAACTTCTGATATCTGGTTATTTATCTAAATGTTTTTAATATAGATTACTAATAAAATTTGATTTTATATTTATGAATTTGTGGACATGAGTGCCTCATATACTACTTAAATCCAGATGATATTTATTATCAACTGCAAGTTTTTCTTATGCATTACCAAGTTGTCAGCTCTAGTCTGCATTACCAAGTTGTCAGCTCTAGTCTGCATTACCAAGTTGTCAGCTCTAGTCTGCATTACCAAGTTGTCAGCTCTAGTCTGCATTACCAAGTTGTCAGCTCCAGTCTGCATTACCAAATTGTCAGCTCCAGTCTGCATTACCAAGTTGTCAGCTCCAGTCTGCATTACCAAGTTCTCAGCTCCTGTCGGCATTACCAAGTTCTGTGAGTTCAGGTCTCTCATCAGGACTGGACTTCCTTTGTGAGACATACCCGTGGTTGCAGTGCACCGCTATTTCAAGATCTGCTATTGTTGCTCTCTCTACACCTGCTGCGCTGAATACCATCTAACGGATTTGTTAAGTCTTCTATAATGTTGTTCCCATTGAACTGTTGCTCTGTCTTTTCATTTCTGTATATCTGTGCCACAATCCGTGGTGGACTGTTATTTGTGTTTCTTAATAAAGCCACTTTAACCACTTACGCTCTCTCCGTGGTCATACCTGGGAAATCCTGACAGAAAACTGCTAAAACACTCGAAGAATGCACAAGACACCGAACAACCCATAGGCAAACATATATCCACATAATAGCCATCCGACAAGCGAAATCCCATGTATCTAAAGGAAGATGGATGCAAAGGCAGCAGTCTGAACGCTGACTCAATATCAAGTTTTGCTAACAACGCACCAGCCCCGCAAAGTTTCACTATCAACAAGGCATCCTCAAAAGACT
Organism: Mixophyes fleayi; assembly: GCF_038048845.1. Classification (NCBI taxonomy): domain Eukaryota; kingdom Metazoa; phylum Chordata; class Amphibia; order Anura; family Limnodynastidae; genus Mixophyes; species Mixophyes fleayi. The sequence goes on from NC_134412.1 coordinate 46,610,567, forward strand.
GATGCACGACAGAACATTCAGACTCTGCGATAGCATCATTCAAAGACCTGCCACACAGGTGAGACAAATGCTGGATCAGCCGAAATTTACCCACTTCCTTCTTCAGCACCACACTCACCGGGGAAATCACCAAACCCTGAATAGGAGGGACAGAAAAGGGACCACCCATTCTTCCCAACAACACCTTCTTACGCACCTTCTCTTGCACAATCAATGGCAACTCCAGCCATTTACCTAGCTCCAACAACACAATAGGCGAAAAAGCCTTAGCACCAGCGGGGGGTCTATCAGTGGGAGCCGGATCGCTCCTCCTAGGTCATTCTCTACTGGAATGCCCCCCTCCACACACGGCACAGGCATGCTTAAACCTACAGGCCGCACCTCAGTTACAATGACCTCCGTTGTATGCAAAACATTTCCCTCAAAAGAGCTGACCATATTTTATCGGGCGTTGTCTCTGCTTAATCACACTCACATCACTCCGTCCCGATCTAGGCTGAGTCACCTCTAGCCACACCTCTACTTCCTTACATCACCAAATCCATCACCAGCAAACCATTTTGCTTTCTACAAAATGCCTCATCATATTGCCTCCACATGATGTCTCTAGACCGGGCATACATCCCCTGGATCAAGTATATGTACTTGTTGACTTTCATGTGCTCCTCCGGCCTGCTCTCCAGGTAACAAGCAGCAAAAACCAGGAAGCCCTCCAACCAGTTTGAAAAATTTCTATATGCCTCCTCACCCACGCCAGAGCGTGACCTTGCTGCTGCCAAAGCATCCTTAGATTTATTAGTGATGGCAAACATATCCACAAAATGTCCCGTGCGTATCTTGCCACGCACCCTGCCTCTAATGTCCCGCAGGACAGCTGTATTGGTTCAGCGCACCACATCATCTCCCATTATCCTGCTTCCTTTATTGGAGCCGACACCTTCCAACCCTGCCTTACGGCGGGTACCACCCAACTTCCTCTCCAGGAGCTTCATTAATCTCGTGTCTGAACTCCCGGACTGGGCCAGAACCTCACTCCCAGAGGTAGAAGAGCTTGAATCAGAGCTAAAACCAGACACCCTACTGGCATGCTCACCAACTGATACACGACCACCACCGTCCACATGTGATGATGGCCCCGCCATGGCCGTAGATGCGGCTTCCGCATAATAAGCGCACCTGGACCCACGACCTGATGACCTATCCCGGCCGAACCTGCAGATGGGGAAACAGAAAAAGAGTTCCCCGGACCAGGAGCTGCAGTCCTTGCAACCACCGGCAGTGCCAAATTATGATCTAACAAGCCATGATCAGCCATCGCCACCGGACCTGCTCGCTGACTCGGGTTAACTAAATTTGAGGCAACCGTGCAGGGAATGACTGGAGGACCTGCCAGGGAGGACACATGACCATGCCCCGAACCTGAACCACCAGTCACCATCTGCACGTCGCGAATACCCAACAGCACTGAAGGTGTTAAAGCAGATACCTGTGAACCCTCAGACCCTGCCACAACCGAAGAAAGCGAAACTGTGGAAGAAGCACTTGTGGGGTAAACTGAGATTACTGGGATAGCCAGGAACATAAAAGTAGGGATCATAAGCAGAAGGGGGGGATAGCAAGGAGGAAGACCAAAAGGTGGGCACGAAATTGTGTAAGGAAAAGGAGGGAGGACCTGGTTATGGGGGACCCAGCCGGAACTAATGCTCTAACATGGAAAGGAGGGCTGAGAGAAGGGCGGGAAAGATGTATGACTAGGATTCTGACCCGCGGACCAATGAGGAATATAACCAGGAAAAGGGGGGCAGGATAAGACTGGATTACCTGATGCAACATTGGTGGCGTACCCATCGGCTGAGCCACCGCCCATAGCCGTGGGAGATAAAGAGGAGGAAAGGGGAATAGAATAAAGGGGAAGGGGTGGGGGAAAAGAAGGAAAAAGAGAGGGAGGGACTAAATATGTACCAGAAGTTCCGGGGAGGGGGGGGGGAGAAAAATGTTGCTGCAGGTGAAAGGGGATAAAAATGGATAGGGAAGAGCTGGGAATAATAGGGAAAAGCTGGGAGGTAACAGCACTACATGGATCCAGGGAAACAAAGCTGGGGAGGGAACCTGCCACCATGCCCTGTGCGCCCAACTCAGGCAAAGGCTGGGAAACCTGAGAAGACAAAGGGAGGGTGGAAAGGGGCAGAGAGGTGATCGTGGAGGGACCATGCCGTCCTATATTTACAGCTTCTCCCCACCAACCACGTGGACAGACTGGCGTTTGGGGGGGGTACTAAAAGCCCCAGGATCATTGGTTGTTGGGGTGGCCGAGTCTAACATATCCGTGGCCACAATGGAATGCGACCGCGCATGCGCAGCTGGACGCGCCCGCGCCTGTGTGCGCGCACCCCGCTTCGCTCGTGCAGACACTTTTTTCACCGCCGAAGCTGCGGGTGATCCCTTCGCTGCCAGGGGGCAGAGGACTCACCCAGAGACGAGTCCTGGACTCGTCGCTTGGAAATGGCTGGGAGGATGTGAAGCCTCTAGGAGGCGGTGGGTGGGGACGTGAGCCCTCTTGGTCTGGAGCATTTTAAACAGGAAGGAGGGGGGATGTATGCTAGAGAAGGGGGGAGGGAAAGTGGAAAAGGATAAAGTAAGAGGAGAACAGAAGGAAAAACGGAGGATAAGATGAAAGAGAAGGGGCAAAGGAGAGACACACAGAGAAAAGAAACAGGCAGGAAATACAATAAACAGAAGCAAAAAACGTTTGCACAATATATACTCACCAAATCAGCAGAGCAGGCTATACTCACCAGAAACTCTCCAGAAGGCAAGAGGAAGTTAACTGCTCTTCCTATACCTTATAATCCTTCCCAGATATAAGCCTTCCCCCTTCATCCCCTCTGATTGGCTGACTCACTTCCCACTACACCCAGCTAAATTAACTCTTGCTATACCCAATACTTTTCACCTACATGCACCCTCAGCGTTTATGTCACTTGGGGCTAATTCCAGCCCTCTGTTATCCTTCTCCTGCACAGGTGAAGAATCCCGTCAGGAATTTAGGTTGAAAAGCTTATTGTTTATACTATGAAAGCTTATTGTTTATACTAACCGGTGGATAGTCTATTAAATATTCAACTATCTGCACACAAATGACAGCTGTTTAACACACATTATTTCAAATGGAAAGTCTTAATTATCGATCCTTCACATTTATATAGCAACATGCAAGTAGTCCTCAATAAGCTGTATAAAATAAGGTACAATCAAAACAGCTTGCATGATGTTCCTATTTACACAAAAAATGCAGATTTCTCATATAGTAATAACTTAATTCAAACTATATAAAACAATAGATCTCTAACTTACATACATTTTATCTCTCATCATAATAACATTAACCTTCCTCATAAATTGAGAGTAGAATATCTTAATGTATAATTCCATATAATACTGTATGTAGTTCACTATATATTTAAACAGTCTTTATAAATACATATATGTCTGGTATGATAAAGGGTTCTATAAAATCACCTTAATATTCTCTCCTGCTTGTTGAAACGTTAAAAGGAGATAGTACAGCATACTTAATAAGACTAAGGGATATATTTATTAAACTGCGAGTTTGAAAAAATAAAGATATTGCCTATAGCAACCAATCAGATTCTAGCTATCATTTATTTAGTACATTCTACAAAATGATAGCTAGAATCTGATTGTTTGTTATAGGCAACACCTAAACTTTTTCAAACCCAGAATTTAGTAAATATACACCTAAATCTATCACTATAGCTTCTACATATTTTGCGTGTGAATATTAGATATGAACAAAATAACACTGTCCACACTTTATCGCTTGTTCTCACACATGTCTATAAATTATAGAATTTATAGATCTGTGGTATAAATTCAAAATTAGCCATTATATCTTATTCTTTATACCATCCAGTGAGTATCTACTTAATGTTTGCCTGGCTTAGATGACAGCTGTTTTAAATACATCAAATTCTATGTATTTAAAAAGGAGATCTTACATGATACCCTTATATGTTTGGACTGCTAGGCATACTTGCCAACTCTCCCAGAATGCCTGGGAGACTCCCGAATTCCGGGTAGGTCTCCCGTACTTTCAGGGAGAGCTGGCAATTCTCCCGCATCTGCCCATTTCTTAGTGAAGTGTGCAGATCTATGATGCGATTCTCTGGGAATCGCATCATTTTGGCCCGCCCCCATGTTAAAATGACACGTTTGCGTCATATCTTCACAGGGGGCGGGGTCAAAATTACGCGATTCGCAAAGCCCTGCCCCCTCACGTCCACCTCTACTCCAAGACTCCCGGAGCCCAGTCTTTAAAGGTTGACAACTATGTTGTTAGGAGGAAAGCAGAGTACTCAGAGGAAACCCACACAAACACAGGTTGCACATACAAACTCTAGAGAGATAGGGCCATTGTAGGAATTGAACTCATGACCCCAGCACTGTGGCAGCAATATTAAACACTGTGCCTCCATGCTGCTTTGTTGACATTTCCCTATTTGGACTACCTTTTTTTAAATAATTTGCATTGCTGCCAACCACAACATATAAGCTTTTTTTTTTTTTAATGGGCTGAGAAACAGCACTTTAAGTAGTCCAAACTCCAAAGCGCTAAGGTAGAACAAGCATACAGGGTAGGGTCGTGTAGGTGTAGTAAATATACAGGGATTGTATAGTTGCTAAGGTACAGATAGTTTTTATTGCAGACTGGAGAAATTATATGTTCACATCCATTCCTACTGTTTACATTTGTTATTTAGACTGCATATTACACTATACATACTTACTACACCTATACGGCATTAACCTGTATCTTTTTTCTACCTTAGCGCTTTGGAATTCCAATTACTTAGTCTGTATTCCTTGGAGGAAAAGGGATTTCCTCTGTCTGTCTCCTTTTGGCTGCTCGTTGCACTCCATTCCACTCATAAGGAGTGCAGATAACGAAACCTATTTCCACTGGGAAATGGCATTTACCTGCAAAGACCTAGAGAGGAAAATGTTAAATATTTATCTCTGCACATATAGTACACAAGAAATTTCTTAACTGTTGGAAGTTGACTGTATAACATTAAGAGATGTGTGTTGTTTGAATCCCACCGCCAGATTCATTCTCTCTTTGTCTCCCTGTGTATATCAATAAATAACCTAGAAACAGCTTGATTAGACTTGTCTCTGAGGTTTGGAGACGCTAATTCTCCTATCAATGTTTGTAAATATGCTTTAGTACTAGAAGGCCTTGGAGAAAGGGTACATTCCATGAAGCTTGAAAGCTGTAAACATTTTCATTTCTTGCAATTTCATTAAAGCTATAGCATTTAAGTACAACCATGGCTGCTAGACTCCATTTGTAATCCAGACTGAAAATTCAAACAATTCTATAACAGGACTTTATGTTGCACATATGCATGTGCGTATCCTGCACTATTTTCTGTCAGCCTACATTCGGCAAGTAATGTATAGCCAGAGCATACATACATCCAGATTGAAATGGAGACATATATTGAGATCTGCTGCTATTTGAATACAGGTGTACATGCGTGCAAGTTCCATGCAAATTTTTTTAAATGCAAGTTAATTCACATTGCGCTCGAAGATGAATCAGGCCCGATATGTGCAAATGTCTAATTTTGGACTAGAATATAACACATATATGTTTTCACTGTGTACCTGTATGTTTTCTTTACACTAAACCAGGACAGTTCCTGCGCGAGTTGGATCCAGGATTGCCAGCAGAAGTTTCTGGAATGCGTGAGGGGGATCGTCTGTTAGGAGTGAATGGACAGAGTGTGAAGGGACTGGAGCATGAGGACATTGTCAGTCTTATTCAGGAAAGTGGAAAACAAGTAACTCTACTTGTCATCAGTAATGAGGGAGACAGATTCTACAGTGAGGTAAAAAATTAATACACAAAACATAAAAGAGGAGGCATGGCTCCCAAAATGTCAATGGCAAAAGGACAATTAAGACCAAAGGGGTATTTACTAAGGGGTAAACTGCCATACATCCAATGCAGGTCTCAGATCCAAACCACTGGATTTATCATCCACTCAAGCCACATTTGGCAATTTGTAAACCCTTAAACCGCATGGTAAATCCATTTGTGAACCATCTGCTAGCTAAGTTTACTGTGCCCAGTTTGACAGGTTGGACAGATGCCACCCCACCCAGCGGCGCACGGAGGATTGTCGGGGGGGGGTTTCCCCCCGCCGACCCAAAAAAAAAAAACAGAGAGAGAGCTTCTGCGCATACGCAGCAGCTCCGTTTCGCCAGCGCTGTCCTATACAGCAGCCGCGGCGCTGTCTAAGGAGCATCTGTGGCGGTGCTGTATAGGACAGTGGCCACTTAGTTAGCGCAGGGGGGGTTTCTAGAGACTCAGAAACCCCCCCTGCGTGCGCCACTGCCACCAGTCTAACTTGTACAATCACTTTTAAAATAAATAAATAAAAATTACCCATTCCTTACATTCCCTAATAAGCCAAGTCAGCATCAAGAACAGTCCTATAGGACCCCATCTATTGGGTGCCAGGGTTAAATTGTCAAAATATAGCGCAACCTATTGTGATAGTAGTAATTGATGCCTGCAATAATTATATATTTTGTGCCCCATTATAGATTATTAATTTGTGCTGTCGGAAATATTGTAATATTTACTGTCCTTAATCTTTCTTTTGTTCTTGCCATGTAAAATGAATCAAACTGTCGTGATCTCGGCTAGTTTAATTGCCGGACAGCTGTTCAGGAGCGGTCTCTAACCCTGCTCAGCCAATCTGTCACACGCTGCTTCCCCACGGCTGCCACTATCATTCATTCCTCATTCCCTGCTTGTTCCCTGGCTGTCAGGCCAGCAATCAACTCTGCACATCTGAAAAAACAGGAGACTATATATGCTACAACCATGTAGAGGTACCTAATTAAAAACCAATTTGGATCTAAATGTCTCTCTGCTGTCGCAACACCTATATGAGGTTGCCAATCTCTTAAATATACATATGCAGAAAAATCAGATAAATAGGGTGCGCCACGAAGATTTATAATAAGATAATCTTAAAAAATATAATACAAAAAAATATAACTCAGGGTGGCACACCTTATAAATATATCACATTTATTAATAGATCAAGTTCCTACCATATGTATGTACAATTGAACTGATGAAATTAAAATAAAACAAGGTGTACCACATCTCTAAATTTTGTATAATAAAGTGTCTGGCCAGTACACTATAAAAATTGAAAGTAAAAAATGAATAAAAAATAAAAACTGATGTAACACATGTGTTATATGAAAAACAAATCCAATATGATTGACCTGAAAAAATAAATAAATAAATAAATATAAATATATATATATATATATATATATATATATATATATATATATATATATACACACACTGAAGTGATCTCACCCACTGATTATTTTCCTCTGTAGACGTAGAATATTTTCTCTCGTAGATGATTTTACTGTGATGCGGGTATAACCAAAATGAGGCAATGGAAGTCTCCAACTCCACTTTACCCAATATAGGGATGATATATGTGGGTCTCTTTGAAGATTTTTCTCTGTGTAGCCAGAGCGCTCCGTCGTCTGTGTTCCGCTGTGTTCATGAGAAAAGGACGATAATAATAAGTTTCTCAACTGTCTCTTTCCAAACGAGTCAATTGACAAAATAGGGCATGATCTTCTAGAAATTAGAGCCGGATAACATAGAGAATGCTCCGATGTACGCACTCATCGGCATCAGGATCTAATATGAATGGTTTGATAGACAGGTGCCTGGCTGCTGTTAAGCAGCTCCAAATGGTGCAAAGTCATGATACTAACAAGTTTCGTTAGCTTGTAGCTAACTTTTTCAAAGATGTTCAATGGACACTTTTTCTGATCTTTTTAGAGTCCTGAAATTTTCTTAATTGGCTGATATTTTTCTCATTAACTCAAACCAGGTGGTCTCTATTTCATTGGTATGCCAATATTGTCCCTCTATATATATATATATATATATATATATATATATATATATATATATATCAGTTAGAAAGCTCTGCACATGCACAGGTAATCATCTCATCTGTGTTCACCTCTCCCACTCATCCATTCATTACCTCTCATTTATAAGGCTCCTCCCAGCACCTCTCAGTGCTGTTTCTTCTCGTCAGTCTCCTGGCCTGGAAGCAGCTCATGCACTCTGCTGCTGCAATCACCTTTTACCTGCTCCACTCGTTAGTGGTAACTACTGCAGATCATCGCTAACATCTCTCCAAGTGTATTGCTGCAACTCACCTATTGCCTGCTCCACTTGTTAGTGGTAACTACTGCAGATCATCGCTACCATCTCTCCAAGTGTATTGCTGCAAATCACCTATTACCTGCTCCACTCGTTAGTGCTAACTACTGCAGATCATCGCTACCATCTCTCCAAGTGTATTGCTGCAACTCACCTATTACCTGCTCCACTCGTTAGTGGTCACTTCTGCAGATCTCTCCAAGTGTGTTGCTGTAAATCACCTACTATCGCTCTGTGGAATATCACTGAGCATCACTCAGTAATCCTACTCATTTGTGACTATCTAGTGCCTACATTCTTCTCTTTACCAGGTTCTCTATCACCGCTCACTGGGAACTCCCCTAGAGGGCCGCGACCTGCAGGGTGGAAGCTGCCAAGCCCAAATTCCTTTGCGGGAACCTCTGGTGAAAACCTTCCACTCTGTTAGATTCCACGCCTCGGAGTGAAGTACCATCAATCCCAGGCAGAACAGAAGGATCCCATTCATCCTAGTGAATCCTGACAGTAAGAACCAGCCATGACGGATCCCGATAGAGAACCTTCAGCTAAAGATCTACTCCAACATCTCGTTGGAAGGTTAGAACGGCAAGATACTATACAACTGCAAGTATTACAATGTTTGCAATCTCTGGCCACCCGCTTGGACGCTCTTCAAGTAACTTCTTCACTTCCAGCCGCAGTTCAAGTTCTGACTCAGCCTCTTGTATTTGAGACATCTACTTCCTGCACATTATGGCTCCCCACTGCTTCTAAATTTGATGGGGACCCCAAGTTCTGTAGGGGATTTTTGAACCAATGTTCAATTCAATTTGAGCTCCTTCCGCAGAACTTTCCTACCTCTAGTTCCAAAGTCGCCTACATCATATCCCTGTTATCTAGACAAGCGTTGGCCTATGTTTTCCCTCTCTGAGAACAGAACGCTTACCTCCTCAATGACTCCTCTGCCTTTATCATGACTTTTCGGAAGATCTTTGATGAACACTTTCAGATAAAGTGAAGGATGCCCTATCCTCCCAGGAATTACCTGCTACTCTTGATTAGTTAATTTCTCTGTGTAACAGGGTGGACCTATGGTTCAAGAAAGATCTTCTGAGAAAGAGTTTTCCAGACGTCCACCTCTCCGACTGGCGCCTCAGTGTCTATCTCCCACTTCTTCCAATGAACCCATGCAGTTGGGCCACTCTCGTCTAACCCTGAAAGAGAGAGAAAGGAGAATTAAGAATAAATTATGTATTTATTGCGGAGACCCTGGACACCTAAACGATCGGGAAACGACAGACCTTAGCTCACTCAGGGGAGGTCAGGCTAAGGACATTTAGCTTCTCTCCAGATTTTTCTTTTAACCAAACATGCTCCTTTGGTCCTCTGGATCTGTTCAGTCCTGTGCTCTACTAGACTCTGGTGTTGCCGGGAATTTCATTTCATTGTCCTTAGCGAAACAACTGGCTCTGCCTTTCGTGCCTCTGAAGAAACCAATTGTCATTACCGGTATTGGTAAATTGCCGTATTCACCACTGTACCAATGTACTCTCCCTACAGATAGGGGCCTTACATCGGGAAAAAATTATTTTATCATCCTTCCCTTGCCTGCGAGTCCTATTGTTCTAGGCCTACCTTGGCTTCACCTGCATTCACTGCACTTGGACTGGCTTTCCTCTCAAATTCTGGCTTGGGGAACAGCCTGCTCAGGAAGATGCCTTACCCAAGTAAAACCGCTGAGGACTCTCCATACCGTAATGGACCCTACTACCTCCATGCTTCCATCCCAATATTCGTAGTTTGCAGATGTAATAAAACATATGCTGAACAACTACCTCCTCATCGGGCATGGGTTTGCCCTATCGATTTATTACCTGGGAAAATTCCTCCTAGAGGCAGAGTCTACCCTCTTTCCTTGCCTGAAACAAAGGCCACCACCTTATACATCAAGGAGAATTTACAACGGGGATTTATTAGGCCCTCCACTTCTCCAGCTGGAGCCGGTTTCTTCTTTGTGAAGAAAATAGATGGTACCATGTGCCCTTGCATTGACTACAGAGGCCTAAATTCCATTACCATCAAAAACCGATATCCACTAATAACCAAGCTATTTGATCATATCAAAAGTGCTCAAATTTTCACCAAATTGGACCTTTGTGGGGCCTATAACCTCATCAGGATATGATCCGGGGACGAGTGGAAGACTGTGTTCAACACATGGGATGGCCTTTACGAATACCTAGTGATGCCTTTCGGACTGTAATGCTCCAGCAGTGTTTCAGAGCTATGTCAATGAGATCTCCCGCAATCTATTGTATTCCTTCGTGGTGGTGTAACTTGGTGATATCTTAATCTTCTCAAGGGATCTCCAGTCTCATCGCCTGCATGTTGCCGAAGTCCTCTCTCGACTTCCTAAGAACCAGTTATATTGCAAACTTGAGAAATGTTCTTTTGAAGCTCCCAGGCTACCCTTTCTGGGGTACATTGTCTCTGGATCAGGACTTCAGATAGATCCTGAGAAGGTTCGGGCTATCCTGGAATGGCCTCATCCTAACACCCTCAAGACCATACAGCGATTTCCTGGATTTGCCAACTTCTACAGGCGCTTTATCTCGGGATATTCTACCATCGTGGCCCCTTTATTTGCTCTCACTAGGAAAGGAGCCGAAATCCATCAGTGGTCACCAGAGGCTGTCGAGGCCTTCTCCTTACTAAAGGAAGCATTTTCCTCTGCTCCTATCCTAAAACAACCTGATCTGTCCCTCCCTTTTCTTCTTGAAGTTGATGCTTCTACGATTGGAGTTGGAACAGCTCTGTCTCAGACATCCAGTCAAGGCAAATGTCATCCTTGTGCTTTCTATTCTCGGAAATTTCTACCTGCTGAGAGGAACTATACTATAGGTGACAAGAAGCTGTTAGCGCCATTCACATAAGGCTAATTTAATAGCTATCTTCTGGAGGGGGCTCGTCACCCGGTCACAGTATTCACAGATCATAAAAACCTTCTCTATCTCCAGTCTGCTCAGTGCCTAAATCCCCGTCAAGCACGGTGGTCATTCTTCTCACGTTTCGATCTTCATGTGACCTTTAAACCAGGGCTTAAAAATAAAAAAGCTGATGCCTTGTCTCGAGCCTTTGAGAATGCTGAACCTGAGGATTTCCTTAAACATCCCATCTTGGACCCTAAATGACTCCAAGCACGCTGTCTTCTCCTCCTCGGGGGAAAACCTTTGCCCCTCCCTATTTGCGGTAATGACTTCTCACATGGTTCCATGCTTCACGTTTTTCTGGACATCTAGGGACTTGTAAGACCTGTGAATTGATTTCTCGCCAGTACTAGTGGCCTAAATACCAGTCCAAAATGAAAGAATTTGTAGCCGCTTGCATTGTGTGTGCCCAACACAAATCTCCTAGTCAGCCTCCACAGGGTCTTCTCTTCCGTTGCCCACTAAACCATGGACTCATTTATCCATGGATTTCATCACGGACGTACCCACTAGCAAAAAATATAGCACCATCTGGGTGATTGTAGACCGATTTTCTACGATGGCACATTTGGTCACTTTGGTTGGCTTACCCTCTTCAGCAGTATTGGCACAACACTTTGTTAAATAAATCTTTTGCTTACATGGCTGCCCCATGGAGATCGTCTCTGACCGCAGAGTCCAATTTCTATCAATAATTCAGGAGATCTTTGTGTCATCTCCTGGGCATCCGCCTAAAATTTTCCTCCTCTTACCATCCTCAAACCAACGGCCAAGCCGAGAGGGTTAATCAAGATCTGGAAACATTTCTCAGGATCCTTCTCCTCTGCTAATCAGGACAATTGGGTTGATATGTTGCCATAGGCTGAATTTGTTCACAATAATGCCTATCATGAATCCACCTCTGCCAATCCGTTCTTTATTGTATATGGAGAAAACCCTCTCATTCCAGAATTCTCAGCCCTACCACCCACCCAGGTCCCTGCAGTTAACGATCTACGTAAGGACTTCCTTTCTACACGGTCTTAGAAGTAAAGGGCGTTAAAAAAATCTTCTACTCGCTACAAGCTTTTTGCTGACAAGAAGCGCAGAGCTGTTTCTCCCCTGAAAGTTGGAGACAGAGTATGGCTTTCTACCAAGAACATTTGGCTTTAAGTACCATGTATGAAATATGCTCCCCGGTACATTGGTTTGTACAAGATTTCTCGGGTAATCACCCCCGTTTGTTTCAAGCTTCAGCTACCCTCTACCCTTCGCATTTCTAATGCTTTCCACATTTCTCTATTAAGACCTCTCATCATCAATCGCTTCTCATCTCATGTGACTATGTCTCGCCCACCCGAGCTTCAGCAATCTGCTGATTTCGAGTTCAAACAGATTCTGGACTCCAAGAAGTGTAAGGGCAGTATCAAATACCTTGTGGACTGGAAGGGCTTCGGTCCTGAGGAGCGTTCTTGGGTGCGTTCCTCTGACGTCAAAGCACCATTATTATTGAAGAAATATAATTCTAAATTTCCCAAGAAATCTGGTCCTAGGTGTTCAATGACCACCTTTAAAGGGGGAGGTACTGTCACACGCCGCTCACCCACGACTGCCACCCGGTAACCTGAATATCATTCATTCCTCATTTCCTGCTTCTTCCCTGGCTGTCAGGCCAGCAATCAGCTCTGCACATGCGCAGGTAATCATCTCACCTGTGTTCATCTGTTCCGCTCATCCATTGGTTACCTCTCATTTATAAGACTCATCCCAGCACCTCTCAGTGCTGGTTCTTCTCATCAGATTCCTGGCCTGGAAGCAGCTCATGCACTCTGCTGTGCAATCACCTATTACCTGCACCACTCGTTAGTGGTAACTACTGCAGATCATCGCTACCATTTCTCCAAGTGTATTGCTGCAACTCACCTATTACCTGCTCCACTCGTTAGCGGTAACTACTGCAGATCTAGTGCCTACATTCTTCTCTGTACTAGGTTCTCTATCACCGCTCATTGGGATCTCCCCTAGAAGGCCGCGACCTGCAGAGTGGGAGCTGCCAAGCCCAAATTCCTTTGCGGGAACCTCTGGTGAAAACCTTACACTCTGTTAGATTCCACGCCTCGGGGTGAAGTACTGTAATACCCCGCGTGGTGTTATTTAGAGTAATACGTTGAAATTGCACCAGAGAGTTAAGGAGATTTATTCAGAGATTTAAAATACCACAAGTGTATTCTTAACTTACTTCCTTTTATTAATAAGAACTACTCTGTTATTTTTAAACATTATCTTATCACTTTGAAACTATTTACAATTGACAAACCTTTACATTTACCATACTAATAACACTAATAATTTATTGGAATTCTATGCTTATGGATGTTTCTGCCAGAGCAAATTATTAATCTTCACATATATATATATATATATATATATATATATATAATTACCTAACATTAATACATAACTTAACACGATTAAGGTTGGATGCCTTGAACTATGGTCTTCCCAGGATTTTTGAATTCTTTGTAACCTGGCATTTCTGGGAATGGTATCTCCCGTACAAGATTGGATCCCACCATCTGAATGGCGGCCTCTTTGAAATCCAAAAAATTATGTTCTGGTAATTGCATACGAAGTAATCTCAATTGTATCTTAACATTATCATTATTCACTCCGTCAATAAACTGATTCACCAGGGTCTCCTCCACATTCCTTACTTCATCTTCATCTACTGCTTGTATAGCCTGTTAGGATAATTTTACCTCTCCTCTATCAAGTACCTTCAGATATCAGTGAGATAAGATGCTGGTTAACCAGGAGATCAGTAATCAAGACACAGACATGCCAATGTCAAGATAGAACTGAGCTGTGCTCATTTATTTGTGGGATACATTTATACATGAAAAAGCGTTTGATCTGGTTATAGAATAGAAACACATGATTAATATTTTGCTGAGTAAATAAAATCTTCTGACAAAGCTAGTTAGTTCTCTTCATGTCACTTTTATGGGTTCTTATCAACTTTCACTGGAGCCAGTACTCCCAATGTCCTCATCCATTATCCCCTGTCCTAGGGGTCTTTGAGATAGTTCAAGGCTGGAGCTGGTGATTACACTGAATGTATTTTTAAGGCAAATACTAAGATTTTTAACTCCTTCACATATCATTATTACCATCATTATTGAGGACCTAGAAATGCTCTCACAATCTCCCTCCTTTTAATAATATATATAAAAGGTTAAAAATGTTAAGGCCTGAAATCTAACGCAGCCCAGACTAAATTTGTACAGTCTCTTGTGAGAAAGCAAGGGTCTTTCACCATTCACCCGGGACCGAGTAGAGATATCAGCACTTCTGCCCCTGTTTATTCAAAAAGTATATTTTCTTCATGCCTCTGCTGTAATCTCTGTATATCTTTTCTGAACGTACATGACATATACCAGTTCCATACTATCAATATGATCAATACCACAGTGATAATGAATAGTGGGTGTAATGCCCATACACAAACACTAGTGTTATGCTGCAACATACATGTTTGAAATACTGCAGCTTGTTGTGGGCAAACAGGTCCCATGTCTGTGTTATCACAGAGATCTAGGTTATGTGTCCAGTGTGACCAGCGTCGTCTTGCAGTGTGATGCGTGCACCCAGGAGTCTCAGTTCTGGAGTTTCACTGATGTGGGGGTGGCCAGCAAGACCTGATACGGACCCTCGAACCTTGGTTCAAAAGTTCTCCTCACGTGTTTCTTTAAATACACCCAATTGCCAGGATTCAGCTTATGCGGCTGTAGGTCTGAATCAGGCTCTGGAAGTGAAGAAAATGCTAGAACATACAAATAGTTCAAATGGTCAGTTAGACTTCTCATATAGCTAGTCAAATCTCCATGTTTATGTTGTAATTGCTGTGGTTAATAAACACCCTTGCTATTCCTATTTGGCACAGTTCTTACACTGAACAAGGCTATGGGCAGGCATTCTGGGCATGTTTTTTTTTCAGCTATGATTTTCTGAATCTTCAGTTTCAATGTCCCATTCAACCTTTCTACTCGCCCACTAGGCTGTGGTCTGTACGGCACATGAAAAGCTTGCTGTATGCCTAGATCTGTCATTATGTGTTGCATTATTTCCCCTGTGAAGTGTGTACCTCTATCTGATTCAATTACCTCAGGGACACGATACCTGCACACAATCTCACCAATCAGTCTTTACGTAGTTGCTTTTGCTGTTGCCTTGGCTACTGGCCAAGTCTCCGGCCATTTACTGAAAAGATCTGCACAGACTAGAACATATTCATATATTCCAGATTTAGGCAGTTGTATATAGTCTATCTGTAGTCTTTGAAAAGGATAAAAGGCTTTTGAAGTTGTACCTTGTGACGTTTTTACCCTTTTTCCTGGATTTGAAGTTCCACAGATCCAGCAGGCCTGAACATAGTCTGTAGCAGCTTTATTGAATCCTGGAGCTATCCAATGGTGATGGACCACGCTGGTCATCTGTTCCTTCCCCAGGTGCAGCTGTCCATGAGCTATTTGTAACATGGGAGGGAACAAAACCTGTGGAAGACAAAGTTTATCATTCAGTTTCCACATGCCAGCGCAATCTTCTTGTGCTCCTAATCGTTTCCCTATTTCTTTCTCCAATGGTCCTGTTTGTTGTAGAAATTTTTTAGATCAGTGTAGTCAGACATTTCTTTCTGTACTGTGTATACTTCTCTTTCAGGCTTTCTCTTACCTGCCTTTTTTTGCTTCTGCATCTGCGCAACGTGTTCCCTTTTGAAACAAAAGTCTCATTCCTTGTATGTGCTTCTATTTTAATTACGGCAACCTTATGTGGCAATTGCAATGCTCTAAACAAGTTTCTTATTAGATTGCCATGCTGTATGTCCTTACCACTAGAGGTCTTGAAATCTCTGCTCTTCTATATTGGACCAAAGTCCTGCGTCACTCCCCAAGCATACCTGGAATTCTTGTAGATATTGGCAGTGGTTCCTTCTGCATATTCCAATACTTTGGTGAGTGCTATCAATTCAGCAGCTTGTGCTGACAGTGGATGATAGTGGTCCTGAGTCAACTATTTCATTTTCTGTAGTCACCGCGTATCCTGTAAATGGTGATCCGTTATCATAATACCTGGAACCATCTACAAAAAGTTCATACACAGCATTAGACAAGGGAGAGTCTGTAACATTTGGAAGAGTCTGTGTTTCCATATCCATAAGAGCGAGGCAGTCATGTGAAAAAGAAAAATTGTGGTTACTATTTTCACCCAATTCATGGTCATCACTATCACAATTTCTTTCTTCTGACGGCTCTTGTTCTTCACTATTATTCCCTCCTTTTGAATCTTGAGATTCATACATTAGGGGTAACAATGTTGCTGGATTTAATACTGTGCACCGTTTGATTGTGACATGTGAAGCACTTAACAAAGTGGCCTCGTACTTAGTCTGGCTCCTGAAAGGTGTTTTTACCTGTTGTATCGCTTGTACTCTTTAGTGCCCTATGAAATGCAATGTCCTAAGAAAATTACCTTCTGTGCTGCTTGGAGCTTGGATTTGGACACTCTGCAGTCCTGCTGGGCCAAAAAGGTTAGTAGAGAAATATCCTGCAGTCCTTCTTCATCTGACCTGGTAATTTACATCAAAAACATCTGCCAGTCATGTCCTCACCTTGATTCCTTTGTCTTGCACTTACTGTTTCTGTTCCTTTTGGCTGCTCCCTTACTTGCAATGTTCCTGTTCCCTGTACCAGGTGTACATTTGCCTGAGGAGTCTTTTGGGCCTCCTTTTCCCTTTTTTCTGCTTCCTGGTCCTCCAGTTCTCCAAGTACCTGTAGCAAAGATTACATTTTCATAGTCATTCTTTAAACTATTCAAAAACGTTGTCTTTAACATTCTTTAACCATCTGGGGTTTCTGTAGAAAAACCATCCTTTTGTCTGGTAGTTAACTTATCCAAATACATCCTTACTGAATCATTTCTCTGTGTTATGTCTGATGCTGCTGGTGCTTTTAATTTTTGTTTATGATACCACCATTGTACTCTGGCTAGAAATTCAAGACCACTGTTATACGTATTTCTTTCTTCTACAGGGGGTGCAGGATGAGTAATAGCCCCCCTGTCACCTTCTGGTGCTCTTGCTGTTAACCCCTTTATTTGAGTCATCACTCCTATTATTAGCACCTTCGGCAGTATTGGCATCAAAGTTTGGGTTAGGCACCCTTTGTATTCTGACTGGATACATATTAGTGTGAGAATGCAATACCTGCTTTTCCAATGTTATTCTTCTTATCACCCTTGGATTTGTTGTTTCTTTTAATGGACTGATATTGTGATCCTTCAAGAGGCTTACCATCATTGGTATCTTGGAAACATTTTCCTTTCTCCTGCAAGAATTATCTGTACAAGGAGGTGCATTAGATTCCACATTGCAAACACTGTCTCTCAGGATAATCATTTATTTCATTATTAGCAGACTGAGAATGGATTTGACTTGGGGTTTGAAACGTGATTGATGGAGTGTTACCTGCGTCCACTGGGGTCACTGAATGAGTTTCTAATTGTGAATGCCCCTTTTTGTGCTGCTAACTGCACTATGTGACCTGCCTGTTGAGGTACTGGTGGTGTATCTGGTCTATTGTCTGGTTGCTGCGGTGGAGCTGTAGGGTCCACATAAGGTGGTGGCATGTCTAATAGACCTGTACCTATGTGTGCATCCTCTCTTCTTTTCTTTTTTCTCATCTCTAATGATACTGTATACCACATGTTAACCACATCTGCTTGTCCTTTTCTGCTTATCCATGCTTTATTGGTGTCTTGAAATGTTTTCCACTTTTCTGGATCTAGTGTGCCCTGTAATGGGAAACCTGCTCTGTCAAATATTAGTTTTATATTTTTTAGAGATTTCTTTCCTTCTCTGCATTCTAATATCTCTGTGGGTTTTATAGACCCACCAACTTTGCTAGTATGTACCCCCATTTTATTCAAAGTTGATCAATTTCTGAATATACTGTACTGTCGGGTTGCTTTACCGCATGCACTCTTATAGCAGTTATCTGTATTTTACAGATAATTATACCTCAATACCACCGTTCAAAAACCTCTTAATTCCTTCTATTCCGGCTGAAAAATATTTGCATACTATACAAAGAAATATAATCAGAAAACAAACAATAAGAACGGCCATGCAAATCTCTGTTGCAGCTGTAACCATTTTTGCTTTCTTATTTTATAATCATCAGAATATCCTTTTACAATTTCATTACGTAACCCAGGTAATGGTACTGACCTCAAATGTTTTTGTCAATCGTTGTAGAATTTGCTCTACATTTTTCTTTACTCCTGAGGGCCAGGAGGTAACTTCTCTCAAAGCAGAGCCTTTGAGTTGTCCAATAAGGATCTCCACCTGTTGCGATTCAGTAAGTGGGTATAAGCGAATCATAGATCGTATCTTGTTCTTGAATTCAATTAGGTTGTTGTGGTCTGCATCATGAAGATCCCCAGAATAGGTGGGCAACAAGGGAGCGCCAAAGTAGTATGGCAATGTTATGAGATTAAGTGGAAACGTCTGTGGGGCTCTAGGCCTGGGGCCACTGTCACTTGCTCCAGATCATTCCCCCATTTCTTGCCGTTCTTGTGACATTATCTGTACTCTGGATTCCTCCTTACTTTGGACTCTGGAATCCTGTTCGTGAAGCCAAAAATATGTTTGTAATACCCCGCGTGGTGTTATTTAGAGTAATACGTTGAAATTGCACCAGAGAGGTAAGTAGATTTATCCAGAGATTTAAAATGACACAAGTGTATTCTTAACTTACTTCCTTTTATTAATAAGAACTACTCTGTTATTTTTAAACATTATCTTATCACTTTGAAACTATTTACAATTGACAAACCTTTACATTTACCATACTAATAACACTAATAATTTATTGGAATTCTATACTTATGGATGTTTCTGCCAGAGCAAATTATTAATCTTCACATGTATGTGTACATATATATATATATATATATATATATATATATATATATATATAATTACCTAACATTAATACATAACTTAACACGATTAAGAAATTAATTTCTCAACAGAACTTTAAGACCCACATCATATATTTCAATAATTATTTGTAAAAGTGGTGCACATGGTTGGGGCCCATAAATTACTTTTTCACGCCAAATTAACTAGTGATCTTTTGTATTACACAGTCTCTTTTGTGTGTATTCACAGACCTCTCTATTTCTCTCCTCTCACACTGTCCTCAGTACATAGCAAAGTCTCTGTTTAGTGTGATTTCACAGATCTCTATACTGCTTATTTGTTTTCAGCACTTTCCTTTTTACTCACACCTCTCTTTGGCTCACTTCTTCTCTTCTTATACTTTCTTCACTTTTAATCTGCTTATATATCGATTTGTCTGGTTTTCATTCTGTCCCTATTTTTCTCTCTCAGTCTATGCAGACACAGGGATCTCTCTCAGCGATCCTGAGTATCACACTCCTCTCACACTGTCACCCCTGGCAACCACCAACGACCCCCAACTGTCACTTCTCCCTCAAGAAATATAATTAATATTTTTTAAACTTTATAAACACTTTTAACAATTAACAAATTAAATTAACAAATTAAAAACATATAGATACACCCCAGGGTACTCAGATTTTGGGGTATCACAGTACCATCAATCCCAGACAGAACAGAAGGATCCCACTCATCCTAATGAATCCTGACACAATCACAGATTAGCCCAGTGGTTCCCAAACTTTTGCAGTTCGCGGCACCCTTAGAGTCTCCATAATTTTTTTAAGGCACCCCTCCAAAATAATTACCGAGCAGTCCTGTTTTAGAAGTAGTTGGGTCAAAAAATTGTAATAAGTATTTAGGTCAGGACAGAAATGCTTATTTAGTGTCACAGCTCTTCTGCCATGCTGTCCCCCTCCTGTCCCTTTCCTCTGTCCCCCTCCTGTCACTCTGCTCTGTCCCCTCCTGTCACGCTGTCACTTTCCTCTGTCCCCTCCTGTCACTCTCCTCTGTCCCCTCCTGTCACGCTGTCACTCTGCTCTGTCCCCTCCTGTCACGCTGTCACTCTGCTCTGTCCCCTCCTGTCACGCTGTCACTCTGCTCTGTCCCCTCCTGTCACGCTGTCACTCTGCTCTGTCCCCCCTGTCACGCTGTCACTCTGCTCTGTCCCCTCCTGTCACGCTGTCACTCTGCTCTGTCCCCTCCTCTCACGCTGTCACTCTGCTCTGTCCCCTCCTGTCACGCTGTCACTCTCCTCTGTCCCCTCCTGTCACGCTGTCACTCTCCTCTGTCCCCTCCTGTCACGCTGTCACTCTCCTTTGTCCTCTCTCACTTTGCCCCCTCTGCCGTACGCCAGCTATAAAAAATCAAACATATGATACGACAGCTGTGTGAGAGAGGAGGATGCTGGGTCCCAGCGCCGCACGGATTGGTAAGTGTTTCTGTTTGATTTTTTTTTATGGCTGGCCCGCGGCACCCCTGAGACTGCGCCGCGGCACCCCTGGGAGCCGCGGCGCACAGTTTGGGAACCGCCGGATTAGCTTATGCTGAGTAGGCTAATTGTGATTGGCTAAGAGGTGAAAGGCCACAGTGGGTCCTATTGCTCTTCCCTGCTGTGGATAGACTGGAATAAGGGAGCTGTACTGTGCATAGTAGATAGCTCAATACTGGGACATCTATAGAAGATGTACTGTATAATGGGTTCATGTGGAGCTGTTCTGCATACAGGTGTCATGGTGGGACCTGTACTGCATAAAGATGGTATGTATAATGCTGTATACAGCGAATATAGTAGTTTACTATATGTAATAGATATTTAAGACTGTATTTAATACTTTGTATTTGAGGCTGTATATATACTGGATGATAATTTAAGGATGTACTATATACTAGTATACTGTGCATTTGTGTCTGATTAATCAGGTGGGGATTAAGACAGGTATCACAGGAGGAATCCAACTCAGATTTTGCTCACTTCTCACAGGATTGGAAAAACTTGTGTTTGGTCCCAAATCAAAAGTCCAGCTTTCCTATGCCACCCTAGACAATTATTGATGATCTCTGAAAGTCATAGTGTAGTTGACACTGATTAAGTTAAATATTAAACACATCAGCTCATTGCATAGAATGTCTTATTTTTTTGATAGTGACTTTATATATCTTGTTAATAATTCTCATTTGATCAGTCAGTCTGTCTATATGATCTTAAAAAAAAGATCCTTCCCACTTATAAATTATTATGCAGTACAATACATAAGTTAGTTAAAGTAAAACAGGCTAACACTATGTGGACATTTTTATTAGATAGAAATGCTCTTCCCACATAATAAATGTCTCATCCCATAAGCAGATATTTTTTTGATAGTGGTGATGTAGCAGAGTAAGGTAGATCAAATTTGAATTGCCACAGGATACTTGTGCAGACAGATAACTCTAAAATAAAAACAGATTTTTGGTAGTGTCATTTAAATTATATATTATGAGTAAGATGATGGGTATTCATACAAAATAAAAGAAAATATCTCATAAGACACCTGGAAATTAACCTTACTATGGTATAGATGTAGAAAATAATAAGTGATGTTCTCCATATTCGAGGGTCACTTATTGAAATATTGTATCAATACAAAGGAAAACATAGTGAATACTTTGCAGTACATTTTTTGGAGACGTAATAATTTTTTTTTATTTGTTTTCATGTTTTGACTCAACTAGATTGATGTTTCACCTCTACTTTTCTATGAAGACAAGAACTGTCATAAAAATTCTGATGTTGTAAATGAATCAATTCCAAAAGAATTACCTGCATCTAATGCTACACAGGTGAGGTGATATATCGGCGACATGTTGGGACTCAACATAAAAGAATGTGTCTAATTGACCCAAAGTCAGAAAACGGGTGTTCTTCCTTTCTCTAAGTGTAAAATTATGCAAATTTGTACTTTGCATGCCCACAAAAAAAAAAATATGCCCTGTCAGTATCCGTATCACTTGTAGGGGCCTGAATGCAGATGCAAATACAAGCTGATTAAGATGACAATCGCCAGCATTAGCTAGCCACTTCTGATAAGCTAAATGTGGATTCACCTCTGAAGCTGACAGGTGCTTTCTTCATTACTCGTGCCTATCTTATATGATATTGTGGACATATTTTAGATATTTTTTTTGCTACATTCATTCATACACAAGAAGATTAATATTAATATATAACTTAATATTTCAACACTAGACACTAAAATGCTTAACTCACTAACAAAAGATGCCTGGCTCTTAACTTTTTCCTCAACCATAATGCAGAAGTTGTGGCCCTGCAAGAGAAATACTTCTCTTTAGCTCCCACAAGGTTCTCAGATTCTCACTACACATTTTTTTAAGGTAAATTGTATCCACAGGCATAACATAGGAGCAATTCTCTTTAGGAACTTCCCTTTTACTTCTAAAAATATTATTGCAGACAGAACGGTAAGGAACCTCATCATGGTTACTAGAAGACAATCTAGTAACCCTGGTTTCCCTCTGTGCTCCTCCTGCCAGATTCCTTTCAGACAGTAAGTACTTTATTAAGTACTTAATAAAGCAAATGTACATAGGCAGTGTTCACTAGTAGTCTTTGTAGATTTCAACCTTAATGGCTCCAAGCAACACCTTGTAACCACTTCTAAGATAGCCAATTCATTTAGACCATTCCTCACTGAGCATGACCTGTTTGAATTTTGGCAATCACAGTACATGGGGAGAGAAACGACACTTTTTTTTCTGCACCCATATCATTCACACTAGAATAGACTTCATCTTCACAGACAAATTGGTTCTGTTTTGTTCACTTGGAGGCTTCAGTGTGTTCCTGTGCAGGAGCGACGCTGCACCTATAAAAAGCTCCCCTCCCCCCCACCTGTGATAATGTAATTGCAGGAGGTATGATGGAGTAGCACACTGTGCATGCTCCAGCAGAGCATGCACAGACTCCATTGTGCATGCCTACTAGGTGTGATGACATTATCAGTAAATAAAGAAAATATGTACCAAGGTTCTAAAATAATGTCAATTTACAAATAAAAAATATTGTATTTTACCTAATATATCTAACTGCGAGTGCGCTCATCTAGAATGGGATGCCATTCCCTATAGTCAGGGGCGGATTGGGAACTTAAAGTGGCCCTGGAAAAAAGTCTGAAAGTGGCCTCATGTGGGCGGGGCCAAATAAATGGTAGGCGGGGCCCAGTATGTGTGTGTACCCACTGTGTCTGTCCCCGTATGTGTGTGCGCTCACTGTGTCTGTGTGCCTACTGTATGCACCAGAGTATGTGTGTCCTGTTCTTGTCGATTTTCCTACCTGTGACTGTTGGTGTCTTTAGCCTAGTTGTTGCTTGTCTGGATCCTGGAATGTTGAGAGTCCTATCTGGAAAAAAAAGGGTACATTAAATTAAGAAAACTCCAATGAGCGTTAAATCAATAGCACACATGTTTAATAATTAGGCCTCCCTCTAGCTCCATTAAAATAAAAGTATTCACATTTGATAAATAGATCTATTTCCCTCCAACCAACCCAAACATTACATTTAATAGTATCCGCATTTAATAAATTAACTTATTTCCCTACGTCCAAACAGGACCAGCAATAAATAGCATTTACATTTAATAAATATAACCATTTCCCAAAATCATCCCTTGCCTTAATTTATTCGTATTCACATTTAATAAATAGCCCTCCTCCCCTAAAATCAGCCCCATATTCAATTAATAGCCCCAAACTAGCATTAAATTGAAAGTCCTGCCTCCTCATTTTAAATTATTAGGCCCCCCACTATTAAACTAAATTGCCCCACCATCACCCATTAGTCACCACCTAACTCACACCCCCATTTCATTGCCATAAACCCCCCTGCCCCCACCCCCATTTCATTGTCATATGCCCTCCTGTCCTTATCCTTTTTCATTGTCATATGACCCCAGTCCTCACCCCCATTTCATTGCCATAAGAACCCCTGCCCACACACTATACTGACATAAGCCCGCTGCCCTCACCCCCATTACAGTGACATAAGCCCCCCTGCACACACACTATAGTGACATTAGCCCCCTGTCCACACACACTATAGTGACATTAGCCCCCTGTCCACACACACTATAGTGACATTAGCCCCCTGTCCACACACACTATAGTGACATTAGCCCCCTGTCCACACACACTATAGTGACATTAGCCCCCTGTCCACACACACTATAGTGACATTAGCCCCTTGTCCACACACACTATAGTGACATTAGCCCCCTGTCCACACACACTATAGTGACATTAGCCCCCTGACTACACACACTATAGTGACATTATCCCCCTGCATACACACTACATTGACATAAGGTCTCCTGTCCTGACCCTCATTACATAGCCACAACACTAGCACACGCTACATTGACATAAAACACCCTCACACTTACCTTATTCCAGCGGCGCTTCCTGCACAGTACACATGGGACGGCACCAGTCACATGGTGTGCGTCCCATGTGACCTTTGTTAATTACTAGATAGGACAAGGACACGGCCACGCATCGGGGCTGGGTTTATGATCAGTTCCTCGGCCACAACGATGTTCCCCTAATGGCACTTCTGATTCAGGGGGCCTCAGCTGTCCCCGCAATCCATCCCCCCCCGCAATCCGTCCCCATATTAGGATGGCCCTGATTGTCGGCCGGCATCCATGATAAAAATAAAAAAAAACAGATTAAAAATAAAGATGTAATAAAACAAAACCATCAAGTAGCCGACGGTCGGCCTCATCAGGCCCCCGGCCTACCGGTAAAATTCCCGGTAAGCCCAATGGCCAATCCACCCCTGCCTATAGTACACAAAATTTATCACATAATATAGAAAGCTCCAAGCAGGGTTTTTCTTTCAGAGTCACTGAAAAGTAAGCTCATGTCAACTCCCCAGGATGGAATGGTCCTCTGTCCCCAGCTCTCCAAGATCTACCATTGATAAAATAGTTGTATTACACCGCACCAGGGGGACCAATACTACTCATGTATAGTGTATATCAAATAATTTCCTATACTGGAGGGTGCACTCACACACTTTATTAGAGTCAATATTATATGCAAAAAAAGAAAGAAGAGTGTGTTAGAATAGCGAGGCACTCGCATGGTCTGATGTCTAAAACTTATAACTTTATTAGTACATATTAAAAGTAATAGTGAATTGAGTCCATCCAAGAACCTATAGCAAAAATATTAAAAGTTGAATATAGAAATGATAACTGAAGATAACTATTACTGTTAAGATAGGTAGTGACAAAGACTACCTAGCCGCAACGCTGCTCAAAAGTAGTATTTTGATAAGATTGTAAATAATACTATTATGAATGAGCTTGACCATATAAAGGAACCAGTAACGTGAGTCCACATGCATCTCCTGATATATATAATAAGGAGATTCCCTATATGATATTAGGGATTCAATATTCCCTGTTAGTATCTATCAAAGCTATGATTTAATTAATTATCATGCATTAGAAGAGTTATACCAACTCATCACTTGGTTAGTAATACACACATAGGACTGTAATACTTTAGCGTAATTGTGTTGCCAAGATCATAGTAGTAAACACAGCTCTAGGTGAAGACGAGGTTAAATTAACTCGTGCCGCTCATGCCGCTGGTTACTAATATTTGCATAGATCTTATACAGCGTATCTTGAGTGTCCCAAAAAAGATTACTATACCTAGCAGGACCTTAGGTTAGAGCGAGGTTGAATTAGCTCATAACATATATTTAGCAATCTTATAGACAAAGTTGGTGTACAATAGCTTCAATTAGTTGCAAAGGTCCCCTGCTTATTATCATGCTCGTGGAAGAGAGAGGGTTATATAATAGGTCTCGCTATACTGTGAACATGATAGTATAACTAATATGTTCTGACTCGTAAAAGATGTCTGATCTGAAGTGATTCCTAAAGGATAGCAGGGCTAAGTATGAGAGGGGCTATGGTATGTGGATTCTGATATCTTCCTATTGTTACTGTGTGGACATGCCGGATCCACAGCTTGGCCGCAGGCCAATCACGGCCACGAACTCCCAGCCGGGATGAGGTCATAGGGGAGCGACCCGCCGGGGGATATAGACGGCGTCCACGTGGAGGCCCGGGAGTTCGGTGGTCGGCAGAGCTGGAGAGAAGAGGACCAGCGGCGACTTGGAGGACTGAAGACAGCAGGGTAAGTCCAGACAGAGAGCCCTTGTCAGGGCTACGAGCTAACCTGTCTGGTGAAGGTAGAGCAGAGCAGATCGCAGCGGAGCAAGAGCACAGCAGTAAGTCCGGGCGGCCAGCACTAGCAGGACAGAAGAGGAGCTACGCTTACATCGCGAGCGGAGGACCTAGACCAGGTAAGACCCCAATGGGGACCACCTCTCCCGGGCCCACGCCCGCATTCTATCGATCACTATTCACCCGGGCCCAAGGCCTTCTTCCTTCGGGCATTAGGTTCGCCCTCCAGTTTGGTAGCTCTCATTAGGTCATATAGCCAGGCCTAGTTTCCCCCACAGGGCACCAGGCCCGGAGTAGACCCCATAGGGCACCAGGCCCTTAGTGTGCCCCATAGGGCACAAGGCCCTCAGGTCACCCCAGGCTTTAGGCCCCGGCGGTAGAAGCTTGCCTTCGTTTCCCTTCCCCCCCTTTCTCTCAGCATCCTCCCGTAGGGGGCAGAGTAGGGCAGGAACGCACATACGGCTGCCTTGATATTATGTGTTTGCATTGGGGTATTGTACTGTGCAATTGAGTATTGTATTGGGGTATTGTACTGTTGTGGTTGGGCTTATACGGTGTAGTAGGTGGTAGGGGTGTGTTGTGTACTCTCCGTAGGGGTCGGAAGGTGGTGTGTCGGGACAGATCGCTGGGTGGCGCTTAACTCGTCCGCTGGCCGTGCGTACGGCCTGGAAGGGGCAATTGGGGCGAGCTACGTACCACCCCCGGGAGACGGACTGCGTAGGGTCTCCCAAGCCGGTAAGTGCTGTCTATCCCCTTTCCCTTCCCCTACCGTGTAGATTCGAGGTAGGACAGGCCCTTGGGCGGCGGTGTGGCACGACTTCTTCGCGGGCTGGGGGAGATCAGGGTTTCCCTCGGTGCCTTGGGAGTAGTGTAGCACAGCCCTTCTGAGCTCCGGGGGCGGTCAGGGCGTTCCGCGGTTCCACTGGGGCAGTGCAGCCCTGCCCTTGTGAGTGCCGGGGTTTGTCACGGTCGTCCACGGTTCCATTGGGGTGTCTGGTCTGGGCTCCGGCAAGGTTGCCTGACTGTTCCAGGGCAGACGGTGTCTCGAGGAGTAAGACGGAGTCCGCCTGCACGCCGGCAGGATACTGACGGTTCCGGGTGGGGACTGTGATACCCCGCAGCGCACTGCCGGCAGAGTGAGTCTTGTCCCCAAATCCGGGTGGCCCTCCCCAGTGGGGAGTAGGGAGTTCGGGCGAGAACGTTCTCTACCCCGAACTCTTGTAGCCCGTGTGGCTTGGCCAGAATAAAACGGAGAGTCGCCAAGCGGGGCTGAGTAATCCTCTGTTCCTGGGCGGCATTCCGGACAGCCCCTTCCTTCCCCCGTTGTATTCGTGCCTCTGTTCCTCTCGCCTGCAGGGAGACCGTGACTGTAGCGGAAGTCTCCACCACTGGACGGGCCCCGCCCATAGCGACCCTCGGAATCAGGTGAGAACCTTTCCTCTCTTTTCAGGGGACTCTCCGAGACGTTCCTCGGGAGTGTCGCCCTCACAACTGATAGGTATTTCTAAAAGTCAAGAGAGCAGCGAACGAGGCGTCCGCCGACGCACGTTTCGCTATAAGGGCTTTTTCAAGGCAAGCCGAGCTAAGGTTGTAATTGGTCTTTTAAAGGGGATGAACCTCCCACTTAGAATGACGTCACATAGCAACGTTGTTGGCAACCCTGATGGTCACGTTATCAGGTCTGCCATTAGTCTAGGATATTTACAAGGGCAAACATTATACATAAGTATTAAACAGGAATAAATTGCAGTTGTTAACAACAAATAAAGCCTATTGTGTTGAGGGGTGAATAAAGAACGATGGATCAAGTGTGGACTCATTTTTTTAAACAACTTAACGAGAATCCTAGATCCTTATGTTTATTAAGTAAATTATATATTTTGCTAATATATTGTGGATAACAATTATAGGTTCTGCAGTCTCATATAATATACATATATAAAATACATCCTCAGATTGGGATGCATTGCACAAATATAAGGATTAAAGGTATAGTATAACTAGTGTATAGCTCTGAATAGTATCATTCATCAACATAATAGATAGACCTATTGATCCCATGATCAGGTCAACCATTAATATGGAGTATATGCAGATAGAGACATTTGCAAATACTGAAAATAAGCACTAATATGTAACCCACCTAAAGACTTCTCCCTAATAGAGAACTCCACCTTGTTAGGAGATGACTAGGGGTAATAATTGATAAATCATGTATAGACCTAGATATTTGATACTCTAAATATATGGCAGTTTGGATCATCTACTTATTTGGTACATTTCAAAAGTTATATATGACTATTTGATAATACCCTTATAAATTGACATCACATATCAATCATCAAAATAATATTTTGAAGTCATAACATATTGTTGAGAACAGGAATTGAAAGTGTAATAAGGTATTTAGTAACCTGTGGTTCTCAGTGATTATAAAATAATGTAAGTAATTGTTAATAGTTCCATGAGTTATGTCATTCATATAATTAGACTAAAGAAAAGAGTGAGTCATGAGTATCAAATAAGAAAAATAGGGTCCTATAATATAAGTGGGACCTTTTATTAAAGAGTGAGATGAAGCTAGTGCAACTTATTAAAAAGAAATAAGTGTAACAAATAATTTGTTATAAGTGAAAAATCCAAAATTAGGTTCACTGTATTATGAGTGAATGGTGAAAATAATAGAATATGGTGAAAAACTAATAGTGACGTGTAATATGTGTGTAAATAATGTATACGTGTTCATAAGATTATCGTAAGATAACTGATGGAGCTTGAGTATATGATAACTTGCTACATAGACATTGGTGGTTAAAATAAGAGTAATTGCCCTAATCTGTCCAGTTTCAAACGGGCTCTAAAAACCCACCTTTTTCTTTAAAGCCTTCCAGTCTCCCACTTAACTCCCTACCAGATCTTCTGCCTCTTCCCCTTCACTCCCCTTCCCTTATCCTCCTTCTCTCCCTCCCTCGTGTCTCTCTGTCTGTCTACCACACCCCTTAGATTGTACGCTCCTTCGAGCAGGGTCATCTCTCCTCCTGTCTTCACCACTTTAACTCTGCTCTCCAGCTACCTTGCCCTCCTCCTCCCCGTTCCCTCTTGCTCCCTCCTCTCCTCTCTGGGTGTTTCCCTGCCCTCCGTGTGCCCTCTTGGGCTCCGCCGTATGCGGGACCTTCCCCTCTCCCCTCCACCCGCCCCTCTAGCTGTGCTTTGAGATCTCAGAGTTACTGTGCATTTTGTTTACTGTATCGTGCTATCTCACCTTGTATTGTACTTGTTTGTCCCTGTACGGCGCTACGGATACCTAGTGGCGCCCTATAAATAAAAATTAATAATAAATAATAATAATAATTGATTATTATGATATCCAAAAGAAGGTAAGTAAAAAATATATCATTTTATACCTGGTCATAACATATATCATTAACTAATTGTAAGTCATTTAAAAGACCAATTACAACCTTAGCTCGGCTTGCCTTGAAAAAGCCCTTATAGCGAAACGCGCGTCGGTGTACGCCGCGTTCGCTGCTCTCTTGACTTTTAGAAATACTTACCAGTAACAATAGGAAGATATCATAATCCACATACCATAGTTCCTCTCATACTTAGCCCTGCTATCCTTTAGGAATCACTTCAGATCAGACATCTTTTATGAGTCAGAACATATTAGTTATACTATCGTGTTCACAGTATAGCGAGACCTATTATATAACCCTCTCTCTTCCACGAGCATGATAATAAGCAGGGGACCTTTGCAACTAATTGAAGCTATTGTACACCAACTTTGTCTATAAGATTGCTAAATATATGTTATGAGCTAATTCAACCTCGCTCTAACCTAAGGTCCTGCTAGGTATAGTAATCTTTTTTGGGACACTCAAGATACGCTGTATAAGATTTATGCAAATATTAGTAACCAGCGGTATGAGCGGCACGAGTTAATTTAACCTCGTCTTCACCTAGAGCTGTGTTTACTACTATGATCTTGGCAACACAATTACTCTAAAGTATTACAGTCCTATGTGTGTATTACTAACCAAGTGATGAGTTGGTATAACTCTTCTAATGCATGATAATTAATTAAATCATAGCTTTGATAGATACTAACAGGGAATATTGAATCCC